>NC_142867.1:189675000-190300000 GCF_051225735.1 Oryctolagus cuniculus
GTCTCCACAACTTATTAATAATAACTTTGCAAAATATGCATGATGTTTGGAGGGGAAAAATACAGTTGTAGCTTATTCTCACCAATTTGATGACTACAGGAAACTTCTAGAATATTGATAAAAGAGCTCAAAACATTTTTAAAGTATCTTTTTAAAATAAAGCCCTCAAAGTACTATATACAATTACAGAAAAATATTTAAAAATCAAAAAATAAAGATAGCACTTAATGTCATCAACATTTTGCATGGATGTCTTTCCAGTCTTTATCTATTTTTTTAAAGATTTATTTATTTTTGAAAGTCAGAGTTACACAGAAAGAGAAGAGGCAGAGAGAGAGAAAGGTCTTCCATCTGCTGGTTTACTCCCCCAATGGCTGCAATGGCCAGAGGTGTGCCTATCTGAAGCCAGAAGACAGGAGTTTCTTCCAGGTATCCCATTCAGGTGTAGGATTTCAGCCATCTTCTGTTGCTTTCCCAGGCTATAGCAGAGAGCTGGATTGGAAGTAGAGCAGCAGGGACTCAAATTGGTGCCCATATGGGATGCCAGCACTGCAGGCCGTGGCTTTACCCACCACAGAGCTGGCCATAGTCTTTATGTATATTTAAAATATGCATGCTATATATTCAAATATTATATATTCAAATATAATGTATATATATTTTATGTGGGTTTTTATTTGATATTTCATATATATGTGCTACATTACTAAGACTATAACACTGTTGGGCAAATATAACTAAAGACAAGATCTCCACACCCACAAAATCCCTCCACAAATGTAGAAGAGAAAGAAAACAAATTAATTTTGAGTAAGCATTCAATCAGAATGTCATAAACATCATAGACAATTTAAGAGATCACAAAGACAGAAAGAGACCTCAACCTTTTATAGAACCAAGCAAATACAATCCATTAGACATATTTTTATGAGACTAACATGCTGCCTACTGCACTAAGGAGGCAGATTAAATACATTTTGAAATTAATGAATGAATTTTTATTTATTAGAGAGAGAGAGAGAGAGAGAGAGAGACCTTCCAGCCACTAGTTCACTACCTAAATGCTTGCAACAGCTAGGGCTGGTCAGACCAAAGCTAGGAGTCAGAAACTCCATTTGGGTCTCTCCATGGGTGGCAAGGACCCAAGTACTTGAACCATCACCTATTATTGCTTCCCAGAATGCTCATTAACAGGAAGCGGGAATGGGGAGAAGTCAGGACTCAAACTCAAGCAGTGTGTTATGAGATGTGAGTGTCCCCCAGAAGGTGCTTCCTAACTGTTGTGCCACATACCCACCCTACATACACATGCTTAAGATAAACAGTAACTAAGGGGCTATCATAGCATCGTCTATCACACCTGGTTCACCTGGAAATTGGGGCAAACTTCTGTGTTAGCTAATTGGCTTTATCTAGAGACAGACAGTGACAACAAAACCTCATATCTGCCTAACAAGAGTTATTTTCACAATTTAGAGCAAGGAGTCTATCTAAATTAGGCTACCCTAGCCCAGGAATGATCTGGGAGAGGTGCTAGCTCCTTAACGTTTGTATTTCAAAGAGATGACTCCTAAGTCCTTGAAAAGGACATCCCTAGGTCATAAAGCTAACAAAAGACCTAACTAGCTTTCAAAAGGGCTTATATACATTTCAAAGAGATGAAAAAGTACCTGCAATTACAAGTTTTCTAAAATAAATGCACCAAAAGAAAGTGGAAGGAAATCTCTTATTTTTACACTTCAGAGTTTGTATTTGTCCTTACAATATACACATAATTTTTAAAAAGATTTATTTATTTATTTGAAAGGCAGAGGGAGGCCGGTGCCACGGCTCACTAGGCTAATCCTCTGCCTGCGGCGCCAGCACTCCAGGTTCTAGTCCAGGTTGCTCTTCTTCCAGTCCAGCTCTCTGCTGTGGCCAGGGAAGTCCAGTGGAGGATGGCCCAAGCGCTTGGGCCCTGCACCCGCCTGGGAGACCAGGAGAAGCACCTGGCTCCTGGCTTCGGATCAGCACAGCGCGCTGGCCATAGCAGCCATCTGGGGTGTGAACCAAGGGGAAAAAAAAGGCAGAGGGAGAATGAGAGAGAGAGAGAGAGAGAGAGAGCGAGCGAGTGCGGCGCCACAAAAACCGGAGCCAGGACCTTCTTCCAGGTCTTCCCTGCAGCTGCAAGGGCCCAAGCACCTGGGCCATTTTTTGCTTTCCCAGGCCATAGCAGAGAGCTAGATGGGAAGTGGAGCAACCAGGACTCAAACTGGCACTAATATGAGATGCTGGCACTGTAGGTGGCAGCTTTACCTGCTATGCCACAGCGCTGGCCCCTACACATAATTTTAAAAATTATTATATTGTCATAAAAAGGTAGAATAATTTATCTATCCCCATTATTGAACATTAATGTTTAAAAATCTTTCTATTTTAAATAATTTTTGCAATATACATTCTTATGAATAAAACTCAAGCACTTTTTTTCACTACATGAAATATGGCAGTGTTCTCTTTGGAACAAAGATATCATATATTGCCTTTGAAAATATATATATATATGCATGCATTGTACTCACAAGCACAGAGTTAGAGCACCTCATCATTTTAAAAACTGTAGAAGTCACACATACCTAGTAAATATCTACAGGCATTCAAAACCAGATCAAATGACTAGTGAGAGTGATGTTCAGATACTAATCATTAAATGCTGACTTCAGGACTGAACTCCTTAGTTGCATCCATAATCTAGCCAACTCTTCAGTTCAAGGAAATACGAAGCATTGATGCCTCATCTCCTGACTATCAGAGCTGCTCCTTCTGTGAAAGGATCAAGTGCTCCAAATGTCTTCCTCCAGCAAAGGATGATGGGAAGAACTGATTCCTCACATGGCAGCTGTGTGGCTGGGAGAACACAAGCATGCATGTTCCCTACGTTAGTTCCCTACATTAGAGGCAAGGATGTGCCAAGATTTCTTTTTTTTTTTAACTTTTATTTAATGAATATAAATTTCCAAAGTACGACTTATGGATTACAATGGCTTCCCCCCCATAACGTCCCTCCCACCTGCAACCCTCCCCTTTCCCACTCCCTCTCCCCTTCCATTCACATCAAGATTCATTTTCAATTCTCTTTATATAAAGAAGATCAGTTTAGCATACATTAAGTAAAGATTTCAACAGTTTGCTCCCACACAGAAACATAAAGTGAAAAATAATAGATGATTTTTTAAATGATGATGAAATCAGATCAGACCTATTGTCATGTTTAATCCCAGTGAGAGTCAAGTTGGGAATTGATAATTTCTTCTTCTTTTTTTTTTTTTTTTTACAGAAGATCAGTTTAATATACATTAAGTAAAGATTTCAACAGTTTGCACCCCCATAGAAACACAAAGTGAAATATACTGTTTGAGTACTCGTTATAGCATTAAGTCTCAATGTATAGCACATTAAGGACAGAGATCCTACATGAGGAGTAAGTGCACAGTGACTCCTGTTGTTGACTTTACCAATTGACACTCCTGTTTATGGCATCAGTAATCTCCCTATGCTCCAGTCATGAGTTTCCAAGGCTATGGAAGCCCCTTGAGTTCTCCGACTCTTATCTTGTTTAGACAAGGTCATAGTCAAAGTGGAGGTTCTCTCCTCCCTTCAGAGAAAGGTACCTCCTTCTTTGAAGACCTGTTCTTTCCACTGGGATCTCACTCGCAGAGATCTTTCATTTAGTTTTTTTTTTTTTTTTTTTTTTTTTTTTTGCCAGAGTGTCTTGGCTTTCCATGCCTGAAATACTCTCATGGGCTTTTCAGCTGGATCCGAATGCCTTTAGGGCTGATTCTGAGGCCAGAGTGCTGTTTAGGACATCCGCCATTCTATGAGTCTGCTGAGTATCTCACTTCCCATGTTGGATCACTCTCCCCTTTATTTATTCTATCAGTTAGTATTAGCAGGTACTAGACTTGTTTGTGTGCTCCCTTTGACTCTTAGTCCTTTCATTATGATCAATTGTGAACTGAAATTGATCACTTGGACTAGTGAGATGGCATTGGTACATGCCACCTTGATGGGATTAAATTGGAGTCCCCTGGTATGTTTCTAACTCTACCATTTGGGGCAAGTCAGCTTGAGCATGTCCCAAATTGTACATCTCTTCCCTCTCTTATTCCCACTCTTATGTTTAACAGGGATCACATTTCAGTTAAATTTCAACACTTAAGAATAACTGTGTATTAATTACAGAATTAAACCAGTCATATTAAGTAGAACAGACAAAAAAAAAATACTAAGAGGGATAATGTATTAAGTTGTTCATTAACATGGAGGAATCTGGAACACATCATGCTGAGTGAAATAAGCCAGTCCCAAAGAGACAAATACCATATGTTCTCCCTGAGTGGTGACAACTGACTGAACACCAAAAAGGAAACCTGTTGAAGTGAAATTGACACTATGTGAAACGGTGACTTGATCAGCATAGCCAAGATTTCTTTTATATTTTTCCATAATCTTTGGAGCTGAGTAGACATTTTTTCCATTTATACCTAAAGAAACTGAAGTGGTATGGGGTCCTACAACAAGTGGCATGTAGGATTTGAACTCATCACTAGCTATTCAAAATTTCCTCTCTTCATTATAGTAGGATGTCTTAGATAGATAATCATCATAGGTTATCTTCTGCTCCTCACTTTGGAAAGTATCTGTGTCGTATTAATTGACATTCCATAATGACGGAAGTGCAGAAGGAAAAGCAAAATCTTTTAGCTGGATGAGTAGATAGCAGCAGATTTTAAAAATAATTCATAGAGCCGGTGCCGCGGCTCACTAGGCTAATCCTCCGCCTTGCGGCGCCGGCACACCGGGTTCTAGTCCCGGTCGGGGCGCCGGATTCTGTCCTCCTGGTTGCCCCTCTTCCAGGCCAGCCCTCTGCTGTGGCCAGGGAGTGCAGTGGAGGATGGCCCAGGTGCTTGGGCCCTGCACCCCATGGGAGACCAGGAGAAGCACCTGGCTCCAGGCTCCTGCCATCGAATCAGCGCGGTGCGCCGGCCGCGGCGCGCCGACCGCGGCGGCCATTGGAGGGTGAACCAACGGCAAAGGAAGACCTTTCTCTCTGTCTCTCTCTCTCACTGTCCATTCTGCCTGTCAAAAAAAAAAAAAAATTCATAGCAAATTTTCAGAACCTTGACTAAGTGAATACAGAAAGCAAGAAGAGAGAATACTGGAATACAAAATGACCCCCCTTACTTGCCAAAATTTCCTTTCCTAATTTCAGAAGGAAATAAACATCTTCCCAGCCAGGATCATTTGCTCCATTAGAAAATCTTAATCAATTTACAATATTTTCATAGAATATTTCATTTCCTTGTCCTGATATCAATGTTTGCTCTAACCAATGAATGCAATAAAATGCTAAAATTTATAATGAACAATTCATCTGAAAATAATAGAAAACTACTTGTTTGTACTTTTAAAAATTGTTTAAATCTAAGTACCCAATTATATAAGAATATTGAACACGAGTTAGAGCAACTATAATTTGCTTAGCTTTATCTATTGTAAAGAACATCACAGCCTTGTTTTCAAGTTCTTAGTATCTGAAGATTACCATGCTAATATTAACACAACCTCTCTGCAGAGGATGGAAAATGATGTTAATAATACTTATTTTACTCTTTAAAGGATTATAGTGAAAACAGTTCTGATCATAGTATAGAATTCTAATCATGTTTGAGAGCAAAATTGTTCAGTCACTGAGACAATTTCCCTTGATGTTTAGCCATCTCTAGGAGAGGTAGTATGGGATTCTAGCTGGTCCAAGTTTGAGAATTACTGGGTATGTCTGGAAGGTAGCATGTGCAGTTGATGGATACCATCCTTAAAGTACCTGCTAACTTATAATTATGTGTGTATATAATATAATATGAAAAAATTCCATATAATTTTTTTAAGATTTATTTATTTATTTGGAAGTCAGAGTTACACAGAGAGAGAAGGAGAGGCAGAGAGAGAGAGGTCTTCCATCCCCTGGTTCACTACCCAGTTGGCCGCAACAGCTGGAGCTGTGCTGATTAGAAGCCAGGAGCCAGGAGCTTCTTCTGGGTCTCGCATGTGGGTTCCGGGGCCCAAAGACTTGGGCCATTTTCTACTGCTTTCCCAGGTCATAGCAGAGAGCTGGATCAGAAGTGGAGTGGCCAGGATTTGAACTGGAGTCCACGTGGGATGCTGGCACTGCAGCAGGGGCTTTACTGGCTACGCCACAGCGCTGCCCCCCACATATGATGTATATATAAGTAATAGATAATGAACACATTGGTTTGAATTCTTCAAGAAAAGCATGAAAAAGTTATGCAAAGGCTCTATGGATACAAGATGACATGATGAGGATAATCCAAGCAATTGCAAGGCCCCTTGTCCATCCATATTCTCATCCCCAGTTCAGACTCAAAGACTAGTCTTGAACTTCAAAGAGAAGGAAGAAAGACCAAAAATGAAGACCAAAAACTGCAATGACAATTAGGATTGCTTTGGAGCATGAGGACCAAGTAACACACAAACTCCTTGTGGGATGGCCATTGAGCAGGAGGCAGTGGGCTGATATCCCCTTGTGTCTGGACCAAGCAGCAACAGAATCAAATTGTAACTCGAAAGTATCATCAGCACAGCTGTAGCAGTGCCCACCTGATGCCAGAGTCCCAAGGCAGGTCCCTCTCTGGTTCCAGAAAAAACACAAGTGGGGAGTTAACTGTTCATTAACAAGTAGAGTTTTAGAATTAAATAAATGTTTGTGGGATACAATTTGTATCCAGTATCCAGCCAGCCTTAGGCTGTGAAATTATATAACATGTTGTGTTTCATCATCTTTAAGCCATTGAGTTTCTTAAGACTTTTTGGTGCCTGCCCCCAGCAAAATATTTTGTACTCATAAATTACCAAAAGAAAACATCCCTACCTGCATCCATACACTCCGCATCCTCACCCCTGTGGAAAGCAGTCCTATTGAAAAGGCCTGACACAAAATATCTCATTCCAGTGCATTCTTTCATCTGCCACCTCATTAGCCTCTTTGAAGGGAGACCAAGAGAGGCTTCAGAAAGAGGGAAGAACAGAATCAACAGGTAATTAGGCACCTTCAATGTGTCATGTAGTGTGTGAGATCTCTACAAATTTTGCCGACTTAACCCTCACTTCTACTGCAACTAAAGTTATTACTTCTCCATAACAGGTGAGAAAGTGGGTTTGAGATGAGTTTACAGGCTTTTTCCATAACCAGCATCAGAAAGTCCCCTGTGACATAACCCACAAGGGACTGTTTTCTTGCTTGTGTGTAGGGAAGCCTTCAGAACAATACCATAACTTTAACCCTGATCCTGACTTCTCTAGTTTGTCCTGCCTTTTTTCCAAGCTGACTTTGTGAGATTCAAGTAGACAACCTGTAAGCAAACAGCCTACAAGCTGGCATAACCAGACACCAAGATGCTCAGCACCCAGATATTCTGAAATTTTCAACAACTATAATATTTCATTGCAAGGAAAAGAAAATGTCCCTGGCTAACTGGATGAAAACATTTCTTTCAATCACCAACAGTAGCTTTATATAATCAGTAAGAACTGGAAGAGCCATGGAAAGAGAGCCACGGGGTTACCCTGGGCGGGCAGTCAAGGCTTAACTGTTGGGATGAATCAGCTGCAGACTATTTCCATGGCTGTGTCGCTCTTTGCAAAATTCGGGTTCAGGAAGAGAGGGAGATCGTGGTCCAAGCTAGGTCACAGGTCCATACCTCCGCAGGAGAGGGAGGTCTCCCTAACGGCGGGTATGCAAAACTGCATGCAACAGCACAGAAGGAAAAGACACCCCCACCCCACCCCCATACTATCAGAGTGCTGGGCTGGCAAAATAACAGATCCCCACTACAATAACGAAAGGTCTCCTGTGCCCTCACAAATGTCCTCCCTTGTCACATTACAGTGAGTAGTTCCTGCTTACTCACATATTCCTCACACAGAGCCTTTGAAGCTGAGCCTGAGCCACAGGGAACTCTGTCTCCCTCCCTATCACCACACACCAGAACTACTTCCAGCTTTGATTCATTACACACATCACTTCTATCTTACCCACCAGAACATGATATATATGGTAATTTATTTCACTGTTTTGTACTTGCTGCCGCCCCCTCACGTCCTATATCATTTAAGCTGAGTTCTGCATCAGCAGCAGTGAACATTAGGACCCACCCCTCAGTCGGAGGGAGCAAGGACTTCTATCCTCTCCCCTTTCCTTTGTGCAGAGAGTCAGCCCAAGCATAGTCCAGATATTTTAGCCTCTCCTCAAACCCTCTGCCAACATCTGTCTTTTTTAGAATGCTGAGTTCTACAAATCAGAGCAGGAGAAAATCAGCCCACAAATTGTGTAACTGAAATCGAAGAGCCAACAAGAATCGCTCTGGAAGCACACAAAAGCCCTTCTACAAAGATGCTCTGTTATTGAAATTAAGCACTGTAGACTGTCCAGAGATAATAGCTCAGAAATTTACTGAACAATGAGGGAGAATTTGTGATTCTGAAATGGAGATAATTTGTTTGAATCCTCCACTTCATTAAGATACCCAAAGGGTTTTCGATTTATTAATATGACATTCAAAATAAAAACACGAACAAGTGCTTCCCTCATAAATTAACAGAAATGTGTATGGGGGAAATAAAGAGACGGTTTTGTTAACCAAAGGAATGAAACACAGAATCTGCTTTTATCTGGGAGCTCCTGGAGCTGACTGTATGACATGCTTTTAATTGCCATAAATCTGGCTTCAGACAAAGCTTCCCAGGGAATAATTTGTGGAATGGACATGCCCTTATTGTGTTTACCAGATAATGCAAATTTGGTAGGGAAATGGAAAGTGCCTGCAGGACCAGGAAGAGAACAATGCACAGACCAACCAAGTGACTTCCCTTCACTCCTGGAAAGTGGTCCCACCTGCCACAGGGTAACCCAAAGCCAGAGAGCGGCCTTGAAAGAGTTGATTGCCTCTATTCACAAAGTGAAAGGGGTTTGATAGTGTTCGTTTTAACTTCTGGTTGATATTTGTTTCTCCAGAAAGAGCAGACAGTGCGGCAGGAAGGAGAGAATAATGAAGCATCATGAGGGTGGACAGGAAAAAAAACCCAGTAGTTAACTCTCCCCCTAGAACTTGGAATGCCCACATCCATTATGTGAGTGCCTGGTTCAAGACTCAACTCCTATGCTTCTGATCTAGCCTCCTACTAAAGTACATCCTGGGAGGCAGCCGGTTTCTATTTTGGCTCAAGGGCTTGTGTCCTGTGGCCCTCAGGGGAGACCTGGGCTGAGATCTGGGCTCCTGCTTCTGTCGGACTCAAATCTGGCCATTGCACATGTTTGGAGGGTGAACCAGTGAATGCAAGATCTCTGTGTGTGTGTGTGCCTCTCTGCCTTTCAAATAAAAATATCTGTGAAAAAAATCACTAAACAATAAGTTTTAAGATAAAGATAACATCCAACATAAAGTGATTTATATGCCTTATGATCTAAAAGATTCCATGTGCCATTGAAAACAATCAGCTTCACATAAAGAAGATCCTCTTTGGACACAAATCAGTGTGTTTATTTGTGAGGAAGAGGTTAGATTGAGTTATTTCAGGTGTGGGATAGGCAGTTCAGTGAACGTTTTTAGGGCTTAAGTTGCCAAGTTGGCCACAGTGGCATCTTGGTTACATTTGCAAAAATGGCACATTATTATTGTTTTAAAACAACATAACAGGGACCAGTACTGTGGCATAGTAGGTTAGGATCCTGCCTGCAGCACCGACATGCCATATGGGTGCAGGTTTGAATCCTGGCTGCTCCACTTCCAATCCAGCTCCCTGCTGATAGCCTGGGAAAGCAGTGGAGGATGGCCCTGTGCATGGGCTCCTGCACCCACATGGGAGAACTGAAAGACACTCCTGGCTCCTCGCTTCGGATCAGGCCAGCTCTGAAAGTTGCAGCTGTCTGGGGAGTGAAGCGGGGAAGGAAGACCTCACTCTTTGTCTCCTCCTCCCTCTGTCACTCTGCCTCTCTAATAAATAAATAAATCTTTAAAAAAATAAAATTTAAAAAACAACAAATACAAATGCCAACCAGTTGTAAACACTGTCTAAAATTATTTGATGTTCTTATTTTCATAGAAGGGTCTCTACTTCAAAAATGGGTAGGTACATTTTAGGTGACCATTACTTATTAGAATAAAACTATATGTAAATCTCCAATTAGTCTATGCTACCTTGATTCTTATCATTCATAGAACTCTCTGACATAGCCAATCCAACATACAGTCTGTTTGAAATACGTTTAAGCTGTTTCCAGAAGTTATGCTTCTGCTTATAACTTTCCCCACACTGTGAATCACCTCCTTAATAAAATTCTTTGTTGTTAAGTCTTAGTTCAAGATTCATAAATTAATTTCTGCCCTAATTTCCCTGAGCCTAAGCTCATATTGATTTTTCAACTCTTTCCACAGTTATCATCCTGTCCATATGCTGTCCTTAGATGTTCTATAGCTATCTATACATGGATTGCCTTTATCTCCACAGATAGATTATGAGCTCCTCAAGGGCAACAATCAAATGTCTGCTTCCTGGTGAATATAAAGCCTCTGAATTATGGAGGTTATTGCAGTGCAGACTCACTGAAGTTTTGGAATTGATAAGTTTAATTCTTTGAGCAAAAAAGGTTAGCAATGCAGTTTGAGAAATTACCACCTTCAAAACACCAGCTAGATCTAAGGGGGAATGGAGGTAATAACACCAACAATAAAAAAAAAGTAGAAAATACTGTCCTAGGCCTTTTGGGACTCACACTTATTTTGAAGACACTAATGCCCACATGCAAATAGTAAAGCATGCGTCAAAGCATAAATGCACATTCTTTACGCTGGGGAAATGTAAGTTAAATAGGTGTACGAGTATTTCTGTGACTATGTGCACAGGTGCCTCTGCATCCATGGGGGCAGGATGAGAAATGTATAACTGTGTGAAGATCTACAGACTGATGGAATCAACTAACCTAGGGCAGTCCTAGAGGGATGAGGACCCTACAGCAGGCTTGGCTGTGATCAATCAAGGTCACATGGCTTTAGGAAACGCCCCTACACAGAGTACAGCATAAGACAACTGAGACAACCAAAATTGTGCCACTGTTATCTAGTTACTATCATTGTAAGAGAGAAATCTGCCACAACTTTGTTAGCCACACTCTAGAGGTGGGAAGAGAGTAATTGTGCTGTGCAGTAGCACTGAAATGGAGGAAAACCAGGAACACTTTCCTACTGGATAATCAAATTATGTTGGAAATGCAAAACAAACAAACAAACAACAACAAAAAATGGTGAACTCAACGTGCTATTTTTTCTAAGTTCCTTAGAGAGTCCCTTGGTCTACCTTATTTTTCCTCAGCATACTTATCACCACCAGACATAGTATGCATTTATTAGCTTGTTACTTTATTTTTCTCTTTAGACTATGAGAATAGCTAGTTAATGTTTTGTTTTGCAGTGTCTAGAAGGGAGGTGGGTACTTAGTAAAAACTCATGAATATTTGTTGAATAAAATATTGTTTTTAGGAAATTGCATTAAATAAGTTAGTAATAGTTCAAAACTATTTTTGAACTGTAAATATTTCCAGGATATTTACATTTTACTTTATAAAATACCTATCATTGAATATAGAGCTTCAACTTCAACTGACACTCAAAGAAGAAATGTTAAGTTCCTTTTCAAGGTGGTCAGGATGGTTAAATAATATAGTATAGTGCTTGCAACTGAAAAGTAGTTTACTAAATTTTATTTATCTTTACTTCCAGTCACAGTTGAAATCTTCCCCTCATCCCCTACACACACAGTCTTTTTTTTTTAATATAAAAATAATTACTTATTTGAGAGGCAGAGAGAAAGAGAAACAGAGCTCTCATCCATTGGTTGACTTCCCAAATATCAGCAATGGCTAGGGACTGAGCTAAGGACAAACCTGGAAATTAGGAATGCAATCCAGGTCTCCCACATATGTAGCAGGGATGCAACCACTTGATCCATAACCTGCTGCTTCCCAGGATATGCACTAAACATTTATCAGGAGCAGGGTTGGGATTTGAACCCAGGCACTACAATATGAGACTCAGGAATCCTAACCAGCATTCTAAACACCAAGGCACCACCCCACACACATACACACAATTTTCTTTATGATAAAATGCTTCGCTATATTCAGTAATGAACGAATAGCTTATTTTAGGCATCTATATCTACAACGTGTTCTTGATAAGTGCTTGAAATATGTATTCTTAAAGAATTAAATAATGAATCCTATCAAAATTATTCTCTAATGGACCAATGACACATTTTACAGTTAGCCTATAGCTTGAATGGTGATAATATGAATTGCAAATAGGGTAAGTTTATTAATATCATAAATAACCAGTTTTTAAATTAAACCATTGCTAATATTAGTAACATATCTGCTGTGTTAGAAATGAGATTGTGAATGCTATTGTGCTTTCACCATCTTATCCTTATCTACAATGATAATGAACAAGAAATGACACCTAATCATGATTAGCAAAAGTTCAGAAAGATCTCAACTTCTGTTTAATTTTTTTAAGTTGATACTGACTCATAAGTCCCTCATCTTCTCAGGTTTGTTTTTTTTTTTGTGTGTGTGTGTGTGACAACTACCTTTCTTGTGTTTCCTATAGTTTTCTGTTTTGTTTTGTCTTTGTGTGTGTGATTCATTGGCCAGAAAACAGTGGCTCAACAAAACACAGAAGATTTTATTGGTAATACTGAGTGTTAAGATAGAAACATTTCCTTCTTTTTCCCTGAATTTCAAAACTGTGTTTAGGTGTGAAATTTATGCTTTATTGAAATGCTAAATATATATTGGATATAGTGAGAACATGGTTGTATGAAAAGTAACCAAACCAAAGGTATTTTGATCCACCTTTGCAAAATTGGTCACACTCCACATTCACTATGGTCTTTATCTCTTTCCCAATATCCATTTAATAATATTTCACTTCTGCTCTTACTGACTCAACTGCTCAGACATGTTTTCTAACCTTAAATACTTCCATGTCTCCTCACTTATGCCTTACTTATTTCTACTTCTACAGCCCCTTTGGACACTAAAATCACAGGTAGAAGCAGGTACAGGTAGAATAAAAGCCTGAAAACACACCAAGCTTGACTGTATTCAAACCTGGATCTTCTTCTATTTCCAATTTGTCAAAATATGGCTCAGGTAAAATGTCTCCTTCAACTCCTTGAGCAAAATCTATGAATATACTTTTGCATGTTTTCCATCATTTTGTTAGTGCTGCCACTATCATCATTATCAAACATTTAAGAGGAAATATTTTTTCCCTCTTTCTGTTTACAGCTCAAGAATTTTCTCTTTAGAGTAACACTGTCCCAGTGTGTCAATCACCATATGAAATGTGCCCAGTAGAGTGAAAAACTGAATTTTTAATTTGGTATAATGTTAACTATAGTTTAAGTAAATTAATGTGTCTTGTAGCTGCCATATTGCACAGCAAACATTGAGAATAATACTTCTGTGCTTTCCCCTACTCCACGGCTGAGCTCTCTTCTCATTTCTCTGTTTTATTAATAGTAGAATGATTTTTTGGATGTGCTTTAATACAGGCGTTTGAGCTTATGGATGGTGCTGTTCTTGTGGTATAGAGCCCAGACATTCTGCCAATTCCTCCTGAGCAATGACACCAGGAAGCTGACAGCCAGGTGGTTGTCATACACAATCTCATCATCTCTCATCTTCACAGGGCCAACTTCCACGCTCAGATGCAGCACTTTTTTCATCTGGAACCTAATTTTGAACTTCACTTCATTGGCTTTGGCCACAATGCTTTCATATTTGTCCACAGGGAAGGGAACTTGCAAGCCTCATTTAGGCCAAGACACAATTTGAATATCTAAAATGAGTTCATAGTGCTGGGTCAAGCACATGCTTTATACTAGCTACAGATAATTGGAAAGGTGTCTCAATCACAAAATTTCTCCCTCTACTTTGGGTATACATCTGCTTTCCAACAAAGAGGTACCCACCTTTAAATATGTAACACTTTAGCAATTAGATAATTGACTGGGAGAGGATTCTTGTTTGATCAGAAACTCTGAGCTTTCTGACCAGCTTCTTGTTCTGGTTGAAGTTCTTGGTGTCTCAGTGTCCATGCGGGAGAGACCCAGTTTTGTCTTCATTGCAGTGCTACCTGTTATCCAGGACACAGACAGAGAACTTGGGGAGGGCAGTGGACTTCCGCACAGAGCATTCACATATACCAACAGTTATTCTGGCATCTGAGAGTAGCCAGTGGGCTCAGTCAAGCCTTCCCTAATCTTGCCCTCATGTTCTAGATGCAGGGTGGGGGTCTGTGATTTGGTTGTGTGATGCAGTAGAAAACATTCGAAGATGTGGCTGGAAGGTATACATCTAGCTTTCGGTGCCTGCCCCAAAAGCTAATCCAGGAAAATAGCAAGAATGGGAGACTTTAAACTTTAGGATAAATTTTGTGTTGACTTCCCATGTTTTCAGTACAGGAACCCTACTAATCAGTGGTCTTTGTGTGCACAAGTGCAGAGAGAGACTCTGTTACCCCTGGCCACAGACATACCTATCCTGTATACTCTGCCTACAGAGAGAAGCTATTCTCTGGCTGAGGGATGGGAAGGAGGAAACTGGGTTGTTGCAACAGCTTCTTAAACAGATGTTCACCATTACTGATGATTTAAGTTTCACCTAAGCCCCTCAAGGGCTCCATCATATTAAATGTGTAGTTTCTCAAAACTCTTTACTATCAACTTAGAATATGGCTTTCTGAGGACTTTTAAATCAGTTACCACTCATCCTCTCCTTTTTTGTTTATCTCTTTATGAGTCCCGCCTGAAGCAAACATGTGTTCAAACCACCATTGTTAAGCAGGAATATGTTGATCTATCTCTGTTTCAGTGTGATGGTTTTTTGGTCTGTGTGTGTGTGTGTGTGGAATTAAGGACTAGGGACTAAGTCTTACCTATCCTGTGTTTCTGATTCATAGTACACAGAACATGGTAGACAGTTAAAAATGCTCACTGAATGGAAGGATGGAACAATGGAAGCATAGATAAGTGGATGAGAAAACAGATAGACATGAGAGAGGACGCCGCCTTGGGTGTCAAAGAAATTGTATGACTCATGGTCCATGGAATGGTGGGCCATTTCTAGAAGTAGCCTGTCTTTGGACTCACCTCTGCTTCATGAAGGGGCATGTTCCCTTTCCAGTTCACCAGATGTTTCCCTGGTCTGAATTATAGTTCTAGACCCTGAATGCAATCGTTGACCCCTTTTCTATGCTTTCTCCTGTTATTAGAGTCAGAGCTTCACGGAATTCTTAGCCTTTTCAGCAGCCAGGTACCTGCTCCAGGCATCTTGTTATAAATAGCATTACAGAAAGTGAAGATCATTGCTGCTTCTCCTGGAAATTTGTGAAGCAATGTTGCTACAGAAAGAGACAGTACCTTGCAAGGCAGATTTCATGGGTTTTCTGTGACACATTGTAAGGTAATAGTACACTTTTCAATGATTTCTGCTCTGCATAAGAGTTTTTGATAGTATCCAGCATATAGTGCCATAGTGGCAGAATTCATGAATATTTTACTTACAGAAGGAAAGGGAGAGCTAGTCTGCCTAAAAAGCTTTTATTTTGTAAGGTTTTAGATTTAGTTGTCTTTCCTCCCACCTCATGGGCTCTTTTGTTCTTTTTTTTTTTAAAGACCCTACATTAAACAGCTGCTTTGAAAGTTTCTCTTTCCCTTTAAGTGTTTTCACATTTAACAGACTGTGCTCCTATGATCTAACAGAATTAAGCTATCAGGAGGAAATCATCACATCAGAAAGGGCTGGGGAGTCATTGCAGAGCATCAGACATCTCCCTAGAAGAGCATCTCTCGGGAGCTTGCTCTGGGAAAGAAGCGGTGGGTGGAACCGCTGAGCTCCTGGGTCTGCTAGGCGGCTGCCTGCCTTCCCACACTTGCCTTCTTTCCATAAGCACTTTCCTTTCAAGGCAGCCCAGGAAGGTACCCAGACACAAGCAGACAGGCACGCCCTCGGTCAGATCTGAATATTCCAGGGAGGAGATAAAAATAAAATGTTACACCAGAGTGAAGGACCTCCCAGCAGTTAAGTCCTGAGCAGCTTTAGGAAAGTGCTTCCAGTTCCTGCCTTCTCCCCACCCCCATTTTCTGATCTACTTGCAATTTTAACTTCCAGAAGGCAAGGTGTGCTTTACATTGCTAACAGCTACAACAGCAAAAGGACTGGGCCGTGTGTCCCTTGTATTTTCAAGGTGTGGCGGATGGTTGGTCTGAAAGGAAAATGCATGGCAGATGCAAAGTGGCTCATTAAGACAATTGGCTCTCAGCCTTTAGGGTTTACCAGAGAGATTTTGTCTAAAATGCAGATTTTGAGACCCTGCCTCTTATGTACCAAGTTAGAATGTCTATGGTGTTTTGAGAAATATGTGAATTCTAACCCCCAAGTTGCAAAATGTGATAAACATAAAATATAAAATATTTCAGTTTGGTGAATCAAAACACTACTGACTAGAAAATTTTACAGAAATTTAATCATGGATAATGTCTTCCCCACACACCCTATTCCATACCCTTACCCTTTTTACCTAGCTTTTCGTTAGGAATTTGTCCAACTATCCAAGGCTTGTATTTAGTATGCGCTTGAAAATATTGGGACGAGCACCAGCAGTGGGTTAAGCTGTCATTTGTGAATACTGGCATCCCATGTTGGAGAGCCAGTACAAGTCCTGACTGCTCTGCTTCCAATGCAGCTCCCTGCTAATGTACCTGGAAAAGCAGATGATGTCCCAGTGCCTGGTTCCCTGCCTCCCATATGGAAGAGTTTGATGGAGTTCTGGTCTCCTGACTTCTGCCTGGCCCAGCCCTGACCATTTCAGGCATTTGGGAGTGAATCCGTACATGGAGGATCTCAGTCTCTGTCTCTCCCTCTCTCTGTGTCATTTTGCCTTTCAAATAAATAAAATACATGTTTGAAAAAGATGCCATGCATTTGGGATCCTTCATATTCAATTAGAATGTGTGGGCACCCACTAGTGCTGCCTGAGTGTGATTAAGAGAAGGAATTGAAAAAAAATAGAAATGATCAAAAGACTTTGGGGACAGGGCCTGTGCTGTGCATAGTAGCTTGAGCCTCTGCCTGCGGCACTGGCATCTTATATGGGTGCCATTCAAGTCCTGGCTGCTTCACTTCTGATCCAGCTCCCTGATAATGGCTTAGGAAAGCAGTAGAAGATGGCCCAAGTGCTTGGGCTCCTGCACTGATTTAAGAGGCCTGGATGAAGCTCCTGCCTCCTGGCTTTGGGTTGGCCCAGTTCCAGCCATTGTGGCCAACTGGGGAGTGAACCAGTGGATAGAAGACCTCTTCTCTGTCTCTCCTTCTTTCTGTACTCTGCCTCTCAAACAAATAAATAAATCTTTGGGGGGAAAAAAGAATTAAGAAAAAAAAAAAGACTATTCTGGAGAACTTCAGAATAGGAAGAAGTACTGAATTCAGCTAATCCTTTAATCATGTTTTGTATTTCCAGGAGAGCAATTGTATGGGTTAGATTTCCACAGTTAAATGGATTCCTCTGTGAATCAATTTGTCTGGATCATCTTTTAGCTTACACTGATTTCTATGTTCCCAAGTTTTTGTTAGTCTCTGATCATTTATGGGTTATGCTTTTCCATAAGCTACAGAATAACAGAATTAAAATCTTAAATATTTGACAAAAAGAAAATGATGACAAGATATATCAAGATCTATGATTCTTGGCAGGTATTTAGAAGAGAAAAGACTTTCAAATAATTGAGGAGATTCTCTTCTTTTCTCTTATCTTCCTTTACTCCATCTTTTTTTATTTCTTTCTCTCTTATACTCTTGGCCATAACAAGTTATAAAAATAATAATACAGAGTTGTCTATAATCAATGGTATTTTTCCTCTTGTGTCTCATGGATAGAACAACAGTACCTGCATTATAGCATTCTCGTCAGGGGGTAGATGGGATAATGTTTAAAAGACATATAGCATAAAACTCAGCATATATTAGAGCACAGTACGTGGTCACTGCACTAACGATGCTCTCATCGCATGTGAAGTGAGCCCAAGTGTTTTTCATATAAGAAGCTTAGATCATCCCCCGAAGTCTCAATTTTAAAGATAATTGGTAAGAGATAATGCAGGACCATTCCAGAAAGAAATGGCTGTTCCCCTAGTCAATAACCTCATAATAAATTAGATTATAAGTGTACCAGATTTTTCTCATTTTGCATATCACTAGGGTGTTTCTACCATCTAAAGACCACTGTAAAAAACATTAGATAACTATTACATTCAAAAGACATTATTGGTTAAGAAAGATTTGTTGAGAAGAACATATCTTGTTGGCCATCTGGAAGCTAAAGAACAAATTACTCTCAATTTAAAATACATATAACCCCCAATTCCTAACTTTTTCCCTTTGAATAACTACTTTGATCAAAGAACTTAGTCGATAATCTTTTATGTTTAATGTTTCTAATCAAGCCAAAGCACCTGTATTTATCTCAGGCCTCAAAAATGCCAGCTGTTAGTTATCCACAATAAATGAGATTTCACATTTTGTGACAAGCCTATTAAGGGAAAAAGCACAAATGTTAGTCTGAAATAGAGAATAATAATAAGTTATCAAAAGACTTTTTCCTCAAATATGCATCATTATATTCATTATACCCATTCTCTTTCTGGGAATTTTGTGTTCTCTCTAAGGCAGATAGTGGAATTAACAAGAAAATATATCAGAGAACATCTTTAGAGGAAAATTCAGCTGTAAATGCAACATATTCTTTGTACACTTATTGCAATGTCCATTTTCCACTCCTGTCAAACCCCTAGTCTGGACTATTTCCAGCTTTACTACCCAGTTGTATATGAAACAAACCTAGGAGCTACTCCCCACATATTTCCTGCTTTATCACTTCTATCCCTGTCCTGTCAGTTTCACCTGATATATATCTGTCAAACCATTCAATTTCACAACAGCTCCATATCTACCATCCCCATATGAGTCATTGTTTCTCTTACCTATTTTACTGCAATACCATAATAAGTAGTTCATCTGCCCTCTCCAGTTCTGTGACAATCCATACTACAACTCAAATGATCTTTTAAAATTACATTCTAGGTCATGTGATCCTTAAATAGTTCTTATTTTCCATAAGGAAAAGTTAAAAATTTTCAGCTTCTACAATGTCCTACAGTGTCTGCCCCCTCCTTATCTGCCTCCTTCACCAACCTCTGGCTTAATCTTCCTCTAATGGGTAGTACTGATTCCAGCAAGAATGCATGCTTACATTGTATGATACAACAGCATCTTTCCTCCATGTTACCTTACAGTGGGCTAATTAAGTTACACACTTCAAATGAATATTCAAACTAATAGTTTCACAAGCTGGAAAACTAAACTTTTGGCATTTGTAACCATTAGAAAACATGCTGAATACAGAGGTTGTACCTTCGCTACGTAATTATAGCATGACTATGCTTTATTCATGGGAAAATCATATAATAAAAGTGCTAATGAGGATGTTATATGACCAAATAGATCTAGCTCATTAAAAAAAGAGGTTTTCTTTTTTTTATGATTTATTTATTTAAAGGCAGACTTACAGAGAGAGGGACAGACACACAAACATACATGCACAGAGAGAGAGAGAGAGAGAGAGAGAGAGAGAGAGATTAATCTTCTATCTAATGGCTCATTCTCCAAATGGTTGCAAAAGCCAGGGCTGGGCCAGGCTGAAGCCAAGAGCCTGGAACTCCAGCCTGGTCAAAGTACTTGGACCGTCCTCCACTGTCTTTCTAGGTGAATTAGTAGGAAGCTGGATTTGAAGTGGTGCAACCAGGACTTCAACTGGTGCTCATATGGGATGCTGGAGTGACAGGTGGCAGCTTAACCTGCTGCACCACAACACTACCTCCCCAAAACAGAGGATTTAAAAGCACCTTATTCGTGTTATAGAACAAGTGTTTTTTATTTCTTCCAGCTAAACTTTCAAACACTACTTAGATACCACAACTCAATAGTGAGACTTGATTTTTTTTCCATTCAATAAAATAGTATTAATAACACACACATTTCTGTCAATTTGAAGAGATTATAGACATGAAGATATGATGTGGCATAAATGAATAGCATGTGGTTTTGCTCCCCTTCTGGCTTGTTTTTCTTGGATTGTTTTACTACTATGTCTTTGATAGTGCACTTCAGCAAGTTCCCACTTAGAAACGTAGAATATTTTTATGCTGGAAAGAAGGTAGAGATCACTGAGTTCAACATCCTCATTTTACAGATGAGAGATCTGAGGTCCCAAGTGGTGTCCCAGGTCACAGAGCTGGTTAGTGAGACAGAGAAAACTAAAAAATGTTTTCTGAATCTCACTTTAAGGTTTTTATATTAAATCATAGTCATTTAAGTAAGTATTTCTTCTTTCTTTTTTCTTCTTTCTTTTTTCTGTTTGTATGTTTCAACTTAAAACTTATATCTAAATTTGAGCTAGATTTTCTTCATAATTTTCAGAGAGGCAATCCTAACTGCAAATAGTTTATATCAACGAATTAAACTTTGAAAGAAAAAGATGGAGCTTGATTCCTCAGTCTGCTATTTATTAGCTGAATAACCTTGGGCAAGTCACTTAATTTCTTTGAGCTTCAGTAACCTCATTTGTTAAATGGGAAATGTAACACCTATCTGAAATGGTTACCAAGAGGATTATATATGAGATAAACTATGAATGCAAAGGACCAAATTAGAATAGTGCTGAGCACCTAGTAAGCCTGTAGAACGTTAACTTCTTTCCTTCTCCTAGAATCTGCAGAATTAAGCCCCCAAATAGCTATAACATCATATGGTGAAAGGTTTCATATTAGATCTCCTAAGTCAGGTGTAAGAAATGATAATGGGGGCTTGTGTAGTCATGATTTCTAATAGAATTCAGAATATCAGTTTAAGTTTGTTTTCAAAGTTAAATAGAAATTCAGCTACTTTAAAGTCTCTTTGAAATGAACTAGCTTTTTTTCTACTCTATTTCCGTGGGAAAAAAATCACATAAAAATTTCTCTTTTTTGATAACGAGAGAAAAGAGAACTATCAGCGGGAAAATTTTACCTATGATTGATGCTTCGAGTCACCTTAAAAGAGCAAGTATCTCAGATGTAAAAATTCTGACACATCACTTTCTGACAAAACTACATAAAACAGCCACAAGTTTAATCCATTAGCTCAACTCTGCAAAATGACAAAATTAAGTCTTTGATATTAATATCCTTCAAATAGTTCTCTTCCTTCTCCAATTTTTCCAAATATGTCCCTCAAACCCCAACCCCATTCACTGGGTAGGTTTTTATATTTTACTCTGCTTTTGAGAATGGTAGGATAAAAGGTACTGTACACATTTACTTCTTTGACTTCATGTTTGGTGCTAAATAATGCAATCACAGTAATGAAGTTATTTTACTCCGAGATCCCCAGTGAATATGTTTTAATCTAACCCTTAACGTTTTTCTTTATTTAGTTTTTCTGAACTTTTTTCTTGTTATTACAAGGAGGCAAATTTTCTTTGTAAATAATAAGATATTTACTTTAAGCCCCACTCTATGGCTGGGAAAACTGATGCAAAGTGGTAGAGTGACATTTATCCAAATCCTAATGCAAATAGACTATATCAAAGAGTTAGCAGCATTTCTATGAATAAGTTTTCTGATTCCCAGTCCAGAATTATCATCTTGGTGACCTCATATGGGACTTTATAAACCCTAGAGGAATAAACAAAGCTAAGGTGGAGTTGCAAGGGAAAATCATCAAAAATGAGTTACTCCAAAAGTTCAGAGACCAGCTTATTAGAAATATATTCTCTGTGAATGTTGAAATGTTCAAGATTTATGGCAGGAAGATGCTGGTGTGTAAGACAATGTCAGTTGCTAAGAATCCCCAAAAAAGGAGTAAAAATGACCAGAGGATCTATGGATGGGTGGAATGGTCAAATGCCATAATTCTCAAAGGTGCAAGGAAACAAAAACTAAAGGGTACTTGATCTGATGAACATCAAATGTAAGTACTAAAAGATAATTGAATGTTTTTTCAAATCATATGCAACTATTACTATTTGAATGTGATATTTAAGCTTAAGATTCACACAAAAGACTGCTTCTCTGGGGGGACTCCTTTTTGCTAATGGTGACCAAAGCAAGGTTCCAGTCAATTCCTATACAACTTAGTTATTTGAGTCTTGGGTGTTTGCATTAAATATAGTTTATTTTTGTTTTAATATGTTTAAAATTTTACCTTTAACATATTTATACCTCCATGTGCAACTTTATTTTAAAAATTTAAGCTGAAAGAAAAGCAATTGTATAGTACAGAGAAATTAAAGAGGAATAGAAAAGAAAGGAATAATGGGGTTATAACGAATTAAGCAAAGGCAATTAAATTCCCAGAGTGCAATATTTCTTCAATTACACAATATTATGTATCTTGAGTGGATCCTAGGTGTATGTGTTAAGACCACTGGGCCTTAACCTTTCACCTCTTTCACAGTGGGTAAGACGGGTGTCAGGATGTTTCCTTGGATTTCAACCTCAGATACTGATTTGTGCTCTAATGGAGCTCAGTCTCCAAACATGGATTCCAACAAGCTTCTTGGCCCTTCCCAGTCCAAGAATCTTAGAAATAAGACCTTGTGGCCAGCACTGTGGCATAGCAGGTAAGGCCGCCGCCGGCAGTGCCAGCATCCCATGTGGTGCCAGTTCAAGTCTCAGCTGCTCCACTTCCTATCCAGCTCTCTTCTATGGCCTGGGAAAGCAGTAGAAGATGCCCCAAGTCCTTGGGCCTCTGCACCTGCATGGAAAACCCAGAAGAAGCTCCTGGCTCCTGGCTTCGGATAGGCCCAGCTCCACCCATTGTGTCCATCTGGGAATGGAAGACCAGCAGATGGAAGACTTCTCTCTCTCTGCCTCGCTTCTCTGTAACTCTGCCTTTCAAATAAATAAGCAAATCTTAAAAAAAAATTAAATTAGACCTTGATCTTTTTCCCTCATTACCAGACGGCAAGTGGTTTCAAACTGGATACACATGGATGCTAATACCTTCCAGGCTATAATTGTCATCACTATCTGGAAACTCCTATTTTCACTAAGACTTGCCCTAATGGACTCCTCTGGTTGAGGGATAGATGAGAATCAAGTCTGAGTTCACTTTCTTCCCGCAATATGGTTTGAACCACTAGATAGCCCTGCCATGGATGGCTCTACAATAAAGCAAGTTCTCAGCTCTATAATCTGCTGATCCTGCAAGAAGACTAGCTTGCACATATGCTTGCCTTCCACTTTGACTCCCAGATGTGTCTTTGAGCACTGTCTAGTTTCTGATATACACTATTTTATGCCCTATATCTTGGTTGCTTGGTGTCAGAATCTTGGCCTGACAATCATTTCGAAGTTGGAAACTTTGCCCCTAATTTAAGGTAGACTGATGTGTACGAATGTTTATTCTTAGTCTACTGACTTCATGGAAACACTGCATTAGAGGAAGAATGTGCACATAAAAAGAATGGGGGGGCAGCACTATGGCAGAGAAGGAGAAGAGATGCCTCTGCCTTTCAAATAAATAAATAAATCTTAAAAAAATAAAAATAGAAATTTTAGAAGGTAAAAAAAATGGAAATAGGTATACAATAAATATTTTTAGCTCTTTTTCAAGGAGACAAAATAAGTATACATTAATTTGGACATATGATTTTGTGCTCAGCATAAAATAGGAAAAACATACTAGATTCCAGGGACACTAACAGATAATTTTTGTTAGCTTCTACATCTATGTTTATGTTTGATACAATGTCGGCTTCTCACAATTCATTCATTATTACTTTCACAAAAAATAAATGTTAAAAAGAAAGAATAGGATATTAGAGTGTGATATGCTGATAATTATGTCATGCCTAAGAGAGCTAGAGGAAAGACGATGAATCAATAACATTCGATTCATTTATTCAGATTTCAGTCATGTAAGTCACTCCTTACCCAAGATGTGGAATGAAAAGCAGACTAAGAATGTTACTCCAGGAAAGTGTCTCTACAGAAACACAAGAAAGGGAAAGCATAGACAAGACGTGGGAAACAAGATATACCACTTTTGTTCTTCCAAACTTCCCAGGGTTTGGATTGTAGATTACTCAAGATATCAATTAAAAGAACAAATCTACTTTGCATTATAAAAATGAATATTTATTTTTCTTTTACTCCAGAGTGGAAATAGAGGATAGAGAAGCTATAGGTGATAGAAAGCCCATCTAAACAGAAAGTGGCAGACTGGGCGGAAAGGCCTGTGACTAAAACATTTTTAAGAATAACATAATGGGGGCCGGTGTAGCTGGTAAAACCGATGCCTGTAATGCTGGTATCCCATACAGACACCTGTTAGAGTCCTGGCGCTCCACTTCTGATCCAGCTCTCTGCTATGCCTGGGAAAGCAGTAGAAGATGGTCCAAGTGCTTGGGTCCTTGCACTCATGTGGGAGACCCGGAAGAAGTGCCTGGCTTCAGATTGGCCCAACTGCCATTGTTATGGCCATTTGGGGAGTGAACCAGCAGATGTAAGATTCTCTCTCTTTCTCTTTCTCTCTCCCTCTCTCCTTCTGCCTCTCTGTAACTCTGCCTTTCAAATACATAAATGAATCTTTTTTTAAAAAAAACAGTGATGCAAAAGTTGTTTGCATTTTTGAAATTACTAAATAAACTTCACTTATAAAGATTTTGTGTAAGATTGTATGTCTGTGATCGTTTTTAGATTTATATCAAAAAAAAAAAACAAGGGATTTTACAACAGAGTGATACAATGAAGAGAAAAGTTTTTATGAATAGAAACAAGAACCAAAAACCCAAGGTAACTGAACAATTCCCCTTGAATTTTCATAAATATTGAAGAGGGCTCTGAACCTTTCTAAACTATGGAACTAAGGGACAACATTTAACCCAATTTAATCTTGATCTTGAGAAAAAGTGAAAACAACTCTCATTTATCAGAATGAGAGTCACAGATGAGCTTGACAGTGGGAATGGAACAGGAACACCAGCAGAAGCTCTATCTATACAATGTCCCTTTATCCACATTTCACTTTCCATAGTCTCAGTTACCTGTGGTCAATTGTGGTCTGAACACATTAAATGGATTATTTGAGAAAGAAATAACATATATTTTCAATTGGAGGCCATTCTGACTATTGTGATGAAATCTTGGGCCCTCATATCAGTGACATGAATCATCCCTTTGTCTAGTACACCCACACTGTATACATTACCAACCTGTCATTTGGTAGCTGTCCTAGTGATCACATCTACTCTCCCAGGATTGTACTGCTTGTGTTCAAGAAACCCGCCTTTCTTCCAATGACAGCTTAAAAGTGCATGAGTAGCAATGCTAGTGCTTAGGTATTCCAATGAAAAGTCATGAAGTGCTTCTTTCAAGTGAAAATGTGAATATTCTTGTTTAAATAAGAAAAAAGTATGTTAAAATTGCTAAGATCTACAGTTAAAACAATCTATCTGAGAAATTCTGAGGAATAAAGAATAAATTCATGTATTTTTGTTGTTATACTTCGAATTGCAAAAGTTATGACCACATTGCTTAGTGAATGCTTAATTATGATGGAAAAGGTATTAAGTTACAGGATTCTGTATTATGTATGTTTCAGGCATCCACTACAGGTCTTGAAATATATCTCCTATGGGTAAGGAAGACTGTAGCATTTATAGTTAGTAGTGTAAACATGACCAGGAATACTCATTCCAATTAAGGTGGATAAGAGAATCACCATATACTATTAATCAGAGATTGTTCACTTAGTCTCAATGCATTGAATTTCTACAATATTTTGTTTGCTATGCTAGGCATAAGTAATACAACAAGGGTCCATGCCATCATAGAGAAGCATCAAAAACAATCATTAGTTTATTTTTTAAAATGTTCCCAAAGACAATGCAATATGAATATAAATCCAGAAAATAGATCTTTTAAGGGCTCCACTGGCAACAACAATCTGTGTCATAAATTAAGAACTTTGAAAAAATAAGGAAGAGAAGAATATTTACAAAGTTTAACCAATGAGACATTAGCCATGACAGGTGAGCCAATGAGCCAATACGTATAACTGTTGCTTTGTATGATTTTTCGTTTAATTCTTACTTCACCCATAGAGGGATTATTAAATGTTCTAATGATATAAGGAAACTAAGATAAGAAGTAATTAACCTGTACAAGTTTACACAGCTAGAGAGGAAACTTGAACCTAAGTTTTCGGAAGCCAGTCTCTATTTTCTTTCCTTATATCAAACAGATTTCCATATAAAAAGGTCCTCTTTAATGGAAGGGGAGAGGGAGCAGGAAAGGGGAGGGTTTCGGGTGGGAGGGAAGTTATGGGGGGGGGGAGCCATTGTAATCCATAAGCTGTACTTTGGAAATTTATATTCATTAAATAAAAGTTTAAAAAAAGGTCATCTCACCTCTTTTTTGTTCTTTATTTTCTGCGTAATTCTCTTCTCTCTGTCCCCTACCTCTTCTCCAGATGAGGAAAGAGGACAACATTGCAAATGACCTAGTATTAAGCAAGTGAATATTTCACTCATTTGGTTATGGGTAGATAAAAAGGAGAGACTTAAAATTTAAAGAATGTATTTACAGTATTTCTTTAGAAGATTACAGTGAACACAATCTTTCAATCCTCAAATAAATCATTACACAAACTAAACCTATTTTTGCAAACTGTATGATAGTGTCTATGGCACAGTTGCCCTAAGAAAATCTCACCCCACCTGGTGTTTTAATGGAACTTAGTACTGAAAACATCCAACATGCAAAGTTATTTACTCACATTTCTCTGCCACCCCCATTTCATTCTCCTAAGAAGGTTGAGAGTGGGGGAAAAAATAACAGAGCTCCTCTCTGATATGGAGTTAAAGAAAAATGGGCTGGCAAGAAAAGTATCCAAATATTCCTGGATTAAAAAGACCACACTATCATAATCTCATCATCGTTCCACTGGAAATCTTTCTCTCTCTGGCCCTTGCAGTGTATTCTGCTGTATTTTGTCATTACTGTTGAATATTAGGTAAAAAATAAGGTTCAGTATCAAAAGTCTGGATAGTGGCTTTTTAGGCATTGTGAAAGCTACCAGGGACAGTAAAATACCAAAATTTTATTTCCTTTCATCTTAATTTTTTCAAGTATATGAAGAACGACAGATACACAGATAAATGCCAAAAAGCATAGACCATATGCATGTCTTCTCCAGTGATATTAAACAAATGATAAAAATGTGTTGTATTTGACTCAGGTATCTTCTCTTCAAAAATCTTCAAAGATTTTTTCAAGTATTGGATAGGAAGAATGACAGAGAGAGAGAGAGAGAGAGAGAGACTCTTCCATCTGCTGGTCTACTCTCCAAATCACTATAACAGCCAGATTTGAGCCAGGCCAAAACTATGAGCCAGGAATTCCATACTGGTCTCCCACAGTGTTGGCACAGTTCCAAGTACTTAGGACATACTCTGCTGCCCTACCATGTACAATGGCAAGAAGCCATATTGGAAGGAAAGTAGCTAGGATTTGAACTGGCACTCCAATAAGGGATGCTACTGTCACAAGTGGAGGCTTAACCTGATGCACTACATCACAGGCCCCAATTCAGCTATGTTTTATAAGTAAAAGATTACGAATACAGCTAACGTCTAATTCATTATCCTTCCAAACTAGCCTAAGTCACCATGGGACATGCTCTAGAGGTTGGCGTTCATCATTGCTGTGTATCTTGACTGTCCCTGCAGGCCTTCCAACACTATAGTTCTGCAATGTCTAAAAGCATTTAAATTCCAAGAAAAAGAGGTGGACATGGGTGACCCATTCACGATGCCCTTCCCTCCTTATTAAGAATATGCTTTCATAGCCTTGCTCTCTAGTACAACAGCTTAAGATGTCCCATACTTTTTCCATTAATCCCAGACTCAACCTTCTAAAGCACAATTATGTAAGATCTGGCATTACAACTTTCCCTTATTTACTTCATTCTGAGTGTGTTTGGGGACTCATTTATCTCTAAGTATCTATACATAGCTCTGCTGTGATCTTTTATGTATTTGAAGATCTTTATTTCTTTTCTTTCTAAATTCTTTGGCTCTCAGCTGTTCGTCACAATGCCTGATACCTGGTAGGAACTCAGTAGATATGTGCTGAGTTAGTTGATTTCTGAAGTTCTGCTTATGAATGAATGAATCAAAATCCACAGCAAATGCTTATAGAGCCAAGCCCCAAACTCAGGACCTCTCAAACCAACTGCACTGTACTTTCCACTCTGCCAAAATAAGTATTAAAAACAGATTGCAGAATTCTCAATAAGTGTTCATATTGTTGCTGGAATGTAAAGGGAAAAATGATTTTCTAGATTAAGATGATCGATTTATTTTTAATAACCTCTCATTCAATATTTTCTAAAAACTCAGGTTGAGAAAAATGCATAGCTGAAATTCTGCATCGACTAGTGTCAAATTATTCTGTGTTTTTTTTTTTTAAGATTTTGGTTTTAGAAGTGAAACAAATGGATCATGGAGAATGAATGCAGTAGATCATTACACAAGCGATCAGTCAGCATCTTTGCCTACGTGTTAAGGTTGCTGAATGAATAGCTTAGATTTATAATAGCTGAGTTTCATGCCAGCAGAAAAACCACGAGCTAGCCTGAGTTATCAGAAGACATTAGGAAGAAAGTATGGTGATAATATATCCATCCAATTGCTACATAAACGGAAATACTGTGAGAAAGTTGGCTGAGCACCTTGATAACCTAATTCATAATGTCTCCAAAAAGCCATACAATGATTTAGAGGAACAAATGAATGTCATAAAAGATGTATAGAATTTAAGATATCTGTGTATCACACATATTCCTGTCTTTGGACTCAAGCTATATATTAGACTTGTCTAGAATTGTCCACGAAAGGATAAAATGTCCTGGTTTTTTTCTGTTGCTGTCAAGATATCCTTAAACAGTTTCATAAAGATACTAAGTTTCAAAATGTACCTTCTTCATATTTTTCTAAAAAATCTTCAGATGTAATAAAATATCCTTGCCTTCAAGATTGATAATCTAGACCTATCTTATACTAGCTATTTAACTTATTCAAAATTCAGTTTTCTTGGTACATAAAACTGGGTTAATTACATTGCTACAAGGACAAAACAGTATGTACCCCAAAAGAAGAGTCATTTTTAGTTTGGGAAGACCAACAGACTGTTTTCAGCTTTCTTTACAGTTAGTTGGGGAATTGTGGTGACCAAACTGGCCAATGAGATATTGGTAGAAGGGAAATGAACCCTTACTAGCTTGCTTTTAGTCCTTAAAACCTCCCATATATAATCTTTCATTCATATTTTATTTTAACTTGCTAATCAACTGTCCAGTAAAGGAGGTCAAAATCTTAGGAGGCTGGTAGAGACACTGGATCAAAAAAGCCTTGGTTTTGAATGATTCAAATAGAACTTTCTTGTTCTGGTATCCACTATCCAACTCCCACTGACCCATATTGAACTGTGAGATCAGTCAGATTTTTTTTATTGTTTTGAGATTATTTGTTATGGCAATTAGCTTACACCCCCCAATATAAACAGAAGTATTTACTTTAAAGATTTATTGGGGTAAAAATGAAAATGAGGAGTGTGAAAATCTCAGTACAGTTTAATGTAGTGTCAGGTACATAGTATTAGGCTAGTTCCTCTGCTCTGCTCTGTAGGGAGACAGAAATATACCCAGCTTTTGCATTTCAGTCTTTATGTTCTTTATTATTTACATTCTTGACCCTTTTGTAAAAACATGTAAAAGAATGAATACCTTCTGAGGAGAGTAACTCACTTTACAATGGTAACATGCAGTTGTTTTCAAAAGTATATCTATTGGCCAGTGCCGTGGCTCAATAGGCTAATCCTTTGCCTGTGGCACTGGCATCCCGGGTTCTAGTCCTGGTCAGGGTGCTGGATCCCGGTTGCCCCTCTTCCAGGCCAGCTCTCTGCTGTGGCCCGGGAGTGCAGTGGAGGATGGCCCAAGTCCTTGGGCACTGCATCTGCATGGGAGACCAGGAGGAAGCACCTGGCTCCTGCCTTCAGATCAGCGTTGTGCAGGCCGCAGCAGCCATTGTGGGGTGAACCAATGGAAAAAGGAAGACCTCTCTGTATCTCTCTCTCTCACTCACTGTCCACCCTGGCTTTCAAAAAAATAAAAAAGTATATCTATTTTTATCATAGAAATCGTTTCTTTTCACCTTTTTTACCCAATTCTTTATTGACACATTCAAATAATTTGAAATATATCTTGGATAACTTATGTGATTCAGAACATAATTTGAATTTATGCCAAAAACTATAGGCCTTAACTTGAAATTTTTGCTGAGTACATTAGAGGGAATCTATGACTCAGAGATATTTTGCATAGCATATTTTGGTCTATTTTTTAAAATTTGTTTACAAAAACCAATTTAAACAGAAAATAAGCAATGGTGCAATGGAGCCATTGGATCTAGGCTGAGCAAATTTATGGTCTGAAACACATAAAGTTCATTTTGAATTATCCTTGGTGCATTTCACATTTTGAAATGAGCTTCTGAAGAGTTTTATGTATATATAGAGAGTTTTATGTACATATATATATTTGTGGCTTGTTATTATTAAGTCAGCACTTCATTTTAGAGGATTACTTAAAGCTTTAAAGGCATGATTTAAATTTACATAGGAGAGAAAAGTTTCTGAAAATTTGGCTATACCTTCAAAATCCAAGTATGGGAGTCATTTTGCCATGGGGCACCATTGTTTGAGTCTCTTTTTTTCTTGAGTGCCTTCTGTAAGCCAGCCTGGTAGAACGCATTGCATGTCTATTTTATTCAGTCTTCATGACAACCCTATGAAGCAGACAGCAGCATCTATCCTACACTGCACATGAGAAAATTTAAAGAGCTTCAGTGACTGCTCTTGACTCTAAAGCTCATGATCTTTCTTGTCCAAATGAGAGCTGACAATAATGAGTGTATAAGTTCTAGATTTTTCTATGGTACCCTTCTGTTGCAAATATAAAATTGTCACTTCTATGTACTCTGTCATCAATGGGGTGTGCATATCTGTTTTCCTGTCTATCGATCTCTCTTCTTCTACATTTCCTTTAGCCCATAGGGTGGTTAAAATGTCCTTTTACTATGTGTGTGAGGCCAAAAAAAAAAAAAAAACCTTTCTTTTCTTTTTTTTTAAACTTTTATTTAATAAATCTAAATTTCCAAAGTACAGCTTATGGATTACAGTGGCTTCCTCCCCCCATAACCTCCCTCCCACCTGCAACCCTCCCATCTCCGGCTCCCTCTCCCATCCCATTCACATCAAGATTCATTTTCAATTATCTTTATATACAGAAGATCAACTTAGTATATACTAAGTAAAGATTTCAACAGTTTGCCCCCACACAAAAACACAAAGTATTAAGTAGTATTTGAGTACTACTTTATACTTTATATATATCATTAATTCACATAATACAACACATTAAGGACAGAAATCCTACATGGGGAGTAAGTGCACAGTGACTCCTGTTGTTGATTTAACAATTGACACTCTTATTTATGACGTCAGTAATCACCCGAGGCTTTTTACCATTTTACAGAACTTTGGTTCTTAACTCACAACAAACTCCAATACTGTCCACAGCTCTGCAGATTTTATACTGCTTTCTGATTATTACCACCTGGCAGTTTATTCTCAACAAAACGCTTCAGCTTGAGTATTCCCATTGCAGACATGTTCTGATCCTACACAAGGCCATTTTTAAATCCCATCTTTAAATTTCCTGAGGCAACACATGTGAAGCAATGATGTGAATTGCTTAGATAAACCAAGTTCTTTAACCACCAATTTAATACCATACATTGAATTAGATCATAACTACAGTGTTTTTCATCATAAGATCTAAAATGATAAGTGCTGCCTTGACAACTCTGAGCCTAAATGTCCAGCAAGGGTTCCCCTACTCTCCATGGAAATGTTCTCACCTGGCTAGCTGGCCTATCTATCAGCCAGGCCAGTTTCACCCACCCTGGTCTTCAATATAGTTTCACCTCTTTTGCCTGCTCAGGGAATTATTCAAAAAGCAAATTTGGAAAAAAAAATCATTATTTCCTATCAGTTCAAGCCAGAAAGGACATTTTAACCAAAATTAGGACTTAATCTCAGAAAAAAAGAGCAATTCTTTAAGTAGAACAATTAACTCAAATAACTGAAGTTGTTCCCATTTTTCTCATTGTGCTTCACACTGGGGAAGGCCTCAGAACAGATTGGCGCAGTCTGTGGACAGATGTGTGAGAAACACTGAGCCATGTGTCTGGTCTCATTCACCATGACTGAAAAAAAAATGCAACTTCCGGATGCACTTGTCTAAACTTGGCTAAGACATTGCCCCAGATTCTATGTTTTGATAAAACAAACAAGGCACTATTTGGGCTATTATGAGAAATATTCAAAAAAGTTCATGCAAGATCTCAATTTTTGCATGGATTTAAAAATTATTTGCACCAAAATAAATGTATTTTTAATGCCATTTTCCACAAACTTTTTGAAACTCCCTCGTATTAATCCAAACCATCCTGAGAGTCCTTTACCAATGGCTAAAATAGCCAAACTGCTGAATATTTTTCTTTTTATAAATAATACCTTAAACTATTCCACTTAATCAACTCCATGAAGAGCTTTTCATATATGTTTAAGTCATGTGAATGATTAATGACATTAGATCTCAGACCAAAAGTATCTGGCACATTATCAAACATCACACCAGGGTCTAGTCAAGGTTACTTAATAATTTTTCTTGGGAGCCGGCGCCGTGGCTCAATAGGCTAATCCTCCACCTTGCGGCGCCGGCACACCGGGTTCTAGTCCCGGTCAGGGCGCCGGATTCTGTCCCGGTTGCCCCTCTTCCAGGCCAGCTCTCTGCTATGGCCAGGGAGTGCAGTGGAGGATGGCCCAGGTGCTTGGGCCCTGCACCCCATGGGAGACCAGGAAAAGCACCTGGCTACTGGCTCCTGCCAGGATCAGCGTGGTGCGCCGGCTGCAGCGGCGGCCATTGGAGGGTGAACCAACGGCAAAAGGAAGACCTTTCTCTCTCTGTCTCTCTCTCTGTCCACTCTGCCTGTCAAAAAAAAAAAAAAAATTTTCTTGGACATCACTTAATATAAGTATACATTTGCAAATCATGTAACCATCAAAAGATGAAATAGGTCTATATGTGTTGATGTGGGAAAGTATTCTAGAAAGCTAATAAATTGGGGAACAGATTGTATAGTATGCCTCAACCGTATAAAAGGAAGATTATATATAAACATGCACGTTGTTTGCATATGCATCCAAATTTTCTGAAAAAATGAAAAAGAAATGGTTAGAATGGTCCTTCTCAGGCAGTGGACAGCTGTCAGCCAAGGACTTACTTACCAGTGCCTGTTGTAGAGCCTGTCAGTGCCGTTGTTTAAGCTATATTAATGTAGTTTAGACTGCATTTACAGAGTAGCAAAGATGGCATTTCTTATGAAAACATAAAGTTTAAAATGAATGTTTACTCCAACAAAGGTCCATCTAACCTCCCGAAGGGCTATGATAATAGAGAAACGTATGGGTAACGCTAATGTGTTCTTATTAAGGTCAGTGTGTTCTTCTGCATCTGCTCTAATACTGCCTGGAAAGCTCAAAGGTCTATAGCATTGTACATAAGGGAAAGACGAGAATGGCCCCATAGATATGCACAATATCTATGACTAGATAGTTTCACAACTAATATAGCCAACCAGGTAAATTTTACTGCATCATGTAATTCTTAATTGCTTTAGTAAAGAAATCTGTGACAGAGCTTTCTTATTATGATCCAATTAAACATTTAAGATTCTCACTACAGAATAAAAAAGTTTCATATTTACTAAATAGTTAATGCTCAGCAGATCTTCAGAAAGTACAAATTCAGCTACTTAGGGACAATCCAAAACCATGATAGAAGGATCATTCATACAAGTTACTCGGTAATTCTCTGTCACGGTCAATTTGCTCTTACAGGCCATGTTGATAGTTCTCTCTATAGTGGAAAGCAGTTTACCACTTCTACTGGTTACTAAGTCATCCATAACAAACCACTCCAGACTTCCTAAAAGAAAGCAACACTGTTTCGTTATTATCACAGATTGTGTGGTTCAGGAATCCGGAACAGAAACTGCAGAGATGTCTTGCCTCTGCTCTGTACTGGTTAGGGCTGGAATCTGGAACATTATAAGCAAACTTGGCCTTTAAAGGGTCAGACAGGGGCTGGAGCTGTGGCACAGTAGCTTCAGCTTCCACTACATCCCATACGGGTGAGGGTTTCTGTCCCTGCTGCTTCCCTTTTGATCCAGCTCTGTTTCGGCCTGAGAAAGCGCTAGGGGATGGCTCCAGCTCCAGCTGTCATGGCCATTTGGGGAGTGAACCAGCGGATGGAAGACCCCTCACTCTATCTCTCCCTCTCTTCTGTCTGTAACTCTGCCTCTCAAATAAATAAATAAATCTTCTAAAAAGGCCAGATTAAAAATACTTTAGGCTTTGTGGGTTGCATGGAGTCTCTGTTGCACATCTGTATTTCTTACAATTCTTTAAAATGTAAAAAATTAATTTTAGCTCCCAAGTGTCACTAAAACAGGAAACAGGCCAGCTTTGATCTGTAGGCTGTCCTCTGCCACTCCTGATCTGGGGGCTTTTTCACTGCCATGTCTGGTACCAAGACTAGGATGACTTAATAGTCAGGTTCCATTGAGACTGCTGACCAGAGCACCTTTATGTAACTTCTTCCTGGGACTTAGGCTTTTGATCTGGGTTTAAAATGAATGCCCTGGTGCTAGTGCTGTGGCATAGCAGGTGAGGCCACCACATGTAGTGCTGGCAACCCATATGGGCACAGGTTCGAGTCCCAGCTGCTCCACTTTCAATCCAGCTCCCTGCTAATACACTTGGAAAAGTAGCAGAAGACGGCCCAACTCCATGGGCCCCACACCCACATGAGAGACCTGGATGAAGCTCCTGGCTCCTGGCTTTGGATCAGCCCAGCTCTGGCCATTGCAGCCATTTGGGGAGTAAACCAGCAGATGGAAGATTGATATTTCTCTCTCTCTCTCTTTGCCATTAATAAAAAATCATTAAAAAAAAAAAGTCCCAAGAGAGATGATCCCAAGATTGTATTCCCAGAGAATAGGAGGAAACTGCCTGATTTACACTTAGCTTCAAAAGTCACACTGCATTTCTCCCACTATATTCTACTTGTAACAAGTGAATCACAATGGCCAACCTAAGTTCAAAGGAGGGGAAATTTTTTCTCCACGTCTTTATGAAAGAACAGCAAGATCAAAGCATAGGAGTGTGTGGAATAGGAGAGAACATCTCTGGAAAACACAATCTGCTAAAATTTTTCTATGATTTACAATGTGTACATGTATATAAAGATATTCATATATCAGTCCTTAAGGCAAGGTTATGTCATCTTATATCAGACCACTATGTATTTCTATAACTCACTGCTTGAATCCCCTCACATGGTCAATTCTGTTCCCAGGTCTAAATTTTTCAACTTAACTCATTTCAGGATAGCAGCTACATATTTTTAAAGTTTTATTCATTTGTTTGAAAGGCAGAGTGCCACTGAGAGTGAGACAGAGATCTTCTGCTTCCTGGTTCAGCTCGCAAATGTCTGCAATAGCCAGGACTGGGCCAGGCCAAAGGCAGGAGCTATGAGCTCCATCCTGGTCTCTCACATGGGTGGCAGGAACTCAGGTATATGGGCTATCACCTGCTGCTTCCCTGGTGCATTAGCTAGAAAGTGGATTTGAAGCAGAGGCAGGACTCAATCCTAGGCACTCCAGTATGGGATGGGTGTCCCAAGCAGCAGCTTAACCTACTGCACCACAATGCGTGTCCCGGAATATGAATGTCTGTCTGTCTATCTATCTCTGTATTCACATAAATATTTTAATGTTCAATATTTAATCAGAAGCACTTCAGATGAGAATTTTAAAAGCAAAAAGCTTTGGAGAAGTTACAGCTTCTAAGTTAAAATGGTATTCCTATTACATTTGGTTTTTACTAGCACCATTTCTCCAAAGACCTTAGACATAATTACCACCTTCAAGTCACAGAAATCTCCTTTCCAATCAATGTACCTTATACTGTGTGCAGCACTACAAAGATTAACTTTTTTTTTATAATGGGCAAGTAGGTATGACTCAGCCACTGAGTTTTTATATATAGAATTTTTTAAAAATTTGCAACAAATTAAATTTATGCCAGCTCTGCCAAAACAAAGACAAATAACTATAGCAAACAATTCTCTTAATAAAATTCAATCACTAAAATGCAAACTTCTGTCAAAAGGGTAAATGCAAGTTAGTTTCAAAAAAAGTTTTTCTTCATGATCCATGGAATTAATAACATGTTATAAACACTGAATTGAGTGCATCTTAATATTCTTTGTTACTCCTTTGTGTTAAGTTTTTTTTTTTTTTTTTAATTTAACATCCATCTTTCTTGCAGGGGATTTTTTTTCCAGAGGTAAAAATATAATTATATTTTCTCATCTAATTAAAATGTCAATCAATTATTTTTGGCATATTAAATATAATGGATGTTTCTCAAGTTTCCTTTTCACTTAGATTCTGATTATTTTGCCGTGTCACTCAAAAATCTCTGCTTTGCAACTTGTCCAAGATTTTTTCCACTCATTAGCATAAAACATCTTAGAGTCCTGCTGGTAGCACTTTATCTAGTGCAGGAAATGATTTGGATAATAAACAGCTGGAAATCAAAATGTTATGTACTGGCAGAAAAAATAGATTAACAATTATACAAAATGAATATAAATTTGCTTTTTCTACCATCCCATGTAATTTTATATATTGAGCATTAGAACTGAAAAAATAAGTTCCAAGAAAGTTGACTATAAGATACTGTATTAGACTTTATTTTTCTCTTCCTCTCTTCTTTCATTTTTTTAACCAGCTTTTAGAATGTTCTATTTTTCTGTACTCCCTCCTTAATGTCTGTTCTCTCTAGAAGATGTGATTAGACCAAATGATTTTCAAACTCTTTCCATCTTTAACATTTCTGATTTGCACTGACTTCTTAATGTACTGCAAAGGTTACAAACTAACAAGTATTTTAGAAAATTAGGCATGGGTTTCACATTTTAATTTTCTTTTTTCCCCTTTCCTCATGAGAATCTGTTCTTCCATTCTCTTACTTCTTATTCTTTCATTTGCTTCCTCAATTTTCTGTTGAGCTATAAACACAAAGTTTTCCTTTTATGAAGCTTAATTTAATTTGAAAGCAACTACGATGTTAACAATAAACATTTGTTTATTTTCCTGAATCACCAGTCTTGCCATTTCTTTTCAGGCTGTACTTTCACGGAAGGAAAGCAAAACACATGAAGAAAACATTTGTCTATTTAAGGTCTTACTCCTGAAGCTCCTGTGTTTAGCTCTTCTGAAAATGACACCTTTCCTTCGGAGGAAACTACCATCTGAAAGAAAAATACTAACCTACCTGCTGTGTAATTGCAGAGCTATTATAGAGATTGAAAATGAGCAGGAAAGTTGACAAGTCCTCAACCGCTAGCCAGAGCTAACATTCTGACATGAAGATGAAACGCATGAAGCCCAACGCTGAACTGTGATGAAACCAGGTGGTCTCTGATCCACAGGATGCTCTTAACTGCTCGTGATAATTGAACCCCAAAAGGTATCACCTCTAACTTCTGAAAAATTTGAATGAGCAATAAAATTAAGCACTAGGACCATGAATTTTGTTATTACATTTAGAAAAATTACTCATTACAGGAGAAGTATGAAACACTCTACCAATTCATTCCAATTACTCACTTGCAACACTTGCAATACATTTTAGTTTCACTTTAGGTGGAATGTACTCTAGAAAAATGTTAAGATACAGTTATAGCTCAGGAAAAAAATAAATGCACTGCTTCTTTTCTGAAGCCTATGATTTGGAACAGTGCCTGTTTTGGAGAACAGCTGTTACCTGAGATGAATGCCAGTGTCCCAGTACTTTTTGTCTCAAAATACTTAAGAGTGCCTGTCTCTCTACTTTCACCTCAGCACTGGCGTATCCCCACTTAGAGGTGACACACAAACAGACGTCTTGGTGTGCTGTTTTCTGCTTCATGGACTTTTTGTGTAATTTCACTGACCTCAAGACAGATTTCTTTGCATCAACAGAAATATTCAAGAATTAGGTTACTCCAAGTTCAGATCAATTTGGCCAGGAGGCTTAGTCACAGTTTCCAAAATGGAAACCATTCAGTGCTAAAGAAGTCAGAGACACTGTTCAGAATAGTGCTGAGATTTAGGGTCAACACCAGGGGAATCTAACAAGAACTCTTTTGTCTGAGGAGTTTCCATTCAAATCTGCCAGCTACAGTGTGAGAACTAAATATGTCTGCCTTTTGTAACAGGAATCTGTTCTATCATTTCTATCATGGATCCAGTGGCTAACTGGTATAAAATTTCAATCATTCCATTAAATTCTTTTAAGAATGCAATTTCAGTAAAATAAGTGCTTTTTGGTTTCCCACTGCAAGTCCTTTATTTAATCAATCACTTTCTGAAAATTAACATTCAACAAATCTTATCATTTACTTTTTGATTCAAAAAGGACTTGTATTAACTATGTATTACAATAATACATTTTTTTCTTTTGATGGTCCAATAAATATAAATATGGATAAGGATTTGAATTAAAGAATTTTATGATATTTATTACTAAAATTTCATGTAACTCTTAAAGTCCTCACATCCTCATTGTAAGTGGATTACTATAGAGACTATCATATAGTAGGTGCTCAAAACATAAATAATAAATTGTCTTAGTTCATGAACTCTTTTCACCTGATATTTGAGGTACTTCTAATTCAAACTTCTTTGAACTTTTATCAGGAAGCACTAAAATAATTTTTGGGAAGAGACTGCATCTCTCTAAGTTATATGAAGTCTTTCCCAGGCTTAAGTCATACTCTTGTTAATTGTTTTTTCTGTGGTGTTATTTGAGTTGAATTCATGTTTATGAGACATGCAACATTTTTATCTGAATTTTTGAGTCAATAACAACTCATTAAGGTGTTATTGGATAAATTAGTCATTTGTTTATTGTACATTGACCCTTCAATTTAGTGAAATGATCAAAACTGGCACATTCAAAAAGTTGTAGACAATGCCATTAGCACAATGAAAACTGGCTACCTAGTAAATGCTGAGTGAATCTATTGAGGATGAGTAAATAAATGCTATTTTTTTGTATAAATATATGGAAAGTCCCTGTTAATAGACTCTGGATAGTGGAAGGCATACAAATGTAGTTTCACTTAGGTATCTATTATTGCAGGCTTTTGTTTTGTTTTGCTTTGTTTTAATAAAGCAAACAAAAACATTTTCAAAACTGTCTTTGGGGGTAGTGCTGTGGAGTAGAGGTAAAGCTGCCACCTGAGATGGTGGCGTCTCATATGGAGCTGGTTCTTGCCCTGGCTGCTCCACTTCCATTCAGCTCCCTGCTTATGGCCCAATGTTTAGGCTCTTGCCATGCACAGGGGAGACCTGGAAGGAACACCAGGGTTTGGCCTGGCCGGGCCCTGGCCATTGAGGCCATATTGCGTGTAAATTAGCAGGAGGAAGATCTCTCTCCCGCTGTGACTCTGCTTTTCAGATGAATAAATTTTAAAAAAAATTTTAAACTGTCGTTAATGCGTAGCTTTGAGATTAGGAATTGCTTTCTGTATAATTTGAGTTATAAATCATAGAGGTTAAGAATATTGAGGGTTTTTTTGTTTGTTTGTTTGTTTGTTTGACACACTTGCTTTCAATTTCTGGCCATGCTACTTACTTAATGTGTCAATTTGGCATGCTATTTAACCTCTTTGGGCTCATTTCATCACTAGTCAAATGGGGAAAGAATTATCTTATAGGATTACTCTGATATTAAGATAGAACATATAATAAGTTCATATAATGACTACCACATAAGCAAGCACTCTTATTAACTTCTAAAATAGTCTCTTAAAGCTGATGCATAGAGCAGAAAACTAGGCACAGGGTAATTGACAAATACATAAAAATGACTTGAAGATGAAATGAGTTCTCTCAAAGTTCAAAATTTTCTATCTTTCAGAAAAGTTAAACCTTAGAGTACACATTTAATTTTGTTTCATTTAATCCATTTATTTTTTAAATAATTTTTAAAGTTTGCATAAGGTGAAAAAAAGTGTACGTTAGTAAGTGAATAATATTTATTTTTCAAATAAAATGTACAACACTCAGAAATACCAAATAACAAACAATTTTGGTAATGCTTTTATCCACATGAATGTCAAAAGAAAAATGTATTTCAGGTTTATTAAAAATGAGTGTTATCCATAGTATTAAACTCAAAAGTGTCTATACCTATGTCACTTACACATATACCACGTGCAGAACATGACCTAGGAAACGGCAGCATTTGTTACAGCTATCCTCCCAGGCATGGCAGCTGAACTACCCATTCAATCACGTGTAAAGGGATTTCAAAATTCAGCACTAAGCTCATTAGTGTTCAATGTATTTTCTTATTGGTTCTCCTCTCCATTGATGTGCCAAGTCATCTGGATCAATTTTATGACCAAGCTCAAAGTACCAGAGAAAAAGACACCAAGATGAATAGCCCTATAATTCTCTTCTGCGTCTATCTTCTCTACTTATGCTGTAATGTCTGTATTTACTCATGAAGACTTTTCAGTGTTATTCAACATAATCTTTTTGCCTTTTTTTCCTTCTACCTAGGAAATCTTTTGCTTCCTTTTTAGTTTGTTTGTTTGCTTTTTTGATGGTCAGTTGTATCCCCATTCAATTATCTATCTTTTATAGTAATTATCTTGTCTAAATAATATAATTATAATAATATAATCACTAATCACATATTTCTGAACAGAGAATTATGCCATTTGAGCAAAGGGTGCAGAATTTGTATCTATGAAAGTTTATGAAATCTACAAGTAAAATTGTTGTAGGACAGTATCTCTCTTTCCTACTAACATCTGTTAGGTGTATGCTATTTAGAATACTAGTAAAGAGGAGAAACAGCTTAGTAAGCCATATTTAGCTTTCTATCTCCTGGATAAGTAGATGCTCATTTGACTGATTTGTTAATAATTAACACCGTGAGTTTTAAGATAGGCCTGTGCTTACGTGGCTCTTTGACTTTCTGATTACACAGCTCTATCTCCTAAGTGGACTCACTTAGGCTGTTGTTAGCTGTGGCCTTACTCATACATAGCCAAAACGACTATTCTTTCAAATGAGGCAAACTAAGAATCAACCCTAATGTGGGCAGGAGGAATCAGTTCAGTGGTTTGTTGGATTGAGTTGAACAATTTGGTAAAAACTCATATTCACAGCTCTTACAGCAGACATGGGTTGTTTTTACTAAAGGGTACACTCAATCTCAAAAGAAACACAGCTTTTTGAACAAAGGAACATTACAAAGAGACTGCTTCAAAGAACAAGACTGGGATGAGATGGTGTATTAGAGACATAGTTGTAACTGGGTGATTTTGAAACTTCAAAGATCTTTTTCCTAAATCCTTCTGGCTAGCAAAACACTTATGATGATTCAGTAAATTCCAGGGTGCACCTCATTTGCTACCAGCGGTCAACAGCTGAAGTTATAACTCAGCTATGCTGTCAGTGACTCCTCTCTGGTGCCCACGAGGCAAGACAAATTAGAAGAGAAAAATCATTCCAGAATTCAGTATAAAAATAAATAAAATATGTATTTTTCTAAGATATTGATTTCTTTATTGAATAATACAAAAAATTAGATTATCAAGTAAGATTTCTCACTTGGGCTATAGTAATGACCATCAGTGAACAGTGTACCTACTTTTGAATGTGATTTTACTTTAATAAACTTTATATAACATTGTTCACATACTTAATAATTAAATATCTATAGATCTAAATTAATTGTGCTGTAGTAAATCTGAGTATTTGGCTTAATATTATTTGGAATCTTGACACTATAACACATAAAAATGTCACTGCTTTAGATAACTAAAAATCTTCCAATGTTAAGAGAAAGATTTCTTAGCTCATCCAAAATAATTATGGTACCAATTAAATTAGTCCTTAACTTATTCATTTTAAAATCTTTGTAAAAAAATTTTACCATATTATTTTCTATGATTTCAAACTTTACCTAAGAAGCTAAAAAATTGCTATTGCTTCATTTTTCTGTTAGAGACTGTCATCAGGGATGAACTTCACCTTGTAAGGTTCAAAGAGTTTAAAGACCAATTGTTCAGAAACATCAATATGAGAAACACCTACTTTTATGCATTAGTACCTGATTTAATGAGCAAGGCTAGAAAGGAGCAGGCAGAGTGGTCAGGTGACAAATTGAGAGTCTAAAACCTAAAGATGCATAAATGGGGTACAACAAATTCTTCCTATCTCTATATATTAAACTAGAAGGTAACAAGACAGCAGTGAAGGATGTGTGAAAAATCACTAGGTGCAACCCAAAGAGCGGAGGAAAAAAATGCTGACAGACTGGAAATGGCAAGCAAAGATGGATGAGACGCAGTGACAAGATGCACTTGCATGGTGAGCTTTTTTAGTGCACAACTTATTTATTTTATGGCCATATTAGTAATACAATTGAAATGCTATGATCTGATTACATCCTTGAGTATTCAGATTACATTTCTTTGATTAGAATCAATAAACCAAGTCCTTTTTAAATTTTTTTAATTCAATAAGGAATAGAGTTAAGTGCACATGGGGAGAAAATAAGAGCATTTCACTCAGGGGCACTGAAGGTTGCTATTTGGAGAATTTCCAGAAGATTAAGTTACGGCATTGGGAATTTATGGTTTCCAGAACTTTAGAAGCTTATTTCATGACTAGATTTCATCCTTGGGGTTGATGTGCACTTTAAAAAAATGTTCTGCTAAGTACATTAGCTCTCTATGTAATGAAGAATCCATGTACAGAATCCCATAACAACTAACTGGCAATACTCTGCAATTCACTGAGTTCGTAAGTAAAGTTATTCCTTTTCTGTCTGGGTAAAGAACCAATAACCCTACTTCTTTTTCAACATCGTATATAGTCACTCCATGACTCAAATAATGTAAATTTAGTTTTCACTTTTACACTTCTGCTGCGTTATGTTGTAACATAGATGAATTCCAAAAGTATTAAAATAGATGGGTAAATTAGGGCCAGGAAATACCTCATTTAGTCAAATAATGTTTCCAAAGCGCCAGAGTCAAGAGATGTGAGATTATAGCCCTAGTGCTGCTGTTATGTGGTATTTGTATTCTGCAAACTCTAAAGGCATTTTAGTGCTGCTACTCCTGCAAGTATGCTGCTATTAGAGTCAATCTTTCTAGTCTCCCTATGAATATTGTGGAGGCCAGTGGATGAAATCACCATCACATTAACACGTGACATCCAAGTTCTTTATTTTTCAATCTGGCAGAATATAAGTACACAGTGGTATCCTGCAAGAATAGAAAACAGGATAATTTTGGCACTTCCCCATGGAACAACAGTTTTATTCAATATTTGAAACATATTTCTCTTTCATATTAAAACAGACATGACTATATTTAGGAGAAAAAATGCAAAATGTACATGAATTTTAAAGATAAAGCATGACTTCAAAATAGCAGCAGTAATATTTCATCCCCCAGACTCCTGGAGTATTCTTTCCCTCTCCTCTGCCTTTAGAAGTTCCCTGAGACAAAAGTTGGAGCAGTCCAGGCCAGCACTATGGTGCAATGGGTTAAGCTCCTGCCTGCAGTGCCAGTTTCCAATATGGGTGACAGTTTGAGTTCTAGATGTTCCATTTCCAGTCCAGCTTCCTGCTAATCCACCTAGGAAAGCAGCAGAGGATGGCCCAAGTGCTTGGGCCCCTGCATGCAGGAGGGAGATCCAAAGACTCTCTTGGCTCCTGGCTCCTGGCTGCTAGCTTTGGATAGGCTCAGCTCCAGCCCTTGCAGACATCTGGGGAGTGAACCAGTGGATGGAAGATCTCTCTCTGTCTCTGTCTCTATCTCTGTAACTCTGCTTTCAAATAAATAAGTAAATAATTTTTAAAAAGTTAAAAAAATAAAAATTTGGAGAAGTCCTGGCCTGAGTGCTTCTCAGAAAAGATAGGCATAAGCTTACTGGAACTTTCTGTTATTGGAAGAGATCTTATACTATTAATTGTATGCATGGAGGCCAGACTTTTACACCTACTCCTATATTCCTCAATTTGGAAACAAGATGAACTGGTAAGAATTCTAAAGTTCCTTTCACCTCTATGATATGCATTGTCAGAAATGAATGGCTTAGTGTCCCTGGGAGAAAGGCAAGAAGTACTCTTCTATGTTGTTTGAGATTTAAACACGAAGTCATTCAGTCCCATACTAGAATATTAAAATGGGTAGAGAAGTGCTGGTGAGAGTAAGTACTAGCAGGTTGAAATTTGGCTCAATGATTGAGACACTGCTTGGGATGTTCATATTCCACATCAGAGTGCCTGGGTTCAAGTCCAGATTCTGCTTAAAATTTCAGCCTCCTGCTAAGGCACATCCTAAAAGCTCAAGTACTTTGCTCCCTGCCACCCAGTGGAAGACCCGGATTAAATTCTCAGTGCTCAGCTTTGGCCTTACCTGGCCCTAGCTACTTCAGGGATCCGTGGAGAACCAGTAGATGGTAGCTCTCCTTTTCTGTCTTTCAAATAAATGCTTTTTTCTTTTTTTTTTTTTTTAAGATAGGCTTTACATGAATTAATTTCAGAATAGTCCTAAATAAAACTATTTTCATTGTGCTGAGTTCTATGTATTGAGGTCTGGTAGTTTGATGCCTCCAGCTTTGTTTTTATTGTTTAAGATTGCTCTAGCTATTCAGGGACTCTTGTGCTTCCATATGAATTTTAGCATCATTTTTTCTAGATCTGAGAAGAATGTTGTTGATGTTTTGATTGGGATTGCATTGAGTCTATAAATTGCTTTTAGTAGCATGGACATTTTGATGATGTTGATTCTTACACTCTGTGAACATGGAAGATTTTTCCACTTTTTTATGTCTTCTTCTATTTCTTTTTATAATGTTTTATAATTTTCATCATAGAAATCTTTGATGTCCTTTGTTATATTCCAAGGTATTTAAATTTTTTGTAGCTATTGTAAATGGGACTGATCTTAGAAGTTCTTTCTCAGCTATGGCATTGTCTGTGTATACAAATGCTATTGGTTTTTGTGTGTTGATTTTATATCCTTCTACATTACCAAACTCTTTTATGAGGTCAAATAGTCTCTTTGTGGAGTCTTTTAGGCTCCCTATATACAGAATCATGTCATCAGCAAATAGGGATAGTTCCAACTTCTTCCTTTCTTATTTGTATCCTTTTGACTTCTTTCTCTTTCCTGATGGCTCTGGCTAAAATTTCCAGGACTAAATTAAATAGTAGTGATGAGAGTGGGCATCCTTGTCTGATTTCACATTTAAATGGGAATTCCTCCAATTTTTCCCCATTCAGTAGGATGCTGGCTGTGGGTTTGTTTTAAATTGCTTTCATTATGTTGAGGAACATTCTTTCTATACCCAATTTGCTTAAGGTTTTCATCATAAAAGGGTGTTGAATTTTGTCAAATGCTTTCTCTGCATCTATTGAGATAATCATATGATTTTTGGTCTTTAGTTTCTTAATGTTGTATATCACATTTTCATTTTTAGATGTTGAACCATCCCTGCATACCAGGGATAAATTCCAGTTGGTTTGGCTGAGTCATCTTTCTGATGAGTTGTTGAATTTGATAGACTAGTATTTTGTTGAGGATTTTTGCATTTATATTCTTCAGGGATATGGGACTATAGTTCTCTTTCTCTGTTGCATCTTTCTCTGGCTTAGGAATTAAGCAGACTTCATAGAAGGAATTTGAGAAGGTTCTCTCCCTTTCAAGTGTTTTAAATAGCTTGAGAAGAGTTGGAATTTGTTCTTTAAATGTCTAGTAGAATTCAGCTGTGAAGGTATCAGGATATGGGCTTTTCTTTGTTGGAAGGGTCTTTATTACTGATTAAATCTCTGTATTGATTATTGATCTGTTTACTTGTTCTATGACTTCATGACTCAGTTTAAGTAGGTTGTATGTGTCCAGGAATGTATCCATTACTTTCATGTTTCCCAATTTGTTGGCATATCACTCTTTGTAGTAATTCCTGATAATTATTTTTATTTCTGTGGTATCTGTTGTTACATTTCCTTTTTCATCTCTGATTTTATTTATTGATATGGATCTTTCTCCCTCTTTTTTTTGTTAGTTGGGTCAATGGTGCCAATTTTGTTTATTTTTATTTATTTATTTTTTTGACAGGCAGAGTGGACAGTGAGAGAGAGAGAGACAGAGAGAAAGGTCTTCCTTTGCCGTTGGTTCACCCTCCAATGGCCGCCGCGGCCGGCGCGCTGCGGCCGGCGCACCGCGCTGATCCGATGGCAGGAGCCAGGAGCCAGGTGCTTTTCCTGGTCTCCCATGGGGTGCAGGGCCCAAGCACCTGGGCCATCCTCCACTGCACTCCCTGGCCACAGCAGAGGGCTGGCCTGGAAGAGGGGCAACCGGGACAGAATCCGGCGCCCCGACCGGGACTAGAACCCGGTGTGCCAGCGCCGCTAGGCGGAGGATTAGCCTAGTGAGCCGCGGCGCCGGCCTGTTTATTTTTTCCAAAAAACAGCTCATTTAATTTTTATTTTGTATTTTTTTTTGTTTCAATTTTGTTTATTTCTTCTTTACTTTATTTCCTCCTATTAATTTGGAGTTTGATTTGTATTTTTTTTTTCCTAGCTCCTTGAGATGCATTAACAGCTCTTTGATTTGGTGATTTCCAGTTTCTTGATGTATGCACTAATTGCTATAAACTTCCCTCTTAAAACTGATTTTGCTGTATCCTATAAGTTTTGATATGGCATACTGTCATCTTCATTCATTTCCAGAAATTTTTTGATTTATTTTTTGATTTCTTCTATGACCCACTGTTCATTTAGGAGCATATTGTTCAGTCTTCATGTGTTTGCCTATGCTCTAGAGATTATTGAGTTTTTGATTTCCAGCTTGATTCCATTGTAGTTCAAGAAGGTGCATGATATGATTTCAATATTTTTGAATTTGTAGAGACTTACTTTATAGCCTAGTATATGGTCTATCCAAGAGAAGGTTCCATGTACTGCTGAGAAGAATGTGTATTCTTCTACTGTTGGGGTGAAATGTTAGGTCCATTTGGTCCACAGTGTTGATTAGCTCTGTTGTTTCTTCGTTTATTTTCTACGCTTGATCTATCCATTGATGGAAGTGGGGTGTTGAAGTCCCCCATTATTATTTTATTGGACTCTGTGTTTCCCTTTAGATCCATTAACAGTTCTTTTAAATAGGCAAGCACCTGGTAATTAGATGCATGCTCTTCACCTGCCAGCAACAGCTCAGCTTGCATCACAATTATGCTACACACATAGGACAGTCCCACAGGTGTCATCTCCCTTTTGTAGGGATGGCTCCCGCTCCCCACCTGTGGTTGGGTGGGTGCAGCTGGGCAGTGGAGAAGGTCCCTGCCAGTTGCTTTTGAACTGCTGTGATTTCCCCTGCTGAATGGATGGAGGCTGACCCCAACAGTTGCTGGGTACATGCACAAAAGCTGGAGTAGCTGCTACTTGTTTATGTCCATAAATGAGCCAGTACATCCATTGCTGTCTAAAGGTCTCTGTTGTGGTGGGGAAAAGAGGAGGGAGGGAGGAAGGGAGGGAGAGATGTGCTGCTTTTTTCCCACCTGTGTGGGTGAACAGTCACCCCACTGTCCTGAGGGATCCAGGCCATACTAAAAAAATGGTGCAGTTCACTGAGCTCTCCCTCCAGTTGTATCAACAGTGATGTGGGCCATGAAGTCTGATCTCACTGGTTTACTAGGGTGGACCCTTTTTTCCCCAGATCCAAGCTGATAGATTCTTTGTTGTTTTGTTGTTTTTTTTCCCAGTGTTTGCAGCTTCCACACAGGTCTGGGCCATTTCTACTGCTTTCACAGGACCTCTCACTACAGTTTCCCCTGCAGTTTTACCCTGAGGGTGTACTTTCTACATTTTTTAAAGAAGATTTATTTATATATTTGAAAGGCAGAGGCAGAGAGAGAAAAAAGACTTCAATCCACTGGTTCGCTCCCCTGATGGTCGCAATGCCCAGAGCTGAGGTGATCTGAAGCCAGGAGCCAGGAGCCAGGAGCTTCTTCCAGATCTCCAATGTGGGTGCAGGGGCCATCTTCTACTGCCTTCCCAGGCCATAGTAAATAGCTGATTCGAAGTGGAGCAGCCAGGACTTGGACTGATGACCATATGGGATGCCAGTATCAAAGGCAACAACTTTACCTGCTATGCCACAGTGCTTGCCTCTCTCCCCTATTTTTATATTAATTTCATGTAGCCTAAATCAGACTACCCTGTCACTATTCTGTGATCTTGGAACCCCTCTCTGTTCATTTCTTAAATTTCATTTGTCTTCTTCAGTAGAAAGTGGCTTTCTACATTTCCTTGATTGCATACAGGAGACTACTACTATCAACAATTCCCAAGCATACATCTCTATTCCAAAGCTGGCACATACTAGAGCAATTTGGACACTGGAATCCCTTAGATTCGATTCCAAATCATTACCACTTCAGGGGCAAGATCATACCAGGGAATCAAGCTGCTCTCACTTATAACCATGTGAAAGGTAGAGTGCAAGAAGAAGTTATTAGAAAGAAGAGAAAATCGGCTGGCGCCGCAGCTCAATAGGCTAATCCTCCACCTTGCCGCGCCGGCACACCGGGTTCTAGTCCTGGTCGGGGCGCCGGATTCTTTCCCGGTTGCCCCTCTTCCAGGCCAGCTCTCTGTTGTGGCCCGGGAAGATAGCGGCCCAAGTACTTGGGTCCTGCACCCCATGAGAGACCAGGATAAGCACCTGGCTCCTGCCTTCGGATCAGCACGGTGCGCCGGCCACAGCGCGCTAGCTGTGGCAGCCATTGGAGGGTGAACCAACAGCAAAAAGGAAGACCTTTCTCTCTGTCTCTCTCACTGTCCACTCTGCCTGTCAAAAAAAAAAAAAAAGAAGAAGAGAAAATCATTAAGAGCTAGAGATACAACTCAAATGGGTTCTTCCCTACAGGGGGATATATTCTCCAGCGAAACTCAGATAATACATGGATCCATCAGGTTTCTTTTCTATTTTTCCTGCAGAAGTCTCCTAAGGCAAGATTGTATTACTCGGATAGTTATGCTGCAACACAATTTCCCAAACTATCTTTAGAGAATAACTTTAATGTTGTACTTGTATTGAATTTATTTATATCCTTCTTTCTAGAAAGGCTTTGGGGCAGCTTACTACAAGGATGTATGATTCTCTTAACGCACATATGGTCGTAGAACATTAAAATAACGTGTGACTAAATTTATTATCAGTTTTTTGTGCTAAACTTGATATTAAGTTCCTCAAATTCTTATTTTCTACTTTCCTAACTTACAAGTAGAGCACATCAAATGGAGCTAGCTGAGCCATTCAATGCACTGATCTTCTGGCAAATAATCATATCCATGTGTATAATTTACATGAAGTCAATAAGAATAAAAGCTCAGTAAGAATAATTGCCCCTACAAAATTGAACTTACAAAGATATTCTAGCAGCAAAATATTTTTACTTTCATGGTTTAAGAAGCTGTGGAGTTTTATTATATATAGTTTAAGAGGTGCTTGTTTTTGCTTATATTCATTCATTTATTCAACAAAAATTTACTGAACACACCTACTCTGTGCCAAGTACCATGGTTTAAATAATAGAATGGGCAAGACACAGCCTCTCAAATTAATGCCCACAGTTTTCTAAACAAGACAGCAAATCCCTTGCTGTATAGACCAATGGAAAAGAATAGAAACCTGAGAAATTAATCCATGGATCTACAACAAACTAATCTTTGATAAAGGAGCCAAAATCAATTCCTGGAGAAAGGACAGTCTCTTCAAAAAATTGTGCTGGGAAAATTGGATCTCTACATGCAGACATATGAAACAAAGCCTTTAACTTACACCTTATACAAAAATCAACTCAAAATGAATCAAGGATCTAAACCTATGACCTATTATATCAACTTACTAGAGAAAAATATCGGCAGACTTCTTCAAGATATTGGCATAGGCAACGATTTTTTGGAAAAGACCCCAGAACCACAGGCCATCAAAGCAAAAATACACAAACAGGCTTACAACAAGCTAAGAAACTTCTTTATTGCAAAGGAAACACTCAACAAAGTGAAGAAGCAATAGACAGAATGGGAGAATATTTCCAAACTATGCAATTGATAAAGGATTAACCTCCAGAATATATAAAGAGCTCAAGAAACTCAACAATGAAAAAGCAAATAATCCACTTAAGAAATGGGCAAAGGACTTGAAAAGGTACTTTTCAAAGGATGAAATTCAAATGGCCACAAGACATATGAAAAAAAAGCTCAGGATCATTAGATATCAGGGAAATATAAATAAAAACCACAATGAGGTTTCACCTCACTTCAGTTAGAATGGCTCTCATACAGAAATCAAAAAATAATAAATAGGGCTGACATTGTGGCATAGGAGGTTAAGCCTCTGCCAGAAACGTTGGCATCCCACATGGGCACTGGTTCGAGACCCTGCCACTCCACTTCTTAACCAGCTCCATGCTAATGCACCTAGGATAGCAATGGAAGATGGCTGAAGTACTTGAGCCCCTACCACCAATATGGAAGACCCAGAAAATGCTCATGCCTCATGGCTTCAGTCTGGCTCAATTCTAGCCATTTGAGGAGTGATCCAGCAGATGGAAGATCTCTATCTCTCTTCCTTATCCTCCTCCTCCATTGTAGCTCTGCCTTTCGAATAAATAAAAAGAAAGAAAGAAAGAAATATAAAAAATGCTGGTAATGATGAGGGGGAAATGGTAACCTAATACACTATTTGGTAGGAATTTAAACCACAAATACAGCTATTATGGAAGACAGTATGGAGATTCCTCATAAATCCAAAAATGGCTCTGTCCTATGACCCATTCATCTCACTCCTGTTTATCCAAAGGAAACGCAATCGGTATATCAAAGAGTTATCTGTGTCCCCATGCTTATTGTGGCTTATTTCACAGTAGCTAAGATATGGAACCAACCCAGATGTCCATCAACTCATGACTGGATATATAAAATGTAGTGTATATACACTATGGAATACTACTCAGCCATAAAAACAAGAATCAAATCTTCTCTCTCTCTCTCTCTTTTTTTTTTATAAAGATTTATTTATTTACTTGAGAGGCAGAGTTACACAGAGAGGAGAGGCAGAGAGAGAGGTCTTCCATCTGCTGGAACCAGGAGCTTCTTCTGGATCTCCCACATGGGTACATGGGCCCAAGCACTTGGGCCATCTTCCACTGCTTTCCCAGACCAGAGCAGGGGCTGGATCAAAAGAGGAGCAGCCGGGAATAGAACTGGTGCCCATGTGGGCTGCTGGCATCACAGGCAGAGGGTTAGCCCACTAAGCCACAGCGCCTGCCTTGCCCTTTTTTTAAAAAAATATTTAATCTATTTATTTGACAGGTATAGTTATAGACAGAGACAGGGAAATGCAGAGAGAAAGGTCTTACATCCAGTGGTTCTCTCCCCAAATAGCCACAATTCTGGACCTGGGTCAATCTAAAGTCAGGATCCAGGAGCTTATTCCTGGTCTCCCACACCAGTGCAGTATTTAATAAATGTCAGTATGCCTTGCAAATGATGTCAGAATTCTAACCAACATGAGGACTGAAGTTTCAATGCTATTTAAGCTCTTCTTATATGAAAGAAAATAACCCCAGTGTAGGGTGAATCCTTAAAATATGCTCTGAGTTGAAACTTGTTCTCAGAATTATTTTAATTATTGAGAAATTATTCATATTTATTGAGAAAAATAGTAGTGTAAGCTCTAAAAGTATTACCAACTGTAGAGTGACAGAATTTTTTCCTTATCTCTCCATTTTTTGAACCAATGTCAACTCATTCCAGCACAATTCACTGAGGTCCTGTTCATTGTGCTTTTCAAAGCAAGTTTTTTCAAATATATTCCTAAGCCCATCGGTGAGTATAAAAAGTTATTCTGGCTCAGAAAAATATTGATGATGGTTCTAATGAGCTGACACTAGTTTAGTTGAATAGAAATTTACCAAAAAGATAATAGAAACTAGACTTTTGCTAAGCAGAAACTAAGTCAGGAGAGCAGGAAATAAATGTTAGAAATGAAATATCTATGAGATACATCTGAGGAAAAAAATGTAGAGGTTTCAAAAAGCAACAAAGAATACTTTCCTGGAACATATTTATGAACAAGTTGTAGCCCTTCAGCATTTTCCAAAATGACAAGGAATAAAACTTATCTGACAGAGGCTTGGGAGATTATTTTAAAAATCTCAGGCTTATCCTATGGTACTAGAAAAGCCATTTAGAGAAAAGGTATTTGCCATTCCCACACTCAAGATATCTCAAATAATTTGTTACAATAGAATCTATGTAAAAATGCTTCCATTAAAAACATGTAAATAGGGGCTGGCGCTGTGGCATAGTGGGTAAAGCCATCATGGCGCCAGCATCTCATATGGACACTGGTTCAAGTCCCAGCTGTGGCACTTCTGATCCAGCTTTCAATTTTGGGGAAGCACTGGAAGATGGCCCTAGTCTTTGGGCCACTGCACCCATGGGGGAGATCCAAAAGAAGCTTTTGTCTCCTGGTTTCAGATTGGTCCATCTCCAGCCATTGCAGCCACTTTGGGGGTGACCCAGCAGATGGAAGATATCTCTGGCTGTCTCTTGCTCTATCTCTCAAAAACAAATATTAGAATGTATATACAGTTTGTGGCATTTCTTCACTTAACTGTATATGACCAATTCCTAATCTCAGAAGAAAAAACAAAGGGATCTTAATATTCTATTGATAATTTATACTATTTTACAAGGTGTTCTAGATTCTTATAAACCAATCTAAGCGAAGGAAAGATACATAAAGAAAACATTTTCTTCTGTAGTATCATAAAGGGAGACAGAAGGAATGTAGGAAGGAAATGGGGAAGGAGAGAGGAAGAGAATAGCATGTTCTTAGAATTGTATCTATAAAGCACACTGAACTTGTGAAAAACTAATTAAAATTAAAATTAAAATTAAAAAGAGATCGCACCCATAAACAAGAGTGTCAATTGTTAAGTCAACAACAGGAGTCATTGCCCACTTACTCCCCATGTAGGATCTCTGTCCTTAATGTGTTGTACTATGTGAATTAACAGTATAACTAGTACTCAAACAGTACTTTACACTTTGTGTTTCTGGGTGGGTGCAAACTGTTGAAATCTTTACTTAGTATATACTAAATTTATCTTCTGTATATAAAGATAATTGAAAATGAATCTTGATGTAAATGGGATGGGGCCAGGTGCTTCTCCTGGTCTCCCTTGCGGGTGCAGGGCCCAAGGACTTGGGCCATCCTCCACTGCACTCCTGGGCCACAGCAGAGAGCTGGACTGGAAAAGGAGCAACCAGAACCAAATCCGGTGCCCCGACTGGGACTAGAACCCCGGGGTGCCGGCGCCACAGGCAGAGGATTATCCTAGTAAGCTGCAGCGCAAATATATGCTAAACTGATCTTCTGTATATAAAGAGAATTGAAAATGAATCTTGATGTGAATGGAAGCGGAGAGGGAGCAGGAAATGGGAGGGTTGCGGGTGGGAGGGAAGTTATGGGGGGAAGCCATTATAATCCATAAACTGTACTTTGGAAATTTATATTCATTAAATAAAAGTAAAAAAAAATTCTTTAGTACTATCTGGGAGCATCAATCTAAGCTCTAGTAAGAAACATTAATTCCTAGGTATTCTACAATTGTTCTATGGGATAAATAACAAAACCAGCAATAACAATGACCTTTCAGATAATATGCTACTTTATTTAGTTGCTCAAAATGTATGCTTTCACATTTTTAAAAGAACGGGCCATCAAAGAAGGAGGTACCTTTCTCTGATGGGAGGGGAGAGCTTCCACTTTGAATATGGCCTTGTCTAAATAAGATCAGAGTTGGCAAACTCAAGAGGCTTCCATAGAGCCTAGGGTGATTACTGACATCATATATAAGAGTGTCAATTGTTAAATCAACAACGGGAGTCACTGTGCACCTACTCCCCATGTAGGATCTCTGTCCTTAATGTGTTGTACTATGTGAATTAACAGTAAAGCTACTACTCAAACAGTACTCTATACTTTGTGTGTCTGTGTGGGTGCAGTCTGTTGAAATCTTTACTTAGTATATACTTAATTGATCTTCTGTATATAAAGATAATTGAAAATGAATCTTGATATGAATGGGATGGGAGAGGGAGTGGGAAATGGGATGGTTGCAGGTGGGTGCGAGAGTATGGGGGGAAGAGCCATTATAATCCAAAAGTTGTAATTTGGAAATTTATATTCATTAAATAAAAGTTGAAAAAAAAGAAATACTGATATGGTAACTCATAAAAAAGTTCTTATTTTTGAAAAGATTTTCCAAGATCATTCATTTCCATGTGATTTAATTAGGTTACAAAATAATGTAGAATCCAAACCATGCTGCATTTAAAACAGAAAGCTCACAGAAGAAAGACATCTAAACATCAAAATTCCAATTCAGTGACAATATTCAGCACCAAGTAATTGTTTTTTTTTCTGCTACAGCCAAACATACAGGTTTCAGGGCATTTATTTATTTATTTATTTACTTATTTTTAATTTGCATGTATCTCATAAATACAACATTACGTACATAGTAATTCTTCTCACTGTACCTGCCCTCCCACCCATTCTCCCCCCACCCCCGCTTCCTGCTCCTTCTGTTTTATACGAGAAAGAAAAATAAAAAGAAAGAAAGAAAAAGAAAAAATGGAGTAAAAAAAACTAAGAGAAGTATTCTTCAACAGTCTATACAAGGGCTGATCTATGTTGTTGCTTCTCAAAGGTAACTTTGCCTTTTTTTCACTTCCTCTCTTCCCTTCCTAACTCCATCTTCTTGCCTTTTAGAAACTTAATTGTCTTTAAAGAACCCAAGGATGATACATCTTTTGTGAGCTCTTAGACATAATTATTACTTATGAGACATAATATTCTCTTATTTATTTGTTTATAAAGATTTATTTTATTTATTTGAAACAGTTACAGAGAGAGGTAGAGACACAGAAAAAGGTCTTCCATCTGCTGGTTCACTCTCCAGATGGCCGCAATGACCGGAGATGCGCTGACCCAAATCCAGGAACCAGGAGCTTCCTCTGGGTCTCCCACAAGAGTGCATGGGCCCAAGGACCTAGGCCATCCTCCACTGCCATCCCAGGCCATAGCTAAGAGCTGGATTGAAAGAGGAGCAGGCAGGACTAGAACTGGCACCCATATAGGATGCCGGTGCTGCAGGTCAGGGCTTTAACTCGCTGTGCCACAGGGCTGGCCCCAATATTCTCTTTTCAACATACTAAAAGGAAGTGATTATTGAGAACAAGTTTTACTATTAAGTTTCATGGTACCACCCTTTGGAGACGGAGGTCCTGCGTGGGAAGTTAGTGCACAGCGGCTCTTGTTTTTTATTTATTTTTTTAAGATTTATTTTATTTATTTGAAAGACAGAGTTACAGAGAGAGGCAGAGAGAGAGGTCTTCCATCTGCTGGTTTACTCCCCAGATGGCTGCAATAGCCGGAGCTGAGCCAGTCCGAAGCCAGGAGCCAGAATCTTCTTTCAGGTCTCCCACATGGGTGCAGGGGCCCAAGAATTTGGGCCATCTTCCACTGCTTTCCCAGACCATAACAGAGAGCTGATCAGAAGTGGAGCAGCCGGGACTAGAACCAGCACCCATATGGGATGCCAGCTCTTCAGACCAGGGCTTTAATCCTTTGTGCCACAGCGCCAGCCCCTCTTGTTGTTTATAAAACAAATAGCATTCTTATGTATGACATCAGCAATTGCCCAAGGCTCCTGACATGATCTGCCTTGGGTGTGGAAGCCTTTTGGATCCACAAGCTCAACAAGGCCATAGGCAAAGTGGAAGTTCTCTACTCCCTTCAGAGAAAAGTACATCCTTCTTTGGTGGCCCCTTCTTTTCACTGGGGTGTCACCCACAGAGGTCCTTTATGTAGGACATCTTTTGCCAGAGTGTCTTGGCTTTCCATTCCTGTTATGCTCCCCCTGGCTTTCTAGGCAAGGCATTTCTAATACAAGCCATCACTGTATCAGATTTTTAATTGTCTGATGCAATAGAAATCAGAGAGGAAACACACCTATCTTGTTTTTGTCCAGTTACTTCATTGCTTGCAGCCCATGCTCAATGAATTTGCCAGAGGAATCCAAGCAACTATAACCAGTCTTCTTTAGGGCCTTTGAACTCAAGATCAAAGTCTAATGCTTTTTAAAGGGAAGTCAGCCCAAATGGATATGGTGTCAGAGTTAAGAGCTCTGGCATTAAAATCATATCAACCTGAGCCCAGACCCCAGATCTAATATCTACTAGCTTTTAACCTTAGGCAAACTCACTACTCTCTATAATCTTGAATTTATTATTTTAGGAATGGAGGGTCAAAATAGTATATATTCTTTTAAGTCAAGAAAATTTAATAAATTAGGTATAAGGAGTACTTAGCCTGGTGCCTGGCACAGAGTTAATGCATACTAAAGAGGAGCCATTCAATTCAAATTTGGTTCTTTCTTTCCAATACTATTTGTGTGTTGATGGTGATAAGGAAAGCACAAAAGATAAAATTCCCTTATGTATATTCACGGACAGATACATTTGGAACACTGAATGCTCTCTTTAAGTCTACTATTTTCCATTTATATGTAGAATTTTTATGTTCAATTTCTTAGTACCTGCTTTATAAGAAAACACTTTAGATGATTTGATTAATTTTCATTGATCTTTTCTAATTCTTTCCAATTAATTTCCTCCTTTACTGTTGATTTCAGAGTTCAGCCTTCCATCTGACATATTTAACAGTATTGTATAAAGGGAAGAGGATTAACCTACTTTTTTGTATGCATAGTATTTATGCAAACTTTATGCTATGTCAACATGAATCAAAGATGAAGTAGGTAATACATGACTTTAGACAGAGTAACATGTAGCTAAGAATAATAAAGTAGAAATGATTTTTATTTTAATCAAATAAATGGTTTTTGTTTTTTGTTTTTTGTTTTTGTTCTTGTTTTTGTTTTTGTTTTTTGACAGGCAGAGTGGACAGTGAGAGAGAGAGACAGAGAGAAAGGTCTTCCTTTTGCCATTGGTTCACCCTCCAATGGCTGCCGCGGCCAGTGCGCTGCGGCCGGCGCACCACGCTGATCCAAAGGCAGGAGCCAGGTGCTTCTCCTGGTCTCCCATGGGGTGCAAGGCCCAAGCTCTTGGGCCATCCTCCACTGCACTACCTGGTCACAGCAGAGAGCTGGCCTGGAAGAGGGGCAACCGGGACAGCATCCGGCGCCCCAACCGGAACTAGAACCCGGTGTGCCAGCACCGCAAGGCTGAGGATTAGCCTATTGAGTTGTGGTGCCGGCCTAATTCAATAAATGTTATCTACAACTCTGTCACTTCTGGAAGCATGGGCTTAAAAATAATAGTTCCTGAAATTAAAATGCAAGTTTATTAAACTTGGTATGTTCAAATATTTATTTACTGTTTGAAGTAATCTAGGATTTAGAAGTATTTAGCCATAGAATGCTATCTATAAATAAGTATAAGAAAAACATACATTCACACAAACATAAACATGCAAATTTACATTTGCTTTTTGTGGTACCATGTATAGATATGATAGGGTTAGTGATAATATAATCTTCCTCATTGTTCATCTGGAGTAAATATATTAAGATATATTTGGACTTCCTTCAGGCAAAATATTAGATACTAAGTTTATAAGGATAATGGAGTAATAACAGTAATTAATTCATTATTTCTTTAATGACATAAATAGCATTCTCTTAGATTTAATAATCAAGAATAGTGATTTTCACTAGTACAAATAAGCCATTTATACAGCAAAATTCATAACTCTTTTTCTCTCAAAATCATAAGGTATTTGTTAAACATCCAAAAGTACATATTATTTATTTTATCAACCTATAAATTTATCCCCTTGTATTAATCATTAATTTACACAGGAGATAATTCTATATCCAACACTGTTGAGTATGCTTGACCATGCATCTTTCTTTGGAAAGTAGAAAATTTTTAATATTATTTCCCAATTTTTCTATACTATCAAAATACTTATTTCTGGTATCATATTTCAAGGTATCCATGAAAAAAGTAACGTAAAACTATAGTCCCTATTGTCATGAGGAGCATGGACTAAAGTTATTTTGAAAAATAGGCAGAAAATAAACAGGCTTCTTAACATACAGCAAAGATAATTTTCTTTAAGAAATGTTAATTAGCAATAAAAACATAGACAAGGCTTTGATTTATTTTTATTTATGGTTACTTAGATGTGTTTGGGTAGTAAATATTAGCTAAAAGTTCTAAATATTTATTAGAATGAGTTAAATTTTATAGTATAGACAGAAATTTTAAAAAATTAGGTTAATATTTAAGCATGACAAAAATACTGTTAAGATGCATAATATTCTGTAGTTAAATTTATCTCAGGCCATAGTTTGCCTTTTAGGGTTTTGGCAGTTTACCACAAGAATACAAAATCATAGAATCATGTTAAATGGTCCAGTTCCTAAACCTAATGTATAAACCAGAATTTCAATTTGTTAATGTATGATTAAAAATACAAACACCAAAGAGACTAGTAAATTCTAAGTCACCTTATCCAATGCAAATAATCATCTAGCGTGTACTTGCTAAGACCTCAGAACAGAAGTTTTGTGACTCTAACTGTATTTACCTCAAGCTTCTCTCTTATAAAGGAAAAATTTCTCCCACTGGAATATTTAAATTCTTTTGATTGGGGCTCTCTGTATCCATCTTCCCAGGAATGTATGGTTCTGTTAATATAGCTTTGATAATACAGTAACAGCCATTGCTAAATTTCTTTTAATTTATATGCTGTTTACCTAAGTTTTCTATTTAATTGGGATTTATAGTTATCTATTTTATTTAGTTATACATTTTGAAAGAATTCAGTCTATTCTTGCCAATCCAGATCTTATGTTTCTATGGAATAGATAGATGTCATCAATGTTATGCCTCACTAATATTTATTAAATTATTTCACCATAATGTGGCAGTCATATAGTTTGGGTGGAGATACGGGAAGGATCCAGAAATTAGTCTTCTCCAGGTTCAGGCTAATACTTAATTCAATCAGGATAATTCTATCTCCTCTGTTATATTGATTTGTGCAGATAACCCAGCCCAATGGCAAAGATCAAAATACACAGTCAATTTATCAAATAGTCTTTGAACAAGTTGAAGCAGATAAGAAATGAAGGGTAGTATGCTACACAACTTTGCCAAAAAAAGAATTTTGTTCTTTTCAGAAAACTATCAAAACTTCCTCTCTTTCTGGAAGATTACAATTGTGGTATCATATAGCAAACCACTACTTAGGATGACTCTCACTTTGCAAAAGTCAGAGCACAAAAGTTGAAATCAGTGCAAGATGACATCATGGATATACTAAATCAAATCAACCTTGAAGGGGCTGGCAGTGTGGCACAGCAGGTTAAGTCCCCACTTGTGACACTGGCATCCCTTATCAATCAGTGCTGGTTCAAGTCCCATCTGTGTTGCTTGTAATCCTATTTCCTGATCATGTACCTGGAAAAGCAGAGGATAATGGACCTAGTACTTGGGTTCCTGCCAGGTAGAAGACCTGGATGGCTTTGACCTGGCCTAGCCCTAGCTGCTGCATACATTTGAAGAGTCAACTACTTAGGAAGTGTACCAGCAAATGGAAGATTATTTTCATTTGCTATGTCTGTCACTCTGTCTTTTTAATACATTTCTAAAAAATCAATCATGAAGACAAACTATTAAAATATATGCAGAACATATTGGTAATATTTCTTTCAATAGGTAGAGTTTAATTCTCTTCTCTTTGGCTGAACCTAATGACTCACCTCTAACAGAGTGAGGTAAATGTGATACTGTTGAACTTCCAAGACTAATACATCAAAGGTATTGCATCTTTCTTTCTCCCTCCCACCCTTTTTCCCCTCCCTCCCTCCTTTCCTTCCTTCTTTCCTTCTTTCTTCTTCTTCTATCTCTCCCCCTCCTTCTCTCTCTCTCTCCCTTTCTCTCCCTCTCTCTCTCTCAGTTCACACAGTCTAGGTAAATCCAAGTGCCATACTGTGGGGATACACAAGCAAGAAGCTCTATGGAAAGGTCCACAGGGTATGGGACTGAGGCCTTCTGCTAAAAACTAGGGAAGAACTAAAGTGTATGGGAACCACAGTGTGAGTGTGTAGTCTTGGAAAGAGATTCTCCAACCTCAAACTATCATTCAGATGATTGCAATACTGACCAATGTCTGAACTGCAAGCTTATAGGACACATTGACCTAGCATCACCTAGCAAAGGGATTCCTTAATTACCAACCCACAGATTGTAAAATAATGCTTATTATAAGTTGGCAGATACCAATGCCATTTTACTAGTTAAAGTGATCAGTTTAAGTTCATAACTGATCATAAAGATAGGATTAAGTGTCAATGGGATCACATGAATAAAACTAGTGTCTGCTAATAAAAATTGATAGAATTAAAAAGAGAGACTGATCCAACATGGGAAGCAGGCCACACAGCAGACTCATAGAATGACAAATGCCCTAAACAGCACTCTGGCCTCAGAATTAGCCCTTAAGGCATTCGAATCTGGCTAAAAAGCCCATGACAATATTTCAGGCATGGAAAGCCAAGACACTGTAGCAATAAATGACCTACATGAAAGATCTCTGTGAGTGAGATCCTGGTGGAAGGAAGGGGCCATCAAAGAAGGAGGTACTTTTCTCTGAAGAGAGGAGAGAACTTCTATTTTGATTATGGCCTTGTCTAAATAATGTCAGAGTTTGTAGACTCAAGAGGCTTCCATAGCCTTGGCAGCTCATGACAAGAGCCTTGGGTGATCACTGACATCATAAATAAGAGTGTGAATTGTTAAATCAACAACAGGAATCTCTGTGCACTTGCTCTCCATGTAGGACCTCTGTCCTTAATGTGTTGTACTTTGAGAATTAATGGTAAAACTAGCCTTCAAACTGTACTTTATATACACAATGGAATACTATTCAGCCTTTAAAAAAGAATTCTATCATTTCAAACAAAATGGATGAATGTGGAGGGTACTAGATGAAATAAACTAGACACAGAAAGGCAAATACCACACGAACTCTTTTACATGGAATCTAAAGAAGTTAAATTCTCAAAAGCAGAGAATGGAATGGTAGCTATCAGGGGCTGGAAAATAAGGTCGAGTTTGGTGATATGTTTCAAAGCACACATAATTTCAGTTGGACAGGAGGAATAAGTTAAAGAGATCTTTTGTACACCACAATGACTAGTGTCAGAAATGATTGTTTTTTTGGGGCCAGTGCTGTGGCTCAGCGGGTTAATGCCTTGGCCTGAAGCACCAGCATCCCATATGGGCCCTGGTTCGAGACCTGGCTGCTCCACTTCCAATCTAGCTCTCTGCTATGGCCTGGGAAAGCAGTAGAAGATGGCCCAAGTCTTTGGGCCCCAGCACCCACATGGGAGACCTGGCTTCAGTTTGGTGCAGCTCGGGCCATTGAGGCCAACTGGGGAGTGAACCAGCAGATGGAAGACTTCTCTCTCTCTCTCTGCCTCTCCTCTCTCTGTGTAACTTTTTCAAATAAATAAATAAATCTTTTTTAAAAAAGAAAGAATTGTATGCTTGAAAATCACTCTGTAACATGAATGCATGTATGTGTGCATGTGTGTATAAATATATATAAAATAGGTAATAGATAATATATATACACATGTCTCATGTGTATATATATTATGTATTATATGTATATATATGTATATACATATATATATGTATATATATATGTATATATATATGTATATATGTATATATATGTAATTATTTTTATTATATGAATCTTTTTAAAATGTAGGCTTTATAATTTAGTTTTTTCTCCTAAATTACTAAAATGCACAATTGAGAGATTAGGAAAACAAAGCATTAAAATAACAATGTAAATTTTAAGGAATATCATTTCTTTGTAACCTCATATCAATATACTGGATTCAAAGTTGAATGCAATTTCTAGGGATAAACTTATTTGTTCAAGCTCTGTATATAAATAGAAGCAAAATAATAGAACTAGTTTCTGATCTTTACTGCATATACGAAATTTATCATTGTTAAAGGACAAAAAATATTTGAATAAATGTATTCATTTTCAACAGCTAACAATGTTCTAGTTCCCTTACTCTGTTTGATTTTTAATTTGTATTTTTATGTCCATCATATAAAACATAGCTTTCCTCTTGATCTTGTTTTATTAAAGGTTGAACACACATTTCACATTCAGTGCTATGTATTAATAAAGAGAATTTACATATTCTAAAATTAACATAAATTTTGCTGCTATTTATGCATCCTATCCAGTCATACTCAAGGCAGGTAATGGGCTGTTTGTCTATGTTGCAAATGGAAATGACTCAAGTTATTCATACATCTCAACTGCAAATCCATCATTTTGAAGTTTTTACACCTTTCTCTTATGTATTTGTCTCTTAGCAGTATATTCTAACAAGGAACATAGTGACAGAAGGTTAAATTTTTAGTTTAATGACTTTAAACTCTAGGGAAAGGATCTTTAATAATTTTGGATTAGTCATAGCATATTTACTACTATATTCTGTAGGAAATGTTCTAACTCTAACTTTAACAAGAGCATAATTAACCACCTTTATTTCTGCAATTATTGTCTATGGGCCTTCATGGTTGCCCATAATTTCCCTGGGTTCTGTCACTCTTTTCCATTCCTCATACTCCTTTGCTTGTGCTTTCCAGAGCTACCTATTAAGCATGATACCACTTGGATTCCTTACTAGGCTTCTCAAAGATCAACAGGAGGTTGGATCATTATCACTTTTGGAGGTTCCTTGTATATAAAAACATAAGAGAGAGAGAAAGAGAGGACAGAGTTTTAAAAATATTAATATATTTAAAATGTTTATATTTCACAAATGGATGATTTGCCTTAGGACACACACCATGCGCAGAAATAACACTGTGAAATAGTAGTGCACCATTCCAAGACAATTGTAGGATTCTCCAAAATTAATTAAATAATTAAGAGTACTGAATGCAGTGGTGTTCCAAAACAAAGACTCAGGACTAAACCTTTGGGACAGAGATTCTAATCAGTTAGGGTATTTCTGGGGGCTTTTTAGGTTCTTATTAGTGAATGATGATAAATTCTAAATCCAAGGACTTTCTTGAAGGCAGATCTAGAACTAACTGGTCCTATCATTCTAGTAGTGTGAGCTTTTGAGACCCTTCAGAAATTCCACAGAGCAATAGCATAATACCTCATTCTAGCTGAATTGTCTTTTTCTATTTCTTGGTCCTGATTTTTATTTTTTATAAAATGTTAGCTTGTTTTTTTATGATAATTCTTTGTCAAAAGAGACACGGTTTTACTATTACAAATATTCCCTAGAAATTTATTTTTCTTCTTGGTCACTCAGAGGTGCCTAGTGACATTTAAAATTAATTAATCTCCTCAATCTTATTCTAACTGCCAAAGAAATTATTATTGTTATTAATATTCCTATGACTAATTTTCCTTTAATCCTTCTTTATGCCAGACACTGTAGTAAGCATTTTGTATCCATCATCCCACTTTATTTTCATATATATACATGCAGGTGATATTATTTTTCTCATTCTACAGACATAATATCAGTTGCATATTTGATAAGTTTGAAACCTCAAAAGAAAGTTAATTATTGTAGCCCCAGTCTCTTGCTAGAAAAGAATTGTATATCCTGGAATAATCACTACTTCATTAAGTAGTTTGATCTCAATTTAAAAAAAAAAAAACAATAAACTACCTATCTGGTAAAATGTGTGAATATTGCATATAAAAATATATGCATAGACGGCAAATGCAATAAGTGGAAAGAAAATAAAAAGTTGACATAAACATAAAAAGCACCTGGAAAACAGCTTGGTTTTGACTACTACTATATCCCACTCTTCCTACCATCCTTTTTTAAAACTTGCTGTATTAGTTCGGTCCTGTCTTCCTAAATTAGACAGAATGAGAACCAAAACAGAGGCTTCAGATTGTCTCTCTGTTTCCTGGGGGAAGAGACTATGAAGCCTGAGTAGGTGGAGAAATGCTACAGTTATGTCATTTTGTGAAGTACAACTGAGAAATTAGCCCTACTTAAGATGCTGCTCAAATAATTATATTAAGTCTGCAACATGCTTGATGGACCAAGGACTCTGGAGGATGCTTTCTTTTTTTTTTTTTTTTTTAATGTTCTTTTGGACCAAGTTTCCAAATGACTCATGGAGCTGGCAGGTTTTTAGATGAAAGAAGCATATGCTAGCTCTCTAGATGACAAAATATCAACAAAACAAGGATCTTTGAGTCAAGTAGTAGGCTTTAGGATTAAGCGAAAAACTGATTAGGATGCATCACTGGCAACAGAACTCAGGAAAAGTAAAGCCTCTGACTCTCACTGGCAGCATTAACTCAAAACTATTCTAAGTTCCCATTAAATGTTAAATATATATATATATACACACACATATATATATATATATATATATATAGAGAGAGAGAGAGAGAGAGAGAGAGTTGAATTAAAATCAATTGCTACAGTTGTTCAGAAGCAATATAAGTATACATTTTCAACACATGAATACTTTCAAGAATTGCTGCTTTTGTCATATATGGTAGAAGTCTAAATACCCCTAGTTGGAAATATTGGTTAGTTTATTTCAAGTCTTTGCTTATTTGAATATTGGGCTCCTCATCACCATTACAATATATACTTTAGTTCATATTACAAATCAGTATTCTGGCATAATTTTATTTAACATTTGCTAGTTATTGCTGAATCTATCATGTTGTTGGGTGTGGCTAAGCCTAGTAGTTAACATGCCAAGTTAAGATACCACATTGTCCTATGTCTTTCCACATCATAATACCTGGGGTTGAGACCACTTCTAGACCTTGAATCCAGCTTCTTGCTAATGCAGACCCTGGGATGCTGTGGTAATTTCTCAAAATAACTGGGTCTCTTTCACCTACAAATAAGGCTTGTATTGAGTTCCTGGCTCCCAGCTCTGGCTTCGGCTTGCTCCTGTCCATCATTTGAGAAGTGAACAAGTAAATGGGAACTTTCTGTCCCTCTTGTCTCTCTCTTCATCTGTATCTGTCACACACACACACAACCTCACTTTCAAGGTAATTGTTTCAAGAATGTATCATTGAAATAGCGTAAACCAGTTAATTTATAATTCTAAATGACATAGTTCCTGATTGGGAGCCAGAACATCTGGTCCTTATCCTGGCCGTGACATGACTCAGTCACTGATGAAAGGGCAGCCTCATCTTCCTGAGGCTCACCTCCTTTATTTGTAAATGAGGTCATAGAAATAGGTGACAACAAAAGGGAGAGGCAGAGGAGAGAAAGAACGGATCTTTCTTCGAGCTCTAAATGTGTACAACATGCAAAATTAGAGTAAGAAATCACCACTCACTATCCTAGACAAATCTCAAGGAAAGGCAAACAGAACCTAATGTTTATTTCATTAATTTTGCTAACTAACATATCTCTAAAGCACTAAGACAGTACAGAAAAGTAGGCCTCTCTGGCCTAATCCATTTTGGAGACAAATTAAAAAGTTGTGAAAAAATATGCTCCCAGAACATCCCAGCTTTATTGTGAAAGTTCAGTGTTTACAAGAGAAAAAATAAATTACTGTTTTTCATGGGTTCAAAACCATTTAAATAATTTCTGAGTAAACCGTGCATTGATCATCTTACAAAAATTGAAGAATTGCATGGGAAATTTACTCAACAAAGATGTGGAGTAACATGAAATTAAAAGGACAAATTTTCCCCTAAATAAAAAGTTCATTTTTTCTCATCATTTTTGAATGGAGAACAGTAGCATTTCTGATAAACTTGGAGTAAATCCAAAGTATGCATCCACAATACAAGGAAATAATGATTCTAGATACATATAGTATATCTGCCATTAAGATATGGAGACATGTGGTAATTTCTCAAATAACTGCAGACCACTTGTATCTAATGCCTTTTGTTTCATTGAGGGGAACGTCAAAATATATTTGTCCATTAAGTGGCTAGAAGAAACTCAGACTACCCAAAACACAATGCAGAAATTGCTATTTGATAGTAAATAATTGAAATGCAAACTTTTGTTTAACTTTTATTTAGTAAATATAAATTTCCAAAGTACAGCTTATGGATTACAATGTTTTTTTCCCACCAATAACTTCCCACCCACCCGCAACCCTCCCAACTCCCGCTCCCTCTCCCATTCCATTCACATCAAGATTGATTTTCAGTTATCATCTTTATATACCGAAGATAAATTTAGTATATATTAAGTAAAGATTTCAACAGTTTGCACCCACACAGAACACAAAGTGTAAAGTACTGTTTGAGTACTAATTATAGCATTAATTCACATTGAACAACACATTAAGGACACAGATGCTACATTTGGAGTAAGTGCACAGTGACTCCTGTTGTTGACTTAACAAATTGACATTCTTATTTATGGCATCAGTAATCTCCCTAGGCTCTCGTATGAGTTGCCAAGGCTATGGAAGCCTTTTGAGTTCACCGACATCCATCTTATTGAGAAAGGTACCTCCTTCTTTGATGGCCCATTCTTTCCACTGGGATCACACTCGCAGAGATCTTTCATTTATGTCCTTTTTTTTTTTGCCAGAGTGTCTTGGCTTTCCATGCCTAAAATACTCTCATGGGCTCTTCAGCCAGATCCGAATGCCTTAAGGGCTGATTCTGAGGCCAGAGTGCTGTATAGGACATCTGCCATTCTATGAGTCTGCTGTGTATCTCGCTTCCCATGTTGGATTCTTCTTTCCCTTTTTAATTCTATCAGTTAGTATAAGCAGATACTAGTCTTGTTTATGTGATCCCTTTGACTCTTAGACCTATCAGTATGATCAATTATGAACTGAAAAGGATCACTGGGACTAGTGAGATGGCATTGGTATATGGCACCTTGATGGGATTGAATTGGAATCCCCTGGCACATTTCTAACTCTACCATATGAGGCAAGTCAGCTTGAGCATGTCCCAAACAGTACATCTCTTCCCTCTCTTATTCTCACTCTTATATTTAACAGAGATCACTTTTCAGTTAAATTTAAACACCTAAGAATAATTGTGTGTTAATTACAGAGTTAAACCAATAGTATGAAGTAGAACAAAAAAATAGTAAAAGGGATAAAGTATTAAGTTGTACATCAACAGTTAGGACAAGAGCCGATCAAGTCTCTGTTTCTCATAGTGTCCATTTCACTTCAACAGGTTTCCTTTTTGGTGCTCGGTTAGATGTCACCAATCAGGGAGAACATATATCTGTCCCTCTGGGACTGGCTTATTTCACTCAGCATGATGTTTTCCAGATTCCTCCATTTTGTTGCAAATGACCAGATTTTATTGTTTTTGACTGCTGTATAGTATTCTATGGAGTACATGTCCCATAATTTCTTTATCTAGTCTACTGTTGATGGGCATTTGGGCTGATTCCAGGTCTTAACTATTATGAATTGAGCTGCAATAAACACTAAAGTGCAGACAGCTTTTTTGTTTGCCAATTTAATTTCCTTTTCTGAGGAATCTCCAGACTGACTTCCATAGTGGCTTGACCAGTTTGCATTCCCACCAACAGTGGGTTAGTGTCCCTTTTTCCCCACATCCTCGCCAGCATCTGTTGGTAGATTTCTGTATGTGAGCCATTCTAACCAGGGTGAGGTGAAACCTCATTGTGGTTTTGATTTGCATTTCCCTGATTCCTAGTGATCTTGAACATTTTATCCTGTGTCTGTTGGCCATTTAGATTTCCTCTTTTGAAAAATGTCTATTGAGATCCTTGGCCCATCTCTTGAGTGGGCTGTTTGTTTTGTTGTTTTGGAGTTTCTTGATCTCTTTGTAGATTCTGGTTATTAACCCTTTATCTGTTGCATAGTTTGCAAATATTTTTTCCCATTCTGTTGGTTGCCTCTTCACTTTCCTGACTGTTTCCTTTGCAGTACAGAAACTTCTCAATTTGATGCAATCCCAATAGTTAATTTTGGCTTTGACTGCCTATGCTTCCAGGGTTTTTTCCAGGAAGTCTTTGCCTGTACCTATATCTTGCAGAGTTTCTCCAATCTTCTCTAATAATTTGATGGTGTCAGGTCATAGATTTAGGTCTTTAATCCATGTTGAGTGGATTTTTGTAAGGTTAAAGGTAGAGGTCTTGCTTCATGCTTCTGCATGTGGAAATCCAGTTTTCCCAGCACCATTTATTTAATAGACTGTCCTTACTCCAGGGATTGGTTTTGGATCCTTGATCAAATATAAATTGGCTGTAGATGTTTGGATTGATTTCTGGTGTTTCTATTCTGTTCCATTGGTCTGTCCATCTGTTTCCGTACCAGTACCATGCTGTTTTGATTACAACTGCCCTGTAGTATGTCCTGAAATCTGGTATTGTGATGCCTGCAGCTTTGTTTTTGTTATATCTATTCGAGGTCTCCTGTATCTCCATATGATTTTCATCATCATTTTTTCCAGATCTGAGAAGAATTTCTTTGGTATTTTGATTGGTATCACATTGAATCTATAAATTGCTTTTGAGGAATGGACACTTTGATGATATTGATTCTTCCAATCCATGAGCATGGAAGATTTTTCCATTTTTTGGTATCCTATTTCTTCCTTTAAGATTTTGTAATTTTCATTGTAGGGATCTTTGATGTCCTTGGTGAAGTTTATTCTAAGGTATTTGGTTGTTTTTGTGGCTATTGTGAATGGGATTGATCTTAGAAGTTCTTTCTCAACCATGGCATTGCCTGTGTATAAAAAGGCTACTGATCTTTGTGCATTGATTTTATATCCTGCTACTCTGCCAAACTCTTCTATGAGTTCTAGTAGTCTCTTAGTAGAGTTCTTTGGATCCCCTAAATAAAGAATCATATCATCTGAAAAGAGGGATAGTTTGACTTCTTCCTTCCCAATTTGTATCTCTTTAATTTCTTTTTCTTGCCTGATGGCTCCGGATAAAACTTCCAGAAATATATTGAATAGCAGTGGTGAGAGTAGGTATCCCTGTCCTGTACCAGTTTCATAAATTGCTTTGATTGTATTGAGGAATGTTCCTTCTATACCCAGTTTGCTTAGAGTTTTCATCATGAAAGGGTGTTGTATTTTATCAAATGCTTTCTCTGCATCTATTGAGGTAATCATATGGTTTTTCTTCTGCAGTCTGTTAATGTGGTATATCACATTGATTGATTTGCAAACATTGAACCATCCCTGCATACCAGGGATCATTCCCACTTGGTCTGGGTGGGTGATCTTTCTACTATGTTGTTGCATCCTATTGGCGAGAATTTTATTGAGGATTTTTGCATCTATGTTCATCAGGGATATTGGTCTGTAATTCTCTTTCAATGTTGCATCTTTTTCTGGCTTAGGAATTAAGGTGATGCTGACTTCATAGAAAGAATTTTGGAGGATTCCCTCTTTTTCGATTGTTCTGAATAGCTTGAGAAGAATTGGAGTTAGTGCTTCTTTAAATGTCTGGTAGAATTCAGCAGTGAATCCATCTGGTCCTGGGCTTTTTTTGTTGGGAGGGCCTTTATTACTGTTTCAATTCCTGTCTCAGTTATGGGTCTGTTTAGGTTGTTGATGTCTTCCTGGTTCAATTTAGGTAGGTTGCATGTGTCTAGGAATCTATCCATTTCTGATAGGTTTTCCTGTTTGCTGGCATACAAGTCCTTGTAGTAATTTCTGATAATTCTTTTTATTTCTGTGGTATCTGTTGTTATGTTTCCTTTTTCATCTCTGATTTTATTGATTTGGGTCTTTTCTTTTCTTTTTTTTAGTTAGTTGGGCCAATGGGGTGTCAATTTTTTTATTTTTTCAAAAACCCAGCTCTTTGTTTGGCTGATTTTTTATAATTTTTTTATTCAATCATGTTGATTTCTTCTCTGATTTTAATTATTTCTCTTCTCCTACTAGATTCAGGTCTGGTTTGCTGCAGTTTTTCTAGATTCTTGAGATGGAAATGCAAACTTAAACTTCTTGCTAAACATTTGATTGTAAATGCAAAAATTTTTATAAACATCTTGTTCTTCCATAGTGTTTGTAAATCAGCTCATTTAACACTTTTTACACTTTCAGAAATATCCTCCTCTTTTTCTTTCACTCAGGTTTCATAAGAATTGATATGGCATATCATTTCCAATATTTGAAAATGTTTGCTAAAACAGAGAATGACTTATTTTGGTAAAGAGTTTGATCAACACTTTAGTTGCTGCAAATTTACTGTTAGAATGTGTCATTATTGAAAACCTGTTTTTGACTCAAAACTATAAAAGCCTATATAATGGAAATATCTCAATATTCCATCATTTTAGGATTTAATGTCTAAAAGATAATCCAGAGGAAAACTGTCAACAAGGATTTTTTTATTGCTGTTCATTTTTGTTATTTGACAGAGACAACAAAATATATCCTGGAGAGAAGTCACCATAAGGCAAGAAAGAGAAATTCAAACCCACTTAGAACACAAGTGTACTTCAAAGCCACAGGAAATTTGGGTGATAACTTTGTGCTCCCAGGCCTCTATGGTCTGAACATTTTTGATAGAAACCAATGTCAAAAACCAGAGAAAGAAAACAGGAAAAATATAAGAGTTCAAAGTTATTAAAATTCCAAGAATGCTCTTCTTTCTCATAGCAGAGATGGGCACAAGTGGCAGAAAGATTAGCTTCTCATTTAGGAAACACAAATCATGAACAAGAGTGCCAAGAGCATCAACCTCAGAAAACAATAGGGGAAATTCACTTCAGAGGGAGGCATGCTTGTGTGCATCCAGAAGGGAAGCACAGCAATAGAATTTTCCCTAAGTATGCCAGAATCAAGCAGGTTGCTTTCCTCATCACGTGGAAGATTAGTAAAGTCTGAGTGAGACTAAGTACATATCTGTGAGCTTGAAAACAAAAATATAATAGTCATGGAATTTTTAGCCAGAGCCATTAGGCAAGAAAAACAAATCAAAGGGATAAAAATTAGTCAGGAAGAAGTGAAACTATCCCTATTTGCAGATGACATGATTCTATATATAGGGAATTCAAAAGATCCACTGAGAGACTACTGGAACTCATAAAAGAGTTTGGTAAAGTGGCAGGATATAAAAATAATGCACAAAAATCAATAGGCATTGTATAAACAGACAATGCCAAGGCTGAGAAAGAATGTTGAGGGTCAATCACATTCTCAATAGCTACAAAAATTAAATAGCTACAAAAATTCAATACCTTGGAATAAATTTAACCAAGGGTGTTAGAGATCCCTACGATATGAATTACAAAACATTAAAGAAAGAAATAGAAGACAACACCAAAAGAAAAACAAAAGGAAAAATTGTCCATGTTCATGGATTGAAAGAATCAATATCATCAAAATGTCCTTACCACCAAAAGCAATTTATAGATTCAATATGATCCCAATCAAAATACCAATGACATTCTTCTCAGATCTAGAAAAAACAATGCTAAACTTCCAAAGGAAACACAAGAGACACAACAAAATTAAAGCCAGAGGCATCACAATACCAAACTTCAAGACATACTATAGGGTAGTTATAATCAAACAGCCTGGTACTGTCACAAAAACAGACATGTAGACCAATGGAACAAAGTAGAAACTCCAGAAAATGATCCATGCATCTACAACCAACTTATCTTTGACAAAGGAGCTAAAATCAATCCCTGGAGCAGGACAATCTCTTTAACCCATGGTGCTAGGAAAACTGGATTTCCACATGCAGAATATGAAGCAAGCCTCCTACCTTACACTTTACACAGAAATCTACTCAAAATGGAACAAAGACCTAAATCTATGACCTGACACAATCAAATTACTACAGAACATTAAGGAAACCCTACAAGATACTGGCATAGAAAAAGACACCAGAAGTAGAGGTAATAAAAATAAAAATTGACACATGGGATTCCATCAAGCAGAGAAACTTCTACACTGCAAAAGAAACACTCAGCACACTGAAGAGGCAACAGACAGGAGAAAATATTTTCAAACTATACAACTGATAAAGGATTAATACCTAGAATCTATAAAGAGCTCAAGAAACTCAATAACAAAGCAAACAATCCAGTTAAGAAATGGGCAAAGGCAGGCAAGCACTGAGGCATTGTGGAAAACAGTTTGGAGACACTTTAGAAATCTCAGTATGGACCTAACATATGATCCAGACATCCCACTGCTGGGAATTTACCAAAATGAAAATAAATCAGCATATGAAAGAATGATCTGTACTCCCATGTTCACTGAAGCTCAATTCACAACAGCTAAGAAATCAATCCAGACGTTCAGCTGATGACTGGATAAAGAAATGTATTACTCAGCTGTAAAAAATAATGAAATCCTGCATTTTACAATAAAATGGATACAACTGGAAACCATTATACTTAATGAAATAAGCCAGTCCCCCCAAAAAACTACCATATGTTCTCCCTGATAAGTGGTAACTAATAGAATACCAAAAAAGTAATCTATAGAATTTAAATTGACACTTTGAGATGTGATGATTTATAACAACCCTTGTCTGAAATGTTGGAACAGTGTTTTGTGTTTTTTACTTTTACTTCATTCTATTTTTTGAACATCTGACTTAGTGTAGAATTAATCTTATGAGTACAAAGTTAACTGAAAATAGATATTTGTAAAAAAAAGAATGAGACAGGAAAGGGAGCAGGAAGAATGGTGGAAGTATGGGCAGGTGGGAGGGCAGGGTGGGAAGAATCACTGTGTTTGGGCCGGCACTGTGACATAGCACTGTGTGACAATTCAAGATCCAGATGCTCCACTTCTGATTCAGCTCTCTGCTATGGCCTGGGAAAGCAGTGGAAGATGGTCCAAGTCTCTGAGCCCCTGTACCCGCATGGGAGGCCTGGAGGATGCTCCAGGTTCCTGGCATCAGATTGTCCCAGTTCTGGCCATTGTGGCCACTGGGGGAGTGAAACAGCAGGTAGAAGACCTCTTTCTCTCTCTTTCTGCCTCTGCCTCTCTGTAACTCTGTATTTCAAAAAAATAAATAAATCTTTAAAAAAAGAAAAATCACCATGTTCCTAAATTTGTATATATGAAATCCAAGAAGTTTGCATATGTTAGATAAAACATTTCTAGGAATAAAAAAGAGAAATAAAACTGAAATATTAGAAATTAAGTATTCACTATGTCAAAGAGAAAATACAAGTGATAGCCTGAAGAACAGACTTTGTGAGACAGAAGAAAGAATATCTGAGCTAGAAGACAAATCCTCGAAAATATCTCAGGGGTGGTTCCAATATGGCAGAATAGGGAGGGAGTTACTGCTCTAGTCCAGGAGATAATAGTTTAAAAAAAGTGGAGAGAGTGTGGTCTCAGGAAAGAATTACAGAGAAAATAGCAGAAATAATTTTACCAAAATTAGAGGGACATAGTAGGCCTTCATGAAGGGCGTGGACACACACAACTTGTGACTCCAGCAGCCTAGAACTTACACACTAGTGTTAGAAAGTGAGGTGAGATCAGACCATATCAACCCAATCCACTGACATAAAAACTTCAGGAAAAGCCTAAAGGGAATCCAACTTGAAGCCCCATGGGGGAGAGTGTACCTGACAAACAAAAGTAGAAGAAAAAAAAAACAGAATCAGTGAAGCAGAAGAAAAATATCAGACTTGGAGCACAGGAAATTATACAATCAAATCAAAGATAAGAAGAGAAAATTAGAAAACTAAAAAACACTGTTGGGAATCTACAGGATTCTATAAAATGACCCCACAGACAGGTTATAGGAGTTCTTGGAGGCATGGAAAGAAAGAAAGGATTAGAAGGCCCTTTTAGTGAAATAATGACAGAAAACTTCCTTAATTTGGAGAAAGAAAGGGACATCCAAGTAAAGGAAGCACATAAAACTCCTAGCAGACATGACCAGAAAACATCTTTGCTACAACTCACTGTAGTCAAACTGACCACAGTAAAACATAAAAAGATTCTAAAATGTGCACAAGAGAAATGACAGACTACTTTCAGAGGATCTCCAATTAGACTCACAGTGGATTTCTCATCAGAAACCCTACAGGCTAGGAGAGAATGGTGAGATATATTACAAGTCTTATGAGGAAAAAACTGTCACCCCAGAATATTATATCCTGAAAAGCTCTCATTTATGAATGAAGGTGAAATAAAGACTTTCCATAACAAATAGAAATTAAAAGAGTTTGTCACTACCCATCCAGCCCTGCAAAAGATGCTTAAGGATGTGTTGCACATAGAAACACAGAAACATGGTCATCAATATGAAATAATGTAAAGGAAAAAGATCTCTTGATAAAAGTTTAAAGGAATTCAAAGTTAAAAATAGAAATATTTTTGGAAAAATGGCTGGGCAAAGTCATTACTTACCAATAGTCACCTTGAAAGTAAATGGCCTCAACTCTCCAGTTAAAAGACACAGACTGATTGAATGGATTAAAAAGCAAAACCCATCTATTTACTGCCTACAAGAAACATATCTGACAACAAAGATGCATGCAGATTGAATGTGAAAGGATGGAAAAGACTATTCCAGGCCAACAGAAACCAAAAAAAGAGCTGGTGTAGCCATCCTAATAACAGACAAAATATACATTAACAAAAAACCCTGTTAAAATAGACAAAGAAGGACTCTATGTAATGATTAAGGGATCAATTCAACAGGAAGATGCCACTATTATAAACATATATGCACCTAATTACAGGGCACCTGGCTATTTAAAAGAAATGTTAAGGGATTTAAAGGGAGACTTAGATTCCAATACAATAGTAATGGGGGACTTCAATACTCTACTTTCAGCAATGGACTGATCAACCATACAGAAAACCAGACAGAAAATCAACAATAAACAGCAGATTTAATCAAGACTTTAGACTTAATGGACCTAACAGATATCTACAGAAGTTTTCATTGTACAGTTGCAGAATACACATTCTTCTCAGTAGTGCATGGAACTTTCTCTAGGATTGATCACATACTAGGACATAAAGTTTCAGCAAATTCAAAAAAAATTAAAATCATACCATGCATCTTCTCAGACAACAATTGAATGAAGCTGGAAATAAAAAAAAAAACCTCAGAAATCTCTAGAACATATGCTTACAGTTCTGCATACATTCCTGAGGACTTATTTCTAATGGTCCAGTTTAAAAATTTGTCATGTGACTCCAAATCCCATTAAAATTGGTGGTAAAAATGTCATCTTAATTGTTAAAGTGATCATATTAAGTGTTAAAGTGGATATATAGATATGATTAAGTGTTAAAGAGATCATATAAATAGCATCAAGTGCCTTGCAATAATAATACATAGAATTAAACAAGAAAGAATGTCCAACATGAGAAGAAGTCCTCACAGCAGACCCATAGAATGACAATCACTTTAAATAACACTCTGACTTCAGAATCACCCCTTAAGTTTTCCTGGTCTGGCTGAAAGGCCCATGTGAGCATTTCAGGCATGGAAAGCCAAGATACTGTGGCAAAAATGTTCTACATGAAGTATGAATGGAACAAAATAAAAACCCTACAAATCAATCCACATATCTACAACTAACTAATCTTTGGCAAAGGAGCTAAAATCAATCCCTGGAGAAATGTCAGTCTCTTCAACAACTGGTGCTAGAAAAATTGGATCTCTGCATGATGAAGTATGAAATAAGATCCTTACCTTACACCTATGTGAAAGCCAACTCTAAATGGATCAATGTTCTAAATCTATGACCTTATATCATAAAATTACTAGAGAAGAACATTAGGGAAACCCTGCAAGACATTGGCATGGAAAAAGACTTCTTGGAAAAGAGCACAGAAGCACAATCAAAGCAAATTAGACAAATGGGACTACATCAAGTTAAGAAGCTTCTGCACTGCAAAGGAAATATTCAACAAAGTTAAGAGGCAACCAACAGAATGGGAGAAAATATTTGCAAACTATGCAACTGATAAAGGATTAATATCCAGAATCTATAAGGAGGTCAAGAAACTCAACAACAACAAAACAAACAATCAAGTTAGGAAATGGGTAAAGAACTTGAACAGGAATTTTTCAAAAGATGAAATTCAAAGGGTCAACAGACACAGAAAAATGCTCAGGATCACTAGCCATCAGGGAATTGCAAGTTAAAACCACAATGAGGTTTCACCTCGCCCCAGTTAAAATGGCTTTCATAGAGAAATTTAAAAAAAAATAAATGTTGAGTAGCACATAGGGAAAATGTACTCTAATGCACTATTGGTGATATTGTAACCTAGTACAGCCTTTGTAGAAGACAGTATGGAGATTCTTCAGAGATCTGAAAAAGCTGTACCATATGACTCAGCCATCCAACTCCTAGGAATTTTCCAAAACAAAACGAAATCTGCTTATGAAAGCATTATCTGTACTACCAATTAATTGCAGCTCAATTCACAGTAGCTAAGATATGCAATTAGCCCAGATATCTATCAACCAGATATAAAAAGTATTTTATATATAAACTATGGAATGTTACTCAGCCATAATAAAGAATGAAATCCTGTCTTTCACAACAAATTGTATGCAACTGGAAACCAGTATACTCAGCGAAATAATCCAGTCCCCAAAGACAACTATCATGTTTTCCCTGATATGTGGCACCTAATAGAGTTAAAAAATGTGCTACATATGAGCAAAATTGACATTTTGAGATCTGATGATTCTTTAAAGCCCTTGTTTCTACTGTTTTTCTTCTTACCATATGTTGAATTCATTACTTAGTGGAGGGTTAAGCTTATGATTAAAAAGAAATAGAAAGGATGTTATTGTAAAAGTTAAAGGAATAAGAAAGGAAGGAGGAGGGAGGCTGGGAGTATGGCAGAAGGGAAAGTAGGGTGGGAAGTATCATATGCTCCTAAACCTGTCTATATAAAATATTTGAAATTTGTTCACCTTATATAAATAAAAAAAATTGAAGATTAAAAAAATTAAGGTCTTTAAATACTGTGAATCTTCATAGTGCTTAATATAAATGTTACAAAATTATTTTCTTCTTGTTGGTGATGTTTTGCTGAAAACCACTAATTTTATTTGTAATAAATATCATTGTCTTCCATAAACAAGAGTTTTGTTACAAATGATAGATGAGCAAAAAAAACAAAACACATATATTTAGGCACATATGCTGAAGCTAATTCCCTGGGCATGTAGATTTTTCCAACACCCTTTGTGTGATTCTTAGGTAAAGTTAAAGTTAAGATGGAAGCTTTAAAGTTAAGATGGAAACTGGATGGAAAAGAAGGTATGATTGACTCATTTATTTAAAAATGAAAACAGAACAGTAACATACTTTAATAAAATTTCTTCAACTTGAAAAAAACATTTAAAAATTTTAGCCACAATATTTTTTTCACCTCCACCAAAATATCATTGCCACCAATTATCATCGTTTTGGTGGAACATGTAATTTCTATGCTAATATAATTATTTGAAACAAAACTTTAATGGTGAGAATTAAAGATTTAGTTACATTATCTATATAACCTATGATAGACAAATCTATAAATGTAATCCAATAGATATCACAACATAAAGTAGAAAATATCTGTATGATATTTTATAATACAGTTTGTCTATTTTAGAGGATACTTTAACAAATAAAGCAAAAAAATCATAGGGAAAGGAACTTTATACCTTATGTACAAGGATTCTGTTGACTTCATTACTCAAAAATACTCTTACATCACACTATCTTCAAGGTGTTCTTACCTTATAGAAATACAAATGAACAATTGACACTTTTCATTAATTGAACTTTTTTTGAAATACACCCTTCAAATCATGACCCAAAAACCCACTTTTTTTTCTTTTTCAAAAATTTATTTAGTCATTTATTTGAAAGAGTACCAGAGAAGGAAACACGCACATTCAATCTCTCTCTCTCTCTCTCTCTCACACACACACACACATACACACACATATCTTCCATACACTGGTTCACCCACCAAATGGCTGCAATGCCTGTGGCTGGAACAGGCTAATGCCAGGAGCCAGGAACCCAATCTGGGTGTCTCACATGGATGGCAGGGGCCCAAACACTTAATGCAACCCTTCACTGTCTTTCCAGGCATATTAGCAGGGAGTTGAATCAGAAGCAGAGCAGCTGTGACTCAAATCAGCACTCCAAATGGGCTGCCATTGCAAGCAGCTGCTTACCTGGCTCTGCCACAACACCGGCCCCCCAAAACCAACTTTCTCATTCATGCCTCCTGAGCAGAAAAAATGTCTCCATGTTAGGATGACACTATCAAGTTTTGAAAGTGGTGCTGATTCCTGCTATTGCCCAAGGCAAAGGATGAAACTTCTCCAGAACTATTGTGAATTTTCAAGTATTAACGTTACAAAAGATTCTTAGTTGCTCTTATAATAAAGAAAATGCCAGAGTCTCAGAAAATGACTCACGTGCTATATACCCTAAAGTAGTCTAATCCTAACATTCGGGTTTCAGCCTGCAACACTTTCATTACTGGAAAAGCACATTCATCTTTGTTAAACCCACTGGCTACTATGCCAATCATCCAGTAACAGCAACTGTTTGCATCCATTGCAATCCCTGCAGAGCTCATCTCCACAGGGGAGAGGCATAAAGTTGGACATGGTGGGATACCAATGTAAACTGGCACTAGAGTTTTCCCTTTACAAATGCTGTAACTGATTAAGTGCAAAAGCTCTGGAAGAGTATTTGGGCAGGGAGGGAAATGCCTGAGTACCTCTCAAAGTCCATCAATCTTAGCCTGAATGTCTGTGTGCCTTTTCCTCTATAACTGATAATGAAACAAAGTTACTGTGCCATGTTGCATCTTTTTCAAATAACAAAATAAATAAGAAAACAGCAGGAGTGGTAGATGTTGTGGGGCAGGAGGTTAAGCTTCCACTCGAGACACTGACATCCCTTATCACAGTATGGTTCGAGCCTCGGCTGCTTTGCTTGCAATTCAGCTCCCTGATAATGCACCTGGGAAAGCAGCAGAAGATGGTCCAAATACCTGGGCCCTTGTCACCCATGTGGGGACTCCAGTTGGAGTTCTAGGCTCCTGGCTTTGGTCTGACCAAAAACAGAGTTGTAGCCATTTGTGGAGTGAACCAGTAATCAAAAGATACCTCCCTCCCTCCCTCCCTCTCTTCTCTCTCTCTCTCTTCTCTCTCTCTCTCTCTCTCTCTCTGCCTTTAAAATAAATGAAATAAATATTTTTTCTTAAAAAAATAGGGGCCTATATTTGGCATAGGGCTAAGCCACTGCCTGCGATGCTGGCAGCCCAAATGGATGTGGGTTCATGTCCCGGCTACTCCACTTCTGATCCAGCTCCCTGCTAATGTGCCTAGGAAGGCAGCAGAGGATGGCCGAAGTGCTTGGGCCCATGCACCCACATGGGAGACCTGGAAAAAGCTCCTGGCTTCAGCGTGGTGCTGCCCTGGCCACTGTGGCCATTTGGGGAGTGAACCAATGGATAAAATTTCTTGCTCTCTCTCTCTCTCTCTCTCTCCCTCCTTCCTTCCATTCTGTAACTATAACTTTCAAATAAATAAATAAATCCTCATAAAAACAGAGCAAATAGTGACATCATGATTTTAATAAGTTCTCAGTAATCTTCCTACAATTTTCAATACTGAGAGTTTGGCTTTATATTTTTCTCTTTTGCATTTCGACCTTGATAAAGGCAAGTTGAGTCTCTAGAGACTTGTGTTCTATATGGTCAAGATTATTTTAAGCAACCTTATTATGAAAGCAAAATATAGCAGTAGTGCAGTTTTACCCTCCCACACAGATGCCTGAGGTGAGCACATTTCCCCTGGGTTTCTGTGGGATGTGGACGCATATTCCTTCCATAACAGCATCTTGGGCTGTTAAAGTCCACAGGAGAACGGTTCTCTTGTGACAAAGACTGTAAAAACCAAGGGAGTGAAGTCAGGCAAAGATGGCTGCACAGCTGTATAGACAGAAAGAGGAACAGAGAGATATTTAAATGTCTCAGGAGGAGCCTATATCATAAAGAAAAGAGACAAACTTCAATAAGGACCATATTAGGAATTGTAAACTTACTCTGATCATATGGGAAATCAGTTTGGGTCTAGCTTCTCACACTGAATGTTTAGGGGGCACAACTGGACCTATTGCCAATCTAATATATAATATAATAAACAGAGATTCCTGTTCTGCATCATAAAGAACACAAATGAAAGTGCCGCCCTCTACCTTAGACCAAATGCAGCTTAGTCTGAAGCCTTTCTGTTTCCTGGGTAAGAATCTGACTTGTATTTGCAAGTACAACCTTGCATTCACTCTATTCTCCCTAATCCTAGAGAGCACCTGTGCATTGTTTGTTTGCTCATAAAGAACATTTTCTAAGGGATTTAAAGGATTAGTCTTTCATTTTGAATTTTAAAATATCAGAAATTGCAAATCAAATCAGGAAAGAGAGGAACAAAATATCAATAAGTCCTTTTGTATGTCCTGTTAATTATAATTATAAAGTCTAGGCAAACAACACACTCCCTGGAATGGTCTTTTTTCTAACTCTTCACACAATTAGCTCCTTATCATCTTTTAAGACTCAATTTAAATGTCAAGGCCACTAGTCTAGGACGTCTGGAATAAGTTTCACTGTGTAAAACCTTTTAATTTCCTTCATAACTATGATGATTTGCTATTGTCTGTACATTTAAATGGAAATTCAATCAAGGAGCATATTTATCACAGATCCTAAAACATAGCAATATGTCATAAATATTTGTTTAATTAATTAAAACCTTTAGAACAGAAGAATGTACTTTGTGGGTCCTCTGCATAGACCGTATTTCTGGTGGCAGTAACAGTGAGCCCCAATAAACAGAACCACATGCAAGTTACATTTTATCATCTTTTCATATGTAGACACAAATATTTCTTCTTTTATCAGTCGGATGGAATTTTTGAGCACCTATTGTGTAACAAATGTTGTCTAAGAATTTTGGAGCAAAAAATAAGTATGATATCAACTCTGACTGGAAAAACTGTCAGTTAGGGACATTCTGGTCATTTTACAAATTTTATGCATCATACTTTGCCCATTTATTTCTCTGTGCTATTGTGAACGCTCATCCTACTTCCCAGAATGTCACGGTAGCTTTTTAATTAGCTTGAAACACCTTCTTCCTTCTCCAAAACTTCTTAAATAGCGATGATACTTAACTGCATTTCAAATTCCATAGAAAAAATAAGAGATTTTACAACTGTCATCTAGACTCATGATCTGTTAAATAAAGAAAATCATGCTGAAAGCATTGACACTCATGCTCCTCTAGAATACTGTGTCTCTGAATTTCCAGTTTAAACAGAGGAAGTCTCAAAGATACTAGGCAAACTCACTCACTATGATTTGAAATTGGGTGGTGGTTGGGAGTAGAGAATTAGAAATGATTAAAAATGCCTCTTATGCCTGAACTTAACTTCAAGCAATATATCACTTTGGAAATGTAGGCTATCAGGAAATGAAGAGTTTCAGACATAAAATGCAGAGAAAGTTTTAGAATCTAAATGCTTTCTATTTCTTCAGTGAGAATAGGGCTAACAGCAATAGTATTATAAAGGCTTTAACATTTTAAAACATGTCTTTATGAGCTCTCTCCATAGGATTTAATGCAAACCTGCCTTTTATACAAAAAGATAAGAGAAAAAATCATGACTGATTTTAACTACAGAATAAAACAAATTCACTGACAAATACAAAAACTTAAAAATGGTGGTTTAGTAGAAAATATCAGAGAGACAGAAATATCATTATATACATCAAATATCTTTAAAAGCTTTATGCATTGTCAAAGTAGCATACAACAGTGAAAATCATGAGTGCAACTTATCACATTTCAGGAAACCATGTTATATATTGTCTAAAATGTATAAAAACTTTTAAAGGTAATGTAACATATTTTGGAAATTGAACATGAACCCAGAATCTATTCTTCTGTCAACCAGTAGTTTAATAGAAGACAAACTTTCTGGAGCTCATTCTGAGTTCTAGAACAGGGATGATTTTTCCACTTTCTCGTGGGTTAAATTTTGAGGATAACAACTTCTTGTAAGTGCTCTGAAAACGTTTAAGAGGATTGCCCATTTCTATGCCACACTACAAAATAATCTTCAAATATCCCAAAAAAAGACTGTTTCTAATAAGATATCATCCAATTTTCTTTCTTCAGAAAGTATATAATATAGATAATAAGGTGGCTGAATATATTTTAGTGAATACATTTTCATAAAAGTTTAAAAAATGAGAAAACATATGGTGTTAGCACATAGTCAATACCCATACAGGTCAAATTTTAGCCCTCCCATCCTACAGGCTTGTAGGACAGCAAGCATCAGCTAAGTGGACTATGTTACATTTCCCTCAAAGGAGGCTCTCAACACAGAAGCCCTTCTCTATTCAGCCCATTGGACACAGTGTATTTTCTTTCTTTTTTTTTTTAGACTCATTTTATTTATTTGAAACACCAAATAAGAGAGGGAAAGATGAGATAACAATCTTCCATCTACTGGTTTACTCTCCAAATGGCCACAATAGCTGGGGCTGGTCCAGGCCATTGCCAGGCAGCCAGAACTCCATCTAAGCCATTCAGGCCTCCCAGATAGACAGAAGGGGCCTAGGCACTTGCACCATCTTCCACGGCTTTCCCAGGCACAGTAGTTGGGATCTTGATAGAGGCAGAGCAACTGGAACTCAAACCTGCACTCTGATATGGGATGTCGGCATTGTAGGCTGTGGTTTAACCCTCTGTGCCACAACACCGGCCCCAGCGCAATACAGTTTTTAATGTGTCAATGGCTGATCATGTAACTCGTGTACTGATCTATTAATCATGTCAGATCTTCATCTCCTCACCAAGGTCCCTAATCAAACTTCTTTGACTCTTCACATCCCTCCCTAGTTCCTCTGGTAGTCACTACATACTGAGTCATCCAAACTCCACCAAAGATTCCTTCTTTCTAAGAGCAAGTACTGTGTATCCTGCCCTCTTACAAACTCTTCATCATTTAAGCAACACCCAAGGCATTCCTTGGGTTCCATGTGTAAGGGAAACTTGTATTCATCTTCAGATATCTCCATCTGTAATACAATAACGTGTTCAAATGATATGTTTCCTGTTGACCTATAAATTCCTTCAGAGCAGATATATGTCACATATTTTTAATTTCTATGGTGTATTTCAGTTTTCGATTTTTCAGTATTGAATAAAACTTGCTCAAAAAATTAACATCTCAACTCCTATCTCCTCTATAGAACCCTTCCAGATTAACTTATAAGAATCTAGTTAACAGTTAACCTATTAACTACTGAACTATACAGAAATATGTCAACTCTTCATAAAATTCTTATCAACTCTGACCTCAGCATTACTTTCATAAGGATAATATACTATTTTGATTTATTTGGATGATCTACCATTTCTTTCTTCTTTGGGCTTATTTGTGAATAGGATTAAAATTATTTTTAAAAAGCTAGAGCTCTCCATGAAATCCAATTTTGGAACTATTACATACATATATAGAAATATATATAACCATACTTTTACATTATTCTTGCTTTGGTTTGTTTTCTTTGTAATTTTATTTGTCAACTATACTCAGTAATGAATTCCTGCAACTACACTCTAATGTTTTCCTTCACTATCACAAAATTAATTAAGATGAAGCAAGATGACAGCTGAGTAAGATATTGCAGTTATCTCCCCATGACACACCAATTTGGACTATTCATGCACCAAACCTTCTTCACAAAGGCCAAAGAAACCAAATAAGACACTAGTGTCCCTGGTTTTACTAAAATAAGAAAAAGAACCACTGAGGAAGGCAGAAGAAAAGAGTTTCCTTTTTTAACCTCTTCAACCTCAAGCAGTATAGTATGGAAAGAGAGGCATCCTATGTAGGGAAGTGAAAGGGAATTAATTCTTCCATACTTTAGACTTGAAACTGTACCAGACTCGCTGCAGTAAATCTCACTACTGACTGGGCTGCATTGACCATACTCCTAGGGCAGTACTCAGAGACTAAGCCTGTGGGCCTTCCTTAGCCAGTCAGCCAAAAGACTACCTCTGTCACCTCTCCCCCAACCTCATGCAGACAGCAAAAGAAGACCCTAGTCCCCTGGGAAGTGAGTAGAAAAATGAATGTAGGAATTTCCCTTGGAGCTCAGTATCAGGCCTGATATGATAGGATCCAACATCAGGCAAACTCCAAAGCCCTCTATCTCCAAGCCAATGAATTCATAGGGAGGCTCTAGACCTACCCTTAGTAATGGATAAAACCTGCCACTCCGTGGAACAGATTGATGTTTCAACCAGCATCACCACTAGTAGCCATGCACAAGCCTGGTGCACACCCACAAGACTGTGAAGGACCTTGCAACTATCAAAGCCAGAGATGATCAAGCTTAGTATTAAAGCAACTGGCCATGGGACTGCCTTCACCACCACTCCCAACCCCACACAGACAGTGAGGAATATGACTCAAAGTAGCTCAGGAAACTTGCCTCCACTGTAAAATGGGAGTAATGGTAGTATGAACTTCATGGATAAGTTGTCAATATCACAAAAAATAAGTATTCAAACCTGTGCCCAGCATACTCTACACATTTCGGAAATGCCAAGTGTTATTATCATTACTATTAAAAATAATTTCATTTTGTTTTGTGAACTGAATGCTACAACAGGAGTCACTGTGCACTTACTCCTCATGTAGGATCTCTGTCCTTAATGTGCTGTACATTGTGATTTAATGCTATAACTAGTACTCAAACAGTATTTTTCACTTTGTGTTTCTATGTGGGTGCAAACTATTGAAATCTTTACTTAATATCTGCTAAACTGATCTTCTGTATATAAAGAGAATTGAAAATGAATCTTGATGTGAATGGAAGGGGGGAGGGAGAGGGAAAGGGGAGGGTTGCGGGTGGGAGGGACGTTATGGGGGGGAAGCCATTGTAATCCATAAGCTGTACTTTGGAAATTTATATTCATTAAATAAAAGTTAAAAAAAAGAAAAACAAATGTCCCCTTTTTTAAGAAAAAATAAATAGTAGTTATTTGTCTTTGGTGAAATTATTTATTCTTACTTTTACAGTAATTCAAAATTTAAGAAGAAATATGATTTACTTATATAAGAAAGTTTATACTTATAGAATGAAGGAAACAAAAAAAATTCCTGTCTACAGTCTTGTGATTGTTTTTTACTTTCTCCAGAGATCATTTTTACAGAAAATATAAAAGTTACCTTCCATTCAATCTTTAAGATAATTAAGAATTTTTAGTTAGTGCATCACTAAATTCATTATATTTGTGAAGAATCTCTAAATTCTATTTGGTACCTAGTAGTGATTCTACAGTTAAGGAAACAGGTGCAACATTAATGAAATCAGGTAGAAAACTTCCAAGGCAGGAATAAAAGTGTTTTTACACAATATACTGGATCATCTGTGTAAAAATCACATATCTCTATAGATTATAATTCTATTTAAGACATAGGCATACTATCTTGTCTAATAACTGCAAAAAATATGATGGAATTTTACAGCAGTATATTTTTGCTGTTTCAGAGTTTCAGAGAGAGAGAACAATTGCAAAAATAAAGGAAACTCATCTTGAAATCTCTGCCAAAATCACTACATGTAGCAGCTTATTTTTCACCTGTGGAAAATGCACACTAGATTTATAAGTGTAATTTAAACACAAATGTAGAACTGTGCAAACAAAGAGTATATGCACTTAATGGAAATGAGGCATATTCTATTCAGAACAGGTCCTTACAATCTTGTGCCATAAACAGTCATACATCAGATTCTGAATTCATCTCACTCACTGTCATGGTAAGACAAGAAGAAAATAATAACTGAAACTATCCTCTAGGGAAATGGGTCATAGAAAAATATGGAAATAACTAATTTGGGAAACGTTTTCACAATGGCTCCAAATTATAGATCATGAATTGGCTGCTCTCTATCATTTATTATGCAATTCTTTTAAATAAATTATTTAGGAATTTTAAAAACAATAATAACAATAAAAGTAAAACAAATCAAGTTGAAAACTTCAGCGAGTCACAGGGAACAAGAAAAATGAAGTTATAAATTCATATTATTTCATTTTTATTCTTATATTTTTTCCAGCTATTTAGTCTTTTTTCACATTGTGTATCAGTAGTGGATGATACAGAAACAGAATCTGCATAAAATCCTAGGCCTGTTCTCTTTAAGAAAAGGCAAATTCCACACCTCTATGTCTTCCAGAACTTTTACAATTTCATGTAATGTGGTCCACTTTCCCTTCCCATGACAAAATAAGTTGGCTAAGAGTCACATTAAGTTGAAGATTTGCCAGAAGCATACTCAGAAGCAAAAAGTAGTACATCAAATAAGTTTTATGTTCAGGAGTCCCACATGAAATTCATAGAGTAAAGGAAGAAATCAAAGCCCTTAACTCAGAAGACATCCTCAGGAATAAAATTCTACCCATCACACTGTCAATTCATAACATTTTTCTTTTTTTTTATTGGCAAAAAGAACTGAGTCTGGTCAATGGTTTGGCAGGTCTAGCCATAATGATCTACTTTACTTCCAGAGTTGCAACTGTCCCTTTTTCTCATAGGATAATCAACAGGGGCAAAGAATGTGATTATTAGGGTTGGGAGGAATTTTTTACATTGTGTAGTGCTAAGTTACTTAGCCCAACTCCCCCATTTTGAAGATGAAACCAAGAGGATATTTAACTTGCCCATATTTGCGAGTCAGAGAATTGTATGGGTCCCAAATATATGATTTTTATATTGCTTTAATATTTAATGCTATATCTTACCTCCCAGCAACTGAATCCAAAGTTCTCTGAGGTTAGGCTGTGGAAAAAAAAAATTATTCATACCACCAAGGCAAGTATTTTTCAAAAATTGGGCACTCAATGGTAATTCTGTTAAAGGATGAATAAAAGAACGAACAGCTTCTCTGACACAGCTCAGTAATGCCTTGTCTCTGTATTTTATAATACATTGTAAATGGGCACAATGAACACAACTAAAGCAAGAAATTCTAAAGTTCAACACACAGCTTCACAGAAGAAAAGAATCACTAAAATATAAAACTTCATTTTCATCTTTGCCAAGAAAATAGGAGACAAAACATTTTATACATGTTAGCAATTTTCAGTGGCCCTCCTTCAGAAAATATAGAACTTCTCAGGGCCGGCATGGTGGCGCAGTGGATTAATGCCCTGGCCTAAAGCGCCAACATCCCATATGGGCGCCAGTTTGAGACCTGGCTGCTCCACTTCCTGTCCAGCTCTCTGCTGTGGCCTGGGAAAGCCGTAGAAGATGGCCCAAGTCCCTGGGCCCCTGCACCCACATGGAAGACCTGGAAGAAGCTCCTGGCTCCTGGCTTCAGATCAGCACAACTCCAGCTGTTGCGGCCAACTGGGGAGTGAACCATCAGATGGAAGACCTCACTCTTTTTTTTTTTTTTTTTTTTTTTGACAGGCAGAGTTAGACAGTGTGAGAGGTGAGAGAAAGGTCTTCCTTTTTCCGTTGGTTCACCCACCAAGTGGCTGCTACAGCAGGCGCGCTGCGCCAATCCAAAGCCAGGAGCCAGGGTTTCCTCCTGGTCTCCCATGCAGGTCAGGGCCCAAGGACCTGGGCCATCCTCCACTGCATTCCTGGGCCACAGCAGAGAGCTGGACTGGAAGAGGAGCAACAGAATCCAGTTGAGGGACAGAAACCAGTGCCCCAACCAGGACTACAACCCCGGGGTGCCGGCACCATAGGCGGAGGATTAGCCTAGTGAGCCACAGTGCCGGCCAACCTGACTCTATTTTTCTCTGCCTCTCCTCTCTCTGTGTAACTTTGACTTTCAAATAAATAAATCTTAAAAGAAAATATAGAAGTTCTCAAATAAATCACCTCCACCACCACCACCCCTCCACCAAATTAAGTTTTACCACTGTGAGAGATGAAAAAAAAAAAGTTCAGAAACAACGTGAAGAAACCAAGTAGTCCCTGCCTATGAGGAAAACCATCCAATACACACATACCACCACCTGACTCAGACTGCACTCTTGTGAATGGATACTCCTAGACAACAGGGTGTTCCTCTCAATGGAGCTTAGCCTGGAATATTTACTTGCGGTCAGGCCATGACAGCTCAGAAACCAACAATTCCATTCTATTTTCACTTCTCACTAGGATTGATAGATTTGTACTCAGATGGTTCATATTTGTCAAAAGCAAAAAATTGGAGCAGGTATTTTGGCACAGTGGGTTAAGCCACCATTTGAGATATACACATCCCAAATCAGAGGTCAGTTCAAGTCTTGGCTAGTCTGATCCAGTTTCCTGTTAGCACGCTTCCAAGGCAGCAGATGAAGACCCAAATATGTGGGTTCCCACCATCTGTGGGGAATACCTGGATGTTTTTCCAGGCTCTGGCTTCATCCTGACATAGCCATGGCTATCACATGCATTTGGAGAAAGAAACAGCAGATAGCAGATCTCTCTGTTCCTGCCTCTCTCTCTGCTTTTCAAATGAATAAATAAATCTTTCAAAAATTAATTAATCATTATTTGTTTGTTTTTTTAAAAAAGGCAAAAAAATAAAAGACTTTTGTAGAGCAAACTGTGCTCAGGAAATTCAGCATGGATGAATGTTCATGCAACAAGAGCTGTTTTTTCTAAAGTTTGTTTAAAACTCAGAGCAAGCAAGAGGGAGAGGGACAGAGAGACCTTCTGTCTACTAGTTCACTCTCCAAACACCCACAACATCCAGGGCTTTACCAGGCCCAAGCCAGATGACAGGAACTCCAACTGGGTCTTCCTTTGGGTGGCAGGAGTTCAAGTTCTTGGACCATCATTCACTGCTTCCAAGGAGCATTAGCAAGAAGCTGGCTCCAATGATTAGAATAGCCAGAATTCATACTGGTATTCCAGTATGGGACGCAGATGCTTCTCACCTACAGCTTAACCTGCTGTGCCACAAGGAAGAAAAATTTGAGTTGATCAGTTGAAACCATGGCCACTCCAGAAAGCTAAAGCCGATCTGACCCAGAACAGAAATTTAAAATCACCACTGAAAGATCCAAGATGGATCCTCCACAGAAAGAACCAGAAAAAAGGAAGCATCCTGTTTCCAAGGGATCATGGGAAAACCTAGTAAAGACACTGTGGGAACTGTAAACAAGACAAAGACTCCGAAAGGCAGCATAAAGAAAGAAACCAAAATACCCAGTGGCCAGGCCAGTGGATACCATTTTGCTAGGAAAAGGCAAGCAGAAAGCTTCATGACCCCACCATTCCCGCAAACCAGCAGCCCTAACTACAGCAGAATTCCACATCCCTCCCTGGCTTTAAATCCAGTCTGGACAATTCACTCCAAAAAGGAACCCACATTGCTTCCTTCTGCCCTCAAACACCAGACCGAAGCTGCCGTAGTAAAGCCACTACTAAATTCCATTCTGTCTTAGGGGACAGCAAGCAGCCCCCTGAGCTGGAACCAGGGAGATTTCCACGCAAGGAGCTGACCCCTATGTATCCCACAAATACGGGATTGCTGGGCAGAAGCCCAGCAGCCAAACTAATGTTCTGAGTGAGATCTAGGAAACTCCTCTCTGCTTCTCGGGGGTTGGAGAGCAGCAGCCAATATACAAGGCCAGAGGACCAGCACTAAACACGCTTCCTTCTGTGTCTTTTAGCACAGGGAGCTATGTGGCCAAGGCACAAGCCTGCACATCGCCCTTGCATGCCCTGCACGAACATGGGGCAGCCCCTCCAGCTCTGGGACTGCAGCTATTGGTACTACAACCCCAGGAGAAACACACTCACCAATGAGACCTGGAGGGCCCTATTGGCAATTCTCTGCTTCCAGGCTGGTGGCAATTCCCATCACAACAGGTACTCAATCTATAATACATAATTATATCAATAATATAATATCTGAGTAAGGATCCCACGGCATCCTGCAGCTCTGGGATTGGGACCGGGACTTGATAAGTAGCAGGTATATCTTTACTCCCCCATGGGACATGGAGAAGGCCCTATCTGCATTCCTCTGCTCCAGGTCCACATCTGCTAGTGAACAATCCCCAGTAAAATATGCAATCGGTCTGAGGGACCCAAATAAAGTATGCCGAGTCCTGCAGATCTGGAATTGTAATGTTGAAACCATATACCACAAAGTCACCTGAGGTCACTGAAAGCGACCTGGATAACAACACCACAGCATCCTGCAGCTCTGGGTCTCTGTTCTGTAAGTCCCAGTGGGAAGATGTGCTTACCCGTGGGGTATAGTGAAGGCCCAATTTGCATCCCACCAAATCAGGCTTGCACCTGCCAGTACAAAATCCCCAATATAATTTGTGATCAATGTGTGAGACCTAAGTAAGGTACCCTCCAAGTCATGCAGCTCCGGGACTGGCACCACTGGCACCACAGTCACCTGAGTTCTTCCCATGGTACCTGGGAGGAACCAATCTGCAATTGACTGCTTCAGATTCATGCCTGCCAGTGCATAAGCCCCAGCACTACCCACATGTGAAATATAAGCTCTGGGTGAGGTCAGAACAGTGTAATTCTGGGACTATGACTTTAAGTCCCAGGAATATACAGCCCTGCCCTGTGGGACATACAGTGCTATGTGGCCAGGACACAAGGCTCCGCATCATTCAGCCTTACCTAGTAGGCCAAGGGGCAAGCATTATCTTCATTCCACATCACCAGGAATGTGACTACTGCCATCCCTGAACCCTGTGTGACTGATAATCAGCTCTCTGGGGGCTGAAGATACACATATTTGGACTCCTATATCCACTTAAAGTTATATTATTGCCTCAATGAACTACGGCTGAATAGACAAGTGTGGCACTCACAGACACGGACATTGATTGCAACTCTAGAAATCACTCAAGGCTTAACACCAAATCAACTATCCAACTCGTAACTCACATGGCAACTGAACAAAAAAAGCCTATTCCAATGAAAATTACTCTATAAAGGAAAAGTAACTTTACATGAGGTACTATTACTCAGATATACAGACAGCGCATAAGGACACAGGAAATGGGGGCCAGCATTGTGGTACAGTGGGTTTAGCTGCCACCTGCAATGCCAGGCTCACATATGGGCACTGGTTCGAGTCCTGGCTGCTCCATTTCCTATCCAGTTCTATGCTAATGTGCCTAGAAGAGTAACAGATGATGGTCCAAGTGCTTGGGCCCTTGCACCCACATGTGATACCCAGATGAACATCCTGTCTCCTGGGTTTGGCCTGGCCCAGCTCTAGGCATTGCAGCCATCTGGGGAGTAAACCAGTAGATAGAAGCTCGCTCGCTCGCGCACTCTCTCTCTCTCTCTCTCTGCCTTTCAAATAAATAAAAATAAATATTTAAAAAAAAAAACACATGAAACAAGAAGAAAGGAAGCATGACATCTCCAAAAGAATAATAGTTTCCCACAGGTGGATCTGATTTGAAGGAAATCTATTAAATATCTGGAAAAGAATTCAAAATAATGACGTCAAGGAAAGTCAGTGAGGTGCAAGAGAAAATTAGAAAAAAAAAAAAAACAGAAACTTAAAAGAAATGAGGAAAACAATGAATAACATGAATGGGAATTTCAACCAAAGATAGAAATTATTAAAACAAGAAGGAATTTTGGAGCCAAAAACTACAATCGATGACATAAAAAAATTACAATTGAGAGTATCAACAACAGACATATGGGATACCATTAAGCGTGCAAATATTTGTATTGTAAGGATACCTCAAGGAGAAGAGAAAGAGAAGGACATGGAGAATCCATTTAATGAAATAATAATTGAAAACTTCCCAAGTCTTAAAAGAAAGATAGATACCCAGATACAGGAAGCTCAAAGGATCCCAAACAGACTCAACCAAAAAAGACCTACCAGAATATTATAGTCAAATTTTCAAATGTTAAGGATGAGGAGAGAATCCTAAACACACAGAAAGAGTTGCATATAAAGAAAAACCCATTAGACTAACAACAAACTTCTCATCACAAACCCTACAGGTCAGAAGAGAATAGAATGATATATTCACGGGCTTATAGTTATAGCAATTCCATTTATTTCCTCAGGGAATTTTAAAAGACGCATTTATTCATTCATTCTTTCATTTGAAAGGCTGAGTGAGTGAGTGAGTGAGTGAGTGAAATATCTTCCATCTGCCTGTTCACTCCCCAAATGGCTGCAACAGCCAAGTCTGGAACAAGCTGAAGCCAGGAGCCAGTAACTCCCTCCTGGTCTCCAACATGGGTGTCAGGGGCCCAAGTACCTGGGCCGTAATTTTCTGCTTTCCAGGTGCATTAGCAAGAAGATGGGTTGGAGGGCTGGTGCTGTGGCATAGTGTGTTAAAGCCCTGGTCTGCAGCACCAGCATACCATATGGACGCCGGTTCGAGTTCTGGCTGCTCCACTTCCAATCCAGCTCTCTGCAATGGCCTAGGAAAGCAGTAAAAGATGGCCCATGTCCATGGCTGCACCTACATGGGAGACCTGTAAGAAGCTCCTGGTTCCTGGCTTCAGATCAGCGCAGCTCCAGCCATTATGGCCACTGGGGGATTGAACCAGAAGATGGAAGATTCTCTCTCTCTCTCTCTCTCTCTCTCTCTTTCTGCCTCTTCCTCTCTGTAACTCTGCCTTTAAAATAAATAAGTAAATATTTAAAAAAATAAAATGGGTTGGAAATAGTGTAGTTGAGACTAAAACTGGCACTCCAATATAGAATGCTGTAATTGCATATAGCAGCTCAATTCATTGCATCATAAAGCCAGCCCCTTCCAATATCCAGATATATCAAGAGCTCAAACACCTCAACAAATAAACAACTAACCCAACCGAGGAATGGCCAAAGGACCAGAATAGACAGTTCCCAAAAGAAGAAATACCAGTAACCAACAAATATATTGAAAAATGCTCAATACAATCAAAACCATAATGATAGATCACCACACATCTGTTAGAATGATTATCAAAAAGGCTGAAAGTAACAAATTCTGGAAATGGTATAAAGGAGGGGGAATGCTTATAGACTATTGTTTGGATTACAAAATAGTATTCTAAAGCAGCTACTTTGGAATAGTATGGAGATTTCCTTAAAAACTAGAAATAGACCTACCATAAGATCTATCAACTTCACTGCTAGATATATATCCAAAACATATGAAATCATGGTATCAAAGAGATACCTTCTCCACTACATTTATTGCAGTAACAGTAAAGATAAGGAATCAACTAAGGTATCCATCATCAGATTAGTGGATAAAAGATGTGTGTATTTATATAATACAAAATCCTATTCAGCCATAAATAAGAATGAAATCCTGTCATTTGCAGCAAAATGGATGAAACTGTAGGAAAAATATTGCACATTCTCCCTCATATGTAGAAGCTTAAAAAAACTCAATGTGACCACAGAAAGGTGATTACCAGAGGTTGGAAGGGGTGGGAGAGATCAAGAAGTTTGGATAACTCATAGCAAATCAGAATTTGATCAAAGGAATAAGTTCCTAATGTTATACAGCACAGTGGTAAACTATAGTTCATAATAACCTAGTAGATATTGTAGAAACAAATACAAAGAACTCTAAGGCTCCAACGATAAAGTAACATAAAGAAGGGGAAATGCTGATTACCCTGTTTTGGTCAGTACACATTGTATACATGTATTGAAATGTCACATTAACTCATAAATCTATGCAATTATTAATACTTTTAAAAATATCCATTGGTATTTAAGTGGAGGAATATAACTCATTCTATAGTAATTATTTCCCCCTAAGGGATTCCATACGCAGTATTTGATCAATAAATTCAAGCCCCTATTGATTTTAATTTTTCCCAATAGAAAGAAGATGAGTAGTATATTTATGATTACCATTAAAATTAATTTCTCAATATCACATGAGAATATTTTAAAATCTGCTTTAGAAACAAGTACTTGGCCTCAGAAAAATGTTTTCTAAATACTGCTGTGTAAAAACATTTCATTGTTTTGAAATTTGTCCTCAGTGAAATCTTTGTATCTTACTTCCAAACCTCACCTTTCTTTCTGTCATCAACCCAGTCAACCTAGCCAAAAATCTGGAAGTCATCCTAGACATTACATTCTCTTTCACACCATCCTTTATTATGTCTAATCACTGATTTTTATTACTTCTATAAACTGTTTCATAATCAGATCTCTGATTATATAATACTGCCACAGTTTCTCTACTCCTGGTCCTTAGTTTCTCTTTCCAAGATGATTATAATATCCCAAATGTCTTTGCAATGATATCATCCATGGACTTCCCCTCTACCAAAATACTTTCCTCCTTGACTAACTTCTTTTTTTAAAATTCAAAACCTTAAGGTCCTTTACTTACGTGGTAAATATTAAATTCCTTAGGATGACATCTAAATTTTTCCATTATGTGATCCCTATCCATATCACCAGTATCATTCCTTATCATCCTCTTACCCATTTCGTTTCTTTTTTTTAAGATTTATTTATTATCTATTTGAAGGGCAGAGTTAGAGAGAGGGAGAAAGAGAGAGAGAGAGAGAGAGAGGGAGAGGTCTTCCATCTGCTGGTTCACTTCACAGATGACTGGAATGGCTGGAGCTGTGCCAATCTGAAGCCAGGAGCCAGGACCTTCCTCAGGGTCTCCCATGAGCGGATGCAGGGCCCAAGGACTTGGGCCATCTTCTACTGCTTTCCCAGGCCATAGCAGAGAGCTAGATGGGAAGTGGAGCAGCCAGGACTCGAACCAGTACCCATATGGGATGCTGGCACTGCAGGCCAGGGCTTTACCTGCTACACATAGCGCTGGCCCCATCCATTTCTTAATACTAAGATTTTCTGTGTGAAGCTTTCTGTCTGTTCTTTCCCATTCTTCTAGAACTGGATGCAACCACCCCTTTAATGATCCATGGAAATTCATGATACCATAGAAAGAACTACTCACAACTCTTTAAAACTGTCACAGTATATTTCAAATGACTAATAACATGTGTCCTCTAAAACAGAAGTGGTGGGCAGGCATTGTGGAATGGCAGGTTAAGCCACTGTTTGCAATGATGGTATCTTCATATCACAGTACAGGTTCAAGTCCATTTGAATTGCTCCACTTCCTATCCAGCTCCCTGTTAATGTTCCAGCAGAAATTGGCCAAAATATGTGTGCCCTTACCACTTACATGAGAGATTCTGCTGGCTCCTGGCTTCATCCTGTCCCAGACCTGGCCACTACAGCCATCTGGGGAAATGAAACAGCAGCCCTTTGAAGACATCCCTCTCTCTTGCTTGCTGTGCCTTTCAAATAAATAATCTTTAAAAATAAATAAAAGTTCATGCAAATCTTATTTTTATTGTGTGCTCAGTTTAACCAATGTTTAGAAAGTGCATGGAAATATTGAGAAAGAATTGTCAAGAAATTTAGCGAGCTGAATTCAAGCTATATCACTACCATGACCAGGAGGGAGAAGAACAGTATTTGAACCAGCAATCTAACACCCTTGCACTAGACTATCAGTTTTTGAGGGGAAGGAATTGTTCTGTTCATTCTCATTGCCTGACACAGTGCTTGACGTAGAACTTTATTGAATGCAACAACCTCAAGAACTCCTCATCATAACTGGTAACTCCTCGTGCAGGAATCCATACTTCTCTGGTCCTTTGAGGATAAATACACAGTACTCAACTATAACTTAGAGGACCTGGTTTTCAAGAGGAGATATTGATGTGCTTTGTGGGCAAAGTGCACCTAAGGAATTGCAAATACAACAATCATTCCTAGTCATGTGTGAAATTTTCCTTGGACAATTTTGACCCTCCTTAAGCTCAATTTCCTCATCAGGAACACAAGGATAATGAAATCTGCTTTGCAAGGTTGCCATAGGGATTAGAAATAAAAAGCATCACTGCATAGTGGGCCCTCTGTAAATGATAACTATTAGTATGTGCTATTTTGGTTCACAGCAAATTTCCATGGGGAGAAATGTACTTCCTAGAATCAAATAGATAATTTTAGTCCCTTTTAAAAGGTATTTTTATGCTCAGCTATGCAGGTTGTTTTGTTAGTAACATGGAATTGATGAATCTCAGTTATATTTATTACATCTTTATTTTGCTATTACCCCAGCCCTGAGCTAACATTGCACAGCAGCCTCAGGATGTTTATTATTATTTCTTTTAAGACTCAATGAATAATTGATAACAATGAAACACTTTGCCTTTGTGTGTTATTTTTCATAAATGGAGTTTAAGGGGTTACCATGTTTAGCTCTTCTCCTCTCATATTTCTCATTCTAGCTTATATTTACCAATGCAAAACAAAAGCTAAAAAAAAAGACATTTCCAGAATTATTCAAAGGATTGTTTTAATACTATGTCACCCAGAATATCCTTATCATGGTATTTCCAAAGGTGGTGGCTTAACAACATATTGTATTTATATGTATATATTAAGACTTCAAATAGAAAACTCACAAGCTAGAGAATCAATAGCGAACAGATCCACACAGATCTGGTGCACATCATCTAATCACTCACCACTTACTAGGTTCCAAATGTGAACTCCCAATTAATTTGACCCAGTTGGTTAGGTATTATTATCTTCTAATAAGCAAAATAAAAGGTTAAACAGATTAAGTCACAAGGTCACATAGCATGTTACTGAAAAGGAGATCGTACAGAATTTAAACGCCAATAGTAAGATGAACAATAAACACAACTGCTACAATAATCAACTGATGTCTAATATATGCTACACACTCTGCAAATCCACAGACTTTGGTTCCATGTTGAGATTGAAACCTAGATTTCCCTTATTTCACGGCCGACATTTCTTGTAACACTGAGATCAGTTTGGACATCTCAAACTCATTACCATTCAGGGCCTGTGCCTTCACAGGAATCTTCCAGCCTCTCCAGATAGTGTCTCAAAGACTTCAGGGTTGCCAATACAGTGCTATCTAGATTTTTCCCATTCCATACTGATACTGAATGACCTTTATGCCACGTTAGAGAAAATGCAAGCAAACCTTTTGTGGGTATATTTCAGTTTAGGCAAATGAGTACAGTGCCAGACGATCTGACATAGGCAGAAACTTACAATTTATTGCCACGTGAATGAGAAAGTCATGGAAAGACGTTTTCTTCCTGTTTAAGAAAAGTTTAAGAGCTAGAGACTATGACTGTGAAATTATGTGCTTATGAGGGAATCGATAGTATGTTAAAAAATGATGCTTCTAATAGAACCAGCTGCTTTGTTATTCAGCAATCTGAGACTCAATGAGCCTTGTATGGAAGTGTCTCATAAACAAGACCAAAGTCTGACATAAACGCAAACAGTATAATGCAATCTTCCTAAAATATTGACCCTCTCTGCCAGTTTCCAGTTTCTTCTACAGTTCACTTCAAGGAACTGTGGTCACTTAACTGGACAGCTTTTTGCCTAAACAGAAAATACTTTTATTTCTTCTTTAAACACAAAGTTGCAAGGAAAAAATGTTAAAAGCAATTGTATGCTAGCTATTTCTGTAATTATGCAAAGGGTATATGGGGCACTAGCAGCAAGAGAAAGTTTTCCTATTCCATAAGCCACCAAAGCCACCATGATCTTTTTTTTTTTTTTTTTTTTTTTGACAGACAGAGTGGACAGTGAGAGAGAGAGACAGAGAGAAAGGTCTTCCTTTGCCGTTGGTTCACCCTCCAATGGCTGCAACGGCTGGCGCACTGCTGCCGGCGCACTGCGCTGATCCGATGGCAGGAGCCAGGTACTTATCCTGGTCTCCCATGGGGTGCAGGGCCCAAGTACTTGGGCCATCCTCCACTGCACTCCCTGGCCACAGCAGAGAGCTGGCCTGGAAGAGGGGCAACCAGGACAGAATCTGGCGCCCCAACCGGGACTAGAACCCAGTGTGCCGGTGCCGCAAGGCGGAGGATTAGCCTGTTGAGCCACAGCGCGGCCCGCCATCATGATCTTAATGGGTTATTACTTGATATAAAGACCCTGTTGGGATTTTATTACGTGACGTAAATCCTGCTGCTTTTATTTTTTAATTTTTTAAAAGATTTATTCATTTTATTTGAAAAGCAGAGTCAGAGAGAGAGAGAGAGAGGATCTTCCAACTGCTGGTTCACTCCCCAAATGGCTAAAATGGCCAGGGTTAGGCCAGGCCAAAGCTAAGAGCCTGGAAATCCATCTGGCTCTCCCACATGAGTGCAGGGATCCAAGAACTTGGGCCATTTTCTGATGTTGCTTTCCCAGGTGCATTAGCAGGGAGCTATATCGGAAATGGAGCAGTCAGGACACACACTGGTGCCCATATGGGATATAGGTGTTGCAGGGCAGCTTAACCAACTGTGCCACAATGGCAGCCCCAGATTTGATGATTTTAACAATCTCTAACCAATTACTTCCACAAAGTTCCTATGCTGAGCAGTTCTTTTAGGATAAAAATCATATAGCTCCATTTAAAGCAAGCAAAATAAAGTGCTGTCAGTGTTACGGTAATTCATGAGCATTTCTGGTAATATACATTGGAACAAGAAGATAAGAAAATGGTCATTTATCATTTCTGGGAAAGTTACTTTATGATAGAAGACTTGACACATCAATTGATTTGTCTTTTATCTACGAAAGTGCTTCTATTGCTCAAACTCTTCTCATTCTTCAAAGCAGCTACACCATCAGCAGTAGTTCAAACCCCCCAAATTCACTGCATTTAGAATCTCATCTTTCATTTGAAGGAGATAGAGCAAAATGGGTGAAGAATGCCTATCATCCTTGAGTTTGAATTCCAAGATGAGATTGTATGCTTGTGGTTAATGCTGCTTCCAAAATGACACAAGTGTCTCTGCACTTACAAAAAATGTATGTGTGTGTGTGTGTGTGTGCGTGCGCGCGTGTGGAAGAGAGAGAAAGAAAAGAGAAGAGAGAGAGAACAAGCCCTTCTAAAGCATGGGATCTTAGGCTGGGTAGGAACTCTTTTGTCTGTGTGGTGCTACAATGGCCCTGGGGAAGCAGATTGGAAATTGTGATTTAATCATTACATGTTTTATAAATTAGATTAAAAGACATTTTTACTTGGAACAAAATAGAAAAAAAAAGTCTTACAGAAAAGTGGCACTGTAACCAGAGTAAAAGACAGAAGGTAAATACATATTAGTTTTCACTCCTTACCACTCCACAAATAATGACACATCCATTATTATGGCTGCTGCACTCAATATCAATCATTTCTTGTTTGTGTTGTTCTTTGAGCATGATTTGAAAAGTAAATAACAAAGTGTAAAAAATCTCAATAAAGAGAAAAGTACATTGAAAGCAAATGGAATAAACTATCAATCCAAAATTTCAGAGGTAAAAATCATAGCATCAAAACATCCCTCCTCGCCGGCGCCGCGGCTCACTAGGCTAATCCTCCGCCTAGCGGCGCCGGCACACCGGGTTCTAGTCCCGGTCGGGGCGCCGGATTCTGTCCCGGTTGCCCCTCTTCCAGGCCAGCCCTCTGCTGTGGCCAGGGAGTGCAGTGGAGGATGGCCCAGGTGCTTGGGCCCTGCACCCCATGGGAGACCAGGAAAAGCACCTGGCTCCTGGCTCCTGCCATCGGATCAGCGCGGTGCGCCGGCCGCAGCGCGCCGGCCGCGGCGGCCATTGGAGGGTGAACCAACGGCAAAGGAAGACCTTTCTCTCTGTCTCTCTCTCTCACTGTCCACTCTGCCTGTCAAAAAAAAAAAAATAAAATAAAATAAATAAATAAATAAAAAAAAAAAAAAAACATCCCTCCAAACTCTGGAGTTGATGGTTCATAGGGTCCAGTCTAGGGGTCTAGATTGTATAGCAGAGAGGTGAGCACTGACATATGAGTGCTTGACTGATGTTTCCTAGTAGTTTTGTTGGACTTGAATAAAACCACATGTCCCCATTCTGTCCCTTTATTGTTACCAGGTTCAGAGTCCATATATTGTAAAGCAAGATAAAACGGGTCTGATGTTGGCAGCCCCTCAGTTGCCTCTGCCTTGACCCAATATATGCCTAATTTAAACCCATAAAAGAAGTAGTAAAACAGAATAGTTATCACTATCTTTTGATAAAGGAAGCTGGCAAAGCAATCTTCCAATTAGGAACCACTCTGGAGGAAAGCCCATCAGGACCATGCTAACTTGTGTTCCCAAAGAGGGCTACCCCCAAGTTCAATCCCTGTAGAACTCCTCATTTTCTCTCAGACCAAGTGATAACCCCCAATGGGACTTGCAAGGCTTCTCATCATGTGTTCCCTGCTTATTTCTACTTATTATCTTTAACCAACCATACCATTTATTATTTCATACAATTCTCTTTCCCCACATCCCACTCTCATTTCAATGCCTTCTGCCATGATGTTCATTTGTCCTGACATTATCTCCCTCCAGTTCCAACTTCCTTCTCCCTCCTCTCTGACCTCTACTTATATTCCTCCAGACTGGATTAAGTTTTCTCCTATGTGCCTATGTGGTCTCACTGTGTTTGAGTGTCTGCCTGCCTACTTGAACAATTACTACTCTGCAAAATAACATGTTTGTTCCCTTGCCTCTTCTAAACTTCTTAGAATTTCTATTGTGGAAGGAATTGTATCTGTTTATCTGTCATTGTATAACCAGAGTCAGGAAAATATATGGGTCATAATAGGAGTTAAACTTATTATTCACCCAATAAGTGCCAGACAGGGTATTAACTTACGTTCCTTAACTCCATAAAGTTGGCTACTGCTACTCCGTTTCACAGATGTGAAAATTTGACCACAAAAACTTTAAGACTTGTCCACTGTCACATAACTTGTGAGGAGCAGAATTAGGATTTAAAGCCAGACATACACCTGATTCAGAACCTATGATTTTAACAATTCTGCTCTTCCATTTTCTAGCACAACAGATGTTTAGAAATTAAAGAGAAAGGTAGGGAACAAGGAAGGGAAGGAGGGAGGAAATCCCTAAATGAATGATGTTTTGCATATTTTAACATGCATCATGTCCTGCTTAACACTCCAAACATTGATCTTAAAACTTTTCTAGTTCAATTTCAAAAAATATTTTGGCTTGGCATCTTTCAATAAAGTCATTGTAATCTTGTACAAAAAGGAGTTAGCATGGTAGCCTTGAGAATGTTGACTTAAAGTCCTGAATGCAAACTTGGCCTTTGACTGGCATCTAAGAACTTGAATGCTAAACAGTTTCCTACATTGCTGCAAAGTTTTTTTTTTAAATGATAAAAGGCATCTCATTATGTCTGAGTTGTTTGTGCAAAAAAAAAAAGTGGCTTATGTTAAATGCCTGCTTTCCTTCTGAGAGTGTGAAATTTTGGTTATGTGTAAGTTAGAGAGTGCCTTTGCAAGCAGCCCAGTATAGACATGGGTGTTGAGTCTTTCCAGAGCTTCCATGGTAGACAAGCACTTCACACATTGTCACAAAACATTCCTAGAGGAATTAAATGCAGCTGTTGTGAAGCCATGAGGAGAAGACTCTTGAAAGCTCACCCTTGATTTCCTTCAGAATTTTCCCATGGGCCATTACTCTTCAATAATCTTGGTTTGCATCCTTTTATTATAATAATTCTTAGCCACGAGTACAAGTATATGCAGAGTCCTATGAATCTTTTTAGTAAATTAGCAAACATGGAAATAATCTTGTGATCCCCAATACAAATCCCTTTGGCAGGGCCGGCAAGAATAGAAGAAAACATAAACAATGACCCAATCTCAAAGCATAATATGCTTCAAAAGCATAACAATTTTATTGGTTTAATCAAAGCAATTCTCCCACTGGAATAAACAAAAAGTAGTGAATTTAGAAATAAAACACCTGTATTTAAAGTTCATCTCTGACAACATTAAGGTAAGTGACCTTGCACAAATAACAAGACAATTCAGGATTTTGACCCTTTATCTATAATATGGGAAGAACAATGTCTACTTCTGGGAATTATTGTGATGTTTAATTGAATTGATATATGTAAATGACCCTGTTAGTTCCTAGCATAATAAAAATATGGCATTATTAATTATAATAATGTTGAGTCCTCAAACATTTCTATTCAATAAATAGAATATATTTACAAAGAACTTGATAATTCAACTAATCTGTTAAAATATGAACTATTTTTGTGAGTTTAACCAACTACACCAACCCCCAACACACATATATTGACATGCTTTTAAAATAAATATATAAAAAGAACACACAAATGTAGCATTTCCCTGGCATCCAAGTAACTGTAAGTCAAACAATAGTCAACAAACCTGGTAGCTTTTGTTCCGATGCCAGCTCACAGCTCTCACAAAACAAGACTTTAACATTTTATTAATCATAAAACAGCACTAAATTTACTTCCCACCTGACAGTTTTAAATATGCAAATCGTGAGTTAATTAACTGACAGTGTCCATATTACTCAGGAAGATCAAGTTATGAATGGCTTTTGTGGCAAATAAAATGCCAAAATAAAATTGAGGCCTCTTTGAGAAACCACTGGAGAGGTTTTGGGTTACCCTCTGTTCTCTGAGAATCTGGACAGTTACTCCGAGACCACAGACATCTACCAAATCAAGCACTTACTGAAGCACTATTCAAGGTGGTATATAAGCAAGTTGAAAGTCAAAAGGTGTTCATTTCCAACCTGAATGAATGCCCTACGTTTTGATGACCCTCTGACTCTGAAATGAACACTCTAAAACATGTTCTTCTTCTGGCAAATGAGAGGATATGGACAAGATTAGTCATGTTACAGTTTAGCATACAGTCTACCAGTAGATCCAGGTACATCTCATTTAAACAACTCATTTCTTGGAGGAAGGGGTCAGCACTGTGGCATTAGGGGTTAAGTCAATCTCAGCAATCCTCATGGTCACCAGTTTGAGCCCTAGCTACTCCATTCATAATGCAGTTCCCTGCTATTGTGCCTGGGAAAGTAGCAGAGGATGGCCCAAGTACTTGGGCCCCTGGACCCATACGAGTGACCCAGAAGAAGCTCCTAGCTCCTGGCTTCAGCCTGGTCCAGTCCCAGCTATTACAGCCACTTGGGGAGTGAAGCAGTGGATGGAATTTTTTCTCTGTCTCTCCTTCTCTCTCTCTGTAACTCTACCTCTCAAATAAATAAAATAAATCTTTTTAAAAAGACAAGACATAAAAACTCATGTGTGTATGTAAACCCATAGAAAAATAATTGAGATGTGAAAAATATTCACAATGGTTATTTCTGTAAAGGGAATTGGGAAAGGAAGCTAAGAAGGATCTTCGCACTTTATTACAAATGCTTGTATGTTATTTGAATATTTTGTTTCAAAATGTATTAAAATGGTACTCATAAATTAAGAAATAAAGAGAAAATATAATTTTCTGTTTATGAGAACTCATATCTTCATCAATCTGGCTAACAATTGTCAAATAGTTGAGTTATAAGCCTCCCATTTTGGCATTCAACTTTATTATATTAATCTGCTTAGCTAAATCCTGCCCTAAAGTGTTAACAGTGAATGAGGATTATGGATGGATGTAATATACTATTTTCATTCACAAATATTGAGCATCTAAGCCTCTGCTCCTTCCCTTGCTCAACCTACTTCTCTTGGGAAGTATGAGGTATTTTATATGTATTTGACCACATCTACACATGTATGAAATGTATGAAATGACATTTCTATTCACGCAGCTGCTCTCTGCCACAGTTACCTGCTGAAATATCATTTCCTCAAAGGGAAACACAAAAATGCAAAACTTCTCAAAACTGAAGCAGTATAGTTTTTAAAAAGGAAGACAAGATTATTTCTTGTTGCAATATTGGCGATTCCTAGTACATATATGCTATGTGGATGTCATATTAATCAAAATTTGTTCAGAAGCATGAAATTTTCCCACCTAATCTTTACAATAGCCTTGTATTTTTTAGCCACTGAAGAAGTTACCATTTGGTGCAATTAACTATATTGCACAAAAGCAATGAATCTGTAAATCACAGAACTGAATCCTGCATCTAGCTCCTTGTGCTGAGAATTTCAAACTGTACAAGTATGAATCAACTTCAAATATGTGGGCACCAGAATAAATTTATCTTATAACTTCATTTTCAACAAACTTCTTGAAATACCTTTGTGAGACCCAATAATAAGCTAAAGTGATTTCAGATGGAGGAGTAGGGATGAGGACTATTCTGTTCTCCTAGCCCCCTGAGGTTAAATCTTTGTGCACTGATAATTCATATTATCAAGAAGCTGACCTGATGAAAACAATGTAACAATCAGGCTGTGATTGCCTTAATTGTCCTACCCAGAAATAGTAATGAAAACCTGGGAGAGGACCCTGCACCTCTGTTTATACTACCTCCTAGCAAGAAACTCAACTCCATAAATATCATAATGATGCCTGATAATTATTTTCAATGTCTCACTTTCTTGTCTAATTATAGCACTTAGAAGTAGACACAGCATTAAACTGTATTTTTTTTTCATTTTTCCCACAAACGTTTAGCACATGTGCTACATAATTCAACTCCTCCTTATACATTAGGGATACAAAAAAATGGCATAGCCCATGACCTCAAAGAGCTCACAGTCTAGTGAAGAAGGCTGACACAGTTTAATTGTCAACCAACCAGTAGCTACTCACAGTAGGAATCTAAGCATTTGAGAATGTATCAAATGTGCTGAAAAAGGTGTGTGCCATAGGAGATCAAAGAAGAAATAAGAGACTGTGTACGGCAGTATTTCCCAGGCAGATTGTGGTACCAGGCAGGTTTTACTTTATATATGTGGTTCATTTTTTTTTTTTTTTATGTGGTTCATTTTCTGAGCCCCTTCCTCAGTCAGGCTTTGTAACGCTGCCCTTTGATCCCCAACCCCCAGCCCCAGCTCCCTAACAGCTGAGATCTAGGCAAATGATTTTGATGTTTTTCCAAGACACAGTATAATTTGAATTAATAAACCCTAAAATCCATGGGCAGAGGTTGGCAACAGAGCAGGAATAGGAGACTTCCTGCTCTTAGTCCTTAACATGCCTATTCCATTTGGATTTTTTAGTTTAGCAAGGGAAGTGAAGTTATGTTCTTATTCCTATTAAGGCAGTAAAAACCTCCCACCTGGAGTGAGCCAAGTGAGAAATACTTGCAACTCCTTTATCTGAGGCCAGTTCTTAAAATCACACTTATGTTACTTTCCGGAGGTAAGCAAAGTAATCACTAAAAGCGGTACTAAAGGATTAAAGACTCATTTCTGGAAACCATACAAATATAACAGGGAACACATTTTCTCAAAGCCACATCTGTAACTTACTGAAGGCTTCTCTGAGTTCCAGTTGAACAAGGTGGGAAGAACACATGTGTTGATAGCTGTTTCCATCCAAAACCCACTAAAAGGAATACAGAAAATATAAACAAACTTAGGATAGAGAAAGAGAAGTTATTTTAGAAGATGATATTCGGGCCAGCACTGCGGCTGACTAGGCTAATCCTCCGCCTTGTGGCGCCGGCACACCGGGTTCTAATCCTGGTCAGGGCGCCGGATTCTGTCCCGGTTGCCCCTCTTCCAGGCCAGCTCTCTGCTGTGGCCAGGGAGTGCAGTGGAGGATGGCCCAAGTACTTGGGCCCTGCACCCCATGGGAGACCAGGATAAGTACCTGGCTCCTGCCATCAGATCAGCGCAGTGCGCCGGCCGCAACGCGCCAGCCGCGGAGGCCATTGGAGGGTGAACCAACGGCAAAAGGAAGGCCTTTCTCTCTGTCTCTCTCTCTCTCTCACTGTCCACTCTGCCTGTCAAAAATAAAATAAAATAAAGATGATATTCAAGATTGAGGAGATGATGGCAAGCATAGAAAAGCTGAAAATGTTAAAAATGTAAAGATCAGCACACACGTTTGTGACACTAGGAAATCCTTGGAATTTGTAGCCTGGTATTAGGCCTAGCAGTTAAGACACTACTTGTGCTCACATCAGAGTGCCTGAGTTCAAGGCCTCACTTATCTCCCCACCTCCATTCCAGTTTTCTGCTAATGTGAACATTGGAAAGCAGCTCAAGTAGTTGAATCCCTGCCACTCACCTGAGAGACCTGGCTCCTGACTTCTCCTTGACCTACTGTCACGCTACATACTCACACTTAACATTTATTAATTACAAAGAAATCATGCAAAAGTTCAGTTAGGATGAAAGACATGAGCTTACTTACAAAAGTACAAATGCTGGTCCCATGGGTCTGTAAATTGCACTGCTTAGCCAGAGCACAATTTGTATATGGCCATGTTCTCTGGTGTTCTACAAAAGGCTATACAAGATGCAGCTGTATTATTGGGTTTACCTTTGCTCACCCCACCAGATTCTACTTAGGATGTTTATGGGGAGGAGATTATCCCAGAAGCCATACCCAGGGAATACAATGCTTTTTCTGATGGGGGAAGGGCATCTAATCCTAGCTGTTGCAGGCATTTGGGGAGTGAACCAGAAGACAGGAGATATCTCTCTCTCTCTCTCTCTCTCTCTCTCTCTCTCTCTCTTCCTCTCAAATAATGTGTTTTTTTTAAGATTTATTTATTTATTTGAAAGTCAGAGTTACATAGAGAGAAGGAGAGGCAGAGAGAGAGAGAGACAGAGAGAGAGGTCCTCCAACCGCTGGTTCACTCTCCAGTTGGCCGCAACATCTGGAGCTGTGCCGATCTGAAGCCAGGAGCCAGGAGCTTCTTCCAGGTCTCCCATGGAGGTGCAGGGGCCAAGCACTTGGGCCATCTTCTACTGCTTTCCCAGGCCATAGCAGAGAGCTGGATGGGAAGTGGAGCAGCTGGGTCTCAAACAGGTGCCTATATGGGATGCCAGCACTGCAGGCAGCAGCTTTACCCACTATGCCACAGCGCCGGCCCCTCAAATAATGTATAATATGTAATAATATATATTTAAGGAGCATATAAACATTAAGTTCTGTAACTGACTTGTTCAGCCCCCATAATCCTCAATGAAAGAGGTTGCATGCTCTCCCGTGGGGGAATTAAAGAGTTTAGAGAAAATACCTATAAGTACTGACATCGAGGGTTGCAATAATAAAATGTCTGATCCCTGCCCATTAGCCTACAGTGAATCCCACACCTCAACTAGCTTTTCCTGTGCACATACATGTTCTATCAACTACAAATAGTTCACTTTTAAATATGAATGAATAGCCAAAGAGTACCAGATATTCGAATCAAACCTCTTAGTGAAAACAAAGTCTGTATAGCCATTAAGGAAAAGAATTTAGAGGAAGCAATCACAACACAGACAGCAGATTGAGAAAACTATAGTTATGCATATATGCAGAGAGATGGAAGATTATCTGCATTTATTCAATAGGAATATAATTTTACTTTTTTTTAAAAAAACTCATAATACACAAAAGAATTTTCAGAAAGAAAAATATAAATAAAATCTAAAGGAGACATAAGAATATAAAACTGAGGAATCGCCCAGAAAACAATGCTTAGACTTGAATGAAAGGGGAAGTAGAGATTAAGAAAATTAAAGGATAAATATAACAAGATTAACACTAAACTTTCCAAAAAGAGAGAACTGGAAAGTATTTTCAAAGAATAATACAAAGGATTTCAACCAAGCGATGGGCATGCCTGACACACACAAGCACATCACCTGAAATCTCAGTATACTGAGAAGCTAACTGTCCAAGCTTTTTCTAAAACAGCAAAACAGGGGTTTTTTTTTGTTTTTTTTGTTTTTTTTTTTTTATTTTTTTTATTTTTTGACAGGCAGAGTGGACAGTGAGAGAGAGAGACAGAGAGAAAGGTCTTCCTTTGCCGTTGGTTCACCCTCCAATGGCCACCGCGGCCGGTGCGCTGCGGCCGGCGCACCACGCTGATCTGATGGCAGGAGCCAGGAGCCAGGTGCTTTTCCTGGTCTCCCATGGGGTGCAGGGCCCAAGCACCTGGGCCATCCTCCACTGCACTCCCTGGCCACAGCAGAGGGCTGGCCTGGAAGAGGGGCAACCGGGACAGAATCTGGCGCCCCGACCGGGACTAGAACCCGGTGTGCCGGCGCCACTAGGCAGAGGATTAGCCTAGTGAGCCGCGGCGCCGGCTCAAAACAGGTTTTTTATATGCGATAAACAATAATAATGACATAAAATTTCTAGACAGTAATTCTTAAAGCTCAAAGTTATCGATGCCTTCAAAATTTAACAAATTGTATCCAAGCTAGATTTCCAATCACCAATCAAGCATGATGATTAACTGAAGACATTTTCAGATATATCATGTTTTAAAATGACATCTCAGAAATTTAATTAGGGAGGAAAGAGTACCCTAGGAATGAATACGTGCGACTCAGAAGAGAAAGAAACAAACACGAGAGAGAAAACAGTTTCTAGGATAGCGACCATGGGAGGCCCCAGGATGAAAACCAGTAGTCAGGCATAGGGATTAGCAACTTTCTTAGGAAACAAGAGAAATAGTTTCACAGGACAAAAACTGAGCTGACATATTCCTTGATGTCAATAATCATACTGAATGGCATATTACATCCCTACAAAACATCTGGAGGAAGAAATAGTGATAGGTATATATGATACTAAGCAACGAGAGACCCAAGATATGTATTAACTATGCTCTTTAATGAGTGACTTACAATGACTTCACTGAGGATAATGTCTACATTTTAAAATTCGAGAAGGAGTAGAAAATATCAATATGGAAAAACAGAAGGCAAATATCAGGTAAAACTTTTATATGAGTAAGGAATAAATTAATAGTACCTTGGGAAAGGACATGGGTATGGGAAAGGTATCTCAGGGAACTTCTGAGTTTTCTAATGTGCCTTATGTAAGTAATTGATTTTATAAATTATAAATAATATAAAACTTAATTTGCAAAAACCTCACTTTATTTACTTATTTATTTAATTAAGAAGCAGAGAGAGAGAGAGTGAGAACTGCCTTTCTCTGCCTTACTTCCCAAATATTCATGACAGTTAGGGCTGGGCCAAAACTCAAGCTAGATCTGGGATCTTAATTCAGATCTCCCACATGTGCAGCAGGAACCCAACCATTTGAACCATCACTGCTCCCTCCCAGGGTCTGCATTAACAGAAAGTTAGAGTTAGGAGCAGAACCGGGAATTGAACCTAGACACTCCTATATGGGATGTGGCATCTTAACCACTGTAACTGAGGCCAGCCCCAGCCTCTCATTTTCACTTTCATATTATGGCCACAAATATGCAGTTAATGTGTGCTCAATGCTGCATAGCTTAATCTCTCTTCTTTCGAGAACCATGCTGCTAATTTTATAATAGATCTTTCTAATTTGGGTCATATTTTTCTGGTTCTTTATATATTTAGTGATTTTTTGATTATACAATGTTTTTTTAACACAGTATAAAATGTGATATAAAAAATCCAAAATGTCAGGAGAAGTGGGGAAAGCCTGGGCAAACTGGAAAATGGGATCAGCCTAACTACAAAGCAAGTGCAGGATTCTTACAGGTTGAGGCTCTAGGAAGCACAGCACAAATCTTTTAAAACATACTGACATTAGTCACCTGACTTGTGGCTTATAAGATTCATTTATTCAATATTTTTTAGTGTTGACCTATGTGCTAAGTTCCATGTTATGCCACAGGGGTACTAAAATGAATAAGATTTGTTGGATCAACCTTCAAAATGACATTTAAGATAGCTTGATAGAGACAGCCATAGTAATGGAGTTAGTGAGGGATAAAATTCCAGGCAGAGGGAGTAACAGTCTTAAAAACATAGTTGTTGAAGAATGGACTAGAAATGCTACTTGATGTGAATATGCCAGTTTTCAGATGAATTTTATTTTTAAGGTAATTTTGAATGCTGCTATTTTATAAGTCTACCACCAACCTTTATATTATCCAAGTGTTTCAGCACTTGTTTTACTGTAAGTGTAGTACTTTGGATGATAATCTACCTGAGTCAACTCTTTTTAGAATATTTTTACTGAAAAAGATATACTTTTAATTGTGAAGATGAGATTCTCTTCGTAACTGAAAATACCATCTTGTGGGAGGATTATTCCTGATTCTGTGTGCCTCCTCTATGCTCAAATTTATCGAATGATGTAGTTGAGTTTTAAAGAAGTCTTGGGACTCGAAGGAAAGGAGAAGGGTAAGATATAACCCCATGAACTTCAAATCTAATCAGTGAATTTTAATTCTCATACACCCACAATCCAACAAAAAGAACTTACCCAGCTCCTACTTCCAGAGTTCAAATATGTACTTTGAATTGGATAGCATTTGTCTCGGTTAAACAAGGATAGAATCATGGTCTGCCCTGCTAGCCTCCAGTAGAACTAGACAATGTGTTTTTTCAGAAGTCTTCATGATTTCATTTAAGAAAGACTGGACTGTTTTTTAAAATAGGAATCCACAATTCAAATCATATACATTCTCATGGAGCAAGACGATTAGAGTAGTCCCCAACAAATGTTTGCCCTAATTAAAAATGTATGAAAGCTAAGGATAGCCTCAAATTACTCTACCTATTGGTCAAACTGTCCCTGCAAAGAGTGTGCAGAGTTAAAAAGTTTCATCTTTGAACAGGTTTAAATTATCTCTACTTGCAATAGGTAATCCTAGTACTACCCAACCAGATATATATCCACTCATGCTAGTGAGTTATTCCAAAGAATAACTACCTCTGTGCTTGAACCACAAGAACATTGCAAAGAAAGAATTAGGAGCCAGTCTTGACTCTTCCACAGTAGATAACTCTGGCCACAGTAAGATGAGAGATCATTGCCAGAAATGCACAGGCAACCTCCCTGTTTTGGACAAGAGATCAGTGGCAGGTGCAGGAGTCAGAATTGCCCAGTATCTACCCAGCTGAGTGCCAGATAGGCAGGGCTTTCCATAGCTGATGAGATGAGTGATGGACCAGCAAGGAATGCCAGTGGGCAGAAAACAAAGAGACAGATCTCTGTTAACTAAACAGGCATCTTCACCCTGGAATGTTTGCCCAAAAAAGAACACATGGAAGAAAATATTAAAGCTGTTCAAGTGGACATGCCAGAAATAGGACACCCAGATAGCTATACAAAGTAGAGAAAGCAGGATCCACTGTCTGATAGCTCTGCCAACACAAAGCAAAATTGGAATCAGAAAAATCAGAGTCAGACAAATGGCTAAAAGGCAACATCCAGTAGATTCTAACTCACAAAAGAAATCTCTAAAGACCAAAACAAATGAAAGTGAAACAATTCTAATACAAAACTTTCAAGCAAAACAAACAAATCTAACAACTATCCGGAAATCAAAACAACCTCCTTTGCTAGTTTGTTCTCCATGCTCAGAAGGGAAAAATCGCAGGGCTGGTCTGTGACTGATTCTGTGGTCATAACGGCAAAAGGAAAAGTAGTTTTTTAGAGGTGAGGAAAGACTTCGCACCTATGAAATAAACTAAATGGGATAATTAGCACATCAAAATTGTTTTTATATAAAAAAATTCTTTGGCGCACCATTGCAGCACCACCTGGGGAACACACAAAACACTTTATCTTTTCTATGTTTGTATCATTTGTGTTTTCACACTAACTGATATTGAGAATTGGTAAGCTCTTCTTAGTATCGTTTTTCACAATAACAGTAAATGACTTGGTATACTTGATATTATGAGAATAATGCACATCCTAGAAAATAAATGGGTGAGAGGGAAAGGATGGAATTTGAGAAACCATCACTATGTGACTGTTGCTAGTTTATATTTTTAATAAGAAAGCACGTAAAAATAAATCTAAACATAGATTCCTGACCAAAATTTGAATACTTCTGAGTAAAACCTCAAAATGAAGACTAACATATCAGTCTGATTATTGAATGACAGTCAAACTGAAAAAATCACCTATAGTTTATTTTTGTTAAAGATTTATTTATTTATTTATTTATTTGAAAGTCAGATTTACACAGAGAGAGAAGGAGAGGCAGAGAGAGAGAGAGAAAGAGAGAGGTTTTCCATCCACTGGTTCACTCCCCAACTAGCCACAATGGCCAGAGCTATACAAATCTGAAGCCAGGAGCCTGGAGCTTCTTCCAGGTATCCCATGGAGGTGCAGGGGCCCAAAGACTCGTGCCATCTTCAGCTGCTTTCCCAGGCCAAAGCAGCAAGCTGGATTGGAAGTGGAGCAGCTGGGACTCGAACCCATGTCTATATGAGATGCAAGCACTGTAGGCAGATGCTTAACTTTGTACACCAAAGTGCCGGCCCCTCACCTTAAGTTTAATACCCAACTTTATTTCGATTAACCTTCATAAAAACTCAGAACTTAGAAACAACTCCATATTGTGGTAAAAAGAAATCATTATACAAATTCTGTTAAATTGAACAGTAAAGGACTAACAAATATAATTAGATATCCACAGCCCTAAGATGTCTCTTTCATCCTTAGTAACTAAATAAATTAAATTGCCTCCCTCTTCAATGTAAGGTCCCCACTCTCTTGGAGAAATCTATGGATTTGTGATGAGATTGGAGCTCATTGTGTTGTAACGGGGTCCAAATTCTTGTGTCCAGTATGAAAAAAAGAATTCAAGAATGAGACATAGGTAAAGGTCAGCAGAGAAACAAGATTTCTTTGATGCAAAATGGAAGCACACACTCAAGAGGGAACATGGGCATGCTCAAAGAGCAAGCTGCACATCCCTTTATATGATCTGGACGCATGGGGGATTGTGCCTGGTGCAGTTTGTTTGAGCACCTCCAGTTTCCTTGCCCTTTTTTTGGGAAATCTCAGCAGGGTCATGCTGTCAGGTACATGATGGAATAGGAGTGTCAGCAACTTGAAGTTTGTTTTAATAACATTATAATTAGCTAAAGGTCATTGCAGAGATATAGCCAGAAGCCATGTTGATTATTTTTGGCTGGCACCAATTGTGATCTGAGGTTTTGCAAAAGCTGCAAGTTTTCTCCTTCACAGAAAATTGTGTGTATGTGTGTGTGTGTGTGTGTGTGTGTGTGTGTGTTGGCAGGGGGAGGGAATTTGGCTGGTACAGGTGGGGCTGTAAGGAGGGACTGGTAACTTCCTTGCTTCTCATCTGCTTTCTGAATTGTTGGACTTACTGATTTCTTGGTGCTTTCCCATTATTCCTGATCCTGTGCCTGTTTTCCCTTTTGGATCCATTGGTAGTAAAACTTGGTTATTCCCCTCCTCTTCATCCATCAAAGCACTACTACTACACGGCACTGTATTCAGTGAACTTGTTTGAAGATTTAAAGACATCATAGCGTGACTGGAAGAGAACAGAAAACAGGTACAAACATAAAGGGGCAATATCAGGTAACAAGGAGAATTCTTTAGCCAGAATTATAGCTTAAGAGTCATACTTTTCACTAAGCCCCAGTCTTTATCATGCTGTAGACCTGTTCATTGAAGACATATTCCCTCTTCTGCACATTGCAAGGCCTGATAATCCCATATATCCTCTTCACAGGGATAATTCAATGGATCTTACTTTATTACACATGACAGTTTAAAACTCCTCCTCTCCATTAGTCTACAGATACACCCTTACATATATTTCCTTCAAAGTAAGCCTTATGTTGTTTGCCTACAACATATCTCTCTACTCTTACTACAAGTAAGATTGAACAACCTTGAAATGAACTTTATGACAAATTAAATTCTTATTCAGTTTCCTCACCTACCAACCAAGACATATTTTAGACAATAGTACATTTCTAGTTCTGAAAAGAGTTAGGTTAGAAAATCTTAAAGTGCTTGAGAAAATTCTTTCTGACAATAGAGTAAATGAAAGTGAAAACAAAAGACTGGTTTTTCTTACTTTCCATATTTTAAGGGAGCAAGAGGAGTAGACAGAAAACAGAGAAGGATAAAAGTTCTAAGAAAAGGCCCCAAATCTCAGAAACTTCATCTTACAAAAATGAATATTTCAAAATTCAGAGCAAATACACTGAATTGTAGTGGAACAGCATGCATTTAGATGTTGTACCAATAAAAAGCCATTTGAGTGGACAATTTCTGGAGCAGTAAGGGGAGCAGGAAGGGGTCATTTGCAAGGACTTTTGCCTCGTTGACTTCTGCTTCCTCCAGGGTCCTTTTCTGGCTGATCTGTCATCTATGGTTCAGTAGGAGAGGAGTTATTTTCACTTTCTCCCTTTTTGCCTCATGGCTCTTGGCTCTTTAGGATACTGTTTAGTTCAGACAACAGCTGGCTACTGTCAGTTTTGTGTAGGGTTATGAAATACAGCACTTCAGTGTTTATTTCAGAGATCTTTCTGAAAACACTTGTGTTTGGCTTCCACTTCTGACTGCCTAGACCTCTGTGTTTACTCATTATGGGGGAAAAATGGAAAGAAAAAGACAAGAGGCTCTCTGTGATAATAAGAATTCTCTTTAAAACGCAGGCTACCATGGTTGGGAAAAGAAATTAAGATAATGGAGAGGCTAATTCAATCAGCACCCACTCTCTCTGGTGGTCTGGTATGGGATGAGGATGTCCGAGGGAGACCCCACTGAGTTCTTTCTGAAGCTTGAGCCCCCTAATCTGTGCTTCACTCACCAGCTTTGCTTCTCAAGAGCGTTCCGTGATTACACCTGCTGGCCTCCTCTGTGCTTGGTAACTTCTGCCAGGTGATCGGGATACTATTCCTTTAGAAGTTCAGACAAACTCTCCCCATAGAGTAATTTAAAATGAATTTAAAAAGTCTTTTAAATTCAATCCAGCTATACATGGGTTCAAATTATAAATCTGTCCACTCAACCAGCTGAACAGGGGACCAGTATGAAAGAGGACCTGTACTTCCATTTACAGAACCTCAGTTTCTTCATGTCATAATCATTTTTATTTTTGTTTTATTTTCTCACCTGGCCTTTTCATCTAGACACAGAATAGAATTTACAAAAAGTGCATTTCTTAAAGAAAAAATATTATATTAGACAAGAAGAAAATTACTGAACACCCTACATATACATGTTTTTATGTTCAGTAGGCTGTCTCTGTTTTCTACTTTTGCAACAATGACTTGAATATTCAAGAATTGCAGGGGCAGATCTCTTAGCAGAGGGTCAGTAAAGTTGTGAGAACCTGAGCATTTCAGAATGAATACCATCTTTAGTATTAGAAAGACTTGGGTTCAATTCTTAGCTCTGCTATTTCTAGCTTGGTGATTCAGGAGGATACTTGATTTCTCTTATTCTATTTCTTCCTTGATAAAACAATATGCATAATTCCCACCTCTTAAAGATGCTATGAAATGGAACAAATTATATCGTTTTAATTCGAGACACAAAATAAGCATTCAATAAATATTGGTTTCCTTACATCAACCAATATAATTTTAGAAGGTTTCCTGGCCAAAAATGTAGTCTTAGGACCCATCTTAGGTGAGTAAATTGAGCAACTTTGAAGTCACGAATATTTAAAGTGTATCACATTTTATATCATGATTTACAAACCACACCCATGCTGCTTTTGTGTCAGAACCAGAAGCACTCAAAACATACACATAGACACACACACACACACAATAAACAAACAAAAAAAGGGGGTGAGCATGTGGCCTAGCCAGTAAGATACCACTTCGGACACCTACATCCAATTTCAGAATGCCTAGGTTCAAGGCCTGCCTCTCCACTCCCTGTTCCAGCTTCCTGATAATACACACCCAGGGAGGCAGCAGGTGATGGCTCAAGTACTTGGGTCCCTATCAGCTACATTGGTGACCCGTATTGAATTCCAGGCTCCTGATCTCAGATCAGCTTAGAGGCATTTGGAGCATGAACCAGAAGATGAGAGGTCTGTCTCTCTTTATTTCTCTCTCTCTGTAATCAAATATATATATTTTTAGTGTTTAAAAACATTTTAAGTAAGTATACAAAAATGTGTCCCTTTATTGATACAACCTGTGTAATCATAGGGTCTTGCCTTATCCCAAAGACAAAAAAGATAAGGTGTAGTTCATGTAGCACTGGACAAAATCTTATAATACCGTGGTCAGTATGCATTTTTTTCCTTTATTTTCCGTATCTCTTCCTTCAGGGTAACGTACACTTGGGGGAAAGATTTTTTTTTTAATAACTTCATCAAAAAACATGACATCCGTAGCCAAAGCTACAGAAATCAGAACTGAAAGAATGAAATTGTTTCCTAGTGTCCTTTCTACTCTTTAGAGGACAGTTTTCAAACCCTGGGACTTGGTGAGAGTCCTTACTGTTTGGCGAATACACACCGCCCTCTGTTGGAATCGTGGCAAACTTCCATTCTGCTGCAGCGCACCTACCTAAGGCTTAGCTGCAGCACTACAGTAAACTTGCGGGGAAAATGGTAAATTCCCTCTCTAAACCTTTCAAGGGCCCATTCCCTCCTGGTCAGAACAAAAGAAAAGAAATGAATAAAAAGATACCTACTCTAAACCTAATGCTGCAAAGCCTAGCCCAGATAAAATCATTTGGGAAGATTTTTTTTAAAGGAAACAGCTAAAATATGCAGTTTCTTAAACACAAGTTGAGTTTTAGAACTTTCTTGTTTGTAGCTTTAACCCTCACTGTAACTGTCAAAAGTAGTGGAGGTAATTCCCTGATTACACTTCTTGTAAGACAACAAGGAATAATTTCCTATTTGGAAAGGAGCTAGAAGTATCTGGCTCAGCTTTTGGCTTTTGAGAACGGACATACTTCTGATTGGAATGTAAAGACAGAAACAATGAGCTTAATATTTACCATAATGTTGCCACTCTTAACTATTACAAATGCAAATCTGAGTGAGTACTTTGATTCCCTATAGCACTACTCAGCCAAACAAAATAGACCCAGGTATTCAGTTCCAATCTCAGTCCCTCCCAACAATTCCAAGATGCTCTAGAAGTGCATATTTTTCATATACAAAGAAACAGAGAAAAAATATTAAGCAAATCAGAAGGGCACAATGTTAACAGACAAGTTAAACAGTAATGACATCTGGTAACTGAAGACAAGATAAAAATGAAGTAGAAATAGAATGCTTACAAATATTCAGAAACTCAAAGGAGCTGATATGGAATCTTCAAGGGAAATACAAAACAGTCTCTCTAGAGAAAAGATTTTCAGCTGTGTTAAAATCCTTGGTGAGCAACCCCCGACTGTAGTCATAGACTCTATTTTAAAATAAACTCACAGCACTTTTTTTTATTATACTGTTTATATAATGGTAATGTGGATGGCTCCTCAGTTTGTTCAATTGCTTTGAATGCAGGAAGAGCAGGCCAGGCTTCCAAATTAGCAAACAGCCCTCAAGACTGAGATGCATTTGTAGCCACTGAGTTATAGTACCTTTTAGTAATTCCAAACAAAATAAATCCACTGGAAAGTCTTAACTAACAACTACAATTGAGAATCTATTTACATAAAAAGAATATAATCTGATAATTCATCTTATAAACAGATCTATAATAGCACCACCTGCTCTACAAATAACCAAGGGTATTCTAATAAATAACATCCCTGTTCCCAGAAAGGATTCTGAACACAACAGTAAGTCAAACCCTGCCCCTGGAAAGCTACTACAGGAAGAGAGGCAAGCCTGTCGGTGGACAGCTTATTCTCAGGAGAAAGAAGAGCTGAACCCAATCGAACATGTTCAGAGCTTCCTTCCAAATTGACTATCCAAACAAGGAAGAGAACCTCCTCAGGTAGAAAGACAGGTGTAAAGTGCACCTCGAGGCCAAAGAGGGCTTCAAAAAGGGACAGGAATTTGGCTCAGCAGGTAAGATGTTATGTCAGATCTATATAGAGAGCCTGGGTTCACACCCAGCCTCTACTTCTGATTCCAGCTTCTTCCTAAGGCACATCCTGGGAGGCAGCAAGTGGTGGCTCAAGCACTTAGCTCCCCAGCTGCCCCCTGGGGGGCCCAGATTGAATTCCAGGCTTCTGGCTTCAGTTTGGCCGGCATTTGGAGAGTTATAGGCATTTGGAGAGTGAACCAGTATATTGAAGATCTCTCTCTCTCCCTCCTCTTTCTCTCTTTTTCTTTCTCTTTCTCTCTCCCTTTCCCTTCTTCCTCTCCCTCCCTCCCTCTCCTCCCTTGCCTTTCAAATAAAAGTGAAAATAAATACATAGAAATGTTTACAAATAAAATTGCCTCACATGGAACCAGATAAATAGGAAATGTTTTGCTCTAAAAACTCTTTATTTCTGTCCCCTGATCGTATATGGATGGAACTGCTAAGCCTTTAGAAAACCAAGGGTATGTTTATTTCCAAAGCAGAGGTGATCATGCTTCTATCATCTTGCTGAAGCTGTTCTCCCAGCACTAGCCCCAACACTTTTGGGGTATTCTCCAACACTCTCTAGTGAACAGCTCAGATTTTTTTCAGTTCCGGCTCTGTATTGTATTTTTAATTAAATTAATTCCAAAACTCTATTCTATATATCATTGAAAATTTAGTACATATTGGATTATCCATATCTAATTTTGTCCAGCTATTATTTCCATTTATATCAGAAAATCAGCAATTTGACAATATTAGTACAAAATGCACATAGCAAGATGCAAACTTATAGATTCTCACATTTGATTTAAAACCCCACTCCACTGTCAGTCTCCCAGGGAGAAATCAAAATTACAAAAAGTAAGCCTTGCCCCAAGTTAAATTCTAAAGATGCTGAAGTCCAAGGAAATTAAAATCCTAAATTAAATTATCTTGCTATTGTGAGTTTAAGTTTAAGATACAAACTTTCTGAGTTAAATTAGCATCTTCAAATGGCATGTTCCAATCTCTTATTCTGCACACCTGAACCATGTCTGGATTGAGAGAGATTCTTACAGCTGCTTTAGTTTGGACTGTACCTCATAGAAACATAGAAATGGCTATGGGTTTCTAGAGATATTGAAGTAATTCTCAGACTCTCTCTCTCTCTCTCTCTTTTTTTTTTTTTTTTTGACAGGCAGAGTGGACAGTGAGAGAGAGAGACAGAGAGAAAGGTCTTCCTTTTGCCATTGGTTCACCCTCCAATGGCCGCCATGGCCGGCGCGCTGCGGCCGGCACACCGCGCTGATCCGATGGCAGGAGCCAGGTGCTTCTCCTGGTCTCCCATGGGGTGCAGGGCCCAAGCACTTGGGCCATCCTCCACTGCACTCCCGGGCCACAGCAGAGAGCTGGCCTGGAAGAGGGGCAACCGGGACAGACTCCGGTGCCCTGACTGGGACTAGAACCCGGTGTGCCAGTGCCGCAGGTGGAGGATTAGCCTATTGAGCCACGGCGCTGGCCTAGAATCTCTTCTAAAAGTTTAAGAGAATGCAAAATTTATTGTAGCACTGTATCTAAACCTGCTGCATTAAGAAATCACAGTTACCCCCATTCCTCAAAACAATCTCAGAAGTTTGTCTCAAAAATTCACTGCTATTACCAAAGACAACAGAGAAAATTAAATTATATCAGAAGGAAAGAAGACACATGAAGAAAAATCCCAGCTTCACCTGGCTGTCAGTCAATCAATGCCAATTTTTCAGTCCTTAGCCAATGAACTTAACTCCAGAAATTGCTCCCTGACAGACTGAATTTGGCATACTCCCATTTATAACACTGGGGAAAGGAGTCACTCTCTGTACCCCTTCACTTCTATGAGGGAGGCTCAATTTTACATAATTTAGAAATCTACAATGGTACCAGCCTTACTCACCAGGTCGTAGCTGTTTATGCAGCCCATGGAATTTATTAAAACTTCATACTTTTAATCCTCTATTATTCTTTTCTCTTTTTTAAAGATTTATTTATTTTGTACTTGAGAGTCAGAGTTACACAGAGAGGAGAGGCAGAGAGAGAGAGAGAGAGAGATGTCTTCCATCCATTGGTTCACTCCCCAATTGGCTGCAATGGCCAGAACTGCACCGATCCGAAGCCAGGGCCCAGAAGCTTCTTCCAGGTCTCCCACACGTGTGCAGGGAGACCTTGGGCCATCTTCTACTGCTTTCCCAGGCCATAGCAGAGAGCTGGATCGGAAGTGGAGCAGCAGAGACTAGAACTGGCGCCCATATGGGATGCCGGCGCTTCAGGCCAGGGCATCAACCCACTGCACCACAGTGCCAGCCCCAATCCTCCATTATTCTAAATAGAATGTGGGTTCTTTCTAGTGACATAGTACTGGAAACCCACATGAGCAAGCATTTTCAGTGCTTGTTTCCATTGTGGTTTTCTTGGCCTCAAAAATGGGCCTCCTGAGCAAGATTCCTGTGTTCTGAGAAGTTAACCAATTCCAGATCCAACCTGAGGCTACACATGGGAAGCACCTCTTGAGATACGAAAGACACCTACATAGCAGCATAGTCCTTCCATTTTTCTCTTTGTCCATGAATGAAAAAGGGGATCAGGGTCACACTTGTACTAACAACCAAAATCTTGAAACTTCTTAGTACTCAGGTCTCTACAGAAGCCAGTTGGATGCCTTACAATTTCAAAACAGCAAGTATTGTTCAGCCCACCCATAGCTAACAGGCTTGCAGGTCCTCTTTTCCTAAAATAACATTTTTTGCCACAGCCCTAGCTGTAGCTCTACTCTGAGACCCTCTCTTACTGAAGCCCCATGGCCCATTTCTTTGCTTGTGTGCCTGCTTAGAAATGGAGTCCCTGCCTGTACTATGCCTATCCACTAAGGGCTCTGTGGCCCATCATCCCCCAGCCATGGTCTTTCTGCTTGCATGCGGCCCAGGCTATTCATATAGCACTCATGTGGGCCTCCTGCAGACGTTGGCCACAGTTAAGTACTTTTATAATAGCCTGTTACTTAAAGTCAGTCATCAAGGTCAGACAACCACGTAACTGGCTTAAAGCTTCTTGCTTAAGCCATAGCAGTTAAAAGCAAATGGCACAACTATAAAACTACGTTGACCTAATAAAAGCTTCTGCAAACTGCCAAGGTCACAATGGCCTACCTCTTCAAGAAGCCTTTCCGGAGTCCACTTTGCTCCCTAATTTCAAGTCTTTTGTTTTTAGCGTCCATTGTTCCAGTCAGTGCAGCAAATGCTGTGGTCACCAAGAAACCTCCAACACATGGCATCCTCTTCCTCACTCAGATTACTTCCTTACTGTAGATTTGTTCAGAAACGAATCGAGAAGTAAAACTAAGGAATGACAACTAGGAGGCCCAAATAGTTATGCTTTTATTATTGATAAAAGTCAAGTTGGAGAATGTAGCTTAACAAAAGTGCCTAATAGATTTCCTATGACTGAATCCTGAAATTAAAGAAGCTCATCCATTCAGACACAGCAGTGCTGGTTTCCTCTACTTCTTGACATGACCATGTTTTAAACAGATATGCCCATCATGTAAGTTATTCTGTATTTCCAAGGCAAGTTGGTAAAGGGGAACAGAGGGTAGAACCTGTTTAGGGAAATTCCATTTTTATGAAAAACTAGAGAAATGTGAGACGCAAAGGTCTACTAGCACTTAGCAGAATGGGGAAACTGTTAGTTACTGATATGACTCACCTGGCCACCTGGTTTCTATGGGCATGATCCTTGTCTGGTTGATCTTGGATCTTCAGTGCTCAGCACCATGCTTGACTTTGTATATCTATTTATGCTTCACCTTTACACCGATATAAAGTGACATTAAGATTTGAAAAAATAACTCATAAAGTAACGAAAAAAGAAAATATGTAATTAGTCCAACCTACAGAAAATATTAGCGTACAAAATATGACTTACAAAATAGAATTATCTTGAACTCTTGGAACTTGGATCCAAAGGAAACACAGCCATGTACACCCTTGCTACTCCTTGAACCAGCATCACCTGGAAGGGTTGTAGGTACAACCTTCCCATGTAGCTAAAAAAGAGAATGGCTGAAATATTGAGAAAACTATACTAACACTGACTTCTGTTTTTATGTGGGGACATATGACACAAAATAGGACTAATAGTGGGTAAGGTCAAGAAGTAGACACAAGTAAAAGAGAAATACAAGAGAGAGAAGGAAAAGAGAGAGCAGGAGTGGGGGAGGGAGAGAGAGATAAAGTAGGGAAGGGAAGGGGAAGGGAAGGAAGGGGAGAGGAGGGGAGAGGAGGGGAAGGGAGGGAAGGGGAGGAGAGGGGAGAAAAGAGAGGGGAGGGGAGAGGAGGAAAGAGAGGGGAGGGGAGGGGAGGGGAGGAGAGGGGGAGAAAAGAGAAGGGAGGGGAGGGGAGGGAAAAAGATATACTAAGGAGCTGAGGAGGTAAGCAGGCCCCTTGCAGGAAACTATATCATGCTAAAGACACGTTAGATTTGATCCAGAAGGCAATGGAGTAAAAAGTCTGTTTGCTGTTGCTGTGGGTGCATGCAATATAACAGTCAATAACTTCAGAATTTCCTCCTCTGTAATGACAGAGTGGTATTTTTGTTATGGGTGTAGAACAATATATCTCCAAATGTGGACATTTTGAGGAATGAAAATTATTACAACTTTTCCATAGCAAAAGGCAACAAACCTGGACCATCCTTATCTAACCAATATTTAATTGTCTTTACAAATATCCAAATCCTATGACTCTCTGTCTCCTTTTCTATTGACCAGCACTGACAATATATATTGCCCAAGAGACTGCATTCAGCTCAACACAATGAAGCAATGAGATACAGTTTAATGTGTTACTCAAACAATTTTTCTTTCATTTCATAATTCCTTAGATGCATATTATGAGCCCATAAAATTCAATAGCTCATAAAAACAAATAGCTTGATTTTTTTTATAAAATGCTCTTTTTAATACAACTCCTCAATATTAACCCCCTTCACCCTCTTCCCATGAAAGTATGAGTCATTGTTGAGGAACAGTTCTCTCAGTTTTTGTATTTCATTCTTTTTTTATTATTTCTTTTTTTCTCCAACTGAAGAAGAGAGGCAGGTGGAAGGGAAAGGGAAGGAGTTGGGGGGCAGGTATGGTGGGAAGAACTACTATGTTCCTAATGCTGTAGTTATGAGATGCATACAAATAAAAATATTTATTTTTTTAAAAAAGTATGAGTTATTTTTCAAGTGAATGTGTAAATTTTTTTCTAAGAATTTTTGGCAACATTAAAATGCCATGAAATAGCAAGGCATAACAAACAGAAATTATTTATCCATGTTTGTTATTTGTAGATTGATGTTATTTTGTCTTGGTTCATCCTAAAAGACTTTTCTTGTTTATCTTTGGTCTACTTAAGCAAGAGGTTATACTAGTCCCACCAGAAACAAACAAAAGTAAGGTCTTAATTATTGTTTAATATTGGCAATTTCAAATAAATAATTAAAATGATTAATTAATTAATAATTAAAATAATTTATTTTCATTGCATATGAATAATAACACTATATATCTTTTTACTAGTAGTTCCTCAATCATAAAAAAAACCATCTAAACATAATGTTGAGTGATGCAACAGGGAAGGTAAGACATGAAAGTGCGTATGATCTGAATAAAACACAAAGTACATATGTAACATAAATAGTATATTTATATAGATATGTAAAATTTAACAATGAAGATTCTGGTTAATTTTGATTTTCTACCTTCATTTTAATACTTCCCAAAATTATCTGTATCAGCAAAGAGTTCCTTGCTTTTAAGTTTTACAAAAGGAAGCTGGTACTTCTCAAAGTTTAATGTGTACCCTAACTTGTAATCCCAACTTGGAATCTTGTTAAAGTGCAGAATCTGATTTACTAGTCTGGAGCAGGACCTGAGATTCTGCATTTCCAAAAAGCTCCACATGAAATTAATGCTGCAAATCCAAATGCTATGATGTGGGTGGTAAGCTTTAGCTTTCCAATGTGGCTGCACCTTTCATCCAATGGGGAGGTTTTTAGAACACTGATTTGTGGGTTCAACTACTAGATAACCAGTTTACTTGACCAAGCCTGAATATCAGAAATTTTTAAACTTCTTATGCGATAATACTGTGCCCTTAATTTTGAGAATCACTGCTACAGAAGTTATATTTCAAAAGGCCTGATGCTATTTGTCTACTGTTTTATTGTAGGTCATTCTTACATGATTTTTGTGCTCTGTAAAAGGTAACGTACTAGCCTTTGTAGTCTGGAAACTAAGACACACATTTTTTTTTAACAGTAATTGCCCTTGAGTTCTTTCAAAATAGGAAAGAAACCACTCATAGATCCATTTACAAAATAACTTCTTTGGAGTAAAATCTCAATGATCAACAGAGTGTTCAACAAAAGCCAAACACACTATACGTGAACAAAGTGCATGCCAAAGAAGACATGTTTTATACCACAAATATGCAGAATTCTTTCTATATTCCTCATTTGATATTCATCTTCTATTCAACCTAGAAAATTTTTTTTCTGTTTTTAGTGCTTCTAATCTTCAGCAAACCACTTAACCTGTCTGGAGCCCATGTATGCAGTGAAGTGATACCATCAGGAGATCCCACAGTCCCTTCCAATTCTAAATTTCTAAGTGTAGATCCTTCTTTTCCAACCACCCTTCCTCCTACTCATTCCTACTCTTCATTGTCACATCAATACCAACATAATCCTGTAGTGCATGTCAAAATAATTAGTAAGAATTACTGAAACATCAGTTTGAGCTCCATCTCCAGTGTTTCCAGCGCAGCAGGTCCTGTGTAGAACCTGAGAATTTACATTTCCAACAAATTCTCAAGTGATGGTGATGAAAATAGTCGGGCCAGCACTGTGGCATAGTGGGTAAGGCCGCTGCCTGCAGTGCAGCATCCCATATGGGCACCAGTTCGAATCCCAGCTGCTCCACTTCTGATCCAGCTCTCTGCTAATGCCCCTGGGAAAACAGTGGAAGATTGCCCAAGTCCTTGGGCCCCTGCACCCACGTGGGAGACCCGGAAGAAGCTCCTAGCTCCTAGCTTGAGATTAATTCAGCTCTGGCCATTGCTGCCATTTGGGGAGTGAACCAGTGGATGGAAGACTTTCTCTCTCTCTCTCTCTCTCTCTCTCTCTCTCTCTTTCTCTCTCTCTTTTTCTGCCTCTGCCTCTCTGTACTCTGCCTTTCATATAATAAATAAGTAAATAATTTTTTTAAAAAAGGGTAATAGTCATTTGCCCAGAAAGCACATTGCTCAAAGACTGTTACAGAGTTTTTATACATGTTTTTAGAAAATTCTGCCTGACCTTTTTTACAGATCAATCTATTTGGAGAAAAGTATCCTTGCTTGTTGTTACATGCATGTAATTTGGTCCTGATCACAAAAAGACATTGTAGCATGGCTACCCTCTTCAAATAAGAACAAGCTGAAAGGAAGCATCATTTCCCTCAATTTGATGAACTACTCACTGCAAAATAAGCTTGAGCTCAGGAAAGCAAAAGTAAGCAAAAAAACTAATGGACGCACAAAATGAATCCAACAGCACTCTGTGTTAACCGTAAAAACACCTGCTCACACTACCGAGTCATAAATTACCTCCAGAAAATTCAGGATGATATCCAAGATTTGACACATTCTTTTTTGATGTGTGTTATTCAGACCATTTAGACACAATTTACTTGACTCTTAGTTTTCCTAGTAAGAACACTGAAATGAAATTTTCCTTTCTAAATTTAACCTTTATATATCAATGAAGAAAATAAGAAGAATAGATAATTAGGTTTTGGCAAGTATATTATCCTAATTTGTTCACAGCACATATCATTGATAGGAAATTTTAAGTACCAATAAATCCACCACCCCTGTGTGAAATCATTCCTTTGTGTAGGCCTGTATAACAGAAAGCACTCACAAGCATACGCATACACATAAATAATCTGTACACAGACCCATGTAGATATGTGCATGAGTTGAAGACACACACACACACGCATGGCCATGCATATATTGTCCATAGCAGGAACTCCTTAAAGGCTGATAATAACCAAGTGTCTTACTTCTGTTTTCTCTGGCAGAGTGTGTCTTTGCATATTTCAAGTTTTCCCCAGGAATGTAGAGGGATTATAAGTCACACCCGGCAGTGCTGAGTCAGCATCAATCTGCCAATTGCTGCTTTTATTTGGGCAAAAAATCCTTTCCACATTGCACTTAGTGTTATACAAATGTATTTTAAGATCAAGGTTGTTAGTATTCCTCATTAGGCCATTGCAATTGACACTGTTTTCATTCATGGAAAATCATTTTTAAAATAGCATGAAATCTTCAAAATGGTTCAGATGAAAGAAAAATATCAAGGAGTGTGGAAATGGCTTGCATATTTTTGTTATTATTATTTTTAAAGGAGGATATTAAAATATTCACCCTGAAGCTTTATCAAATGTTTTGGATAGTCTTTGTACCTCCATTGACTAGTTATAAATTTGAGTACTCCATGCTGCTTCCACCATGGGCATTTTTCAGCAACTTTGTATGAAGAAGAGGGATTTTAGAGTTTTGTTGTCATGGCAACCTTATATTCAGGTTGAAGAGCTTTATTGAATGTTTTGGGTATTTCTCCATCATAGCCTACATTTTATAGATTTTGATGTTTGAATGTCTAAATATATTACTACATCTCTGATAGCATTTAAATATACATATATTGTTTAAATGTTTAGGTACTTATAGCAAAGAAAATTGGTAAATATGATTTTTTTTCTTTTCATCCACCCTGTTGATACAGAAATTTTTTGACCTATGAAAAGCAAAGGAAGATATACATGAACAGTCTCAGATACAGGGGAAATAGATGTCCTCTTACTTGTATCTCAGAACAGTACTACAATACATTTCTTAAAAAGCCACAGTTTTTCCCACATTTTCTGTATCCAAAAGGATGGAAATGTTATGAAGGCAAGAGGAAATGGGGATCAGACAGGATCAATGAGTGATGTGAGAAAAGCACAGGATATAAAAAGGGTACTCTTACTTGTCCTTTTTACAAATACCCTTACTCCTACTCAGCATTTCTGACAACGTTTTTTCTAAGGAATACATGTGTCCCATCAAGGGCGAGTTAGAGCTTCAAGGTAAAAAGAACTCGGTCGTTATGTGTGTTAGGATGACATCTGGGTAGAAAAGGGATTTAACATGTCTCTTCACATTGTAATGTCTTTGAGGATCCAAAATTATTCCCCAAAGATTTTGAACTATATAACCTTAGGGGTGGATCACCTACAGGGCACATTTGGGAAACCCCTGCTTTCTAACATCTTCTATCCACTTCTACTGTTTCAGATGAGAACAGGACTAGAAAACAATTCCTGAATGGGTCAGCAAAGTGACACTGAAATCACATTTTGCCTTCTCAATACACGTGAAGAGAGAGTTCTCTCAAAAAAAGATCAGAGCTCATGTGAGGGAAATTACAGACCCTCCGATGTACACCCTCTGGAAACTGATGGCAGAAAGTGCAAAGGGCCCCCAAGAATGAACTGGGAACAACAGGAGACATGTGTCAGAGCTTACTCTGAAATTCTGCACCGACAGTGGTTCTATGGACACATGTATATGAGCGAGCTTCAGGAAGTTCATGGAAAAAATGAAATTAAAATATAAGCTTATGTTTGGTGTCTTTTAAAAATCTAGGTAGTTTTTTTCATAATACATATCTTTCATGAAGTTTTTGAAAATTCCTCATAATATAGGGAAATTGGAAGGACTCCTTCCCTGCTGTTTTCCCCACTCATACTTCAAACTGTAATTTAAGTCTTTTACTGTCTAGCACAGTAACTACAGTAATAGGAGCCTAGAGAATAATTTTCAATCAAATATAATTTGCCTTGAAATTTTAAAGAAAAAAATTACTTCATTATTGAGGCTGATACTAATACCTTTTGGGCTGTGATTCATGAAACTTAGTATATTCTAATATGAAACAATTAGAAGTCATTACCTACATCTTTTCAATATATAGTGTTTTAGAGTTCAAACTCCCTAATAAGTGCAATTTCACTATGATGATAATGAATGTTGTTTAATGTTTACTGCATCTAGTCCTACAACAGATTATCTCTGATCAGCAAGATTATTTTGTAAATACAACATCAAATGAAAAGCATAATCAGGAGTGCTAGCAACTCTTATCAAAGAAAACAGCTAGTGTTTTTATTTACATGAAAATTGGGGGGCAGACATTTGGTGCAGTGGTTAACATGGCACTTACAATGCCCACAGCCCACATGGGAGTGCCTAGGTTCAGGACCTACTCCATCCTTGATTTCCTCTTTCTGCTACTGCACACCCTAGAAAGCAGCAGGTGATACCTCAAGGGGTTGAGATGCCACCCTCACGGGGGACCTGAATTTTGTTCCCAGCTTCTGACTTCAAACTGTCCCAGCCTAGCTATTGTGGGCATTTGAAATGGAGTCAGTCTCTGTCTCTCTCTTTCTTCCTCCCTCTCTCCCTCCCTCTCCCCTTCTCTCTCTCTCTCTCTCCTCTCTCCTGCCTTTCAAATAAATAAATATATTATTTGCCACAGAGTTACTATTCCTGATTTCATCTTCCAGTTCCCAGTCATCATCTTTCTCAAAATTTTATGAAATACCTCAAGGAATGAGTGGGTAAGTTGCTAAAAGAAAAGGCAGAAAGGACATAGTTGGTGCAATTATGGACATTTCACACCACAGCACCTTGACTCTGTTCAAGGAAAATGATTCTCTGTGACATAATACATTCCATAACAAAATTGTTAATTGGTGGATGCTTCAAGTCTGAAATCTGTCTAAATCAATTAATAGTCTCTTACCTTAAAGGGTCTGCTTCCTCAAAATTCATTCATTAATTTTAAGTGTTTATACTTCTGTAATAAAGCTTTTGGCAGCCTCTTTGCCCAGTTGATGTCTCTATCATATTGAATTAAGAACTTATGTGTTAGGGGCACCCGAGAGAACCCCTTTACCAGGCCACTGATTTATCCCCCAAGTGCTATGAGTGTTGAGCGTTAATGACACACAGCTCGCCTCATCTCTGGAGTATTCTCTGGCACTAAGAGGACCACTATGTGTAGTGACAACCATCTTGGTTTGCATGGTACAATCCCACTTTTAGGAATAAAAGCTCTGCAACAGAGAAAAATCTTAGTTTCCAGCAACAGGAATGCTCGGTGTTTCCTATGCTCCCTCTCATGACTGAAGCCCAAGTGTTTATAGTACACATGTTCCATGAAATTTTTGAAGACCACTCTTTGAAGCCAAGACCCACAGCTGGAATTGAGATTGTAAGATAAGAATTGGTATTCTCAGAAAGCAATCAATAATAAATTTTACCTATTGAGCCCTTTCTTTGTTCTGTCATGCGTATATTACATACATAACCCTTTTGAGTCTCACAAGCATAGAGCAATGAGAGTGTCAATGTTTCCAAGAAGAAAATTGATACTAAATATAATTAAAGCCATTAAGGAGAAATGCATAGAAGAAATAACAGGGCAGAGGAAAACTAAAATGCAACCCCAGAATTTTCTAGAAGTTTCTCTTTAACTAGAGATCATTAAAATTAAACCACCTCGTGGCCGGCGCCGCAGCTCACTAGGCTAATCCTCCGCCTAGCGGCGCCGGCACACCGGGTTCTAGTCCCGGTCGGGGCGCCGGATTCTGTCCCGGTTGCCCCTCTTCCAGGCCAGCCCTCTGCTGTGGCCCGGGAGTGCAGTGGAGGATGGCCCAGGTGCTTGGGCCCTGCACCCCATGGGAGACCAGGAAAAGCACCTGGCTCCTGCCACCGGATCAGCGCGGTGCGCCGGCCGCAGCGCGCTGGCCGCGGGGGCCATTGGAGGGTGAGCCAACGGCAAAGGAAGACCTTTTTCTCTGTCTCTCTCTCTCACTGTCCACTCTGCCTGTCAAAAAAAATAAAAAAAAAAAAAAAAAAAAAAAATTAAACCACCTCGCAATCAATTTAACTTGTGTATGATTAGTTCACATTAAAATAGGCCTTTCCTTTTCTTTTTTTTTTTTTTTTTTTTTGACAGGCAGAGTGGACAGTGAGAGAGAGAGACAGAGAGAAAGGTCTTCCTTTGCCGTTGGTTCACCCTCCAATGGCCGCCGCGGCTGGCGCGCTGCGGCCGGCGCACCGCGCTGATCTGATGGCAGGAGCCAGGAGCCAGGTGCTTTTCCTGGTCTCCCATGGGGTGCAGGGCCCAAGCACCTGGGCCATCCTCCACTGCACTCCCGGGCCACAGCAGAGGGCTGGCCTGGAAGAGGGGCAACCGGGACAGAATCCGGCGCCCCGACCGGGACTAGAACCCGGTGTGCCGGCGCCGCTAGGCGGAGGATTAGCCTAGTGAGCTGCGGCGCCGGCAGGCCTTTCCTTTTCACTACTGACTTACTGGAACCCTATAGTTATGAAACATCCTGAGAATTATTTCAGAATTCTTCACAAATTTATCTGCCATACCTGATTCCTGCTCATCCCCCACATGCAGTAAAATTCCCTTACAAGGCACATAAGTCCTATCAAACAGCCAGCCATCCATCCTTCCAAAATCTTCATTGAGGGCATAGCAGAATATTTGGAATTCTATCAGGGTTTACAGTTACTCAAAAATGATGAATTCAAATACTAACTTATCTAGACACCATGAATTCAAATACCAATTCCATTCAAAAAGAGAAGAAAACAGAACTCAACTCTTACATATAGAATCCCAAGAGTATCTTTTTTTCATAAAGGCTAATTTATGAACTTAAAATTGACTAGTGAGCATCATGCTTTAATTATGATTATGAAAAGACCCTGGCTGTAGACAAGCTTTGACAGCCTGTGACATGGTGTGGGCTTAAGAGAACAGGTATTTATAAAGGCAGTGTCACTCACCCAGTACAGGCCATATCAACTGCCTGTCCCAATCAGGGCCAGCATCCAAAAGTATAGCAATTAGAATGAGGAGATGAAAAGCACTGGAGGCATTAAAACGAATGTCAGTGGCCAAGGGAACCCAAAAAGACAGCCCAAAATATCACCTTCCTGCAGATGGCTATTTTATTACTGATAAAGCAAACTGAAGTCCCTTAAAATGGAGCCACACAATTTCTTAAAATGGAGAGTAAAGAGCTTATTTAATAAAACAAAGGGCTTGACTATTTAGAGATTTCACTATCATATATGGCAATAACCTGTTTACTCAGAACCTATTTTTTGTTTCTGATCTTATAAGAACCATGAAATACTAAGGACAGAAAAATCTCAGTACCTTAATATTTTCAGCAAAAATAAGTAATCTCATTACTGTTATTTTTTGCCAGAATTTAGTGAAGAAAGAAAGGAAACAGGGCCATAGTTAAAAGAGCATTATTTTCAAAGTCAAAGGTATAAATTTGTATCTTCAATTTATTCTAGCTTTGAAATCTTAAACAAGACTTCAAACCTAAGTTCTTTTACAATAAATGTGACAGTAATATAAAGTCACTGTACAAATTACCTGATGTCAAGAGTATGTAAACTACATAAATGCAAGACAGAGAATCAATATTATTAAAAACTAATAAATTATCTATTGCTATACAATAACTTAATCTAAAATTAAGCACCAGAAACAACAAGCTTTTATTATCATGCTTTCTAGAGGTCAGGATTTTGAGAGTAGCTTAATGCCCCTGTATAAAAGTTTTACACAGAGGTTGTAGTCAAGGTGTTAACTGAGGTTACAGTTATTTCAAGGCTCAACTAGGAGATCTGCTTTTAAGCTCACTTGTGTGAGCTACAGAAGATCCATTTACGAGTTCACTCATTCAGCTATAGGAAGCCCTTGATGATTGTTCTCTGAGTTCACTCACATGAGCCTTCATACAGGGCTGTCTCGGTACATGGTGATTAGCTTCTTTCAAGCCAAGAGAGAGCAAGAAGGAACATTCAAGAGAAACCCAAAATACTTTCATAACCTAAAGACAGAAATAACATCTCATGTATTCTCATTCTTAGAAGTACATTATGAAGTTAGCCCATATTCCAAAGTAGTAGACTATACAAGGGTGGGACTATCAGGAGGAAGGTCTCATTGGGGTCTATCTTAGAGTTTGCTTATCAGAGAAATTATCTAGCCATTGAGGATATTTGACAGAGTTTATCATTTAATTCAGCCAAGGAGTAGATAAAAGCAAAAAAAAATTTGGCCATTCAGATTCTTTCCATAATTTTTACTGGGTTTAGAATACATAATTCATTCAGCTGTTATGTCTTTGCTTATGCACTGTACATTAAACAACTAAATGTCTGAAAATTCGCATGGTTTTCTTTTTTTAGGTATTGGAATTCAGACAGATTTCTATTTAAAAACTAAGTCTATGGTATAATTATCCATTTCACAGAATATCCACAAGAAAGCTCACCAGCCTGATACTATGCTTTAAATTTTTCTTCACTTTCTCCTTTCCTTATCTAATTCTACCTGCAATTTGCATTTATAAAATGTAAAGGCAAATGGTTTAAATTCTGAGCCTCTCCCTTTTGACAAATTACTGAGAGAAGCTCTCTTTATTTATCCAACCTTTGAGTCACAGCCAGGAAAACTACATGCATCCTTTCAAAAATGAAACTAGTCAGCTAAACTGTTTCCAATGTGCTCCCACACAAAATGCCTATAATAAAAGTTGAGTTTAAATGATATTATGCTTAAAGTTGTGAAAGTTAAAAAGCAATAATCCTAAGCCGGCGCCGTGGCTCAATAGGCTAATCCTCCACCTTGCGGCGCCGGCACACCGGGTTCTAGTCCCGGTCAGGGCGCCGGATTCTGTCCCGGTTGCCCCTCTTCCAGGCCAGCTCTCTGCTATGGCCAGGGATTGCAGTGGAGGATGGCCCAGGTGCTTGGGCCCTGCACCCCATGGGAGACCAGGAAAAGCACCTGGATCCTGGCTCCTGCCATCGGATCAGCGCGGTGCGCCGGCTGCAGCGGCGGCCATTGGAGGGTGAACCAACGGCAAAGGAAGACCTTTCTCTCTCTGTCTCTCTCTCTCACTGTCCACTCTGCCTGTCAAAAATTAAAAAAAAAAAAAAAAAAAAGCAATAATCCAGTTCAACCTCATTTCACAAGTTGGAAAACAGAAACACCAAGGTCCAAATTAAGCAGAAATGTTAGAAATGAAAAATTTGAAACAAGGAAATATTCACTGAGTAGGCTTCAGAGAAAACTGGAAATTTTATAAGAAAGAGTCAATGAATTTGAGGTCATTTCAACAAAAGTTGTGCAAATCGAAAAAGAAAGTGATAACAAGTAGGAAAAAAAAACTCCACCACATCTAACAAGAAGACAATATCTAATGGCATAGGCATACATGTAGCTGTAGTACCTGAAGAGGAGAATGATAATGAAACAAATGAAATATTTGGAAATGGTTGAGAATTATACAAAATTTTAAAAAAACTAAACTGCAGATCAAAAATGTCATGAACTACAACTAAGATTAAAAAGGTTAGAAATAAAATCATACCTGGGCACATCTTAGACAACATGTCAAAAATCAAATATAAAAGCCTAATGTTAGAGCAATAAAAATATACTATGCACATGATGGCAACAACAGAAATGACAGTTAACTTCTAATCCAAAGCAATCAAAGACAGAAAACAAAAATACACTTCAAATAGTAGAAAGGGGAAAAAAAAACTGGCCATATATAATTCAGCAGTGGCAAAAATACCTTTTTAATATAAGGCAAAATGAAGAATTTTTCAAGGAAACAAAAATTAAGATAATGCATTTTCAGTGGAACTACGATACAAAAAGTGGTAGAAGAATTTATTCAGGCTGAACAAAGATATCATGAAAGTCTAATCTGCTATGAAAAATCACCTCGTATGACAATATTTTACTTGTTTTATACTCTTAATATATATTTTGCCATTGTGTTTTTCAAATGCAAGCCAGATGTACTGTATAAAAAGATCTTATTGGTTATGGTACTTGTGAATCTCAGCACTTAATGATCTCCATAGAAGTCAGTGTGTTTCACAAAGACACCTACATTCTCTACAAAAATTTCTAACCCTCCATGAGCTTTCTCTGCTCCTTTCCACTGCTTTCTAGTCAATAACTCTAAGTCTGTTGCTCCCAAACTCTTCACATTAATCTGAAAGCATGATAAATGATCAGACATTGCATAAGCAGTCATGCTACCAATCCATAAAGAACTAATATAACCACCAAAAAGCATATACTTTAACCTAAGAAAATAGAAATTTCTTTGGAATAAAATTGTGTACCTCAATATATAAACTCAAAAAGCTTTATCCTTGGAGTATGCCATGTGGTTTCCAACAATAATGTTAAAGAATTGTATACATGTCTTATTATTTGTTTTCACTTTTATCCTTTTCTGTTGCCTTAGTAATATCTTTGACATTTAAACTTTCCAGGTTTTCTTTCATACCTCTGTTATTCTATAGGCAAAAAAATTGTAAAATTTAGTGAAGTTAAATTAGTGTTATAGAAATTTAGTTTTGTGAAATTTTAGATTTTATATGAAGAAATTCTGTAAAAATATGCAATTGTTTTAAGAATTATTATAAAATCTCAACTTAGTATCATAAAGTTTATCACAAGTTTTTAATTCTTTCTTTTAATAAAAAAAACTCTATGTGTGGTCTGGCAAATCTAGAGTAAGTTAAGGCAAGCTTCCTGAAGGGGATGTCATTTCTAGTCTGAGCAGAATTTATTCTGTTCACAAAAATCTTCTCAGTTCAAATAACTATGGATTGGACATGTTATTTAATTTGGGAATATATAGGAAAAACAAATCAAGAGGAATGACATTAACAAGCTGACTGAATAAGTGATTTTTACCACCATTTCTCCAAAGTGTACTAATTTTGACCACTACCTACAGGTAGTTGTACCTTTCTGGAAGTACTGGTATCCAGCAGAGAAGTCCCAGCCCAACACTGCAGCAAAATATCAGAATAGATGTATAAAAGATTGTAAGGACAGTATCACTCTATCTGTGCTATCCCTTTTCCAAGATGATTCATTCTACAAGGGAAAGTGATAGTGTCACAAAGAAAGACAAATAACTATTAATGCTTGAAAAATCAAGAAAGGTTTTGTGTCCTGTTAACCAACTCTTGGATGCCATCAGGGCTACCACAAATGGTCCACACTGACAACGTCCTGCATGTCTGAACTATTCCCCTCTCCCCCCTCTACTCTCTATATGTCCCCTTTAAACAGTGTCTGCAAGCATTTTGAAGTGGCTTGTGAGCACCTGTAGTCAGTTGGCTCAGCCATGGATGACTTCAGGTCCCTGTCCTAAGAAAAACAAATGGAGACTCATTTCACTCAGTCTGGCCTTTAAGAATCAAGGGAAGGCATATAATGTTAAGAATTCCCCTGTACAGGATGGAACAAAAGGAGCAGAGATTTAAAATCTATAACCACATTGAATGGTGAAGGTAGTTCTCTCCCCAAAAGACTCAATAAAGACTGGATGATATGACTGCTTCTTCAAGTGCTATATGCAAGTGTGAGACCATAATAATAAGAAAAGCCAAAAAATACAACAACAACAAACACAATAATATTCCAAGCAAACCGAATAAATAAGGTACACCAACTACCTGAAAATAATTAAATGTAATTGTTTTAAGGAAGTTCAGTGACCTATAAGAGAACATAGAGGCTGGCGCCGCAGCTCACTAGGCTAATCCTCTGCCTTGCGGCACCGGCACACTGGGTTCTAGTCCTGGTCAGGGCGCCGGATTCTGTCCCAGTTGCCCCTCTTCCAGGCCAGCTCTCTGCTGTGGCCCAGGAGTGCAGTGGAGGATGGCCCAAGTACTTGAGCCCTGCACCCCATGGGAGACTAGGATAAGTACCTGGCTCCTGCCATCGGATCAGCGCGGTGCGCCAGCCGTAGCGCGCCGGCCATTGCAGCCATTGGAGGGTGAACCAATGGCAAAAGGAAGACCTTTCTCTCTGTCTCTCTCTCTCTCACTGTCCACTCTGCCTGTAAAAAAAACAAAAACAAAAAAAAAAAAAACAAAAAAACATAGATACACAATTCACAATTCAATGAAATATGGAAAACAGCCCATGAACACAACTAGAAGTTAAACAAAATAATGGAAATAATCAAGATATTGGAGCTGAAGAATGAAACCAATGAAATGGGAGTACAATACAGAGCTTCAACAGAACATTTAATCAAGCAGAAAAATCTTAAATACAGGTTTTTTGAAATTATCCAGAGAAAAAAGTTTACAGGATATATAGAACATTATCATCACCAAAAAACAGCACATAGTGGAATTCTTAGGAGTATAGTGAGAGAAAGGGGTAGAATGTTTATTTAAAGAAATACTGGTGGAAATTTTCTCAAATCATGAGAGAGATATGAGCATCTAGAGACATGAGGCTCATTAAGAGAACTTCAGAACTAGATAAAGAAATTATGGGATATGTACACTACAGAATACTACATGGCAGTAAAAAAAATGAAATCCAGTCATTTGAAACAAAATGGATCATTCTGGAAAATTTCATACGTAGTGAAATAAGCCAGTCCCAAAGGGACAAATACTATATGTTCTCCCTGATCTGTGAAAGCTAACAGTACACCTGAAATGAAAGCCATAGCAGTGAAATTGACCCTTTGAGAAGCAATGACTTGAACAGCTCTCATCTTCACTGTTGAGGAACAGTTTTTTTGTTGTTTTTATTTTTTTTATTTTTTTCTCTCTTCTTCATACTATATGTTGAACTCTTTACTTAACATCAAGTTAATCATATGTATATAAAGTCAGTTGAAAATAGATTTCAGTAAAAAATAAGAGGGGGAATAAGAGAGAGGGGAGGAGATCTGAAACTGTAAAACTGTATAATTCTGCATATATTCCTATGGACTTACTGCTAAAGGTACAGTTTGAAAACTTGCCTTGGGACTCCAAATCCCATTAAAATTGGTGGTAAAAATGCCATCTTGTTAAAGTGATCATATTAAGTGTTAAAGTGAACATATAAATAGTATTAAGTGTTAAAGAGATTATAAAAATAACATCAAGTGTCTGGTAATAATAATAGACAGAATCAAAAAGAAGGGAATATCCAATATGGGAAGCAGTCCACACAGCAGACTCATAGAATGACAATCACTTTAAGTAACACTCTTACCTCAGAATTAGCCCTTAAGGCATTCCAGTGTGGCTGAAAAGCCTATGAGAGTATTTCAGGCATGGAAAGCCAAGATACTGTGGCAAAAAAATATCCTACATGAAGGATTTCTGTGAGTTAGATCCCATTGGAAAGAAAGGACCACCAACAAAGGATATACTTTTCTCTGAAGGGAGGAGAGAACTCCACCTTGCTCATGGCCTTGTCTAAATACTGACGGAGTTTGTGGTCACAAAAGCCTTCCATAGCCTTTGTAGCTCATCACAAAAGCCTCAGGTGGGCCGGCGCTTTGGCTCACTAGGCTTGCGGCGCTGGCACACCGGGTTCTAGTCCCGGTTGGGGCGCCAGATTCTGTCCCAGTTGCCCCTCTTCCAGGCCAGCTCTCTGCTGTGGCCAGGGAGTGCAGTGGAGGATGGCCCGAGTACTTGGGCCCTGCACCCCATGGGAGACTAGGAGAAGCACCTGGCTCCTGCCATCGGATCAACGTGGTGCGCCGGCTGCAGCACGCTGGCCGCGGCGGCCATTGGAGGGTGAACCAACGGCAAAGGAAGACCTTTCTCTCTGTCTCTCTCTCTCACTGTCCACTCTGCCTGTCAAAAAATAAATAAATAAATAAATAAGCCCCTCAGGTGATCACTAACATCATAAATAAGAGGGTTGATTGTTAAATTAACAACAGAAGTCACTGCACTTACTCCCATTGTAGGACCTCTGTCCTTAATGAGTTGTACTATGAGAATTAACTGTAAAACTTGTTCTGAAACAGTACTATATACATTGTGTGTGTGTGTGGGTGGGTGGGTGCAAACTGTTGAAATCTTTACTTAGTATAGAGTTGGTCTTCTGTATCTAAAGTTAATTATAAATGAATCTTAATAAAGGATGGGATGGGAGAAGGAGTAGAAGGTGGGATGGGAGAGGGGGTGAAAGGGTGGGTATTAGGGGAAGAACCACTATATTCCTAAAGTTGTACCTATGAAATTTGCATTCATTAAATAAAAGCTTTAAAAGAGAAAGAGAACCTCTGAGATCTAAGATGGCTGAATAGGGTGTAGCCACACTAACTTCAGCTGCTCTTACATGTGAAAAGGATGAAGGAAGGACTATATTTCCTGGGGCCTGATGGATATTTTTGGTGAATAAGTGAAAAGTCAATGAAGACTCTGTGGGACCAAAGGTGAGAAGACAGAGACACCACTGTAGCCAACTGTGTAGTGCAGCCAGCTACTAGCTGTGAGCTACCATTATACCATCACATGGTAGGAAGAATTCAATATGTCAAATAAAAAACACAGTGGAAAGCCTTAACAACAGACTTCGTGAGGCAAGAGAAAGAATGCCTGAGCTAGAAGACAAATCTTTGGAAATATCTCAGTCAGAAAAAAAAGAAAGAGAAGAAAAAATGAGAACTAAAAATAGTGTTCAAGATGTATAGGAATGCTGTCAATCAACCAAGCATACATGCCTTATGAGTTCCTGAAGGTGTGGAAAGAGAGAATGAATTAGAAGGCTTATGTAGTGAAATAATAACAAAAAATTTGCTTAATTTGGATAAAAAAAGGGACATCCAAGTACAGGAAGCACATAAAACTCCTAACAGAAATGTTCAGAAAAGACCTTCACCACCAGACATTATAGTCAAACTTTCAACAGTAAAACATAAAGAAAAGATTCTAGGGGCCAGCACTGTGGAATGGTAGACTAAGGCTCTGTCTGCAGTGCCAGCATCCCATATGGGTGCTAGTTCATGTCCCAGCTGCTCCTCTCTACTATTATCTGAAAAAGTAGTGGAAGATGGGCCAACTGCTTGGGCCCTTGTACCTGCATGGGAGACCTGGAAGAAGCACCTGGCTCCTGACTTCAGATCAGCTCATTTCCAGCCATTGCAATCATTTGGGGAGTGAACCAGGAGATGAAAGACTTTCTCTCTGTCTCTCTGTAACTCTACTTCTCAAATAAATAAATAAAATCTTTTTTAAAAAGATTCTAAAATGTACATGAGAGAAATGCCAGATTACCTTCAGAGGATCTCCAATTAGACTGACAGTGCTTTCTCGTCAGAAACCCTACAGGTAAGTAAGTGAGTAAGTAAATAAATAAATAGGGGCCAGCACTGTGGCATAACGGGTAAAGCCACTTCTTGCAGTGCCAGCATCCCATATGGGCGCCAGTCGAGACTTGGCTGTTCCACTTCCAATCCAGCTCTCTGATATGGCCTCAGAAAGCAGTAGAAGATGGCCCAAGTCCTTGGGCCCCTGCACCCGTGTGGGAGACCTGAAGGAAGCTCCTGGCTCCTGGCTTCAGATCAGAGCAACTCTGGCCATTGCCGCCATCTGGGGACTGAACCAGCAGATGGAAGTCCTCTCTCTCTCTTTCTCCCCTTCTCTCTCTCTCTCTCTTTCTGCCTCTCCTTCTCTCTGTGTGTAACTGTGACTTTCAAGTAAAAATAAACGAATCTTTAAAAATAAATAAATAAGAAAAAAATTAACCCCACTATCTAGGAAAGAATGGAGAGAAATAGTCCAAGCCTTAAAAGAAAAAGTTGTCAACCCAGAATACTCTATTCTGCGAAACTCTCATTTATGAAGGAAAGTGAAATAAAGACCTTCCAAAACAAACAGAAAATGAAATAATTTGTCACCATTCATGTAGCATTACAAATGATGCTGAATGATTTGCTACACACAGAAACACAGAAAGGTAGTCGCCCTTATGAAAGAGTGTGGAGAAAGAAAATCTCCTAGTGAAAGTACAAAGAAAACAATAGCAATCCAAGGTAAACAATAGGAATATTTATGGAAAAATTGCAAGGCCAAGTTGTTACTTATCAATAATAACCTTGAGCCGGCGCCGCGGCTCACTAGACTAATCCTCCGCCTAGCGGCGCCGGCACACCAGGTTCTAGTCCCGGTAGGGGCGCCGGATTCTGTCCCGGTTGCCCCTCTTCCAGGCCAGCTCTCTGCTGTGGCCAGGGAGTGCAGTGGAGGATGGCCCTGCACCCCATGGGAGACCAGCATAAGTACCTGGCTCCTGCCATCGGATCAGTGCGGCGCGCCGGCCGCAGCGCGCAGTCCGCGGCGGCCATTGGAGGGTGAACCAACGGCAAAGGAAGACCTTTCTCTCTGTCTCTCTCTCTCACTGTCCACTCTGCCTGGCAAAAAAAAAAAAAAAAAAAAAAAAAAAACCTTGAATGTAAGTGGCCTAAATTCTCCATCTAAATGATACAGACTGGCTGAATGAAATAAAAAACAAGGTCAATCTATTGTTGCCTACAAGAAATACACCTCATCAACAAAGATACACACAGACTGAAAGTGAAAGGATAGAAAAAGATATTCCATACTAATGGAAAGCAAAAAAGAGCAGGAGGAGCCATCCTAATATGAGACAAAATAGACTTTAACATAGAAAATGTAAAAAGAGAGAAAGGAGGGCATTATGTAATGAATAAGGGAATAATTTAACAGGAAAATGTGATCATAGTAAATGTAAATGCACACAATGCCTGGGCACTTGACTATTTAAAAGCAATGTTAATTGATCTAAAGGGAGACATAGACGCCAATACAATAATAGTGGGGGACTTCAACACCCCACTTTCATGAATAGATCAACTAGACAAAAAAATCAACAAACAACAGTGAATCTACACTATGGATCAAACTGACCTAACTGATATCTACAAAACATTTCATCCCACAGATGCAGAAAACATATTCTTTTCATCAGTACATGGAACTTTCTCTGGGATAGATGATATTTGACCTAATTGATATCTACAAAACACTTCATCCCACAGATGCAGATCAGTGCATGGAACTTTTTCTGGGATAGATGATATACTAGGCCATAAAGCAAGTTTCAACAAATTCAAATGAATTGAAATCATACTAAGTATCTATTAAGTACTTAAGAAACTCTAGAAAATATGAAAACACATGGAGACTGAAAACATGCTCCTGAATGAACAGTGGCTCAAAGAAATAAAAAAATTCCTGAAAATCAACAAAGATGACAACACAGCATATCAAAACTTACGGAATAAAGCAAAAACAGTGTTAAGACGGAAATTTATGGAGTCAACACTGTGGTGCAGCAGGTTAAGCCTCAGCCTGCCACGCTAGCAACCCATATGGGTACTGGTTTGAGTCCTGGCTGCTTTACTTCTAATCCAGCTCCCTTTTAATATGCCTGGGAAAGCAGTGGAAGATGGCCCAAGTTTTTGGACTCCTGCCACCCATGTGAGAGGGCCTGAAGAAGCTCCTGGCTTCAGATTGTCTAAACCAAATATTTACTGTCTTAAGTCACTGAAATTCAGGGACTATATTACCACAGCAAAATTGACTGATGTGTACTCGCTTTCTAACATAACATGTCTATTAATACTAACTGTAGAGAAATTTTGTTCTACATGAATTGACTCACATTTAGGTATGTGGTAGCAGCTCTTGAATAACATTTTTATAACTTAAAGACTATTCTAAATTGTAAATAATTTAGGAATGTCTCCTGTGCTTCTAACAAACTTTGTAAAATTCCAGACTTTTTTTATTCTGGGTATCTATCTTTGTATTCCTCTAACTTTTTATTCATTTTCTAGTTTGATTATTCAGTGTAGTACTTCACTGTTTGGAGAAAGTTTTTATGCCACTCTGGTTTCTTAGGAAAGTTTATTTTGATACCTTTCAAGCATTTTGGTGGAAGTCATTTGAGCCAAAGATATTCTCTTTAACACTTTTAAATAGTATCCACTCTCCTGGATACCCTGCTAGTAGAAGCCAGGAATGTATTGCTTAATTATTTTCCTCCCTCAATTGTGTAGTCTATTAGTCTATGTTTTCAATTCTGGTTAATAAATTGTTTTGATTGTATTAATGTCCTTAGAAGTTGGGCAATCATTTGCCCATGACATTAAATGCCCCAAATTCCAAATAACTTCCTTTTTTTTTTTAAGATTTATTTACTTATTTGAAAGGCAGAGTAACGAAAAGAGGAGAGAGAGGAAGAGATCTATCTTCCATCCAAATGCCTGCAACAGCAGGGCTAGGCCAGGTCAAAGCCAGGGGCTGGGTTAAGTTGAAGTGTGGATCCAAGAACTTCATCTGGGTCTCCTACATGGGTAGCAGTAACCCAAATATTGAAACAGGAATCAGCACTCCAATATGGCTTTTGGGCATCCCAAATAGCAGCTTTACCCATTGTGCTACAAAGCCTCCAAGTAATTTCAAAACATTTAAAAGGCTAGCATTGTAGCCTTATATTGCTCTACAAGCCAAATGACTCCACATTGAATAATCATCAAATTTTGAAAAAATGATTCTGTATGCAGTTGGCTCAAAGTGACTTTCTCTAGTTACAATCTGTATTACTGAAAATGTAGATCAAATTTGTCACTCGTTAAATATCTACATTGTCTTTTCAACTGATTAAAACAATAACAACTGGTAACATAATGAATCCAATAATTGCACATGCATATTTCTTTAAAATTCAGCACATGATCTTTAACTTCAACCATGTACCTGAAAAATGCCTTCTGTCTCCCTTACCTCATATTACTCAGCAACTTCAAAATAAATCAATACACACCACATATAAGCATAGTAATAGTTAAGCAACCTACATAGGTCACAAAAACTTCCCTTTAGGCTATACCCTCTGTTGATTAATTTACAATTTTCTCATGAAATAAGTTTTGAAAAGCATCTACAAAAGTAATAATACGTAGCTCTCACTTCAGTACATTCTAGTACAAAAAAATGGACATTTCTGAGTATTAGTGAACAAACAGATTATGCCTCTGTCTTAGAACAGGAAAGACTCCTAAAAACATCTCATGTTCCTGAATACTGCTCATTCATGTTCTGGAAGGAAATTACTTTACTTCTTCTCCCTTTATATTATGTAACTTGTATACTAATCTTCCCTTAGGCACAACAGCATTGTGAGTTCTCAGGTGCCAAATTTTGAAGTTAAGTAGCTTCACATTTCAATTTCTATCTAGCAAACAAAGTGGGAATACAATTGCCCTTATTTTCCATTAGTTGTTATGTATCTCTCTGATTTAGATGCATGACTTCTCCCTCGGCCTAAGCCAGTACGATAGGATGCTTTCGTACTTCATGGCTGTACACAAAGAGGCTCCTATACCATAGAGCCATGCCCACACCAATAATTAGTATGTATGAGTTGATCAGAGTTACACAACAAACATCAGGTTCTTGTTATTGTAAATGTTTATATATGCATATGAGCCAGGTCAATTTTCTCTATTAGCTTTTCTCTTGTCTTGTATTTCTCAGCACTTCCTTGAAGCAAAGAATATTCAGGAGCCTTTTCAAAAAGATTAGGTTCTTTAAAAAGTGAGAATTTGATTTAAAGTTGTCCCAAAAATTTTTAAGGAAAAAAATAACAGTAAAGTTCCAGCAATGAGATATGTTTACTTAGCAGGAAGACTACTTGACAAATCGTGTAGTCAATCAGCCTAATTCTGAAGCACTGAGAGTGTGCACGGGAGCCTCAAGTATCAGGCAGAGTGGTTTCCTTTTTAAAATTCATTACATCATACTCTGGTGCTTTGAATTTGGTTCAACATGAGAAATCTCCTTCTTTGGATGAATTAATTGGAATATTGGCTCTATGGGAAAAAGAATCCCTCCAAATCTTTTCATGAGGAAATTAGTATCTTTGACATGATTTTCAGTTCACTAAAGGGTACAGCATCTCTTGATAAATGAAATAAACTGCTTCCACAAATTTGTTAAAAGTAGTTAAATATTATGCTTTAATTCTTGTGTGTCAAGTAGTAGTACAGAAACAATTTTCATTAGCATGGAGAATCTATGAACAACTGAACACAACAGGATACGAGTGTTAAGTTTGTAAATAGAGAAGTTCATGGTTTTAAACATTCATTTTACTTGAGAAAAAAGGTTTGTTTTTTAAATAGAGGAAAGTTATAACATCTTGCAATCTGTTTAAAATATATAGGATGTATTGTAGAAGGTTTTTCTGACAGAAAGCTTGTCATATTAGATATATAAATATATATATACATGAATATATTACTACCAACAATTAAAATATGCTATATATCACAATTCTCTGTTGTTCTGTTAAATTGAGCTACACTTACCTCTATTTGGAAGATGAAAGTTGGCAATATATCTCTGTAAGTACAGCTCAATTTACATTCTCTATTTTTTCACCAGCCTTGCCACAAATTTATCCCAAGGTGGGGAAGATAGAGTTTTGCAATCTGTGCTGACAAATATGAGAGTACTTCAAAAAGTTTGTGGAAAACAGAAGTAGTTTATTTTGTTCCAAAGAAACATTGAAATTCATGCATAGTTTTTCCAAAAATACACATTTTCCATTATCTTTTTGAAGACGCCTTATACACATGGATTTAAAAAAAATGGCACCAAAATATACTTAATTTTTAATTCCATCTTTCTATGAAATTCTTGAGGTACTCTCTCATTAAACTCATAATAAGCCATTGTGTTCTTTATTACAAAGAAAAATGTACTTTCTTATGTCTTTCAGAGGAAGTACAGGTTTTCAAATAGAAGGCAAATCCTTTAGTTTGAATTGTTGATAATAATATACTTAAAGAATTCCAGCTGGTTAAATTTAAAATGCTAAACAAAGTCCAATGTATGAATATTCTTTGGCTTTATGCCCACAGCCTTTTTATTTGATTGTAAATTGGACATATTTTCATTCACTTTAGAATTTTACCTCTGAATGTTTTGTTCTCTTAACAGACTCAATAGGTTCTGATTAGCATGTTGGCACCAGTATTAACTTGCTACCTTCTGAGGATGATTGTGTCATTTCCAGTCAATGATGTAGCAATATCCCTGGACTTCCTACTTAGAACATTTCTATCAATAACTTTGACTAGAAAGATGAACATTTCTTTTTTATAGATCAATTTTATTGAGGTATATTTTATGCATAGAAAAATAACTCATTCCAAGTAAACTCTTCATTTAGTTTTTACAGATATAACCATAATCAAGACACAACTTACCCCATACTCCTCATCACAAACAATGACAGATCTGTCCTCTGTCGTGGATAACTTCTGTTATTTAGTAAAATATATGTGAGATGCATCCATGTTATTGGGTGTATTAGTAGTTCATTCCTTATTATTGCCAGATAATTTTAGAGTGTTTGGGTGTATCACAATTGGTTTGCGGTTGAGCAGTGCTTATATTACCAAATTCATCTTTATAATATAATGTCAAGAATTTTTTCAACTCTGTGAAGCTAGGGCTACAGCAAATTTCTTGCAACCATAAGGACATGTACAAGACATTTTTGGAAGTATTAACTTTGATATTATTATGCTTCTAAACCAATATCAACAACTGACTTGTATTGTGAAAAAATACACAACTAAGCCCCTGTTTGTATGTACCAGAAGAGTTGAGGTCCCTGTAATATAGAGCCAAAAGCCTTCTTAAGTATTTCAAATGCTACTTTGAGTAACGCTAGAATTTAGAATTACTGAAGAATGAACAGAAATCCCAACTCACTGTTTTGTTTTGGTTTGGTTTTCTAAGTAGATAATAATTACAATAATTAAAAGTCTACATTGTTTTATTTAATTTTCTAATAATCCTATCTCATAAAATAAGCAGTACTATTCTTATTTTACAGAAAGTGAAACTGAAACAGAGATATTAAATAATTCATACAGGTCTTCCAGCTTCTACAACCTAAAGCTAGATTGGTAACCTATTTTTATCTAACAAAATTCATGCTCTTAACTATGGCTTCTCTAAGAGTAAGAGGTCTTTCCTGATTTTTTAAAAATTTATTTTATTTGAAAGCCAAAGTGACAGAGAGAGGGAAGAAGAAAGGGAGAGACAGAGAGAGAGGGAGGCAAAGGAGGGAGAGGGAGAGGGTGAGGGAGAGGGGAAGGGAGAGGAAGAGGGGAAGGGGGAGGAAGAAGGGAAGGGGGAGGAAGAGGGGAAGGGGGAGGGGGAGGGGAGGGGGAGAAGGAGAGGGAGAGGGAAATGTCCACAACAGCCAAGGCTGGGCCAGGCCAAAGCCAGGAATCTGGAACTCCATCTGGGTCTCTCACAGGAGTGACAGTGGCCCAGGTATTTGGGCCATCTTCCACTGCTTTCCAGGTGCATGAGCAGGGAGATGGATGGGAAATGAAGCTGCAGGGACTCAAACTGTCACTCTAATATGGAATGCCAGTCTCACAAGCAGCAGTTTGGTCATGTTTCTTAAGTTTTTTGCTAAACAACTTGGAATTCACATTTGAGAATCTCCATGATCCATTTCTCTCAACTGAGTACTTTGCAAAAGTGTGGAATTTTGATCACTGAGGATCCTGATATTGAACAGTAAGAGAATAAGAATCCAACCTGGAAGTCCAAATAAGAGTATTTAATAGCAGTTCAGAATATAGAGTCAAAATCCTGTTGATTTTATGCTCCACTTGGAAATAAAGGTTGCATATCTGAAATATATGTTTCTGAGAGCAGAAACATCTCAGATACCAGTTTTTCTTTATTTCTTACTTCCTTCTTTCCATCCTACCTTCTCTTCTCTTCTCTTCTCTTCTCTTCTCTTCTCTTCTCTTCTCTTCTCTTCTCTTCTCAGAATATAAGCATAGGGGCCAGTATTGTGGTGTATGTAGTAGGTTAAGCCCCCACCTGCCATGCTGCCATCCCATGTGGGTGCAGGTTCAAGTCCTCACTGCTCCACTTCTGATCCAGCTTTCTGCAGGTGGCCTGGGAAAGCAGTGGAAGATGGCCCAAGTGCCTGGACCTCTGCACCCACTTGGAAGATTCAGAGGAAGCTCCTGAGTCCTGGCTTCAGATTGGCCCAGCTCTGGGCATTGTGTCATTTGGGGAGTGAACCAGCAGATGGAAGATCTCTCTCTCTCTCTCTCTCTCTCTCTGTGTGTGTGTGTGTGTGTGTGTGTCTCTGTAACTCTGCCTCTCAAATAAACAAAAAAAAAATCTTTACAAAAAAATACGCACAGAGTTTACTGGTTTACTGGTCAATTGATACTTCAAAATTTCATATTTTGGAGTATTTTGGATTCCAAATTTTTCAAACTAAGAATGCTCTGCTTATATATGGAAAGAGGATGCATTTGAAAACTGCATAATATAACCAAGATATGGTGCCTTGAGGCTTCTGGAAAGGAATTATTAAAAAATAATAGTCAATTTTAAGCTACTTTCCAGTTTCTGAGAACTTTTCTTGCTTCTACAATAATATCTATTGCCTTTTTTGCTATACAACATTTTCAACAAACCTTTAAAGGACATTAAGTTGTACTATTGAACTCCAAGAGGAAAACATAAAACAGCTCTTGAAAAAAAAACAGAGCTGTAGTTTTTCAGGGCAGAATTTTGTCAAGCTTAGTGTGATTACATAAATACCAACATCAGAAAAAAAAAAAAAAAAAGAATGAACTTGAGAAGGTTTTAATGGACCAAACCAAGTTTGACTGAAACATTAGAAGTACAACAAAAAGTGACACCTGCAGACTTGGAAAGAATGTTGAAGAGGAAGACATAAATTCAGTGTGTATGGGGGAGGAGGGGCAGTCTAAAAGCACTTATTGGCACTTTTGAAGATGCAGTCATGTAGCAAACCTGTTTAAACCGATAAAACAATGCTTAGTGTTTTGTACACAATCAGAAAGAGAGACAAGTTCTTCCTCCAATTAATTGGCAGAGCCTGCTTCAGTACTGATTAGGTCTCCCACACGGTAAGAAATGAAAGAATACAGAGCAGTCCTGATAATCAAATACTAGAAAATGAAAATTAAGTGAGGCAGGAATTTAGGGAAGTTGTTTTGTAACTTATGGAATTATAGTTCAGTAACATTTTTAAAGAGTACCTTGTCTGTAGCCAGCATTCTATCTCTTTAAAATCGAGGAAAATTAAATTTATTGTTATTTTTTGGATGTAATAATACTTTATATTTTACAAAGTATGTTAAGATATCGTTCCACTTGACTTTCATCACCACCATTGAGGTAAAGTGTCTGATTATAATTTGACAGCTGAAGAAATTAAAATCAGCAAAGAAATAATTAAATTGCTTGTTCTCATGCTATGGCGGCAATAACCTCAAAAACAAGATCACCATTTATAGACCATCTGATAAATAGCAGGAAACAGATTAAATATTCTATCTCATTCAATCCTAATCAGAATTTTGCAAGACCATGTTACTGGCCCTACATTAAATGTGAGACATATTGAAGATGAATCAGGCTAGACATGTCCAAAATCACACAGCTGATGAGTGGTAGACTCAAAATTCAAACCCATGTCTGTATGATTATAAATTGTGTGCCTGAAGCAGCCAAAAAAAATGAATCCCACCATATTTCTGTTTGCTAAATTAAAGAACTCCTTAACCTACTGCATTAAAATTGCATATGTATGCATTTTATAAATATTTACATAAATTATACACATAGACTCACATAATTCAAGTAGCATAGGCATGACTTATGTATGCCTTATTTTTTAAAATTTCTATTTAATGCCTAGTGGAGTTAAAAGTAAATGGATGAAGTGTGTGTGTGTATATATATATATATATTTCACTTTTATCATCTAAGGCCATTTATTATTTGTTACATAAACTTATGCAAAGTAGTTTTATTTGCAAAGATATGCTTTAATTTTACAAGCTCTGAATTTCACATCAGGGAATCAGGATAAATAAGTTCCATTATTTTCTAAAAAGTCTGACAAATAATAATGTATTTGTGAAATAAAATAAGTATTAAAAGAATTACAACTTAATTTTGCTCATGGCTATCTCACTGATACTACCAATGTACATTTCAACTTGTTCCAAGGTTTAAGCAATGTCTAGTTCATGAGTGACACATAACTTTTATCTTTGAATATCTAAGTATATTATATATGTATACATGGATAATTTCAAGTCAATAAGGTAAGCACAAAATTACAAGTGTCAGATGTCAGAGTATACTATAGACTGTGTTTATATACCCCAAAATTCATACATGAAATCCTGATCACCACTGTGATGGTATTTGGAAATGGGATTTTTGGGAGGATGGAGCCCTCATGATGACATTTTTGTCTTAGTAAGAAGATATGGTGGACAGCTCGCATTCACACTCTTTCCCTCTCCATGTTTGAAGACATAATGAGGAGATGACTATCTACAAAGCAGGAAGAGAGCGCTAACCTGAAGTCAATCAAGATAGCACTCTGATCTCAGAGCCCCTCACTTCCTTAACTGTGAGAAGCAAATTTCAGTAATTGAAGTCATTTATTCTATGGTATTTTGGCTATAAGAACCCACAGTATGACAGGGTATTCTAGGAGCTTGAAGAAAAGCAACCAAAGAAGCAAGCAGAATCAAGAAAATCTTGTCGGAGATGATGCCTGCAGCAAATTTTTAAAGGACAAGTAGAAATGAGCCAGAATAGAAGAGAGAATACGTTATAGAAAGGGAAAGAACTCAGAAACTTTTCATATCTTTCATCCTATCACACTATGCTCTTATAAGCATGATGAGAGAGTACATACCAATATGCCTCAGATGGCCAATCTAATGTGGAAAGCAAATTTTACTTCCAATGGGCTTATTCTTCAATTTATGTTCAACTTAAATTGTGCCTACTCTATTTTTCTGCTAGTCACTATCTCAAACACTCATGCTCTCAATCCACAGACTTAGAAAACATGTGTGGTCATTCAATAATTTTCCTTAATCATACTGAACACAGAAAATCACTTTCAGGTAAAAACAAAAAAATGCCATACTAGATATCAGAAAATATAAACATGGAACATTCTTTTCAAGCCCTTGAGCTTCCCTGAAGGCATTTTGATAATAATGAAAACATCATTTTAGAGTGTCACATTGGATGAGCCAAATGAAGTATATCAATTTTGATGGAAATTTTAAGCCCCCCAAATCATATGTAAATGAAAAGTACTACTTATCTCTGTTTAGTACATTGTCAGCAACATGGATTAAACAGCAGAAAGGGAAGTCTTTTGAACTATTTCATACCCAATTAAGAGTACTCAGATCTAAAATGTATCTTTCTACTACAACTACAAAAACCTGTCTCTTAGATATCTCTTAAAATCTCATTATATTCTTTTTCATTTGAAATAATACTCTACCTTTAAAATATCAATATGATAATATGGAAAGAAAGTTTTGCTAAATCTAAGAGGTGGTTCTCCTTGTCCATCTTTTATAGTACATGCATGCTGAATTAGGAAGTTCACGGCATGGCAAAATTTAGAAATCAAGATTCAGTATACTTTTTTTTGGTAAATAAATTATTCATTTATTCTCTTTTTTTTAAACTTTTATTTAATGAATATAAATTTCCAAAGTACAGCTTATGGATTACAATGGTTTCCCCCCCATAACGTCCCTCCCACCCGCAACCCTCCCCTTTCCCACTCCCTCTCCCCTTCCATTCACATCAAGATTCATCCTCGTTTCTCTTTATATACAGAAGATCAGTTCAGCATACATCAAGCAAAGATTTCAACAGTTTGCTCCCACACAGAAACATAAAGTGAAAAATATTGTTTGAGTACTAGTTATAGTATTAAATCTCAATGTACAGCACACTAAGGACAAAGATCCTACATGAGGAGTAAGTGCACAGTGACTCCTGTTGTTGACTTAACAAATTGACACTCTTGTTTATGGCCTCAGTAATCACCCGAGGCTCTTGTCATGAGTTGCCAAGGCTATGGAAGCCCCTGAGTTCACTGACTCTGATAATTTTTAGACAAGGCCATGGTCAAAATGGAAGTTCTCTCCTCCCTTCAGAGAAAGGTACCTCCTTCTTTCCACTGGGATCTCACTCGTGGAGATCTTTCATTTAGGGTTTGTTGTTGTTGTTGTTGTTGTTGTTGTTGTTGTTTTCTATCAAAGGCAGAGAAAGACAAGAGAGAGAGAGATCTCATATCCAATGGTTCACATCTCAAATGCCCTCAACAACTAGGGCTGTGCCAAGCCAAAGCCAGAAGGCTGAAATTCAATCCTCATCTCCCACATAGGTGGCCATGATCCAAGTACTTCAGATATCACCTGCTGGCTCCCAAGTTATACACTAGCTGCAAGCTGGAATAGGAAGCGGGCACAAATGAGGCACTCCAATATGGGTTGCAGGCTTCCCATGTGGCATCTTAACCACTGTGAAAAATGCGTACCACCCCAAGACCCAGCTTTGAGAGAAGATATCTCCCAATTAGAGTGACCTAATTAGAGTGAGCCGGCGCTGCGGCTCACTAGGCTAATCCGCCTTGTTGCGCCGGCACACCCGGTTCTAGTCCCAGTCGGGGCACCGGATTCTGTCCCGGTTGCCCCTCTTCCAGGCCAGCTCTCTGCTGTGGCCAGGGAGTGCAGTGGAGGATGGCCCAGGTGCTTGGGCCCTGCACCCCATGGGAGACCAGGAAAAGCACCTGGCTCCTGCCATTGGATCAGTGCGGTGTGCCGGCAGTGGCGGCCATTGGAGGGTGAACCAACGGCAAAGGAAGACTTTCTCTCTGTCTCTCTCTCTCACTGTCCACTCTGCCTGTCAAAAAAAAAAAAAAAAAAGAAAGAAAGAAAATATGCCTCCTTTTTTATACGTATAAGTTAATTAATACATAGCAGGTCACATGTTTTGATTCAAGATTCTGAAACCTCAAATACCCAGAAGAAATGACACAGACTCCAAGGCAAGACTTCTTGGCTTTTCATCTCAGCTCCATCACATACTTTTCGATATTAGGCAAGTTGTGGACCCCTGTCCTACTTCCCTCACCTTAAAAATGAGGATGTTAAAAATATCTACATAACAGGGCTTCTATGAAGTGTAAATGAGTAAATGTAAGTTATTAAAACTGTAGAAGGCATGTGGTAAGGACTATGTGAGCATTTTATATTATTGCTATTATTATACATGGAAAATAAAATCTAAGCTAAAACACAAGAATATCAGCAACACAGCCAACAATAGCTACCTGAGTAAACATGAGACTTCCCTTTCAGGATAGGATTTGAGAAGTGCATCAAATAATCCTGTTATTCAGGAGAACAGACTTTATTTATGAGCAAAAAAAAAATCAAATAAAGAAAAGCATTTCAAATTTGTCCCTTTGAATGAAAACTTTCACTTTTATTAAAATATTAAGCTCTTTAGTGATTGAAAGTGGCTTATATTTTTTAAAAGTGAAGAAGACCATTTCTAGAATAACTGAAAATAAACACTGCTGACTTCTATTAAATGTTTTTTAAATTTTATGCAAGAAAAAAGGAACTAAATTATAAAAATTATTATGTTTTAACTACAATATATATAACCATAATCATAAAAATAGTAATATGTTGGTAAAAGTTACAAGTTAAGCCTAGTTTTTCAAGGAAGAATCCATTAACTGATGGGATGGGAGAGAGAGTAGGAGGTAGGATGGGAGTTGGGGTAGAAGGGCAGGTATGGGGGAAAGAACCACTATATTCCTAAAGTTGTACCTATCAAAAATGCATTCATCAAATAAAAGCTTTTTTAAAAAAGAATATATTAACTGAGACTACACTGTCTACAATGGATTAAAAAAACAGAAATGCAAAGCAATACCCATATAATCTAACAGTGAACATGGTTTCAAAAATGTTGCAGTGGTTTATAATATTCTTTAGATACTAATCTACCTAAATTCATTATTTTGTAATTTTGATTATAATAGAAAATAGAACAAAATTATTTAATTTCATACTACCATAACATAAAAGAGGTACCACAGATGTGAATTATTTTCATACATTCATAGTTAATTTTTTAAATCTATTCAATCACTATAAAGCATCTATTACAAACCAGTACTAGGACTGGCCTTCAGAAAACAAAACTGAGGAATGATCTCTGCTCAGGAATTTTGTGATCATATGAGAGACAGACGTTTGTAAATAGATAATATTGATACTGGCCCATCACGTTTGGATCATTAACATTGGAATTTTATTCCAATGTATTATGTATTTCAAGATTTATTTTTATCTGCATTTATCCCTAATAATCTAATCCATTCAGTGAACACTATAGGTGCCAAGACAGTAAGTCAAAAGCGGTGAAAAATACATATTAGCATAGCATTTAGTACTTTATGATATGCTGTCATATATTCAGACATTACCTTTTTTACTTTACCTTCACGCAGTGCTATTACTATCACCCCCTGTTTTACTTTTGAAATAAATGAGGTTCAGATGATAAATGACTTGCTCTAGGACAAACAGCTATAACAACTAAAACTAAGTCATTTGACTCAAGATGCTGATATAATAATCATGATACAATATCTAAATATGCGTATTCACATACAAGAATCAGGGCTCTTTGTGCACTCACAATGATTAATTAATAACATTTCTTATTTACTAAAACTATGAAGTGTGTCCATTGTATCCATTTTTTTCACATGAATGATAATACACCTTTGCTAAGGCCACACACAGCTATTCTTCGAGACAGTGCAACTTGAAAATCAAGAGTTCTTTACCTATTGTTACATCTCTCCTTCATGACCATTTCTTTAACTGCTTCTTTCTGTGTTTCTTTAGTCTAAGTCACCAAAATGTATAAATAATTTTTTAAAGGTAAGCAAAACAAATTAGCCAAACATAATCTTTCATGCTTTGAGGTCAAACCTAAGATGGTTCCAGACATCCATACCCCAGCATACTCTGCTGGGGTAGTTCAGATACTTCCTCAGCAGACCAAACTATCTTTAGTTCCTTTCAGTCACCTTGTCCTTCTTCATTCTTCTTCCTCCTTAACTCTACCCTTGAATGATACCATTTGAGTGGCTGGCATCTTATTCACTGCCTTCTGAGCCCTTTGGATCCTTAATCAACAACAGAAACTGTAACCATGATCAGTTATTCTACCCCATCTTTCCCTATCTAACTTTTGCATAAGCCATGTATATGTTCAGCTTCATGCTGTGTAGCATTGTTCTCATCTTGAATGAAGTGAATAAATCCTTGAGTTTGTATACCTCCTAAGACTAGGCATTGAGTAGGTGCTTAGCATCTACTTCATTAATGAAATAACAGCATATTCACAGACATTTTCAATTCAATGAGAAACCCAAAGGAGCTTCAGTTTCAAAAGAATACTTACAGGAAATAAGCTTCTCTTAAAAAATAAAAGCAGTTTGATTGTCTTCATATTTAAAAGATCTTACAAAGCCAGAGTCAAGAACAAAAGCAAACGGAGTCAACTCTCTTGATGTATCTTGACCTAAAACGAAGGGTAAGTGGGGAAAATGTAATAACGCAATTTGATTATCTGGAACCATTTTGAATAAAAAGACTGAAATGAAATATTGGGACTGATTCTGTTTTTTTAAGTCATCCAAAGGCAAATTAATCTGATCATTTAAATCTCAACTGTATGGCATGCCCTATGTATGACTCAAATGCCATTTCCAACTGAATTATTTTTCTATTTATGCTAACACATCTTTGAATGTCAATAAACAAGAGGAAAATATGTGAAACTGTACAGAGTTGATGGTGGTACAGAGTGTGCCCTGATATGTATTTTCTATTTATGGATCACACACCGTATAGGCTTGGCATTCACTCTGAAAATTGCTAACATTTAGCAGCAAAAGGCACCCAGGTGTGTGTACCTGTAAAGTGGTGCTACATCAGAAAAACATTTAAAATGTAAATACATTACTAATAACTTTACAAATTCAAATTAAGCTTCCAGTTCCTCTTTGTTTTCATGATGTATCTGTCCTCCTTAATTACCTGTTTCAGAATTTTTTTTTATGTTTGTGTCTATCCCCCTTATGCTGCCTCGAGGCTTCATAAATTAGAGTTTGTAATTCCTCCACACCAAACACAACCAAGAAAATCTTGCTTGGTTTCAGGTTTGGTGAAAACTTGAAACTTGGATCTGGGTTCATCAGAAGTTTTCTTGGGTAGACAACCTTTCAGCAAATTTTGTGAAAATCTGGGATGAATTCAAAATCAGCCTGAGCCAATTAATTTTTTGGCAGGGAACACTGTAACATATGATGGTTGTGTCTGTGCTAGATGCTTTACGTAAAAAAGGGTGACTTTGGACAGACCTGGCTTTGAAGTTGTTAACTTTTTCTACCTAATGCGGAAAATGTGGTTCAATGCTTCTAGAACTCTATCTTTATCTTACTGGATTCTTCACAGGTAGTTTTTTTTCTGCTGCCATTTCTGCTCCCAGGAGTAAAATATGTTTTTATCTAGTACTAGATATTTTCTCCAGTTTATGTTAACATTGCAATTTGTTTTCCTTTAAAAGGAGGATCATTTAGTGATATTAAACAAGGACAGATCATAAAGAGGAATGTATCCCAAAGTACAAGTTCCATGAAGGCAGGCATTTATGCTCTATTCCCAGCACCTAAAATGGTGCTCAGCACATAGTGGATGCTCAGTGAATATCCATTAAATGAATAATGTTTAGCAGATGATCACAATACTACTCAATAAAGTCTATACTTTAGCCCTGCAGGCTTTTGCTCAAAAAGAATAATGGCTTGTTGGGCACATAATGGCCACCTTGGGGTGGACATCCTTGGAGTAATTACCTGATTTTCATTATGGAAAATAATTACAAGCAATTATAATTTTTGTTTTCATTAATCTGAAACAGAATAAGGAAACTTAGGTTATGTATAAGGAATTTAAGTGCAGGGAAAGGATAAAATTACCTGAAGTCACAAAATTGATTAGAGGAAAAGCAGGCACGTGGCTTACATCACTTGGCTTAAGAATTATTTTCAGTCTACTATGGATGAAATTATTCTTTCTCCCTACTTCCTTTCCTAAGCACCAAATGCACTACAGAATATCTGGGTTTGTCAGCCTATCTTTGAAATTCGCAGAACTCTATTACAAATTTAACTTCACCTCCACTAACAAGAATCACTTCCCTTTATAAAATTTGTATTGATAGCTCCTCTCATAATTTAGAGTCACTCTATACCCACCAAAGCACCACTGAAAACACACAAATTTATTTGGTCTATAATTACCTCCAACTTTGATTTTACTCAGAGCTGGAGGCAGGAAAACTCAGAACTACCCTATCTTTCAAGTGCTCACAGGCATGCACTCTGAAATATTCAGAGCTTAAAACAGTAATATGTGGATTCAGCATCAGTTGGGATACAGTCAGCCATCTCTATCCTCATGTTCCAAATCTGTAGAGTCAATCATTCTTGGACCAAATGTATTTTAATTGTGTTTGTATTGAATACATAGTTTGTTCTTTTTTAAAAGATTTATTTATTTATTACTTGAAAGGCAGAGTTACAGAGAGGCGGGGGGGGGGAGAGAGAGAGAGAGAGAGAGACAGATCTTTCAACCACTGGTTCTCCAAATGGCCACAATGGCCAGAGCTAGGCCAATCCACAAAGCCAGGAGCCAGGAGCTTCTTCTGGGTCTCCCACTGGGACACAGGGGCCCAAGGATGTGGGCCATCTTCTACTGCTTTCCCCAGGCCATAGCAGAGAGCTGGATTGGAAGTGGAGCAGCCGGGACTAGAACCAGCGCCCATATGGGATGCCGGCACTGCAGACGGCAGCTTTACCTGCTACACCACAGCGCCAGCCCCTACATAGCTTGTTCTTGCTTCTATTCTAAGCAATACCATATAAAACTATATAGATAACATTTACATTATATCAGGTTTTGTAAGAAATTCCTAGATAGATTTAAATATATAGAGGCTACACATTGCTTATATGCAAAAAAATATGCAATTTTATATAAAAGGACTTGAACATCCATGAATTTTAGTATCTAGGGACAGTCCTAGAAGCAATCCCTCATAGATATCAAGGGACTACTGTAACAATCTTTACTGTGGTGGCAGTAAAACCTCGTATTTGATCTTTTTTCCTATCAGTTTCTGTCCTTACATAGTATCCCTACTCCACATTTAACTCATTTGGTTTTATAAGTCCTTGACCCAAGTATGTCAAGACAATGCAATTTGAACACCAATCTGTTGAGCAAATAGCTAATGCTACTCAATATTTAATGCTACACTTCTAATTCGGGCACCAGTTTAGGCCTTAGAAATCTAAGATATTACAAAATCAATTTATATTAGCTTCTTTTTTGAGTATAAGGTCAATTTTTGTTTTTTTCATATTTATTTTTTATATGCTGAATATTATGGGTATTAACTTGTAGAAACAAGGTGCTAGTGCATCACTGTGATAAATGGTTTCTTTTTCTAGAACAAAATAATTTTACTCGATGCAAACTCCAAATTCTAGCTCCTTGAAGAGACCATCATTTTACACCTTTGCACGCATCTTTTAACTTCCAGATGCTGATATTTCCTGAGTTCCATAAGGTTTTGCCTAAGCATGCCAACCAGTTTAGCTAGCTAAGCACACAGCTAAGGATTTTAAAAACAGATTTGGGGGCTCAATTGCTCTAGAGTCTCTTCCTTTACAGCTAATTTTCCCATTCTAAACACTGTTCCCTAACATATAAAGCCAGTGAGACAATGGCTATTTCCAGAGCTTCAGGTAGGTGTGGGCATGACTTCAAACACAGAGCATCGAAATAGCAAGTCTCACCTGTAATCTCTACCTTTCAAGGAGAGAATTTTCTTCCATTTTTATTTTTTTTGGTCATTATCTTTTGCCTTTGATTTGTTTGGTGAGGATAGCTGATATAGGTATACATATACATATAGATACATTGTTTTCTGATGTTATAATTCTTGTAGAAGGTTATTTCAACCAAACTGTTCCACTGTTACTTAAATATAATACCCAGATACTGTCACCTTTATTCAAGAAACTAATCTGATTCAACTTGATATTCATAGGGCCAAAGATGTTTCTTACAATACATTTACTGATAAATAAATATTTGTGATATTGCATATTTCATTTTGACATGCAGGTCTGTAGTCATAAGTTCCAAGAAAATAGAATGCAGGTCTCAGGTGGCGATAGGAATGTTAGTGGTTACATATTTTATAGCAGGAAATTTACTAAAGCATATCTTCCTAAGCAAGGGAGGAGAAAGTTCTCTTATTTTAAGATTCTTCTGGGGCTGGCGCTGTGGTGCAGCAGGTCAAAGCCCTGGCCTGCAGCACCAGCATCCCATATGGGTGCGAGTTCACATCCCAGCTGCTCCACTTCCAATCCAGCTCTCTGCTCATGAGCCTGGGAAAGCAGCAGAGGATGGCACAAGTCCCTGGGCGCCTGCACTCACGTGGGAGACCTGGAAGAAGCTCCTGGCTCCTGGCTCCTGATCAGCTCAGCTCTGTCTGTTGCAGCCATTTGGGGAGTGAACCAGCAGATGGAAGCCATCTCTCTTTCTCTCTCCCTTTCTTTCTCTCTCCCTCTCTTTCCCTCTCTCTCTCTCTCCCCCCCCTTTCTCTGTAACTCTTACTTTCAAATAAATAAAATCTTTGAAAAAAAAAAAGATTATTCTGTCTGTCAAGGGTATGAATATACTAAAATCAAATGAGTATTTAGTATCAAGCAGCCTCCTAACTACCCACATTCCACCCATAACATGATACAATAAGCCTGAGGCTGAACATACAAGCCTCTGAAGAAAATTCAAGCCATACTCTCATGGTATTAACCAATGGATTATCCATTAAGGCCAGATCTATCTACACTAAGAAAACAACGCCAATGTTAATCTGAGTCACAGTCGCTTGAGGCTGAAAAAAGGGACACAATTTTAGCTCAAACATGGTCATTTCCTCTGAGTGTGTGAGGGTAATTGTTGTCCACGAACAATAGCATAACTCCTTGCCCAAATACGCAAGAATAATGCAGTAATGTTGTTGGAGAGTTTTTACTTATCAGTAAGTTCCTCAATACGACATGTGGAACAATGAAACATTAGATACTAGGGCCTTCTAGGTTAGCTTCGTATTTCAGATATGCTGTCAAGAAAACAATCAGTTTTATCATTTGGAAAGGTTTCTATTCTATTTCTGTGGAGAAAAAAAACCTTCCGCTTGCTGCTAAACAAACTTAATTGAAGAGATCCGGATTGTACAGCTTATACTTGTGGCATATCACTTGAACTTTTTACTGTCACTCTTCTAACATTATCACAGAATCATAGCTCATCAAGAGAAGACAGGTACTAATCAAGAGGAATTACTTATTAATTATATTTTTATTTAGAATTTTAGAAGTGAAGATTCTATTTTTGGAAGCACCCCAATCATAATTTCTCCATAAATATCACATATAGTGATCTAAAGAGTTTAAATTAACTCTTTGTTATCTAGGTTTTTTGCACCTCTTACAACATTAACAAGTAGAAATGTTTAGAACACAAAATTTAAAGCCACTTCCTCAGTGTATTAGGATTCCTCAGAGAAACAAAACCAATAGTGTATGTGTGTGTGTGTGTGTGTGTGGAGACAGAGAGAGAGAGAGAGAGAGAGAGAGAAGTATTGATTGATTTAAGAGATTATTTCATTTGACTATGGAAGCCAAGTTCCAAGAACTGCAGTGAGTAACCTGGAGACTCAGGAGAACTAAGAGTCCAGTCCAAGTCTAAAGACTTGAGAAGTAGCATTCATATTTCAATTCATTTCCAAAGACAGGAAAAAATTATGCCTGTAGCTCTATGCAGTAAGGTAGGAGAAATTTTCTCTTACTTGTGAGAGGGTTAGCATTTTTCTTCTAGACAGACCTTCAACTGATAGGATGTATCCACCCACATTAAGAAAGGCAATCTCCTACACTCATTAAACCATCCAAATATTTACCACACCCAGAAACATCCTTACAGACACATCCAGAAAGATGCTTGATCAAATATTTGGGTACCCCCATGGTACAACCAAGTTGATGAATAAAAAAACTAGCCATCATATCAAGTGAATGTTGTCAAAGTTGTCAGAATCAAAACAGAATCACTTTTCAAGCTTTAACCAATAAGTAAAGAAATAAATGGAAGGATGGATAGATAGACAATCAGAAAGACAAAGGTGGGAGATTAAGACAGAGGGGGCCCACATGTGTATGTGCGTCTGATCATAAGAATTATTCACAAAAATCTTTGCCAGGACCACAACCTTACACAGAGGTCACTGCAACCTTAAACACACAAAAATATATTTCTGCAAGGACATCTGCCAAACCAGTCTGTTTAATCTTGTGCTGACAACACCACTGTTACTGATCCTTGTAGTCAAGGACTGTTGTTTCAAAATGTTTTTTATAACCCTCTTCCTATAGCCTTTAAAAACTTCTCTTTGCCTCAACCTGTTTGAATAAGCATAGAGTTTACTATGGTGCATGCATTCCCCTGAAATCCTCTGCTATTCTCAAACTCACTTACTTAATCCTTAGAGAACCTATCTCTGTATATTATTTAGGTTGACAACATCAACTAGATAAATTATTTCAGCAATTTGCCTCCATCATACATTGTCCTGAAAAGAATATGTGATTCAGTTCTAATTCTGCTAACAATGTAAAGAATTACTTTTTTTTTTTTTTTGACAGGCAGAGTGGACAGTGAGAGAGACAGAGAGAAAGGTCTTCATTTGCCATTGGTTCACCCTCCAGTGGCCGCTGCGGACGGTGCATTGCAGCTGGCGCACTGCACTGATCCAATGGCAGGAGCCAGGTGCTTCTCCTGGTCTCCCATGGGGTGCAGGACCCAAGCACTTGGGCCATCCTCCACTGCACTCCCTGGCCACAGCAGAGAGCTGGCCTGGAAGAGGGGCAACCGGGACAGAATCCGGCGCCCCGACCGGGACTAGAACCCCGTGTGCCGGCACCGCAAGGCGGAGGATTAGCCTAGTGAGCCACGGCGCCGGCCAAGAATTACTTCTAATAATTCAGACTGATGTTTTTTCTTAAGTGTAAAAATCAAGGAACAGCATGTATCCAGTGTACACAATTTACGCTTCTGTGCTTCAAAAATGACATCATTCTTCCCCTTTTCAGCATTTATCTTTATTGTTTGCCCATGTACCAGAATTCCAACAATCTTCACAAAGCTACAGGTAAACACATTTTGGGAACAAACAATTCACATTAATAAACATTAACCAAAAATTTCTCTAGCATCCCAAAACAGTTAATTTCTACAAAAGCATTTGCTTTTTTCAACATCTCATTTTCATAATTTACCTCAAGTTAAAAGCAATAATGATGGGGGCCAGCGCTATGGCACAGTGGGTAAAAGCCACTGCCTGTGGTGCCGGCATCCCCTACAGGTGCCAGCTTGAGCTCCGGATGCTCCACTTTCAATCCAGCTCTCTGCTATGGCGTGGGAAGGCAGTGGAGGATGACCCAAGACTTTGAGCCCCTGCACTCACATGGGAGACCTGGAAGAAGCTCTTGGCTCCTGGCTTAGGAGCTCCAGCCATTGCAGCCATTTGGGGAGTGAACCAGCAGATGGAAGACCTCTCTCTCTGTCTCTCTCTCTCTCTCTCTTTCTGCTTATGTCCCTCTGCAACTCTGCCTTTCAAATAAATAAATAAACTTTTAAAAAAGAAGCAATAGTGATGGTCAAGTTGGTTTGTAAAAAACAACTCTATCAATCTGAATCCTCTATCAATCTGAATCAATTTGGATCCTAATTCCAGTTCAATCATATAACTAGCTGTATAAGCATGAGTATGGCATGTAATTTCTCTACTCCTCACTTTCCAGAACAATACAATGGGGAGACCAAATGAATAAAAAGAAAAGTCTGGGAATTTCTTGGCAATTTTGAATTATAGTCTTCTCTCAATTCAGTACAACAAAATTTTACTAATTGCCTGTGAGCCAAAGGTGAAACCCTGTGCTGGACACCTGTAGGATACAAAGATTAATAACATACAATTCTCTTATCTCAACATGTGCACCATCTACAGGGAAAGAGAAATAAATCCACAACTTTCTCCAGTGCAAGAAGACTATGGTAAATATTTAACCAAGCCTCAAATAAAAGCCATAAAAAGAGGCTAGCATAATTAATTTCCTCCAATGTAATGGAAGATACACCTTTTTATGTGAGCTGGATTTCAACATATTATACAGCCCACTCAGCAAAATTTTAATTTTGAAAAAGTATATATGCTCTTTTCTTCCTGGTCACACAGCTCATCTACATTTCCTAGCTTTCTCTTATAATTAAGAGAGGCTGGGTAGCTAATTTCCAGCCCAGACAATTTCCAAGACCAACTCGAGAAAACCTTATATACAACACTACTCACTCTTTTCTCTCTTTTTTCAGGTCTATTCAGGGAATTCAGTGGTAATTCTGGAGTACAAAGGATGGTGGAGTTGAAAAAAAAAAAAAAGCTGATGTCCTGTATGACTGTGTGGGCAAGAGCCCTTTTTTTTTTTTTTTTTTTTTTTTTTTGACAGGCAGAGTGGACAGTGAGAGAGAGAGACAGAGAGAAAGGTCTTCCTTTTGCCGTTGGTTCACCCTCCAATGGCCGCCGCGGCCGGCGCGCTGCGGCCGGCGCACCGCGCCGATCCGATGGCAGGAGCCAGGTGCTTTTCCTGGTCTCCCATGGGGTGCAGGGCCCAAGCACCTGGGCCATCCTCCACTGCACTCCACATATGAGTACATTAGATTCTGAAATGAGCATGAAATTAATCTTAATTTTTAAAAAGTAACTTCAATGATTTATTTACTTATTTATTTTCACTTTATTTGAAAGGCAGAGAAACAGAAGTAGAGATCCACTATTCACTGATTCACTCCCCAAATGCCTATACCATTCAGAGTGACCCTGGAGACCAGAACTCGATGCAGGTATCCTATGTGACTGATACAAACAAGAGAACTTGAACCATTGTCTGCCGTCTTCAAGGGTGCACATTAGCGGAAAGCTGGATTGGAAATACAATAGCTTGGTCTCAAACCAGACACTGTTATGAGATGTGGATGTCCCAAGCAGTGTTTTAACCACTATGTGAAATGCTTTCCCCTTCCTGAAATAAATCATATCACTCTATTGTTGTATCATTAAAGCTATTCATCTACTTAGAATAATGGAGGAGCTAGTACCTTGACATTGAGTAATTAGATTAAAATTATTATTAAAGTGTTATGATAGGAATGAAACTCATTTCAGAGGCAAAGTACACACACATACATACACACCAACCTACAGTATCTAACAGCAAAACAGTAATAGGGAAATCTGTGTGATATTTAAGTGAGTTAGGAAAACTGATGGAACTAAAGAGAGGAGATACACAATCATAGCTAGAAATTCTAACAGCCTTCTCTCAGTAATTGAAAAAACAAATGGTACAAAATCAGGTGAGTATAAAATATATAAATACATTCAACAAACCAAAAAACATATGACTTTTTCAAGAAAACAAAGAATGTCCACCAAGACCACAGGATGAACCATAAAGCAATTTTTGGAAAAAATTTCATGAAATTAACACTATCCAGAATATATTTTCTAAATATATGCATTAAATTATATTAAAAACAACAAAACATCTAGAAAATTTCCAAATATTTGAAAGTAAGCAATCTCCTTGGAAATATCTACAGATCAAAGAATAAATTATAAAGTAAATCAAAAATATGGCCGATTGAATCATAATGAAAATGCAATGTACAGAAATTTTGGAAATGCAACTAAAGGACTTAGAGGAAAATTCATACCCTTAAATATTTATATTAGAAAGAGTTTTAAAACAATTATAAAAATTACAATATTCAGAAGCAAAAACAATACAACACAAAGAAAATGAAAAGAAAAAAATAAAGATTTAGCTAAGTTAACAAGTTGATTACCCTGAAAGATTAATAAAACTAACAAATTTCAAGAATAATTGGTCAAAAGGAAAAGGGGAAAAAATTATTAATATATGAATGACAATAATCACAGATTTTATAGTCATTAAGAGGAAATAGGTGCTAATATGAACATTTTATGTTAGCATATGAAAGGACTTATATAAAATGGTAACATTTCCTTAAAAAATGCAATTCATCAAATTTGGCATGAAAACAAATTAAAAGTCTGAAGAATCATTATACCTGATTTAAAAGAAAATGAATTTGCAATTAAAGGCTTTCAATGAAAGAACTCCATTTTCAGATAGTTTTTCTGGTTAGTGCTAGTCAACACAGAAGGATGGAATAGTTCCCAATTCATTTTATTAGACCAGTATAGCCATGATACAATCCCCCCATTAACACCTCAGAAAACAGAATTAAACATTCCTCATCATTGTCGACATAAAAATATTAGTAAGTTGGGTTCATCATTATCAAAATAGGATAATACAGAATTACTACATATATTAGTGCATGTGTATTGGGGTTTTCCAGAAAGAGACAGAAGGATAGAGATATTGATTTTAAGAAATTTGATAATGTGAATATAGTTTGGCAAGTCAAATCAAGGCTGGAGGTCTAAGAAACAGTGCATGCTGCAGTCAGAAGCCAAAGGTTGTCTGATGGTATCTGCTGTTCTTTGGGGTTATCAACCTTTTTTCTACGCTTGTTATGATAAGGTCCCCTCACATTATGGAGAATAATCTGTTTTACTGAAAGTGTACTGACTTAAATGTTAACCTTGACTGGCGCCGCGGCTCACTAGGCTAATCCTCAGCCTGTGGCGCTGGCACCCCAGGTTCTAGTCCCGGTTGGGGCACCGGTTCTGTCCCGGTTGCTCCTCTTCCAGTCCAGCTTTCTGCTGTGGCCCAGGAAGGCAGTGGAGGATGGCCCAAGTCCTTGGGACCTGCACCCGCATAGGAGACCAGGAGGAAGCACCTGCTCCTGGCTTTGGATCGGCACAGTGCACTGGCTGTAGCAGCCATTTGGGGAGTGAACCAATGGAAGGAAGACTTTTCTCTCTGTTTCTCTCTAATTCTTCCTGTCAAAAAAAAAAAAAAAGACTTACTATAAAGATATAATCTTGAAAAGAGTATGCTGTTGATAATAGGCAAACAGAACATAGGAAACCAAAATTGTAATATTAAAATTAAAAAATTACAATCTGTATTTCAAGTAGCAATCTTAAGAAAATGAAAAAGAAAACCAGGAACTGAGAGATATTATTCACAATATGTATTGAAGTATGACTATTAAAATTTAACAGATAGAAATAAGTAAGATTGCAATACCAGCATCCCATATCAGAGCACTAGTTGGAGTCCCTGCTGCTGTGCTTCTGATCCAGCTCCCCATTAATGTGCCTGGGAAAGCAGCAGAAGATGGCCCAAGTACTTGAGCCCCTGCTACCATATGAGAGAATTGATGGAGTTCTTTCTTATCTTTATCCTGGTCCAACACAGGCTATTGCAGACAACTGGGGAGTGAATCAGCAAATGGAAGACATTTCTCTTACCTCTCTCTGTCTCTCCCCGACCCATCACTCTATCAAATAAATAAATACAATGTATAACTTCCAAAGACAATAAAGGGAAAGTAATTTTGTCAAAATGATAAGTCAAAAAAAGAATGAAGAAATAAAACAAACAGTACAAATGTACAAGCAACAGAACATATGAAATAAGACATTAGAAATGAATACAAATATATCAGTAACAACAGTAAAGGTGAATGAATTAAACCCACTGACTAAAAGGCAGAGACTCTGATTAGATAATAACAACAAAAATCTAGCAGTATGCTCTAGAAGAATCATCCCTAAAGCATATCAACAGAGGAAGATGCAGAGTAGGAGGAAAGATTACTCTGGGAAAATATAATTTAACAAACTATTCTCTAAGTAGACAAGCATTTTTGGTGATTAAAAATGATTATTTCACTTAAATATAGTATATACACTGAGCTTCTAAGTATAAACCAGATGCTGCTTGATACATAGTCCTATATTAAAAAAAAATCCTTGCCTTCATGACCATATTCCATTGAGGAAAAAAATACAATAACCAAAATTATAAGTTACACAGATCATTTGATGATAGTAACTGCTTTAGAAAACAATCTGGGGGGAATGGGGACAGGGAGAAGCAGGTATAGCATCAGGGGCTTCCATTCTAAATAGAAATATCAAGACAGACGTTTCAGAAAACTGTCTTTCCAACAAAAAAGGAAGGGAGTGAGTCATGTGAATATCCGGTAAAAGTATACCTGGCAGAACCAAAACCCAGAACATAAATCTATAGGAGATATCTGTTCCTGGAGACTTGAATAGAGACATAACATGATCTGTCACATGGCTGAAATGTGAGTATTATCGTCGTCAGTTGGACAAAGGTAGAAACAGAAAGTTTAGAATCTATAATAATCTAGACAATTGATGATTGTTAGTTAAATGAGGATAATAACAATAAATGTTGTGTTACCTAGCCAGGTTTCTAACATACTAAAATTAGAAGGGAGTATTTGTCTAGCAGTTGATACTTCTGTACTGTGTATCAGAGTACCTGGGTTCAATTTTAAGCTCCGGTTCCTGACTCTAGCTTTCTGCCAATGCAGACCCTGGAATGAAGCTGTGATTGCTCAAGTAATTGGGTTCCTGCTTCACACACAGAGATCTAAACTGAGTTCCTAGCTCCTGGTTTCAGGTTGGCCCAGCCTTGGCCATTATAGGCATCTTAAGAAGAAAGCCAGTAGATGAGAGCCAATACCCATCTTTCCAAATAAATAAAAAATAAAAACAAAAGATATGAGATCTTTTTTAAAAAAAAATCAATCCAATTTATAGGTATCAAATTTTCTACTGAATAGTTAAAATATAGCATTAAATACCTGAGTAAATATAAGATACCTCAATTTTCCTGAGCATAAGCATATTTATTTATAATGTGGGGGTGAGAATTCCTAACAGAATTTCAAGAGATACTTAAAACAAGTATTAAATATAAAAGTAACCCAGATACTATAAAATATTTCATAGATTCAACAGACTGCAATAGTTAAAAAGTTTCCAAAAGTTCATAAATGACATGGCCAAACAACTATGAAGCAAGACATTACCCCCAAAATGCTAGCTAGGCTAACCTTTTATTCAATTGCTTGTGATAAAGAGATCATATTCTCCCAAAGAAGATCATGTATGTCCCATACCACATGCTGTTTTCATGATGTGTTGTTGATATGCCTTCAGAGAAGCCCTGCGTGTGAGTGGACCTTTATGGTTGTATCTACCATCAGAACATGCAGGAATGACCCTGCATGACTTTCATAGGTTATGTATATGAGTAAAATTGATATTGTAAGATTTGATTATTATTTATAGCCCTAGGGTATACTTCAGAGGAACAGTGGTCTTTCTAATTACTACTTGTAGAATCCTTTATTTAGTGGAGGATTAAACTGAGGATTATAAAGTAAGTTTAAAGTATGTCATGGCAAAGAAAAAAATAAGAAAGAAGGAGGGAGAGTGGGGTGGAGGAATGGAGAGAAGAGGGGGAACTATCATTATGTTCTTAAATTGTACATATGAGATACATGAAATCTGTTTCTTTTATATATACAAAACATTCCATCAAAAAATCAAAACATCTCTCAATATACTTGCCCCTGAAATCTAGCCACCCTACTACAATGAAGCCAAAGCCATTTGTTTAGCCCAGCAGGGCTTTCAGCCCAAATCTAGCATCAGCTGCTAAACCTATGAGATAAGCCCTCAGATAGCTCCAACTTCAGGCTTCAGATAGTTCATCTGAGACCAGACACTAGGGAAAAAAGAAAAATCCACTGCTTCCCACCCCATGCCTTGATATACAGCAACCATGAGATATAAAAGATATTCATCATTTTTAAGCTATTTAGATTTGGAATAGTTACACAACAGACTACTAACACAACTTGATTTAAACAAATGTTTCTAACTATATCATAAGGCAGCTTCTCCTTCCTCTGTGTGTGTGTGTGTGTGTGTGTGACATCTTAAGCTTAACTCAGAAGGCAGAGCTGATATATTTCAATAGAGAAGATACATAAAATAGAAATTGTAATTTCCAAACAATGTTTGCAGTTGGAGTTTCTGATTTGGATGGGAACAGGGCAAAGGACAAGCTAATGAGAAACTTTTAACAGAAAATACCAAGTTGATAATATGTCCTCAATCCAGCTTTCCCATGGCAACTTTTTGTTCAAGTACAGGCATGAAATATTTAGAATTGCTAGAACACTGCTAGGAAGGCTTTTATCCCCTGCAAAAGAGTTTGTAGCCAGAAGCTGCCTGCTGGCACTGCAAACAGGAATGCACCATTCGTTCAATGCCAGAGTTTACTCTTTGAATGACTGACACACACTCCAACCCATCTCCAAAGACTCCTTTGTCTTGATGACTGTCACTTCTCAGGAAAATACGGTTGTAATTGCTTCTTGGTTAGGGATGGAAGCCTTGCGGAGGGTATTTATTTTTTATTGTGCCAAAGCATCACAGGCTCCACGGGAGGAACATTTCAGCTCTGCCACAGAGAGACAAGAAAAATCAAGAAACTCATGAAGCCAGTGGGTTTAGGTCCAGTCTCTTTGTGTCATCATATCCTTTTGCCCAGTTACAGCCACTTAAAAAAAAAACCTGTCTCAACAAATTTGATGACATATTTATTAAGATAAAATCCCTGATATATTCTTATCCCACCCACATTTTCCTCAGAGAATATAAGAAATGAAGAGTCAGCAATGTCACATTCTGCCCTAGCACTTGCTTGGCTGCTGACAAGAAAACCATGCACTCCCCATTTCAAGAGAAGTAACGATGGAGACACAAGGAGTGTGTGAAATCAGTTGAAATGTTAAAAGTTATTATCAACTTAGGCAGTTACTCAAAAGAATCAAAGCCCCTCCTAAAGGGCAAGACAATTAAGAATGTTTGATGAATACAGATTTTCATATAGCAAATATTGTATACATAAATTGGTTGACCTAGTCATGACCAGAAGGAATAATATTAGAATCAATTATTTCTAGACCTCTATTTTTTAAAAACTTATTATGGGACATATTATATCTTGTGAATGTATTGAGCTACATAGTTCCATTTAAAAACACATCACTTAGATACTTTTGTAGACTGTTGCCATTGAGGGGTCTTCAAAAGTTTCAAGCAAAATACAAATTACGAAAAACGATGCATGGATTTTAAGAAGCCAGTGTTGTAGATTAAGCCACCACCTTCAACATTAGAATCCCATGAGTGCCAGTTTGAGTCCTGGCTGCTCCACTTCCCATCCAGCTCCCTGCCAACGAACCTGGGAAAGCAGAAGATGGCCCACATGCTTGGGCCCCTGCCAACCATGTGGGAGACCTCAATGGAGTTCCAGGCTCCTGACTTCAGCCTGGCTCAACCTTTACTGTTGAAGTCATTTTGGGAGTGAACCAACAGATGAAAGATCTCTCTCTCTCTCTCTCTCATTCTGTGAGTGTGTGTGTGTGTGTGTGTGTGTGTGTGTGTGGTGTATGTGGCTCCATAACTCTGCCTTTCAAATAAATAATTAAGGTCTTTAAGGAAAAAAAAACCAGAATTTTTGCAACAAAATAAACATCTTTTTTTAAAAAAAGGATTCATTTATTTATTTGAAAGGCAGAGTTACAGAGAGGCAGGGCAGAAAGAGAGAGAGAGAGAGAAGTCTTCCATCCAATGGTTCACTTCTCAAATGGCTGCAACGGCTGGAGCTGAGTTGATCCAAAGCCAGAAACCAGGAGCTTCTTCCAGGTCTCCTATGTGGGTGCAGGGGCCCAAACACTTGAGCCATCTTCTACTGCTTTCCCAGGCCATAGCAGAGAGCTGGATCAGAAGCAGAGCAGCTTGGACTTGAACCAGCACCCATATGGGATACTGGCACTACAGGCAATGGCTTTATTCATTACGCCACAGCGCCAGCCCCACAAGATCTTTTAAATGCAGTTTCATATGAACTTCTGAAGTACGTGGAAAACATGTGGTGTACATTAGGCATTCTAAAATACTGATGATGTGTTACAGACACCTATTGCAATTTCAGTGGAATCTTGGGGACCTGAGAAAAGCCAAGTAGAAGGCAATCAATTTAAAAGAGTCCATAGAGATGACCTTCCTCACTGCATAGTAGAAAAACTATAAACATCCAACCAGGTAAGCCAGTAATCCTCTCTAGTAATGGGAAAATATCAAATATCAAAAAATTTTAGAAGACTAGTTGACAGCAACAATCTTGTATGAAATAAAGCTAGAAATAAGGAAAGATGTTACCTATGTTTAAGAAAATTTTAGCAATGTAGTTACTGAAGGCCCAGACTATAGCCAGATGGCTCGTGTTTGAACTTCAACTGTGCTTTACTAACTGTATGACCTTGGGCAAGTTATTTAACCTCAGGTCTTTATCTGTACAATGGAAATACTATTAATTTCCTGAAACCAGTAGTTTGGGAAAAAAATTAAAATGTCATACAGAATATAAGTAAAGCACCTAGAACAGTGGTATATAGTAAGAAATGAGTAAATGTTAACTCCCAGTAGCAGCAGTTTTGTAAAATGCCAACCCATATTCCATATCTGCAATAATTTTTACTGAACTCTCATCTGACTAAATTGTAAAACCCAGTAAAGTACTATTATAGTTCCCATGGCAAATGCACAGATGACAGTCAAAACTGAGCTATCTGGCTATAGAGTTGCATGGAAGAAGCATAATACTTACACATATGATTTCATTTCCCTTTTAACTTCCATACAATAATGCTAAGAAATATCATTTTTTTATTTGACAGGTAGAGATATAGACAGTGAGAGAGACAGAGAGAAAGGTCTTCCTTCCATTGGTTCGCCCCCCCAAAATGGCCACTACAGCCAGAACTATGCCGATCCGAAGCCAGGAGCCAGGTGCTTCTTCCTGGTCTCCCACGCAGATGCAGGGCCCAAGGACTTGGGCCATCCTCCACTGCCTTCCCAGGCCACAGCAGAGAGCTGGACTGGAAGAGGAGCAACCAGGACTAGAATCCGGCGCCCATATAGGTTACCTGCACCAGGTGGAGGATTAACCAAGTGAGCCATGGCACCAGCCCAAGAAATATCATTTTTACAATAAGGAAGCTGAGACCTAAAAATATATTTAATTTGTTTTGGACCACAGAACTACACTGAGGATCAAGCAAGTCTTGCAGTCCAAGTTTTTCCACCACATTTCTTTTCACATTCTCTCCCTTCCCAAGCTAAGTTCATTTTGTGCTGAAAATTGTCACCCTCACTTCTTTATTCATGTTGCTCTCCTTTTCCTCACCACCCTACACATCAAGAAATCTCAGCCAATTTGAATTCACCTTTCTTAAGGGCTTTCTCCTAAGAAAAATTGCTCTGTCTGTCATAATCTCTCACTTTTCTAATCTTCCCCAATACCTACTGTCTGTAACCTTGCTATATAAAGTGTCACACACAGACAAAACAGCATTAGCATCCCTGGAACTTTCTAGAAAAGTAGAATGCCAGACTCCATCCTAGACCTACTTGCTAGAAGCTAGACTTTAACTAGATTCTCAGCTGATTCATAGGCATTTCAGTGTCAGCGGTGGGAAGATTTCTTAGCAGCAACATGACTGGCATTTTGTGCTGAACATTTCTTTTTTTCTAGTAGGATTGGCTTGTGCATTGTTAGATGTTTAGGAGCATCCTTGGCCTCTGTCCATGAGATGCCAATAGCATACTTTTCCACTCCACCTCACTCCTGTTCTTCTAACAACAAAAAGACATTTTCAGACATTGCCAAGTATGACTAGGTGATAATTGCTAGCTTATATGAAACAATGTTATCCTTAGCCAAACTTCTAATATTACTCACTAAAGTTGTAGGGGAGTAATTTTATATCTTCAGTTAATTAGATTCTAAAGGACTCAATTCTAGATGTCACATCTGTCTCCTTTACATCCCGTGTATTGGATACCATCATGGTTGGCTGTAGCAGTTGCCAATCCTACTGTGTTATTTCCCTCTCCATTATTACATGAACTCTTGCTCTTTGAACTCACTTCTCAAACAAAATAACTGCATCAAGGCTTTTGTTTCAGGCTACACTTTCAAGAGAACTCAAGCTAAGCAATTCTTATAGGATCTAAAAAAAAGTTATTTATGGAATAAATATGTGCCGATGAAGCAATAAATTAATAATAAATACAAAGCCATAAAATATCATTAACTAAAGAATCTATGGTCACGTATTTGTCTCTCTCTTAACCGTGAAAATAACTAATGTGAATTGCTCTATAATTATTAATTAAATTTATGTAAAATTTCTTAACTTTTATGTCCATGTGCTTATATAATACATTTGCTACCCTTGATACTTAAATTTGGCCAATATTTTAAGTGCATCCTTTGAAATCCAAACAGTTAATTACTTCCTTGCCAGTGGGTAGGAGACAGCAAACAAGGACATGCAAAATTTCTAAGTTAGGTAAACAGAGGAAATTTTATGTGGGATATTCAAAATTATTTTCACTGCCTTTTGCATTTATAGGGAAAGATTGAAGGACTAATTTCGGAATTAGTTTTCCTCTGAATAAAGTTTCCAGGTGTGACAATATAACTGTTCCCTAGTGTTTCTGGAACTCATCCCAAGATTTGTCTTGCTGTGTTTATTTGTCTGGCATGATCCAACTGATCTTTTGTGTTTGTTATTAAAGCTCTTACAAGGTAAGCTAGCAGAGTTCCTAATATTCTGGTTTTACAGTATGCACATGGTTAATAGCAAGAGAACAGCATGAAAAGCGAGGGGGAATACAGTACAATGCCATTTGCTGGCTTTTTTAAAAAGATGCATGATAAACAAAATTATATAGAAATCATATATAGAAATAATGTTATAAGCCTGTCATGGTGTGAGGCAATAAAATTCTAACAAATACTTTCTTACGTCTGGCTTATAACTTCCCAAAAAGGAATTTCAGTTAAGTAATCCTTAGGACTATACAGAAAAAGAGTTTCAAAGTGTTTTTTTCTGATGTTGGTTGAGATAGTTCACTGAGATTACTGTTCTTACAGTACTTTTAAGGTGTTTCTTGGTGAATCATGGTCCCAGGAGAGGTATTTCTCAAATACTTTCTTAGTTCAGGTCAGCCATATAGTGTTGACACAAGATGGTGAGGCTGCTGACAAACATTGATTCTACTGAGAAGGATGGTTCCAGCCATGTCCCCCACTGCATTTTATCTGCAGAAGCATTCTGTCACAGCTGTCATGGCTCCCCTAGCCTAGCAAGTAACCAATCACAGTGATCATAAAAACTGTGGGTCTGTATCTCAGGAAAGGTTCTTGGAAGATGTAAGGTTAAACTGATGAATCACTTGAACTAAAGCATGATGGTGTTCAATATTGTTATTAACATCACAAGGACAAGGAAGGAGCCAGGAAAGTGAGAAGGCAAACGTGCCTTTAATGGATGCTTGGGTGCAGATCAAGATGTGTGTGGACTCCAAAAGAATGCCTATCTGGGTAACTGGGCAAAAACATTCAATATAAGAACAGGCATAATTGACTCACAACAGAAGGACAGCTTAGCCTGGCAAACCATAATGTGTGACCATAATCTGGTTATGAGCTAATGGGGATATTTCATCAGCCCTTGGATGAAATATCTTTAAAGAATAATAAAACCCACAGAGTTTTTATGAAAATAAATTTACCCAACTCAAAAAAACTATCCTTAATTATAACATAATTGTATCTCTTACTTTGTTCAGTTGCATCAGTTAGATAAATAATGCTCTAATATTCTCTCTTCTTCTCTGTTATAACTAACCCAAAATGTCTGTGCCTTAAAATGATAAAGTTTTGTTCTATATTCTCCTCCTAATTCTCATCGTCACTCAGGAAAAGGGTGAACAGCTGAAGACTTTGTGCCAGTCCCTAAATTTCTGCTTAATTTTACTGATGCATAAAATATCAAAGTGTGGGGAATGTACTTTTTTTAAAGAATTATTTTTTATTTATTTGAAAGACAGAGTTACAGAAAAAGGTAGAAAGGTAGAACGGGAGGGAGGGAGGGAGGAAGGGAGGGAGAGAGAGATGCATTCTGCTGGTTCATTCTCCATACGACCACAACTGCCAGAGCTGATCTGATCTGAAGCCAGGAGCGAGGAGCAGGGGCCCAAGGACTTGAGCCACCTTCCATTGCGTTCCCAGTCCACAGCAGAGAGCTGGTCAGAAGAGGAGCAGCCGGGACTCAAATCAGTGCCCATATGGGGTGCAGGCAGTGCAGGCTGGGGCTTTAACCTCACTGCACCACAGCACTGGCCCCAGGAATGCACTTTTAACAAAATAAACAACTTCACACATTTCAATATTTTAACCTACAACTTTAATTTTATTCTTAAATCCAAATGGATCCTATTCATTTACACAATACTTTATTTTTCTTCCCTGCATTTCTTTTTGCAGACTACATCTTAAATTTTCTCTAAAAATAAAAATAACATATAAGTCAGGAGACAGGAAAAATAATAAAATTGTGACAATGTGCCAAATCATTGCTTTGGACATTTCTATCCCAAATCTTTTCTATTTGTACATGTAAATGAACTTCATGAATCAGGAAATAAGCATCTTGGTGGGGATTTCGATGAAGATGTGAACTCATTAAGTAACAGGGGTCTTAAGAGCAAATAAAAAGGCAAGAATAATGAGAAAGCAGTCAGAAGAAAGAGAACATATGAGAATGGTCCTGCTTAAATCAATAGGTTCTCAGTTTAAGTACTTACTCCTTTCAGCTCTAACTAACACATCCAAAATAGATGCAGGTTAAATGGAAAAGCTTTTCCACAATATGCCTACTTTCCTTTCACGGAACTGGCAGCCTAAATTAAACCTATTGTAGTAAAGGATGGCTGGCTCAAAGTTCCAGCACCCGTGTGTAAAAGTGGCTGCATTTGTGCATTAGCTGCAAACGTTTCTTTCTTTCTGCCTGGCTTTTTTTTTTTTCTATAAACAGATTCTATTCTTACATAGAAAAAATGTATATGGTTACCATTTTACATGATTCTTTTCTTCTGTATTATCATTGAGGGCTGGATTTCTGTGTGTTCATTACAAACACTAACATTACTGGAGCATCAAATATAGACAAAGCAGTTCTTAAGGAAACTTTTAAGGTATTAACCCCAAAGGTAAATAAATATATGAAAAATGTCATTTAAACTGAAACTTCTGTACATAAAATGCAAGGATTTAATGAGATGAGTAAGGGTATATAAGTGTTACATTTGGATCACTTTAGACAAAACAGGCCTTGGTACCACCCCAAGCTATATGAAACACTAGAAACCTGATATCTTCAATTGAAAAATCAGATCTTTTATACTATTGCCATTACAATGTCCATTTCCATTGTCTGTCTCTCTCTCCCTCTCTGTCTTTATTTTAGATCCATCTCCATCTCAATAATTATCTGTAATAACACATTCAAGGTTTTGTTCACTTTAAAAATTGTAAAAATCTGAAAAATAAGAATATGTGAATCTAAACTCTGGAGGGAAAACAATTTGTATGGTCACAACTGTTAGTTTTAAAAATTAGTATATAATGAGTTATAAATTGCATTTAATTTAACTTTGATACTAACTACCTGACAAACCAAAAATTACAGTGACTTTAAAAAGAGTTTATTCTGCTCTCATATAAAAACTCAGTAGGTGCACTTCTCTATCTTGTTGCTCTACGATCCTCAACATTTAGCTCCATCTTGGAGTTCCACATGGCAGCCCTAGGTCCTGTTATTGCATATTAATTCTGGTCTGGGAAGGGGGAGTAAATCTCCTTATTTTTCATGCACAATAGAAAATTCATGCATTTCATTCTGTAAAGATTTAAGTATCAATTTGAAAGGTAGAGTTAGAGACAGAGAGAGATCTTCTATCTGCTGGTTCACTTGCTAAATGGCTGCAACAGCTAGGGCTGGACCAGGCCAAAGCCAGGAGCTTAGAGTTCATCTAGGTCTTCCACATGGGTACAGAGGCCCAAGCACTCTGCTGCTTTCCCAGGTGCTTTAGCAGGGAGCTGGATTGAAGGTGGAGCAAGCATGACGTGAAACCAACTTTCATATGGAATGTTGGAATTGTAGGCTGTAGCTTAACCCATTACACCACAATACTGTTCCCTGTACATTTCATTTCTAATAACACCCCTTACCCAGACATTAGTCACACAGACACATATACCAACAAAGAAGGCTAAAAAATGCAGTCTCTAATCAAATGATCATGTACCAGGTAAAATTCTATTACGGAAGAATGGATGTCAATTCTGCCACATTATGAGTGAAAAAAAAAATTGTGAAAATCCTTATTACGTACTACTAAGGGAATTATTTCTGACCTGCTTAGTTGATAGCCTATTGTGCTGTTTTAAGAGTTGGGAATATTTTCATTTTCTGCTTGTATCAAAAATACTCTTTTGTCAACAATTGTTCAAAATCTACTGTTTGAATAATTATTGTGTTATTATTGAAGGTTATTTAGGAAGATCTCCTTACCTACGTATTCCAGCTTTGCTTTCTCTGCTTTCAGTTCTCTGGAAATTTCTGCTATCCTTCAGAATAGGAAATGTTTATAGCTTTACCAAGAACAGTAATATTCTTCTGATCTAAGAAGATTCACCTTTTGCACAGAAGACACAGAGTTTATAATACCCTCCTGCACTACTAGCATCCAGTCCTGAAGGCAGTTGTCAAACATCCCAACTCTCTGCTGTGCAACCATTCCTGAATGATGCACCATTTCTTAGCAATTTAAGGAATGGATTAATCTAGCAGATGTTTCATTATAGGGCCAGAGTCGTGGACCCACGGCGGAGATCAGAGGAAACTCCTGCTCCTGGCTTCCAGCTGGCCCAGCTCCAGCTGTTGTGGTCATTTGGAGAGTGAATCAGCAGATGGAAGACCTCTCTCTCTTTCTCTCTCTCTCCCCCTATAATTCTGCCTCTCAAATAAATAAATAAATAAATAAATCTTTTTTTAAAAAAAAGAGAAGAGCCCAGCTTAGAGATAATAGAATTAGATGTCTAATTTCACTCTGCTCTTCACAATTCAAATGATCTGCAATGAGTCAATTCTCTGTAATGTACCCAATAAAGAAAACATCACCTGCCTTGTATAGACCATGAAACTTAAAAACACTCTACAAAATCGTTCATTGCATAATTTGAGGTAGAAAACTTTACCAAAAATCAAAACATTTGGCCATTGCTGTTATTAATAGCAAAAATGATAGGGTATGGATGCTCACAGTGACAACAGTTCAAAATATAGGTGATTAGAATATGGTCAGAAAATATGCATTCTAGATTATTAACAGATTTTATTTTTAGAGTACTTATTAAAAAGATTATTTATTTGAAGATCAGAGTTACTTAGGGAAATATGGGGGTGGGGGAGTGAGGGGGGAGAGAGAGAACGAATGAATGAGAATCTTCCACCTGCTGATTCCCTCCCTAAGTGGTCACAACAGTCAGGCTGGGCCAGGCTGAAGCCAGAAGCTTCATCCAGGTCTCCCACTTGGGTGCATGGGCACAAGCACCTAGGTCACCTTCTGCTGCTTTCCCAGGTGCATTAGCAGGGAGTTGGATCAGAAGTGGAGCAGCTGAGACTCGAACTGGCATCCATATGGGATGACAGCAGTGCAGATGGGAACTTAACCCACGGCACCAGAATGCAGGCACCTAGAGCACTTTCATATTCACGTAAAACTGAGTGGAAATCTTCTATGTACTCCCTGCCCACCCACACTCACTGTCTCCCCTAATATTAACTACTAGCAGAGTGGTACATTTGTGACAACTGATAAACCTATATTAATATATATATATATGACTATTTTATTATCATCCAAATTCCATAGTTTACATTAGGGTTCACTATTGGCATGGTGGATTCTATGGGTTTTAACAAATATATAATGACATGTATCTATCATTATGATATCATACAGAACAGTTGCAGAGTCTTAAAATTATTTTTTGTGCTATGTCTATTCATTTCTTCCTCCATAATGGCCCTGGCCTTTTTTTTTTTTAAAGATTTATTTATTTATTTATTTATTTGAAAGTCAAAGTTACACAGAGAGAGGAGAGACAGAGAGAGAGAGAGAGAGAGAGAGAGAGAGAGAGAGGGGTCTTCCATCCGATGGTTCACTCCCCAATTGGCAGCAACTGCCAGAGCTGTACCGATCTGAAGCCAGGAGCCAGGTGCTTCCTCCTGGTCTCCCATCCAGGTGCAGGGCTCAAGCACTTGGGCCATCCTCCACTGCCTTCCCGGGCCACAGCAGAGAGCTGGCTTAGAAGAGGAGCAACCAGGACAGAATCCTACGCCCCAACCGGGACAAGAACCCCGGTGCTGGCTCCGCAGGTAGAGAATTAGCCAAGTAAGCCATTGCACCGGCCAGTAGCCTAACATTCTTAACAACTGGTTTCACAGAAGTATAAAACAAAATTTTACAAAACTATATTTGCAGCAATACTTATACACACAGATATTTCTTTCCTTTTTCTTTCTTCTTTTTGTTTTGTTTTGTTTTTGAAATTTTTTTTAACTTTTATTTAATGAATATAAATTTCCAAAGTACAGCTTATGGATTACAATGGCTTCCCCCCCATAACGTCCCTCCTACCCGCAACCCTCCCCTTTCCCACTCCCTCTCCCCTTCCATTCACATCAAGATTCATTTTCGATTCTCTTTATATACAGAAGATCAGTTTAGCATACATTAAGTAAAGATTTCAACAGTTTGCTCCCACACAGAAACATAAAGTGAAAAATACTGTTTGAGTACTAGTTATAGCATTAAATCTCAATGTACAGCACACTAAGGACAAAGATCCTACATGAGGAGTAAGTGCACAGTGACTCCTGTTGTTGACTTAACAAATTGACACTCTTGTTTATGGCCTCAGTAATCACTCTAGTCTCTTGTCATGAGCTGCCAAGGCTATGGAAGCCCCCTGAGTTCACTGACTCTGATAATTTTTAGACAAGGCCATGGTCAAAGTGGAAGTTCTCTCTCTTTTTTTTTTTTTTCTCCCATACATAAGGGAGAACATGCTGTATTTGTCTTTCTCGATCCAGCTTATTTCACTCAACATGATGTCCTCCAGGTGCATCTATTTTGCTGCAAATGGTAGAATTTCACCTTTTTATAGCCAAATAATATTCCATTGTGCATATATACACAACATTTTCTTTATTCCTCTGACAATGGACACCTGTGTTAGTTTCAAATTTTGGCTATTGTGAACAGTGCTGCTACGAATAGAGTGGTGAAGATATCTCTTTGATACAATGTGTTCAAGTCTTTTGGGTATATAGCCAGTAGTGGGATTGCTGGATCATATTTCTGCTCTATTTCTAGCTTTTAAGAAATCTCCACACTGCTTTCCCACAGTAGATGCACTAATTTACATTCCCACCAACAGTGTATAAGTGTTCCCTTTGGTCTACATTCTCATTAGCATTTCTTTCTCTCTGTGTTTTGGATTTTAGCCATTCTGTCAGGGGTATGGTGATATCTTATTGTGGTTTTGATTTGTATTACCCTGGTGGCAAGTGATGTTGAGAACTTTTTCATTTATTTGTTGGCTATTTGTACTTCTTTTGAGAATTGTCTATTAAAGACCTTTGCCCATTTCTCAACTGGATTAGTCTTTTTGCTGTTGAGTTTTTTAAGTTGCTGATGTAGTCACAATATTAATCCTTTGTCAGGTGGTTTGCAAAGATATTTTCACATTTTTGTTGCATGTCACTTCACTCTATTAATCGTTTCCTTTTTTGTACAAAAGCTTCTGAGTTGCATACGGTCCCATTCGTTTAGTTTTCCTTTTGTTGACTGTGCCTTGAGGGTGTTATCCAAGAAGTCACCCCAAACACCCATGCCTTGGAGTATTCCCCCTACATTTTCTTCCAGCATTTTCTTTCAGCAACTTCATAGTCTCAGGTCTTAAATTAAGGTTTCTGATCTATCTTGAGTTGATTGATTTTGTATATGGTCAGCGATACGGATCAAATTTTATCCATATATATATATATATATATAAATTCAGTTTTGCCAGCACCAATTTTTGAAGAGACTATCCTTATTCCACTGTGTGGTCTGAGCACTTTTGTCAAAAATCAGTTCATAGTAAGAACAAACTATGTAGGGGCCAGCACTGTGGTGTAGTGGGTAAAGACGCTGCCTGAAGCGCCAGCATTCCACATGGGTGCTGATTCCGGTCCCAGTTGCTCCACTTGTGATCCAGCTCTCTGCTGTGGACTGGGAAAGCATTGGAAGATGGCCCAAGTCCTTGGGCCGCTGTGCTTGGGAGAACTGGAAGAAGCTCCTGGCTTCAGCTTGGGCCAGCCCTAGTTGTTGTGACCACTGGGGAGGGAATCAACATAGAGAAGATCTAGTGTTAATAATTTAATTCCAGGCCTGATTCAAACAGCCAAAAAGCAGAAAGAGAAAGAAAGGAAATAGGATTGGTATCTTTAAGAGGAACTGAGATTATTCCAAGTCCAGAAAGGAAAAACCAAGGAAGAAGAGAAGATCTTATGACACTGAAGAAGATGAAGATTAAAGGAAAAGACCTCAGAAAACCTAGCAGAGGAGACTACCACAAAAAAAAGAAAGAAAAAGAAAAAGAAAAAAAAGACTGTATATAGAGGAAGCAGAAAAAGATTTGTAAATAATGAAAGAAAAGTGGAGAAAATAATGAAAGAAAAAATGGAAAAATGACAGTAAAGTAACTTTGGGACATAGAAGAACAAAGGAATTCCTTGGGAATTAAACATGTTAGAGTAAGGAGAAGAAAGTGAAGTGGTATATACTATATGATCTTGAAAACTCTTATAGATAATATCTAAAAAAAAATGGCATGTAGGTCATTAAGTGAAAATGCCTATAAAATGGGCTCATTCTCCCACACAGGAAGCTTTTAGGCATTAGGTTATGGTGGCAATGGTTATCTCCAGCTATGGGTGTCACTTATGCTTCCCTAAAGTTGACAATGACTCACTGTGGGCAGTTCTCCCACAATTAAATGAGATCATGCATGTCAAATTTTGTCATGTGCTCCATAAACATAACTACAATTAGCTACAATCAGCTTCCTGTTGGAACTACAAGGACTCAATTTCAAATGAAGGGACACCGACTGAGAAGAGAGAGAACTGTGTTCACAATTTGCTGACTTGAGAAATTAATGGACCCAAGAAGAGACACAGACACACAAATCATGGCAGATTGTGCATTCGGCATTCCCAAGTGCCCCACACAAACAGTGGGCAGGGACTGAGAAGGCAGGCCTGAATAATCCTTACAAATTGAAAGGAGGAACTGTGCTTCGGTGGAAAGCTTAGCTATCCGTTACCCACCCACAGACTCTATCAAGCCTAATCTTCTAATAATAGCCTCAGCACACTGATTGCAAATCAAAACTTCTATTAGAAAACGCCCTTCTCCCTGAAGCTCTGCTTAACTGCATTTAGGGTTGCAAATATATTTTTTTCACTAACTCTATAATCTAGCCGTTCACTGACATTTACAGCCTGAACTTTTCCATTTCCTTTTGGCTTTCAGAGGAGTAATGTACAGGAACATGCTGCCTGGTTTAAAATTTTAGAATTTTTTTTCTACCTAGTTTGCTCACAGCCCTGTGGGATCTCAGTGAATACCTTCCTCCTCGGCACCCATCTCAGGAAGTCCCTAGCTGGAGCTGCTTGGCATAGAACATTAACTCTTTCAGGTCGCCAGGGGATTCTCTGGGGACCTCAAATCTTAAATACAGTCATGAAAAAAAACTTGTTGTGCAACTTTCTGCTTACTTCAAAAGGTTTTCTTATAAATCTCTCTTTTAAAAATAGTACACTTTATTTTTGTAATGCCACCACCATAATTCCATCCTGTATTTCTTCCTAGAACACAAACTTTAGAACTTTTTGGATTTATAACTTTATCTTCTCAAAGAAGTCTTCACACAACTTCCAGATCACTGTACTTAACCTATAATGGCTCTGTATCTCCTTTCTGTCCATGGAACAATGCTTAAATTCTCCCAAATGACCTACAAGCTATTTTAAAATTTGTTCCCATTTATCTGTGAGTCTAAGTACCCCTAATACGCTGCACGAGTCTTAACCTTGTACTGAACAATGTGGAAGTGATAGGAACATAGCATGCAAGCAGAAAATGTATTTATATTTTCATTTAATATGTTGCCAACAATTCTTTCTCTGCTCTTGGGCAATACCTCAAGCAGGTCCCATAGCTTACTCAGTCATTTATCGGTCACAAACAGAACTCTAGTTTCTTCAGGCTCACGGATACTTTTATTTTGATAGTGAGAGTCCCACCACGGTGATAAGCTTCCATCTTGTTACTTCTTTTAACCTAGAGCCTCTCTTCTCTTTCAGGTCAGGTGGGCTTCTAGTCTAGAAGCCTGCAGTGAGGAGAAAGAGGTCTGGATAACTTCTGTTCCTTCTTTTAGCTCTATCCCTTCCCATCACAAGGCAGCCATGGCCTCTGGCTTCCTTAGGGTTAAGCTGAGTAAGCGAGATATACAAGAAAAAGACCCCTGTTGTGCATGTTCAGTGCTGGGTAGGGTCCTTGAGCAAGCAGCAAGGGCACGCAGACTGGCTCGCTCTTGCAGTCGCTCTCGAGGCTTTGTAGGAGAAACTTCCACTAGTGCTCCCCCAACATAACCAATGCCCCCTTCTCTGCCTGGCTACTTAGGACTCTCCTCCCTATACTCTCTACTGTGATGTTTTGCTTCTAGTATGATATCAAGCTTCTTAAGTCTTTTTAAAACTACCCCTGCCCCATACTTAGCCCAGGGTATCTCAAACTTATAACTCACAGGCAGCACCAAGGCCACCCTCTACTTTTGCTCTCCTCATTCAAGTTGAAATCCCTGGAAACACACATCAAAGCAACCATGTGGCCCTGTTAAAGCACTTTTAATTTATATAGACATGGGGGGTGGGGGGGTCCTTTTCTGCCTGATGGAATGAAAATGGAACCTGGAAAACTCAGATAGTAACAATAAAGAAAGTTCCCCCTCAACCATTTCATTTATCTTCCAAGTAGTGGTCACTGTCAGAATTGTTTTCATAATTACTCTGTATATTCAGCATAGGCCAATGACAACTCGGTTAAAAATGTCGGTGACTTATTCCCAGATATTTGGGGTCTCAACCCAAGAGACCAAAAGATGCTATTTGAATATCTTCCTAGATGAGGCTGCCTACAATATATGAGTACTTTCTATATTTTATCTTCTTATTTTGATGATTTTGTGATATTCTCAAAATCTTTAGACCACTCCTAAAGACACATCTCAAAACATATTATTTCTTCCCTTAACTTGAAGAGTATTCTTTTCTAGAAATTTCCATACCCTTCTGTGATATTCACAATGTCCCTCAGAGTCTCTTGATTTCTAGGAGTCTAATGATTTGTAAAGTTGTTTTACCTTTTTTGTGCACCATAAATTTCTTAAAGAAAAGTTGTTTCTTCACATTTGTCTTCATAAACCCTGAAGCTTACTAAGCCATACATTCAAAACTTTTTTAGTTTCCACAGAAGTCCAACTTATCATGCGACTTACCATGAGGCACAGAAATTCTACTTTTATATAACTAATCCCAGAGAAAACAAGATATAAGTTCTCACAAAGAATTACATATGAATTTTCATAGCAACATTACTTATAATTGCCAAATATTTGGAAATAATCCCAGTGTTCATGAATTTGTGAATAAACAAAATGTATGCTATCTATACAATGGAATATTATTCATAAATAGAAAAGAAAGTACTGATACTTGCTACAGTGAATCTCAAAAGTATGAAAAGTGAAAGAACCCAGACACAAAAGATAATATATGCATGACCTCTTTTGTATTAAATGTCAAGAAAGGCCAAACTAACTGAGGCAGAAGGTAAGTTAGTAGATTCCTGGCTGGGGGCAGGAATAGGAATTAACCATAAATGGGCATGAAGGGCTCTTGTAAAAGTTATGAAAAATGTTCTTAAATTAGATTATAGTGATAGCTGCACAACTCAGTAAACTTGCTAAAAGATCACTGAATTTTATACTTTAAACGAGTGAATTTTATGATATGTAAATTATACCTCTATAAAGTTTTGATTAAAAAATACTGTTTGCTCAGTGGAATTTGGCGTATTTTTCTTTGATGTCAGCTTCTTATTGGTGTTAATGCTGCTGGAGCCTTGAACAGTTCAAAATAGGAAGGAACAGGGCCTCTGGGCCTATTCCTTGCCCACAGAGTCATAAACAAACATATTGCTTCCATATCAAAAGCCAGGATTCTTGAAATTTCATGCGAGGTCAGATCTCAGTTAGATTGAGTGCTGCTGCAATGCACCAATGGTTTTCTAGCAGTGAAAAGAGCTGATGATCTTCCCAAGTGTCTGGCTTAATAATAAAAAGTGACTTGGGCACTGAGCATTAAAATTTCCTCATAACCTGAAAATCTCGTCATTGTGGGATTTTAAATCCTAAATTGGATCATTGTAGCAAAAGTAATTTAGAAATCAATCAGCTTCACGAGCAGAAGATGAAAAATGTGGGATCAATGTTTCCTCTAGATAGTTAAAATAAAATCATACTTTAAGAAGGATCTATACTTCAGCCACTGCTAAATATATATTTCATATAAAAGAACATACAATTCATTCATCATTACAAATGAGATTTGAGAGTTCCATGTAAGACTTGAAACATTACCTTTTTTTAACAAAATAAATGTGATCTTCCTAATTATTTTAACTTGGCATAACTTTAAATAATTTGACTACTCCCATTGTTAGGTAACCATCTGTAGAAACCCATGTAAATGAATTTGAGTGAAATATAATTTGGTCTCCAAAGAATTTTCGTTAAGTGTCCATTTATGAGCTCAGATAACAGGGTAGAGGTTTGTATTTCAAAATTCCCAGGATTTGGGATGGACACTGTGGAGGAACAAGTTAATCTGCTGTGGGGAGCAACCACATCCCATATCAAAGTGCCTGGGATTGAGTCTCCTCTCTTACTCTGATGCAGTTTCCTGCTATTGTGCCTGGGAGAGAGAAGAGGAAAGCACAGGACATGAGGAGGTCTTGCCATCCAAATGAAAGACCCAGATGGAGTTCCTGACACCGGGCCCAGCCCAGCTGCTGTGGGTATTTGAGGAATGAATCAGTGCATGGAAGATTTTTCTGTCTCTCCCTTTGTTGTTTTGCCTTTCAAATAAATAAATCCTTTTTAAAATCTGAGGGTTTAAATAATTTGTATAGTTCCCACAGACATCATTAAACTATTAATATTTCAGGGGCCAGCATTGTGATGTTGTAGATAAAGCAGCCACCTATGACACCAGCATCCCATATGGGTATCGGTTAGAGTCCCAGCTACCCCACTTCTGATCTAGCTCCCTGCCAGTGTGGAAAGTAGCAGAAGATGGCCAAAGTGCTTGGGCCCCTGCATCTCTCAACTCTAGGGTCCTGGTTTCCATCTGGCCCAGCCCTGGCTGTTGTGACCACCTGGAAAGTGAACCAGCAGATGGCATATCTCATTCTCTCTATATATAACCCTGCCTTTCAGATAAGTAAATGAATCTTTTAAAAAAATTAATATTCAAAAACACATATATAAACAAATAATTGACTTTATAAATTGTAGCAACAAGAAACACTGTCTACTGACTAATAATTATATGCTCAACACAAAATTTAGTGTATCAAAATCCTCAACCTTCCACAGCCATTTCAATTCATGGTCAGTTATATAAAGGTTACAGTAGCTGGTAGGTTCAGTGTTATGAACCTCCAACAGGCATTAGGATTTAAACCTCAGGTTCAGCTAATTTCAGAAAAGAGGAATGTATATCAGGCAGTGAATATTCCTGTTTAACTATGCTGGCACAAGGAAACCATAGCCAGCAGCCAACCCACCCATATGTAACCCACTAGTCCAAGAACTGTTTATTGAGTACTTATTGTTCGCCAGGAACTATGCTAAACATAATGATATCAAAATCACTTTTCTCATGAGGGTTAACATATATTAAATAGAACACATTAATAATAAAAATAATCACAAGTTGTGAAAATTCTATAAAGGAAAAAATTCATTAACTGAGAATCACGAGGGCAGGTAGTAATCATAACTGTGGTAGGAATTAATTTTACATAATGCAAATGGTGGCACCACTGGACTAGTAGTATTTAGAGTGTTTTTGTGCTGGAAAGCTTGGGAAAAGATCTCTAAACAGAGAAGACTTCAGACAAGAAGATATTGGACATATTCAAAGAACTTAAACTTTGGTAGAGAAAACAGTGGCAGGATGAGTTATACAACTTAGGTAAAGATAGGGATAGGCACCAAAGAATTTTATGAGGCATTTGGATTGAATTCTATGTCAAAGTCTGACAAAATATGATTTATATTTTGAGAACATCTCACTTCTAGCATGAGAATGAATTGATGGGATCAATAATGGCAGAAGAAGGGCCAGCCCTATGGCATAGCAAGTGAAGCTGCTGCCTGTAGTGTCAGCATCCATATGGGCACCGGTTCGAGTTCCAGCTGCTCCACTTCTGATCCAGCTCTCTGCTGTGGCCTGGGAAAGCAGTGGAAGATGGCCCAAATCCTTGAGCCCCTGCATCCACATGGAAGACCTGCAAGAAGCTCCTGGCTCCTGGTTTGGATCAGCCAGCTCTGGGCATTGTGGCCGTTTGGGGAATGAACCAGCAGAAGGAAGACCTCTGTCTCTGCCTCTGCTTCTCTGTAACTCTGGCTTTCAAATAAATAAATAAATCTTAAAAAAAAACAAAGAAAAGATTGGTTAGGAGACTAAAAAATATATGATGGTGGCCGGCGCCGTGGCTCACTAGGCTAATTCTCCACCTTGCGGCGCCGGCACACCGGGTTATAGTCCCGGTCAGGGCGCTGGATTCTGTCCCGGTTGCCCCTCTTCCAGGCCAGCTCTCTGCTGTGGCCAGGGAGTGCAGTGGAGGATGGCCCAAGTACTTGGGCCCTGCACCCCATGGGAGACCAGGAGAAGCACCTGGCTCCTGCCATTGGATCTGCGCGGTGCGCAGGCCGCAGCACGCCAGCAGTGGCGGCCATTGGAGGGTGAACCAACGGCAAAAGGAAGACTTTTCTCTCTGTCTCTCTCTCTCACTGTCCACTCTGCCTGTCAAAAAAAAAAAAATATATATATATATATGATGGCGGACTGAAATAAAATGTACAAAAGTACATATATATGATAAATATACAACCAATATTTACTTCGAATTAAAATATTTACTGATAAATTGGATACCAAGAGTGAAGAAAAGCAAAGAGTTGAATAGTGCTCTGTACTTGGATCATCTTGGATTGTTTCTAAGTATTTTGTATGTACCTCTGCCTTATTTTTGTAAGTTTCTGGTTCCAATAATTCACAACAATGACTTAGGAAGACAGATCTCTAACTACTGGATATTACTTGGTTTTCAGGACTAGAAAGCTCAGAGTATAAGAATGAATATGCACTTTAAAAAGTCTTTAGCCAATATTTAATGACTATGGGATTATGATGGCTCCAATTCCCTACATAGGGTCAAGACAACATTGATACTTAAATTATTTCAAGCTTTCTTAAGAGAACAGGAGGAGGCCTGTGTTATGAAGTAGCTGATAAAGCCACCACCTGCGACACAGGAATTCCATGTGGGTGTCGTTTCATGTCCCAGCTGCTCCAATTTCAATCCAGCTCCCTGCAAATGGCCTGGAAAAAGTAGTAGAAGATGGTCCAAGTTCTTGGGCCCCAGCACCCACATTGAAAATCTGGACTAAGCTCCTGGCTCCTGGCTTCAGCCTAGCCCCAGCCACTGTGGCCACTTGGGGAGTACTAGCAGGTGGAAAATCTTTCCATCTCTCCCTCTCTTTCTCTGTAACTCTGCCTTTCAATTAAATAAAATACATCTTTTAAAAGAGAGAGAGAGAGAGAGAGAGAGAGAGAGAGAAATCAGGTAGAACCTATATTTTATGGTAACCACCCATGAGATCTCATTTTTAAAGATTTAGGCCGGCACCGCGGCTCACTAGGCTAATCCTCTGCCTTGCGGCGCCGGCACACCGGGTTCTAGTCCCGGTCAGGGCGCTGGATTCTGTCCCGGTTGCCCCTCTTCCAGGCCAGCCCTCTACTGTGGCCAGGGAGTGCAGTGGAGGATGGCCCAAGTACTTGGGCCCTGCACCCCATGGGAGACCAGGAAAAGCACCTGGCTCCTGGCTCCTGCCATCGGATCAGCGCGGCGCGCCGGCCGCAACGGCCATTGGAGGGTGAACCAACGGCAAAGGAAGACTTTTCTCTCTGTCTCTCTCTCTCACTGTCCACTCTGCCTGTAAAAAAAAAAAAAAAAAAAAAAAAAAAAAGAATTATTTAATTACCTGAAAAGCATAGTGATAGAAAGGGAGAGAGAGAGAGAGACAGAGAGAGTTTAACTGGCCCCCCACTTCTGATTTGTCTTTAGCGGCTTGAACAGCACCTAATGCATACTCAACTTTCTGTCACTGGACTTTCCTTCATTATTTTCTGAATGAATTAATGAACGTTAAAGGCATGTTGAGACACCAACTTTCCAACCAAAGAATCTGGTCAATGAGCAATCACCTTTTCATAGTAACTGGGTGTTATTATTCAACCGCATCATTAGCTTTATTGCAATTCTTTTTCAGTTTGAGCATTTTATCTTTAAATCAGTATTACAGTTTGATCAATTGCATTTATCTAATTTTTACTGAATCAATTACACAACGAATCATCAATAACTGAAGTGTTGGCTCATAAAATTATAATAACAAACTCCATATCTTCATGAATACTTTTAGTCAATTGTGTATCACTTTAAAAAAAAAAACTGAACAAGGAATTAAGTATGTTCTGTTTGGTACCAAATAGGGTTTCTACGATTATAAAACAACTATTATTTTCAGGTCTACACAACACAACTGAACCACCTCTCAGCATCAATTTGCTACATTTTGGTTCTTCAGCATCTAACATATAAGAACTGCTCACCCCTATGAAATATGTAAATGTACACACACACACACACACAGGCAGACACATAAAGACTTGCAGAGTTAAACCAAACTGGTTTTAAATTTGCTCAGCAGGTTAGGAGATGGAAAGAAAAGTTCAAATTTTTACCAAAGGCACATAAAATACTTTTGGGATTTGGCTGCCCTAAAATATTCAGTTCAGGTACCCTACCACCTCTGTGTGAAATATCAGCCTTTATTGATTATTTGGAGGAGTGCTCTGGAAAGTGGTTAAATGATTTCCCATATTGGCCTCACTTTGCCTCAATAAGTCATCAATCTAAAAACACAAATGAAAAGAGCCATTCCATTTAAAAACAGATTGACTTTCCTCAGAACTGGGGCATTCATTTTACAGCTGGAAAAATTGCAGAGGTGTTAAAGACCCGACCAGTAAATTCTGAAGCCAATCAATAGCAGATCTGGAAAGAACACAACCAGATACACTCTTTCTACGTCCCAGTATTTCCCAGTCATATTCTCCAGGTTTGTAAGTTTTTCATTATGAAATTTTCTATCTAGAGAAATTGAAGTACCAACCTGTCTATAAAGTATAAATTACTATTATAAGATAAAAACTTTGGGGCTGGTGCTGTGGTGCAGTGGGTTAATGCCCTGGCCTGAAGCGCCAGCATCCCATATGGGCACCAGTTCTAGTCCCGGCTGCTCCACTTCTGATCCAGTTTTCTACTGTGGCCTGGGAAAGCAGTAGAAGAAGGTCGAAGTCCTTGGGACCCCGCACTCATGTGAGAGACCCAGAAGAAGCTCCTGGCTTCGGATCGGCACAGCTCTGGCCATTGTGGTCAGTTGAGGAGTGAACCATCAGATGGAAGACCTCTCTCTCTCTCTCTCTCTCTCTCTCTCTTTGTTGTTGCACTGGGCAGGGCTTGGCACATAGGCTCACAAGAGAACATCTTGAAGGGAACTAAAACCCATTGGTAGATCTTGGTGATTTCTATCCTATCCAATAAGTATTATATGTATATTCCCATGTGCAAAGTAGTTTCTTAGGACAGCAAAGATCATCACAGTACCACTTAACAAGGCCTCTGGCATGAGGGAATTTACAGCCTCAATGAGGAAACAGAGAAGGCTTTTAATAGGATACGGGAAGCATTATGTGGTAACCAGAATTGTCGCTTGAAGGGCAGAAATTGATCACCAACATTTGGTGTGATTTTGTTTTTCATTTTATGTTTTTAAGATCAATAAATGGTAAAAGATACTTGTAATAGGGAAGACTTCAAATGTTTATATTTTCATACATAAAGGAGTTAATTTCAAGATTTTTGCAAAGATAACTGCCGAGACATATTAGGTAGACATTCAATAATTACACATTTAATGAAAAAATGATTGAATGGGATATAGCTTTTGGGATTATAGCTCCACACCCAGAAGCAGATTTGAGCTTTAAGGATAGATACTCTAATAGTTCTGGGTTTGGGCTTCATGGGTTAATAGAAAGGAGCACACAAGAATGGAGAACATGTTGATTACTTCACAGAGGAAGACTCATTCAGCTGTCAGTCAATCTGCACAAGCCCTTTAAATAGTCCTTCCTACTACTTCCTATGTCCTAGAGATAACTACCAGTCAGGACGCCAGTGGGGCTCTCTTCTCTCTGAAGTGCTGCAAGACATAGCTTTTATTGAGCCTGCTCATCTTCTGACAAGATCATTGCTGTCTCTGTATCAGCAGTGTGCTTTCACAGAGAAGGGAAATCGCAGCAGAGAAAGGGTGTGGGAACGATGCGTGTTGCACAGACCAAGTTCTCAGCCCACACTTGCTTCTTGTCAGTTGATGTTGTTCTCTTGGGTGACTCACTTAAGTCTGAAACAAGCCTCGAGTAATGATACAGTTGGAACCAACATTGTATTCTTAATATGCTTCATTAAAATCATAAATGCAAAACCTAAAAATCATATTAAGTGACTGATAAGGAAAAATAAGTTAGTAATTGAAAAAATAAAACAGTAGAATCAGTGAAAAATCCAATTCCTGTTTGTTTTCAAATGACCATTTTCAAATTTGTATAATATATTTATCATTAAACCTTTACATTAATGAATAACATATAGATAAAAATTAATTTCATACATCAAGGATGCAATAATGAAGAGCTAACATTTCAAACACGACTTTGAATTTACCCAAGGTAAATCCATTATTTTACCTCCAATTACTACATAATTGGCTTTTTTAGCCATGGTATAATTGATATCCTCATAAAAGACTTTCCATTAACCAAATTTAGAAATAAAGCTATTGTAATACTTTTATACAAGATTTGATTTTCTCACTTAAATTCCTTTTCAACTGTAAAATGCCTATGCTTTCAGAGTACCTCTGTTTCATGAACTGTGACAAAGTGGAAGGTTTTTACGTGAACATTCTCTTGGTTAACCTTTGCCTGATACTGGCTTCAATGATTATCTCACTGAAAAATTACATCAAATGTTTGCATTTGAGAAGTCAATTTTCCCCCACAGATTGGAGGGGAGACTGGGCAGAATTTACAGCTGGGAATTGAAGGGCAGAGTTGGATTTGCAGAGAATACTCTAGGATATTATCAGTAGAAATAGGAAATTGCTTTTTGACATTATTACAGAGACATCCTCCAGATTCCTGAATTATCAGGACACAAACTAACGTGGGGAGGGGCAATTGTTATTATGATTCTTTCTCTGAAAGTTAGAAATAAGTACTTTTTAGATATTTTTATGCCATTGAGAATAGAGCTTATTTTTAAATATTGGAAATGGTGGTTTACTACCAACTACACAGTACCGTCTTTCTTCTTTTTAATTATTTTCAAAATTTATTTATTTGAGAATCAGTGAAACAGATAATGACAGAAAGAAAGCTCCCGGATGCTGGTTCACTCCATAAAAGCCAGGACTATGGCAAGCACAAGGCAAGGAGTCAATCCAGGTCTCCTAAGTGAATGTGACCCAATTATTTAGAACTTCATCACCACCTCCCAGGATCCACATTAGCAGGAAGCTGCAGTCAGGAACTAGAGCCTGGAATCATATCAGGTATTCCAAAGTGGGATACAGATGTCTTAACCACTATGCCAAACCCCTGCTCCATATTGTGTAGCATCATGCATCTTAAGTTCTCCTCTAAAGACAATTTGGGTTTTGCAATTGTTTTGGTAATTATTCAGAAACATCCATGTCATAAAGACAGAAGAGTGGGGGCAAATGAAAACTAGTATGCCACAATGGAGGCATTTGGCTTTAAAATGAGGGTAATTTCTTGAGAGTAACTAGAACACATGGGAGAGGCCAGCGAACTTGAGCCCACAGAGCACAGGGTAGATATCTTCTAGGTCTAGATGGCTTGGGTGTCAGTCAGCAGGAGAGAGATGCAAAACTTATTTCTAAGTTTCCACTGAAAAGATAGATACCTCACCCTCCTGCTCTAAGCAAGAGCTCAAAATGAAAAGGAAAACAACTTCAGCTCATATTAAATTTGAGTTATGGTGCTATAGAGGAGTTGATATTTCCGGGAAGAGTTATAACAGCAGCAATAAGGGCCATTTGCTTCCAACTTTGAAAGAGTGACGGCCCACCAGGGTCCCAACATGGCCCACCTACCTGCAGCTCTCAGCTTTTTGCACAAAATAGCAGCTTTTTGCCATTCTGTGTCACTTAACAAAAAAGTGCAATCTTGAAGAGATTTCTTGGTATAACATTAGCAGTTAATCAGATAATTGCTAAATCTCTTGCCAACAGCCTGTAGCCATTTGCTGTTCTGAATAATAAGAGGATTATTAATTTCTTCATCCTGGCCCTTAGTCCCTGCTCCAGCTCCCTTTGGTGCTTCTTAGATCCCTGCTGTGTCAGCAGCCCCATTCAGAGGCTTGGGCTTTCCAACCTTCACATAAACCAAGATGCAAATTGTTGCTTGTAGACCCCACAGGTAAATCCCTTACAGTACTTAGAATGCAGAAATTGTGGACTCTCTCTTTTTTTCTTTTGGAAGTCTTTTCAATTGTTCCCAGGTTATCAGAATCAGACCATAGTGGAAGAGCAAGTTGATATTGTTCATTTCTACAAATATCATGGTTACTTGATATAAACAGACAGCCTAATGCTTACGTTGCCTGTATTTCAGGAAATTTGATTCCTGATGCTATACCCTTGAGTATCTTAACTGAGCACGAATTCATTATAAGCATTGCAATAGATGCTTTCAGAAGCAGCGAAATACAATATATGAAGGTATGTCAAAAAGTTATAGAAACTGAATTAAAAGATAAGTTTATTTTGATGCAAGACAAATTTTGAAATGCATGTACAGTTTTTTCATAGTGTATAGTTTCATAGTGTTTTAATAACCCCCATGTGCATGGATTTCTTAATATTTTTTCCATGAACTTTTTGAAGTATCCATGTAGTGTCACAGATATTCTTGTTTATACAGGGAAGAGATCACTGTATAATAACTGAAACATAAGAAATAATTAGATAAATGCAAAAGAGAAGTTAAAATTTTTGCTACATCGAAGTCTGAGATGGGGCATTTCATCCTTGTTGAGGGACTCAGCAAAAGCATCAGTTGGGAGAGGTTCGTATTTGCAGTCAAAAGAGAAGTGACCTGGGCCTGGGTTGGAAAGAGGAAATGAGAATGATACTCTAGGGAGAGAGAAAATCTTTCAGAAAATTGAAAACTTCCCTGGGTTCAAGCATTGATTGTGTTCATTGTATGAACCAGGCACTGTGCTGGTCTGTCAAGAGACTGCAGGAGAAATGAATAAGTTCATTATTATAACCATGCAATATATAACAAAAGTAGTACTATGGGAGTGGATATTTTGTGTAGCAGTCAAAGACTCTGCTTGCGATGCTCACATTCCATACTGGAATGAGTAGGTAATAGTACTGGACCCACTTCCTATATTAGCTTTTTGCTAATGTGCACTCTGGGATACAGCAGGTGATGGCTCAAGTATTTGAGGCCCTGCTACCCATGTGGGAGACCTGGATTGAGTTACCAGTTCCTAGCTTCAGTCTGGCACAGCCCAACGACTGCAGGCATCTGGGAGTTGGTAGACGAGAGGCTTTGGCTTTTCTTCCTTTTCTTTTTTTTCTCTTTTCTTTCTTTTCTCTCTCCCTCTCTCTCTCTCTCTCTCTCTCTGCTTCTCCCTCTCCCTTCCTCCCTCCCTCCCTCCTTCCCCATTCATCTGCCTTTCAAATAAGTAATTTTTTAAATAAAAGTAGTTTCAAAACAGAGGAACATTTTTTTTTTTACTGGAATGAGGTAGGTGGTGGGGAGGAAATGAGCATAGAAATATAACTTAGGGCCATAATAAAGCAGAACAATGCCAGAGGAGTAAACTAATGACGTGAGATCTGGATGTGGAATTGAAAAAGAAAAAAATGGAGGAAGGTGATGATTCATGAAATATTTTACAACAAGTAATCAGTGGGTGGTAGAGAGGGGGAGAAATTCTAAGGTGTCATCAAGATTTGCTCAATATAACTATCATGAAATTAAGACCTAAAATTGGGCTTTCTAAAAAATATTAAGGGGAGGACATGCAGCCTATTGGTTGGGACACCCATTAGGATGCCTGCATCCCATATTGGAATGCTAGGGTTCAATTCGTGGATCCAGCTCCTTATTCTAGCTTCCTGCTAATCCATAAGGCAGGGGTGTTGGCTCAAGTAACTGAGTTCCTGCAACCTACATGGGAGACCTAGATTGTAATCCTTGCCCCTGGCTCCCAGCTCCAGGCTTTGGCTATTTTTTCACCCCTGGCCTCAGCTTTGTGAATTTTTGGAGAGTGAACTAACAGCTAGGAAGTATCTCCATCTATGTATCTCACTCTCTGTCTCTCAAATTAATTAGTTAATATTTTTAAAACAAATAAAAACATTAAGATTAAATTAAGCTTGCCCAACTTACACAAAAGAGACAGAAGTAGATCCAGCTCTCCACTGTGGCCTGGAAGAGCAGTGGAGGATGGCTCAAGTCTTTGGGCCCCTGTACCCGTGTGGGGGACCTGGAGGAGGCTCCAGGCTCCTGGCTTCAGATGGGTGCAGCTCCAGCTGTTGTGGCCTGTTGGGGAGTGAACCAGCGGATAGATGACCTCTCTCTCTCTCTGCCTCTCCTTCTCTCTCTGTGTAGCTCTTTCAAATAAATAAATATTTTTAAAAAGAAAGAAAAAAGAGGAGATGGGAGTGGAGAATGATTCTTATATAAAAAATAATTAGAATTCAAACAATTAATTTGCAGAATAATCTGGAAAATAGATTATAAATCACGTAAAGTATCTTGTTCAGGTGGTAACTGGAGAAATAAATTAAAGAGATGGCAAATGGCTTTTTCGGATTTGGGTATTAAAGAATTATTGATCTTGCAATCTGAAATAATTTCTGACTCCCAATAAGGGCCCCACTGAAATCATGCTTCTATTATACAATTTGGTCCTACATAATGGTGTCAATGAAGACCTCTGCACCAAATACACTGCTCAATGAAGATAAGCTAGAAAATGACCATCGGCCAGTGCCATGGCTCAGTAGGCTAATCCTCCACCTTGCGGCGCCGGCACACCGGGTTCCAGTCCCGGTCGGGGCGCCAGATTCTGTCCCGGTTGCCCCTCTTCCAGGCCAGCTCTCTGCTGTGGCCAGGGAGTGCAGTGGAGGATGGCCCAAGTCCTTGGGCCCTGCACCAGTATGGGAGACCAGGATAAATACCTGGCTCCTGCCTTCGGATCAGCGCAATGCACTGGCCTCGGCGGCCATCGGAGGGTGAACCAACGGCAAAAGGAAGACCTTTCTCTCTGTCTCTCTCTCTCACTGTCCACTCTGCCTGTCAAAAATAAAAAAAAGAAAGAAAATGACCATCATTCTAATAAATTGACATCCATCCATCTGCTCCTGTTTTAACCCACTTCCCACTTCACCAGGCTGCTAGAGTGATTTTCTGAACATTAATCTTATCATAGCATTCCTCTTCAGAAAACTCTTGAGTAGAGATTTATTCTATACTGAATCAAGTCCAAATGATATAGCCTACCCATAAGCCCTGGTGACCACATTCTCACCCAGCACTTTTCCTTACTAGTGCCCCCTGCCTTCACACCATTCCTCTCAACTTCTGATCCTGCCAGACAGTTTAACAAATATTCCAGGACAACCCATGTCTTTATGCCTTTGCTCGCACTGTGTTTTCTGCCTGGAATGTCTTTCACAAACAGAAAACAGATTCAGGCAAGTGTTAGAGGTACCCTGAGAAAGACTCTACAGAATACAGTGAGATACAGATGAGACAGTGGTTTTTGCTAATAGTCATAGTTAGGCAGGTTTCCATATAACGTGTTTTCTTTTAATATTTTGAGAGTCTTAATAATAAGTGTTTGACAGTCAGATCAAATGGGGCTTACAGTTTACACTTATTTTTTCACTACAATGGCAAAGTAATTCTGAGACTGTATGGCCTACAACATAACAAATATTTACTATCTGCTACTTTACACAAGGTTGATGATCCTTTCTATACTATAGACTTCTTGAGGTTAAAGATAACATATTTTCCATATAATTATTCTTAGCACTTAGCATATGATAGGTTCTGGATAAGAGTCAACTTAGTGACCAATAATGCAAATATACTGCATATTTTTAGATAAAAAGGAAGGGAACACAATGGGAAACTTTAAGAGAAAGTCTCCTCAAAAATTATATTCCTAGAATTTTATCTATGATCTACATGGAATCTCTTCTCTTTGTATTAATATATTACCTTGAGAATTGATGAGAGAAAATAATTGCCTGTACTTCAAAAAAATGTTCAAATTGAAATGTGTGTGTGTGTGTGTGTTAGGTAGCTCAGCTTTATTAATTAATATGTAAGATAAACTATCTGCTATAATTTATTCCTCCCCTGACTCTGTTTAGCTGAGGTTTGACTTATCAGTGTTAAGACTGCATTTTTATGGAAGGACTCAAGTGCAGTGGTTCAATGAAGATGAGTTAGAAAATCCCTAAAGATGGCAAACTTTCTGCATCCATTTCACAGCCATCCATGCCAATACTGAGTAAGAATCAAAAGCTCTACATGATCAAGGACCCCTGGGGAAGCCACTCTCACATCACGGGTTGCACACTCTGTTGCATGTGTGATCATTTGTCTGAATGTCTGAAATACAATGGTCAGCCCTGTACAACCTGAAGTATGAATTTATCAAAAGGAAATTTGCTCCTTAATGTAAAATTTAATATATCAAAATACACCAGGCAGACCAGAAAGTAGATTTAATATTGCATTTGGCCATGACAGCCCAAATCCATTCACCATCATTTGCCCAAAGGCCTTCAGGGCAGCAAAAGTGATGAACAAAACTTTATTCCCTGATGAATTTTTCAGGGCCACCCTTAATATTGGAGCTTTCATGATGAGAAATGATTACATTTGACTAGTCTTCAAAGAATCATGTTACCAAACAGGCAGCATTGATGAGCAAGGCAGAGCTGGAAGGAACATTTGGCCTAGCTGAAGTCATTCAGTACACAAAATGTATTGGTCAAGAAATTCAAATTAAACCATCCAAGATATAAAGTAAAATATAGGAAAGAGTCCTTCCTGTTGGGTAACTCTTATGGGAACTGGAACAACTAGAAGCAGAACAAAAACAACTCAGGGAAAATCAAGCGGCCTAAGAAAGGGTACAAGTGGAAATGAGTGGAGGGACCCAACACCAAAGCTCTGAGGTAAGAGCAGAGTTATCCAGAACATTCTCCATGAAAGGGTCAGAGTTTCAAGGGTCTTTTGAAAATGGTGTGGGTTGCCAGAGACGAATGCAAGACAACTACAAATTGATGAGCCTAGTCTGAATCTATGGCAGGGAATAACGAGAGATCAAAGTAGTGAGACTTGGGCAGGTAATTAATTGCCGGCAGGCTTTGAAGCATGCACTGAGAAGCAGACATCGTAATAGGAATGCCCTATGATTAGAGACATGGCACTTTGAAAATAATTTTCACATGAGTTATTTCTTCATAGTAAGCTTCTTTATACAGAATGAAATATTCCTTTGCCCCTTCTTCCCTCCTGCTTCATCTCATCCTCAACATGTCACCCACCGAACCATCAAATGTATGCTGAAACATCACTTCTTAGAAAGCATTTCCTAAACCTCAGCCTAGATCACACCCCCATCTCACATCCCCTGTAACACTCCCTGTGGAGGCAATCTGAGCATGGTGGGATGGCTCAGAAATTACTCAAAGTTCTCAGTGGACTCAGGACCACTATGCCTAGTGAGTATCCTTCATTCTCGTGATCCAAGAGGCAGCTCTGGCCACTGTCCACGTTCCAACTAGCAGAACATGGGAAAGGGACAAAAAACAGGAGACGAGGTTATGCATAGGTGCTCTTATAGAAGATTGTTGGAACTGGCAACACATATTTTCACATTTATCCTTTCAATCAGAAATTAGTCATATAGCCACAAGTCTCTGAAAGAAAAAAAAAGTTGGCAAATGTTTGCTTTATAAGAACTACAAATTCTCTTACAGTTGAAAAAGAAAAAAAAATACATTAGGAGATAATTACCACTCTCCTCCCTGAGTACAACATTTGATCATGGGCTTCAATGGTTGTAATTCTATGTTCTTGGATTAAGGATTGCTGATTAGTTGAATTAGATGATACACATTGTCAGAACAAGAGCTGAATTTGTTTTTCTCACCAAGATATTTTTCTGCATCTATTGGTGTTCAGTACAGAGTGCTGCCAGAAAAAAAAGTGTTAAAAAATGAATGCTAGGCCGGCGCCGCGGCTCACTAGGCTAATCCTCCGCCGCTGGCTCACTAGGCTAATCCTCCGCCTAGCGGCACCGGCACACCGGGTTCTAGTCCCGGTTGGGGTGCCGGATTCTGTCCCGGTTGCCCCTCTTCCAGGCCAGCTCTCTGCTGTGGCCAGGGAGTGCAGTGGAGGATGGCCCAGGTGCTTGGACCCTGCACCCCATGGGAGACCAGGAAAAGCACCTGGCTCCTGGCTCCTGCCATTGGATCAGCGCGGTGCGCCGGCCGCGGCAGCCATTGGAGGGTGAACCAACGGCAAAGGAAGACCTTTCTCTCTGTCTCTCTCTCTCACTGTCCACTCTGCCTGTCAAAAAAAAAAAAAAAATGAATGCTAATGGCAGCAGGTCTTATATGCCAATTTTACAGAAAAACAGTATTGAGTACCTTTTATTCTTCAGGTTGTATAAGAAGTAACGGACTCAAAAAGATGAATTAAATAAGGTCATTTTATTGTAATGAAAGAAAGACTTCCAGTTTTTAGCAGAGTGTTATCTTTTGGATACTAACACTACCTCTCCATATTATCCATGTTCGATCTGGCTCAAAGTTGACCCTCCCAGTTATTTCTACATCTGAATAAGAGAAAAGGTGTTTCTAGGATTGGGAAATGATGGTAAATGTGCAAGATGGGGAGAGAAGACCAACTCCTAGAATCCTTGAAGTCATAGCAAAATCATAAATTTAAATTATAGAAGGTATGCAACACAGTAATGCCCATGAAAATCACCTGGGAAAATTTTTATACCTTCCCTCTTACCTTCTGCACTCTGAAGTCTAGCATCATCTTCAAACATGATTCCAAATAAAAGGTCTCCATAGATACCAGCTACAGACTGAATATGTGTTTTCTTCTCCTCAAAATGTATATGTTGAAATCCTAGCCTCCTCGGTGTTAGTATTAGGAAGAGAAAGCTTTGGTAGATGAACAGGACAAAAGGGGAAAACCTTAAAGAAGGAGAATAATGTTTGTATAAAAGATATCTAAAAGAGCTCCTTTTTCCCCTCTGCCACATAAGGAAACAGTGAAAGACAGGCATCTATGAACCAGGAAGTAGATCCGCATCACAGACTGAATCTGCCCGCCCCCAGTAGTGAATAGCTCAGCATCCACAACTATGAGAAATTTCGTTTGTGCAGCTGCCAGTTTATGCTATGTCACAATAGCAGTCTGAACAGACTAAGACAATAGCCAGGTTGCTTGCTTTCACAACTACTCCCCAAAAATAGAGTAATAATTCCACAAGGCCTCTCCCACCTCGATTGCATGCTTACACTTGCTGCACAAAGAGTTCTAATATTTCATAACTTGCTTCATGGCAGACATCTAAAACGGAGAGGGAATCCACTATTTCATCCTTCCAGACTATCCTAAGGGAAGGTCAGCTCATCTACAGGAGGAAGAGAAAACAGAGAAAGGATAGAGGCTTACAGACTTGGCCTTTCCAATAGGAAGCATGAACCTGTGAAAAATTTTGTAAAACTTTCCAAGTTTCAGTTTTCTCATATCTCATCTATAAAATGAGAGCTATCATAGTGTAAATTTAATAGTTTTTTTTCAATAGGGGGTTATAACAAAATGAAATACAAAAACAATTTGTAGAAAATTATAGGTACTATTTCTTCTGGTTTTTAGGGAAACTATACTTTGTGTGAGTTATTTTTCTATAGGAGATAATGTAAATATGTAATTCATAAGGAAAAGGGACAGAAACACACTGGGAAAATTCAAGGAACGCTTATTACCATGTAGATAGGAAATACACACCTGACTTGTTTGGACCTAATTTTCCATCTTTGGGCTAATGCCAAATATCTGCTATCTGTGTCTATTTGTCTTCTTTTCACCAAGTCATAACAGACTTTTTGTTCACAAATTTGCTTGTGGAAAAGTGGTGAATTTTCAAAGTTAGAAAATGTAATTCCTGTAAAGATCTTACAAGAGCACACCGAAAGCTCTAGGAATTAGCAGTCTCTCTACATTTGTAAAGAATTTAGATTTTCAATATCCAAAAACAATTATTTTTTCTTAATTTTCTGTTTCCTTATGTCAACCAAATGTGGGCCATTATTAATCAAATTTGGTTGTCTTCTGAAATCTTCAAATACTCAACAGATAGTTTAATGATAACTTAGAACATGAACACAAGAGGGCAAATTATACCCTGCAAACTAGGGGAGTTTCTATTATTCTTGAAGGATACAGCCATAGAAAATTTTGGGGGGCCGGCGCCGCGGCTCACTAGGCTAATCCTCCATCTGCAGCACTGGCACCCCAGGTTCTAACCCCGGTTGGGGTGCCGGATTCTGTCCCGGTTGCTCCTCTTCCTGGCCAGCTCTCTGCTGTGGCCCGGGAGTGCAGTGGAGGATGGCCCAAGTGCTTGGGCCCTGCACCCGCATGGGAGATCAGGAGAAGCACCTGGCTCCTGGCTTCGGATCAGCGTGGTGCGCCGGCCGTAGTGGTCATTTGGGGGGTGAACCAATGGAAAAAAGGGAGACCTTTCTCTCTGTCTCTCTCTCTCTCTCACTGTCTAACTCTGCCTGTCAAAATAAAAAAAAAGAAAATTTTGGGATAATATTGGGCACCAAATAAGAGAGCTTCAACATAATATCTGTCAAAAGGCAGAAATGGCAGAGGTGCCTTTCACAACTCCCGTGGTAGTGTACTGAAACAGAAAAGCACTGAGGGAAGATAGTACAAGAAGATTAAATATGATCTTGAGCAGTGATATCCCCAGAGATCTCAGGCTTTTATTCTTCCAGACCTGAAAATTGTCAGGATTTTGAGTAAATCACAAAAGCAATTGTCATAGAGAACATTCACAGCTGCTCTAACAACTATTTTAAGGCTAGGAAAGCTGGCAGGCAGGGTACTGCAGTAGGGAGTCAGCGAAATGAACAAGTACGGAGAATATAAAACACTGTTAAAGAGTAAGAGCTGTGACATTTGAGGCAATGTGGCCCCTGTGTTTACATTTATATAGAAGTCTGTTTACAGAATTGTCATGATTTATTTTAACCACTTCAATGGTAGTGATGCCATTAAAGGTACTGGGAAGAACATGATAGACCAGTTTCCAAGACAGACTCTGAGGTTAACTCCCTCAAAATTTCTCAAATTTCTCAGAGTTGAAATTTTTGTACAGAGAACTTCCAGATAACTAACAACCTCTAAGCCCCCCCCGCCCAAAAAAAAAGGAATTTAAAAATTATGGCATTACAAGCAATTGAAAAAGACGCATACAGATTTTTTCCTAACTTTTGCTTTGCAGCGCCGTTCAGAGACTAAAATCATAGATCTAGGAACAAAATAGTCTCCCCATTGGTGTGATGGACATCATGTGTGGTTAGTAAATTCATTATAACATTAATTCACCTATCCAGATGGGATTGCACACTGTGGGATTCCTCTAGAAGCTAACTTATCTCTAAATATTATAAACAAGATATTTAGTTGTCTCTTGATGTTTACTAACCTTTCCTGATCTTCATTTCTAACATAAATTCCTTCTACAATTGGTAGTTCACTTTGGGCTTACTTTAGACTGGGAATAGAATGGCTTCCCCTTGCTCCTCCAAAATACTTCAAGGACATTAATATTTTAGTTGGCTTCACAACAAAGTAATCACGTGGCTAATGAATAACATTATAAACAGATTAGCCCTTTAATATGCAAATCAAAGCAATTCCAAATTATTACATGGTTCAATGTTAGTACATGTTAATCACTTACTTATTTAACAAATGTTTACTGAATACCTTCCTTGGACCAGCCACTGGGGAGATATAGAATGAGAAAGTCCTGGTCACTCTCATTATGAATATCTGGTAAATTGGAGATTAAACAGTCACAACAGGAGCCCATGTTCATTTCCTTTTTATTAACTTTTGTTGTATACTTGATGTTCATTAACGTGCACATACATAAATCCCACTATTTGTGAAGTTTTGACATTTGCACATACCAATGAAGACATCACTATACTCAAGATAGTGAACGTATCTATCATCTCCACAAAAGTTTTTAAATGCTCTTGGCAATTTCTCCCATCCTACATGCATCCTCTCCAAGAACCAATGATGTATTCACTGTTACCAGAGTTTAGTATGCATTTTCTAATGTTTTGCAGTAAAGAAATCATATACTATATATTCCTATTTATATGCATTTTTTCATTCAACATAATTATTGTAAGATTCACTTGTTTTGGTGTGTATATATATATGGTGTCTGAGTAGTATTTCATTGCATGAACACATCACAATTCCATTAGCCATTTACCTGCAATAAATATGCGGGCTGCTTCTAGTCTGGGGCTACTATAAATAAATCTTCTATCAAGAAGCCTGAGTTTTAATTATACCTTGGTTTAAAGGAGAAAAATAGAGTTCAAACCAGAGGGATATCAGGTGGCTGCACTTTATAATAAGACTAACACTCCAGATAAGCAGTATGGAAATCTTGCTTTAATCATCTTCCTTATTGTTGGCACGTACAAGGATAAGCAGATCTAAAGACATCAAGAGGGATTAACAGATACTTTGGGAAGCCTTCCAAGAGAGTCCACGTTCATAGAAATTGTACATACACACATACACACACAGAGCACAGGTTCTGTAATCAACCTTCAATTACTTGAGAATAACAAATGTCTTGATCCATATGTATTTGCTGCCCTCTTAAGTATAAGACACTAATTAGCTTTGTCTAGACAGATGTCACCAGAAACCAGAGACTACACCACATCCATTACTGAATCTTCAGTCTCCATTGAAGTACCCATCACATTAAGATCACTGAGTAAATATTAGTAATGGGAAAGGATAGGAGAGAGTGAGGGGGGAAGGAATAAAAAATATATAGACAAATCACTGAAAGCTAAGATACACTAAAGTTATATCTCAATCTAAATGGTTCATGTTGGCTGAGAACTCTAATAAAAATCAAACACATACTATAAAAACTTGCATAATGCTGAAAATTTTTATGAAAAGCACCATGATCTGAAAATCAGAAGAAAACTTCAGGGGCAAGAGAGCCTCCTTGGTGGAATAACACTTTGTTCACTTTGTTCTGTTGGCATTTTTCTCTCTTCGTTTTATAGTAGATAAAAGAAAATTCCCTAATAGAATCTTACTAGACACTGAATTCCAAAATGTCAAGTATTAATGTATCCTCAGTTCATAGCACAGTGCCTGCTGATATATTAAACAGCAGTCCATGTTAAGGTAACCACCATAGATAACCAAGGATTTGATCTTTAGTACTCCAAGAGAAGTCACTTAAAGGTCACTGATCTTTCCCTATCTTTTGTGCAAGCCATACACAATGACAGAACTTCTTTGTACTTCTCACATTTCTTCTGTTTGGTCATGATGTTCTCTCTATCTAGAAAGTCTTTCTAACTCCCCACATACATCCTCCTTAGTAATCCCACCCACTTTTCCAAACCCAACTGAAAAGCTGCTTTGTCGCTGGAGGAATCTCTATAGACAGTTTTAACAGGACAGAAAGACCCTGTTTTCTATATGCCTACACTACTTAATATTTTCATCATCTTCTATTGTTCTTCCCCCATAGAGCCTTGTACTTTTTTAGTCATTTAATTCTTTTGTCTCTTTTAGTAAACTGTAATATACTTCAGAAAAGGGATCTATTTAGTACTACTTTTCCTCTAGTGGCTTTTCAAAGTGACTCTTAAATAGTAGGAGTTTAGGGCCGGCACCGCGGCTCACTAGGTTAATCCTCTACCTCGCGCGCACACCGGGTTCTAGTCCCGGTCGGGGCATCGGATTCTGTCCCGATTGCCCCTCTTCCACGCCAGCTCTCTGCTGTGGCCAGGGAGTGCAGTGGAGGATGGCCCAAGTCCTTGGGCCCTGCACCCCATGGGAGACCAGGAGAAAAGCACCTGGCTCCTGCCATTGGATCAGCGCAGTGCGCCAGCCGCAGCGCACCAGCTGCGGCGGCCATTGGAGGGTGAACCAATGGCAAAGGAAGACCTTTCTCTCTGTCTCTCTCTCTCACTGTCCACTCTGCCTGTCAAAAAAAAAAAATAGTAGGAGTTTAATAAATGCTGATTAATGGAATAAATAGGTTAATAAATAAGAGAATGTACACATTCTAGCATTCACATTATGTGAAAGGTCGGAGGAAAGACACTTCCCCATTTCTCTCACCCATACATCCTACTCTAATATGAGAAACTTTATATATACTTTAGGACCAAAGCTTATGGGTAAGTGCTAATGAAATAGAAATGTGATTTTTCATATAGCAAATTATAAGTCACCAGTTCTTTGGTTTTAATTTATCCTAATAATTAGCCAATTTCTTAATATGACTCTGAAAAAACATAGATCAGACAAGTTTCCCTGGGGAGCAATGCAGGGCTATAGAGTCCTAGTACATCTACAAAGACAAATAGTGGGATTTCCATCATAAAACACAGATTCTCAGGTTTAAAATGTCATGGGATAACAAGAAAAAGACTCTGGAATGAAAAAGATTTAAAAAATGCTAAAGTAGCACAGCCAGGATTATAGTTTGCCTGGGATCAACGTGACGTACTCAAATATCTGGGGTTTATGATCTTGCATATTTGGCACAGATTGGCAAATACATCTCTGTATTTTGTGATAAGGGTACATCTGATTTTGGCAAATACGACTCCGTATTTTGAGATAAGAGAACATCTTTCTGATTTTTTTGAAGTATAATGACAATATAAAAGTTAAATAATCTATAACAATCATGATATTAAACCTTAAAATGTAAAAATAACAATGAATAGAGAAATAAAGTTTTAAAGATCAAGAACTTCAGAGATGAGCTGATCTAAAGCTCCATTTAGACAGAATAAAACAGAATTAGCACTTGCTAATTCTGGATAATTAGAGGTTTAAAATCAATATTTTCTCCTGGCCAGTGACCGCTGCAGAGGTACAAAGAAACCAGCAGAAATCTGATGTTGGAATACTTCTAGCATAGCAAGTAGGAGACTTGAGGTGCCTTAAACATACCTCAGATTTCTTACAACTAAGAAGTTATACATGACCTGAGACTGAAGAGCCAACTTAAAATATCTGGAAAAAATTTTTTTCTATGCTGGGTGATACCAAGAAGACAAAGACAGCCCAGGTTTTCAATTGAAAGGGTCCTAGAAAACAGGGACAATCAGAGGTATGGTGAAACCTGCTCAAACCAGAATGCATTTCAACACAATTCATCTACTGGTTAGATCAACATGATCACAGCTTCCCTCCTTCTCTAACAAAATAAAGGCTATATCAAGAGGCAAAATATGATTTATTATATTAATATCAGTATTTATATTATCTGTGGATTTTATACAGTGTCTAGTATGTAACAAAAATTACTGATCATGTGAGGAGACAGGATCATATGAATAATATCAAAGAAGAAAAACAATCAGCAAAAGCAGAGCTACAGATGATCTAGAGAAGTTAGTAGGAAGATACTTTAAAATCCCATGATTAATTTTTTTAAGATTTATTTCTTATTTATTTGAAAGGCAGAGTTAGAGAGAGTGGAGGAAAGAGACATCTTCCACCCACTGGTTCACTCCCCAAATGGCTGCAATGGCCAGGGCTGGGGCAGGCAAAAGCCAAGAGCCTGGAGACTCTTCTGAGTTTCCCGTGTGAGTGCAGGGGCCCAAGCACTTGGGCCATATTCCGCTGCTTTCCCAGGCACATTAGCAGGGAGTTGGATTGGAAGTGGAGCAACCAGGTCTCAAACAAGTACCCATATGGGATGTCAGTGTTGTAGGTGGAGGCTTAACCCACCATGCCAGGGCTCTGGCCCAATTAATTTGTTTTAGAAATAGTTGGAAATATGAGTGGAATAATAAAAGGGCAAATAATTTCAAAAGACAATAAAGGTTTTCACGTCAAATGGACATCATCAAATTGAATAATATACTACTTGAACTTAAGAATTCTGGGGATATATTCAATAAGCAAAACAGCATAAAGGATATATGAACTGGAAGAGTAATAGAAAATATGTTACTGAAGCTTAGAAAAGAATAAGAAAAATTGAAAGTACAGTTGGTATCATTAAAATCCTATAGAAGAGAGACAAAATACAGGAATTAAATGATATATGAATAGAAAATGGTCCCAAATTTTCCAAAGCATATTAAAAAAAAAAACTCAACCTATGTATTCAGGAGACTCAGCAGATATTGAGTATATTTTCATAAAATTCCATCTAGCCACACAATAGTCAAACTGTTAAAACACAAAAACAATTCTTGAAGACATCCATACATGGGGACAAGTCTTTGTTATCTTCAAAGAAAAACAGTAAGTCAAAAAACTATCCTCTCACAAGAAATGATATAAAGCAAAATTGAATAAATGTATCTATAATACTGAAAATGAAATGCTACTAACCTAAAATTCTGTGCAGAGCAAAAATATCTTTCAAAATTCGTGTTAAAACAAATATATTTTCAAAGTAACAAAAACTGAAAGCACTCATCATTAGTAAAACTGAAACACACGTAACAATGAAAGGAGTTTTTCAGATAGAAGAAAAATAAAGCCAAATAGAAAAATGGAAGTGAAAAGGGAATAGAAGTAAAGTAATAGGAAATTTAAATATTTACATAATTATAAATTATTATTCAACATACAAAATAAGGTTATAAATTTTTTAAGTTTAAATATATGTAGAATTAACATTCATTAAAAAAAAGATAAATGGAATGAGAAGTCTTCAAGTTTCCATTATTATCAGGGCATTGAAAAAATAAATTATATATATATATATATTGTACTGTAATAATAAGAATTCTTTCAGTGATCCCCTTTTATAATTAAAGTGGGAATAAGAGAGCAATGAGATGTACAGTAGAGCACATGCTCAATGGGACTTACCCCTAATGGTAGAGTTAGAAACATGCCAGGGGATTCCAATTCAATCCCATCAAGGTGGCATTTACCAATGCCATCTCACTAGTCCAAGCGATCAGTTTCAGTTCATAATTGATCATAATGATAGGATTAAGAGTCAAAGGGATCACATAAACAAGACTAGTGTCTGCTAATACTAACTGATAGAATCAAAAAGGGAGAGAACGATCCAACATGGGAAGCGGGATACATAGCAGACTCATAGAATGGCAGATGTCCTAAACAGCACTCTGGCCTCAGAATCAGCCCTTAAGGCATTTGGATCTGGCTAAAAAGCCCATGAGAGTATTTCAGGCATGGAGAGTCAAGACACTGGCAAAAAAAAAAAAGACCTAAATGAAAGATCTCTGGGAATGAGATCCCAGCAGAAAGAACTGGCCAACAAAGAAGGAGGTACCTTTCTCTGAAGGGAGGGGAGAACTTCCACTTTGACTATGGCCTTGTCTAAATAAAATCAGAGTTGGTGAACTCAAGAGGCTTCCATAGCCTTGGCAGCTCAGGACAAGACCCTTGGGTGATTACTGATGTCATAAATAAGAGTGTCAATTGTTAAATCAACAACAGGAGTCACTGTGTCCTTAATGTGTTGTATTATGTGAATTAACGGTATAACTATTACTCAAACAGTGTTTTATATTTTGTGTTTCTGTATGGGTGCAAACTATTGAAATCTTTACTTAATATATACTAAATTGATCTTCTGTATATAAAGATAATTGAAAATGAATCTTGATGTGAATGGGATGGGAGAGGAAGTGGGAGATGGGACGGTTGTTGGTGGGAAGGAGGTTATGGGGGGAAAAAGCCACTATAATCCAAAAGCTGTACTTTAGAAATTTATATTTATTAAATAAAAGTTAAAAAAATTCTTTCAAAAATCTCTAAGCTTACCTCTTTAAAACCAAGTACACTGGTAATTACTTTAAACAAACAGAGATTATATTCTCAGAATAAAACCAAGAATACCATATTGAATTTTAGAAGATTCTGATTAAAGACATACAGTTCAAATATAGAACTTGGAGATTTAAAATAGAACTATGGGAAAATATATGTCATTAAGGTATTAGCCAAAATATAGATAATATAAGCACATCAGTATTAGGCAAAGTATACTTGAAAGCAAGAAGGATTTCAATATATCAAAAAAAAAAAAAAAGCTTTTGAAAAGGATACATGAGTCACAAGAACAAATGCAAGGTCCTAAATCTGTATAATCAATAAAAATTTTTAAACATGTGCTTAAAATTGCCAGAATCTTTAAAAGATAAACAAATTATACAAATCTAAATATATTAGCAAAGTTTAAAACATCTCTCAACAAGTGATAAGAGAAGCAATCAAAAATCTCCAAGACAAATAGAGAAATAGATTTTGATAAAAGAACCCTAAAAAGCAGAATTTGTTGCTAGAACAGTAGCCCATTATGTAATACTAATGTTAATTTTTTTTACACACATGCATTTCTTGTTGGCTTTTCTTTGAGAAGTATACAGAATGAATCCATCTTACCATCTGCATGCCAGCTTTTGAAATACTTGAACACAGCTATCATTGTCACCTGGTTATATCCACAGTGAGATTTTTTTGCCATAAATACTCACTCAGTGTAGCTCAGAAGTTCCTTTCCATTCTGGTCAACCATCTTCATGGGTCTACATCTTTTGTAAAGTGTATTATCCAATACTCCCAGCTACTCTCCAACTAGTGCTGAATACAGTAGTATTCTTAGTTTCCCCCCTTGGACCCATGGAAGTAGAGAAACGTATTTGTGTTCTCAGAGCTTTAATTAAATCGTTGACTGATGAGTATACAATGGAGAAAATCTACCAACGTATTTTACTTATTCTTGTGAAGTTCTATTTCTTATGCCTTGTAATTATATTACTATGTTTTTAGGCCTAAGAAAAGAACCCTAGTCTTACCTCAATTATTTTTAAAGTAGGGATGTATACATTTTTAAGAACATCCAACCTTTGTTTGGAAAATTTTGAAATTTCTCAAATTCCTGCCCTATTACCCATGCATATTATGATCACATCAGCTACTTCTATGTAGGTAAAATAGTAGAAAGCTACTACATATTATCTAAATACTGAAGCAAAATCAACCACTATGGGAGGAAACCAAGAGAGGGAATATATTTGTAGTATTTTCTTCTTTGTCTTAACTTCACAAATAACTATTCCCTGGTTAACTTTCCTTGCATGAGAATGCTAAAAGAAAGGAATGACACTGTTAGAGAATTTTCTTGAACAACCAATGTCCTTCAACCTATTGTAGAGCAATGTTCTAGGTTCTTTATAACACCTTGCTTTTACTTTAATTGAGACACCCAATTTAACTTTTCCATCGTTTACAGATAGTCTAATAATTGCTTTTGCTTTCTATTCTTTTTTGTCATATCACATTTTTCAACTTTCCTAATAAAATGTTGAGGAAAGCCATAGAATACTACAAATGAGATCTATTAGCTGTGCCATTTTATTAATAGCATTTAACTTTGGCTGTTAAGCTATTAACACATAATAAAAAGCTGCAATATTGCATTAGCAGGGTAAATGCATTCCAGTGAATAATAATAAACCATTCACAATTTACTAGGAGCTCAATTTAGCTCAAATTATATTGTTAACAATATGCCTAGTTTACTCACATGAAATTTAAAAAACCACTTTCAAGAATTAACATAAAATACCTTATGCTGTTTATGTACACTATAACTCAAAGACTGAATGGGCAACAGAAATTGCCAGAATTGATACTTAAGCCAATGTCTTCAGAATGGCTATCAATGTATCAACCTTACAAAATGTACGCCCATCTCTTTTCTTTTATCTGTATGTCTCTATTTGTACCTGGAATGGATTTATACTAATGAGATAAAATACATCATATTGAACCTGTTTGGCAATATATGGTGTTTTACAGGCTCAATGGTCCACACATAAAATTAACATGTTGATTGTATCATTACCCATAATGGTAGCAATAGTCTTCGGATGGGAAGGAACTCTAACCAAATCTTTTATTCTTTACAAAAATCATCTTGACAGCATTCCCATATAAGTCATAAGAAATGCTAACACTTCCTGAGTTCCTACCATGTATTCATTACATTACACCCACAGAAATACACAAAGGATTATGAGGTAGGTGCTAAGACATACAGTATCTTCTCCATTATCTCCCAACTAGTAAGAGAGACAGAAATGAGAAGAACATCCAGATACTGTAGTGGCAGATTTCCTGTACTTATCTATGGCACTTGGTAGCCTTTCAATATCTGTGGTTGGGCAGTCTCTGCCTGAGCATTTCTGAAGAGGAGACACGCAGTTTCTTCCTATGTCACCCATGCTATTTTTTGACATTTCTAGTGCAAAAAGTCCTTCCTCAGACTGAATCTGTGCAGCTGGTATTTATAGATCATACTCCTGGTTAATCCCTTGGGATAGCAGAGAATAAATCAAATGCCTCTATGACATACCTTCACATATACAAAAAGAGTAGCCATATTTCCTTCAAACTTACTTTTCTCAAACTAAATATTTCCCAGTTCTTTCTTTTCTTATGATATAATTACCACAATATTATTGCTCTCCCCTGATTACAATTGTTTGCCACCTACCATTTTAAGTAATGGCATCAAAATATCAGATTTAAGCTGGCCATTAAAAATTATACTAGGATTCTAACCTATTCTGTCCTTGTTCGTGGTAGGCCAGGAAACCTTATCATTTCTGATTGAACAGTACTTCTGATGTTTTGCCCATTAAATTCATAGTCTAATAAGGATATGGATGTGTTCTTTATAGGCAACATTAATTAAATGAGATAAAGAAAATGTGCAGTTAAATTTAAAGTACTTGCACTTCAAGAGTAGTGTTTGGCACTAAGCCACTTCCCTAACAACTAAGCCCAACTAACCATTCAGCCTTCCCATGTTAGTGAATGTTGTTTTACATCTGGGGACCTGAGAGGTTCAAGTCCAGTCCTACATGCAAGGCAATAGTTAATTACGGTGCAGAATGCATCAGGCATTAGGGCATATTAGTCTCATCCTAACCTTGAAATCAAGTAAGTTCTCTGGATCATTGAGTCAGCTCTTCCCACGCCTGTGCTTGAATGGTCAATTTTTTTATTTTAATATAAATTATAGATGTGGGCCAGTGCTGTTTTGCAGTGGATTAAGTTGCTGCCTGCAATGCCAGGTCCCACAGCAGAGTGCTGGTTTGAGTCCTAGGTGCTCTGCCTCTGATCAAGCTCCCTGTTAATGTGCCTGGAAAGGCAACTAAGGATGCCCTACATGGGAGACCAGGGTGGAATTCCTGGTTTCAGCTTGGCTCAGCCCTGACCATTACAGCCATTTGGGGAATTAACCAAAATATGGAGCATCTCTTTCTCCCTGTCTCTCCCTCTGACTCTATGCCTTTAAAAACGTAAAAAAAAAATTAAAATATATATATATATGTATACAAAAAATAGGCTATACATTTATCTTTAGCAAATTTTATCTTTTAGCTTAGTTGAAATATGTGAATCTTATTTGGTGATCCAGAATACTAGCTTCCCCTCTCTGGGCAGTGACATCCTCGGAACTGATAAGCATGCTCCTATTGTCCTCCTCAAGACTTGATAGGAAAGTGGGGAGCAGGACCAATTTCACAGTCCTAGCCATACCACTAAGGCAGCACATGAGCTCAGCAAACTCACCAGGGCATGGAACAGCATAGTAAGGGAAATGAGAAGTAATGTCATAACAAGGTCTGGAGATAGACTTTGTAAGGCTACTCCAGACATTAGCACTCTAGTATCCATATTCTCTGACTTTGGCATGTCTAAAAAAATAAATAAAATTGCAAAAATCAGCATTCCAAGAACTTGCAAGTCTTATTAACATGTTCTAAGGCCGGCGCCATGGCTCATTAGGCTAATCCTCTGCCTTGCGGCGCCGGCACACCGGGTTCTAGTCCCGGGCAGGGCACTGGATTCTGTCCCGGTTGCCCCTCTTCCAGGCCAGCTCTCTGCTGTGGCCAGGGAGTGCAGTGGAGGATGGCCCACGTGCTTGGGCCCTGCACCCCATGGGAGACCAGGAGAAGCACCTGGCTCCAGCCATCAGATCAGCGCAGCGCACCGGCCGCAACGGCCATTGGAGGGTGAACCAACGGCAAAGGAAGACCTTTCTCTCTGTCTCTCTCTCTCACTGTCCACTCTGCCTGTAAAAAAAAAAAAAAGTTCGAACATGTTCTTATTAATTATGTTCCCAAATCAGGGTAATAACAATAGTCCCCATTGTTGATTTAATATGTGAGTTATTTCTTTTAATCCTACCAACATGCCTCTAAGGCATATATTATTATCATGTCTATTTTACAGAAGAGGAAACTAAGTTATCTTCTCAGGATCCCATAGATGGAAATAGCAATCTCAGGATCATGTACAACTGTCTGTCTCCACAGTGTGTACTTCATGACATTTTCCAGACTATCATTCCATTCTTTGATATAGTTGGAAAGTTCAAGTCCCTATATTTCCTCCTATGAATTATTATCACCCACCATTTTATTCTGATTTGGTTTTTGCTATTTAATGTATCTATAGCATTTTTTCTTGGTGAGTCATTATTCCTTCTTTCTTAACCTTAATACCCTGTAATTTGAATTCTAACCTTGGTTAGTTGTCAATGTGCAGAGTGTGTATCATGTTCTCAGCCTTGTGTTAACAGCTTGGGTAATATTTCTAAATGTGAGAGGTGTTTTGATTTGTTATCAAAAATCCTAAGCATAGAGTCAACATGATTGAAAAAATACGTAAACAAATTTTTTCTCAGTGGATTATGAAATTACATGCCTGGTCTCTACTTCAAAGAGAACCTAACTCAAAAAATATATATATTTATATGCTAAAGCCATTCTTTATGTGGAAACAAAATGAATCAGGAGCACAAAACAAAATGGATCAGGAGCACTTTAGGTATTCTTGAGGAAACTGTTCAATAATTGCCTCTGGGCCTCAGTCTACGAGGCCATTGGTGCCTGGGGCCAGGCCCAGCTCTGGTCCTCATTTCCCGTCCCTCCCGGGGACCCCACAGGAGCACAGGGCTGGTGTTGCCTTGTGCTCCTGCACGCAGAGGCTCAGCGGTTCAGGGGGTGCAGTGCGTGCAGGGTAAGAGAATGGAGTGAGAACCCCCTTAGAGGGCGCTCTTCAAGGTGGTATCTTGCTGAGCTTTCTTCCCACCCAGATCCAGGCTGTGTTCACCCCAGTGTTGCTGTTACCGCTAGATTTCTGACCTCCCGTGGGAAGTCCTCACACCCACCCAGCCACTCATGAGTTACTCAGCTCAGCATCACCTGGCTGCTGTCCTTAAGTCATGTTCTGCCCGGAAATGAAATGACTGGAAGGAGGCCGCCACCTTGCACCCTTCCCTCCAGGAAACAGCTTTGCATCTCCTAGAGTTTCCGGTTGGAAACCAATGAGGAACCCTTTGGTTCCAGCTCCAGCAGTTGTGGCCATTTGGGGAATGAAACGGCAGACGGAAGACCTTTCTCTCTCTGCCTCTGCATTTCTGTAACTCTGCCTTTCAAATAAATAAATAAATCCTTTGAACAGAAAAAAAAATTGTCTTTGGAACATTCTCTTATAATTCAAAGTGCACTGCAAAGGTTCACAAAAGGAAACAGCAAAATTAACCAAATTCTGTAATAGGTTTGCATATTTGGTGACAGTTTTCAACCCAATCCCCTCAACCATCAAGCAAGTAAAAGACAACAAACAGGTTTTAGAGGAAAGTTCGCACAGCAAATACTTTCAGACATAATTGTCTAACCCAGACTGCTCAGCTCCATCACTAGTCATGGCTGGTTCCACTATATTTTAGGGACTTTCTTCTTCAAACAAATATTCGCTGATTACCAAAATTTCTGTTCTTCAGCCTGAAACTCATGAAGTTATTGGCAACAAGAGAATCATTCAGGGCCTCAGATGGCTGCCTAATGCTCCCCAGGCTCTGGCCAGGTAGCTGCAAGAGAGCAACAGCTGCAAACCCAGCCAAGAGCCCACCATGTCTTGCACTCCACCAGCACCAGAGCAGTCCTGGCTCCCCATGGTTGTACCTGGAGAAATTCTCCCCAGAAATCTAGGAGGAAAAAAAGCTATCCCTATCCATTTTCCTTGGGAATGCATTCATGTGGACGTTTCCTGAGTTGAATGGATAGCAAAAGAAAGACATGCAGGAAGCAAGGAAAAGAGTGGTCATCAGACAAGTTTCAGCTTTTTCCCTCAGTGGCCCAGAGATGAACGGAACCTCCCCATCATCATCTGTGTGTCACAATTTGAACCTGCTCTCCGTCCAGGCTGCAGAGGTGGACTCCCTGCACAGTGTGGAAATGGCACCACCAAAAGTTGTCTTTTATTAGTGCCCTCCAGTCCTTTCTCTACCCTGACATACTTAAAGGCTCAAATTCTACAAAGACTGAAAAGACTGTTCTTGAAGAGTAAACATAACTCCTTGTCAACCCACAACGAGCTTTCTAATGCATAGGGCTGTGTTGTGGCTGCTTTCTACCCTTAATCAGGAATGGAGGTGAGGAATGCTACTCCATCCCGATTTCATCATTGATATTTCTATGCATCATATGTTAGTCAAGATGACTCTACATGGAAGAGGAGTCCAATTACCACAGCTGCTTATATGAGCATTTAGTAAGTGACTGACGTCATATAGTTTTACATTTATTGCATCAGTTGATTCTCATAATCGCCACATGAGGTAGGCAGTGTCATGAGCCTCATGCTTGCACTTCAGAAACTCAGGCTCAGAGATAACAAGGATTTTGTTAAGGTCAAGCAGCTACTAAATGAATGAACCTGAATTTGAACTAGAGCTCTCCAATGTGAAAGCTATGTAACTTGAAGTAAAAATGCCCTCTGGCTGGCACCGTGGCTCACTAGGCTAATTCTTCACCTGTGCCGCCGGCACCCAGGGTTCTAGTCCCTATCAGGGCACCGGTTCTGTTCCGGTTGCTCCTCTTCCAGTCCAGCTCTCTGCTGTGGCCCGGGAGGGCAGTGGAGGATGGCCCAAGTGCTTGGGCCCTGCACCTGCATGGGAGACCAGGAGGAAGCACCTGGCTCCTGGCTTTGGATCAGTGCAGCCATTTGGGGAGTGAACCAACAGAAGGAAGACCTTTCTCTCTGTCTCTCTGTCTCACTAACTCTGCCTGTCAAAACAACAACAGCAACAACAACAACAAAATGCCCTCACTTTCCTGCTTAGTGGAATAAATGCTTAGGTATTCAAATACAAATTGAATAAGCCATCAAACGATAACTAACTTTATTTTTACTTACAAGTAGGACAGAAAGAGACAACATAAATGTGCTTCCTTAGCTACATGTTCAGGACATATTTTTGCTTTGGCCATTCCTCACACCTAACTTACTTCCATGATTTATTATATCCTGTTTATTATCTACAAAGAGAACAAATAGTTAGAAAAATATCTTTGACCCCCACCAAAAGCAAATATGACCTTTTTTCCAAACTTGAAACCTTGAAATGGACTTTGAATGCTGATTTGGAAGTAAGTTTTTAAAAGAATTAGCTCAAAGCAGCAGATTTGTAGCTCATATGACACAAGATGATCAATGACCACATTAGCTACTAATCTAAGGCATAAAACATGCATGAGGCATTAGCATGGAAATCTAACACGTTCCCACCCCAGGTGGCACTGGATTTCTAATCTGTTGTCCCATCTAACAGGAATAAACTTAAATAGCTTATTTAGAGCTTCATTTACAAAGTTAATAATTAGAGTGATTTACTCAAAAGGCAAGGGAGGAGAAAGGAGGAAGGTAGACAGCTGAGTGGGGGGTTGAAATGGGAGAAAGAAAAGTCATCCTAAAAAAGTCACACTCAACTTCTTAGCAAAAGAATTTGGTTATAATTTTGCCTTGAAAAATATCTCCCATTCTTATGGGAGGAAATGAGTGTTACAAAAAAGCATGACCTCTAAGAACTGAGCCTTGATTAGGGACCAATAAATAAATCCTGTAGCGGCCAGGGCTATGGCATAGAAAGTTAAGCCTCCACCTGCGGTGCCCCATTTGGGTGCCAACTCAAGTACTGGCTGTTCAACTTCTGATCCTGTTCCCTGTGAATGCACCTGGGAAATCAGTGGAAGGTGATCTAAGCTGTTGGGTCCCTGTACCCATGTGGGACACCCAGATGAAGCTCCTGGCTCCTGGCTTCTGGCTTCAGCCTGGTCCAGCACCGGCCATTGCGACCATTTGGGGGGTGAATCAGGGGGTGGAAGATCTCTCTCTCTCTCTCTCTCCCTCTCTCTCTCTCTCTTTCCTTCTCACTCTTTATCTCTGCCTTTCAAATAAATAAATAAATATAATAAATAAATAAATAAATAAATGTGGTAATAATAGGACTCCGTGAAGTTGTTAATCTTCCAAAGGTTTCCATACCTTTAACATTAGGTATGATAATGCATGTTTTTCAAGGAATAAAAAGATAAAAAAGAAGATTAACACAGTGTCTGGCCCTTGCAAGACATTCAGTTGCTACTGATTCCACCCTTCCAATGATTAACCAGAAAGTGCCAAGATAAAATCATGATCTCTTCTTCCTGGTTCTGAAATGAGAGGGACTGATCTAGTTACAAATTTTAACACAGTGCTTTTGTCACATACATCCAGAGCTTGAACAATGGTTGGATGAGTTGTTTAATTTGGTGTTGCATAGAATATTGGATGAATGAGGTTCAAATAATCAGCAAAAAAAAGCAGGTATTGGCCTGCACCGCGGCTCACTAGGCTAATCCTCCACCTGCACCGCCGGCACTCCGGGTTCTACTCCCGGTTGGGGCGCCAGTTCTGTCCTGGTTGCCCCTCTTCCAGTCCAGCTCTCTGTTATGGCCTGGGAGGGCAGTGGAGGATGGACCAAGTGCTTGTGGCCTGCACCCGCATGGGAGACCAGGAGGAAGCACCTGGCTCCTGGCTTCGGATCGACGCAGTGCACCAGCCATAGCGGCCATTTAGGGGGTGAACCAACGGAAAGAAGACCTTTCTCTCTGTCTGTCCCTCTCACTAACTCTGCCTGTCAAAAAAAAAAAAACAAAAACAAAAACAAAACAAGCAGGTATGTCATCTGTCATCCTTCTCTCAGCTGACAGAAGATTCTCTGTGCACCATTTATGTGATCCAACTCCAGGCTTATCAGTAATTTTTGAAAGACCCATGTCAAGAATCCAAATGGACATCCATTTTCCTGAACCTTTAAATCTTGTAAAACAGCTAACACAGTTTAAATAAAATTAGGCTCTATTCTTTAACCTAGAGAAGAATATTTTCACAATGATCAGAAAGGCAAGATTCAAATTTACATTTCTGAGGCCAGTTGGAGACCTGTGCCAGGACACATCATCATGGAGAGATGCAACTCTTCCTACCCCAGCTGTCGGGTACACAGTGAAATGACCTGGACATGCATGTGTGCTCCAATTAATGATCTATGCAGGTGGTTCACTCACAACAAAGCTCCATCCCCATGCTGCAACCCTAATAATCAGCCATCTTAAGATCACTTATCAACTTCACTGATGTACCCACTGACATCACAGTTGGTTCTCCCCTAAAAGAGGATCCTGTTGAACAGACCTACATGAGCCCTGGATGCAGGGTCAGGCTGTTTAGGTTGGGAATTCCAGGGACCTGAATGCCCAAAGCATTGTTGAGAGGGGGACAAGGCGACAGACTCTAGGAGGCCACAAGAACTCCTCTGGCTTTAAGGAAACACACATCCATAGAGAAATGCAGAGGCAGAGTGTCAGACCTGAGTCTTCTAATGCACAATCCTAAAGCAGGGATCTCTCTTGCCCTGGCTCAGTAAAACCTACTTGCTCAGTTGAGTTCTTTTGCTATTCATCTCAGGTGCCATCCTGAAGAGCAGGATTTTCCTGTAATCTCTGCAGAGGAACTCGATACAATATGTAAAGTGGCTGCAGGACAGAGAGCCCTTCTACGTGCATGATTATTAACCCTTGTAATTTCACCTTATCCATTAAATCTGTCTTGATAATTAGCAGGTTCCACCTTCTAAACAATTAGCTACACTGATAAATAATCAAGAGACAGGAAAAGCTAATTAAACTTCAGTCTCCTTCACAAAAAGTCCACAGAGAATTGTATAAATATACATATATATATACATAATGTCCATGTATATAAAAATATATGTGAAATGCATTTTATGGATTTGTTATAGAAAAAATTATTCTAAGGTAGTTTCAAGCCCAGCCTTATTAAATAAAAGCAAGATCTGCCTCACACATCTAATAATTCTTGGCAACCCTAGCATTGCTGTAAGGTTTTCTGGGCCACAGAGAGACATCTTATAAACTGAATTAAAGCCTTAAGAGTCACTGTTAGAGGATTATGAACAGAGGACACAAGCTACTAGTCATAGCTTGTGATCAATTCTTGTTCCTACCCTAAGAGTAGGAGTTAGTAGTGAAAGGGTTTCACAGCACCTGCCCCAACCAGATTGGGGCTCTGCAGGATACTGGAACCTCCATTCATAGACAAGTTGCAGCACTTTGCTACGACTATATCCCTCTGTGGGCTGATCCTTGCCTAGTTCCCTCTCCCACCACTCATCATCTGTTTGCAACCTCTCAAGGGCTCTTTATCTCTGAGGTTCTATAACCACACTGTAATTAGAGAGCTTTAAAAACAAAATCTAGAGATTCTGATTTAATTGCTTCGTCTAGGGCATGGGGACTTTTTTAATGCTCCCCAGGTGACTCTAATGTGCCGTCAGGTTTGAGAATGAATTGTCCAGCATAGCAGCCCCAATCTACTTCCTGTTTTTTGAAAACATACAGTCTTCTCACTCTCCCGTGTCCTTTCCTTCTACTTCAAGTGCCCTTCACTGACATGGCAAACAGCTTTTTATCCAGCAACAGTCAGGTGATGCCCCACCCCAGGAAATCAAGCCTCCCCATTTTGAGCTTCCAAAACACTTCATGCATCCCCCTAATAGAGGAAACATAGATTATATAATTTATCACACAAAGCAACACACTCTTGGGTGTCAAAGTAAGCACCATTAATAATTACCCTGGGTGACAGGTGTCACCTAAGACTATCTCTGGCAAGTACACACTCAGTAACATAAGCTCACCTTAACTATAACCCCTAGTATATTCATCATGAATTGTGTATTAGCTTGTTTATCTCCCACTCTAGACTGAAAGTCATTAAGCCACTAACTTTGGTACCCAGCATTGATTAGATGTTGAAAGATGGTTCTATAACAGTCTGTTTATTTTGTAATGGTTAAGTACAAGGACTCTAAACAAACAGCATTGGTTCAAATTTCAGTTCTGCAAATCACTAGCTGTGTGACTTGATGGTATTTTGTGCCTTAATGGTTTCATCTTTGAATTGAAGAAAGTGCTTAACTATTTGTTTAAAGATTCAAATGAGTTGACATATATAGAACACCTAGAACAGTATCTGAGTATAGGTATAATAAGAACATTATATAAATGTTCCTTATTATTTCTAAACAATAAGCCCCAGGCAGAATTTTTCTCTGGAAGGTCTTCAAATGATTATTCTCATAATGAATGTTCACAATGATAAATGGTGGTCTTTAGAGATGACCCATTATATAGCAGGCCCTGTTACATGATTTGCATATATTATCTCATTGACCATTCAATGCAATTCTATCATGGAAATTTCTATTGCCCCAAATCTACAGAAAAGGAAACTGAGGCTCAAAATGAAGATTTCCATAATCTCTGATTTTTATCTTTCTATATATATATATATATATATATAAAAGAAACTTCAATCCTCACCCACTGAGAGTTTGTTGTAATTCCTTTGAGAAATAAAAGGGCTTCTCTGAACTCCTATTATTATTGTACATTGTACCTAACGTTCGAGGAAATGGAGAGCGAAAAGGCAATGACAGTGAAATCTCTGCTTTGGGGAGCTCTTGTTCACTGCTTTTTGAAGTGTTTTAACAAGTCATGAGCCAATATTATCAAGGGATAATGTACACAAACCAGTAGTAGGGCTACTCTGAAGACACTTCAATGGTAGTGTTCTTCTTACCCTCAAGAAGTTTAAAATCTAGCTGAAAACATAGAAAAATATATTTAACAGCATTGTAAGATTTAAATAGCAGCAACAGAAGGGAAATTCTCTGAGCAACATATGATTAATTCACAGATAAGTGGTACTCTCTGCACCTGCCACAGGAGGTCAGGGGAGGAAAGACTTCTGAAGAGAAGAGATTGAGAGGGCAGGAGATTTGTGTCTTTAAACATTCATTAATTGAACAAACATTTGCTAACACCCACCATGTGTCAGATGTGTGGCTGTACACTGATACCCTAGAGATTAGAAAAATGGAACAGTGCACCCCGGAGGCTCAGAGTTTAGACAGAGAGTCAGACCTGTGGACAGGTAATTCAAATGGTGTAAGAGTACAGCATAGATGTGCCCATGATACCTTATCCAGTACACTGCAGGGCCAGACAGGTAGACAGGGGATAGCCCCATCTGATAGGAACAAAACTGATGGCCCTTTAGAAAAGAGACATCCAAAGCTGAGCCTTTAATTTTATCTATTTTTTGGGACCAGTGCTATGGTGTAGTGGGTACAGCTGCTATCTGCAGTGCCAGAATCCCATATGAGTGCTGGTTCATGTTCCAGCTGCTCCTCTTCCAATCCAGCTCTCTGCTATGGCCTGGGAAACCAGTGGAAGATGACCCAAGTGCTTGGGCCCCTGCACCCGTGTGGGGTGCCCAGAGGAAGCTCCTGGCTTCGGATTGGCCCAGTTGCAGCCACTTTGGCCACTTGGGGAGTGAACCAGTGGATGAGACTCTCTCTCTATCTCTCTCTCTCTTTTTCTCTTTCTCTCTCTCTCCCTTTGTAAATCTGCCTTTCAAATAAAAAAAATCTTTAAATATGTAATTTTTATCTTTTTTTTTATTTGAAAGGCTTAGAGAGAAAGATATCTTCCATTCACTAGTTCACGCCCATCCCTCCCTTTTCCCTACCCCAAACCAAAGCCTGCAACAGCCAGGGCTGGGTCAGGCTGAATCCAGAAGCCAGGAACTCAATTCAGGTCTCCTACATGGGTATTAGGAACCCAAATACTTGAGCTATTCCCCTGCTATTTCTCAGGGTTTGCATTAGCAAGAAACTGTAAGAGGAAGCAGACTGGAATCAGATGCAGGTTCTCTGATAAGACATGAGGGATCCCAAGGGGCATTTCTGTTGTTTGTTTGTTTAACATGTAATTATTTATTTGAAAGGCAGAATTATAAAGAAGGAGAGAGAGAGAGAGAGATTCCATCCAAATGGCCCCAATAGCTGGGCCTAGGTAGGCCAAAGCCAGGAGCTTCATTCATCCAGGTCTCCCATGTGGGTGCAAGAGCCCAAACCCTTCGGCCATCTTCCACTGCTTTCCTAGGACATTGACAGGAAACCAGATCAGAAGTAGAGCAGCCTAGACTCAAACTGGTGCCCATATGGAATGCTGGAGTTATAGGCAGTGCTGCAACACAATGCTAGTCAAAGGGGGCTCACCTGCCCCCAAAAGCTGAGTCTTAAAGAATAAATAGCAGGGGCCAGCACTGTGGCACAGTGGGTTAAAGCTTCGGCCTGTAGTGCTGGCATCTCTTATGGGCACCGGTTCAAGTCCCAGCTGCTCCACTTCTGATCCAGCTCCCTGCTAATATGCCTGGGAAACAGCAGAGGATGGCCCAAATCCTTGGGCCTCTGCAACCATGTGGGAGACCCGGAAGAAGCTCCTGTCTCCTGGCTTCGGATCAGCTCAGCTTTGGACATTGCGGCCATTTGGGGAGTGAACTAGCATATGGAAGACCTTTCTCTCTCTCTCTCTCTCTCTCTCTCTCTCTCTCTCTCTCTCTCTCTTTCTACCTCTCTCTGTAATTCTGTCTTTCTAATAAATACCAAAACCTTTTAAAAAATAAAATAATAAATGGCAGTTATTCAGGGGGAAAAAGGAATGAAAGACCCAAAGGGAAATGCAAAAGCACTGGGAACTGGGAAGAAGAAGAGGTAAGTAAATATAGGAAGGTTGAGAAATTTAAATAAAACACATTTAAAATTTTAGGAGGTTGGAGGTCAGAAAGCAAGGGTTCCACAAAAAAGTTCATGGAAAATGTGTAGTATGAAAAATACATATGTGGATTTCATTAATTATTAGTGCCAAAATAAACATCTTTTAATTCAAAAAGTCCTCACATATTTGAGAGATAAACAAAATCACCTAGGAAGTGAGTATTTAAACTGGGAAAAGAAATGATTGGCTTTTTGGAGTTTATGTTGCTCAACAGAATTTCAGCATATAAATATATCACATATTATTGATGAGCTTCTCAGACAAAAGGAACACAGCATGTAATATACTACTTAAAGATACCTCAGATCAAGAAAATACCCAACATGCTTGCTATGTGAAAAATGTATACATCCCCACACACAGATATTTGCATACCTGAACACAAAACAGGTGCTACAGTACAGTCTAATGCTAGTTCATATTCAAAGTGATGGCAGAATTAAAAGTGGCTTGTTTTCTTTTGTCTTTAGTGCAGCTTTCCTTCTGGTCTCTGCCAATGATAGGAACAAAGTCATGTAGCCCCTGAGGAAATAGGAAGAGTAAACAAGGAAGATAAAACAACTGCTCCTCTGTTTAGCCCTGAACTAAGCTTACAAATTACATTTGCCATAAGGGAGCTCTAGACAACATGTATGTGCCCAGTTTTATTTAAAAAGTACACATAGCTTATTACTAAAGAAAAAACATACTCCGAAAGAATAAATCTTAAGCTTTGATGGGAAATATCATGAAAAACTTGACTATCTATATCAAAGATATATATCTAAACCTCTCCTTTATCTACTGATGGTCAAGGAAATAATTGAACCAGAGGCAGATACTGCAGCATGACTAGGTACACAAGCACTGTTAGACCACCAGGCTTTCTGTCTTGCCTTCTCTATGCCCTGTTACAGGACTGTAAGCAACTTAGTGACTCTTATACAAATGAAAGTTAACATAATAGAACCCACTGCATGGGAGTGTTGTGAGGATTAAATGACAGAACTCACGTAAAGTGTTTAGCTTGTTGATGGACATGTTATGAGAATTGAGTAGTGGTCTCCAGCTATTATTCCTATACCAGCTGCAATTCCAAAACACAGGAAGGAAGAAGATACTTTGGAAAGCATTCAAATGGTTAGATGGGGCTGGCTAGTTTTCATGATGCCAGCTATAAATTCACTAATTAAAGGAACTTATTTTTTAAAGGGCCATCTTGTGCTTAAACCAGAGGATCATTTATCATATTTCTATTCATATATTTCTGTCACTTTGAATTGTCTCATTTAGATCAATAAACCTTTAAAAAAATCGCAGTTTCTAATCACTCCTGGATCCTACAAAACAATAACTGTTTATAAAGATAGAATTTCAGAAGACAGACTTGCTGAAAATTAAGACGATATAGCCACAGGCTTGAGTAAAATGGCTGGCTGTGGTCAACAACAAGTTTGACCACACTCATTAGTCACCAAAATCTAACAAAGTAGCAGTTGATTTTATAAAATGCTACATTTCCCTTTGGTTTATCTGTCACCTTACTCTCTCTTGTCCATCTTCTCCTCCCTTCTCATCTATACCATATTTATGAGGAATAACTGTAAAAGAGAATATTTTTCAAGAACCTAAATTGTTTATATTATTTAATGCATATACAAGCTTAAAAAAAGAGACATATCCAGAGCTGGTGCTGTGGCCTGGCTCCTGGCTTCAAATAGGCCCAGCTCTGGCTGTTGTGGCCATTTGAGGAGGGAACCAGCAGATGGAAGATCCCTCCTCCCACCTCGTTCTCTCTCCCTCCCTCTGTAACTCTGCCTTTCAAATAAATAAATCTTTTAAGACATATTCAAAATCTGTATGCCCAAGTAGTCTCTCTAGGGCTTGTAATATTTGGAACTAGATCACAAATGATAGAAATATCAGAGGGTAAAAAATGCTTAAGGATCAGACTCAAGAAATATTTTAAAGCACCAGAAACTTTGATTTGAAACCTTTGAGGTTTTTGCATGTGTAAAATATGGGTGTTTCAGTCAGGAGCAGCACAGGGGTTGGGGTAGTATAGAAAGGAACTTACATTTCCATATCTGACTTTCCTTTTTTTTCTGTCCAGTAAAAGAGAATTACTCTTCCATTGTGCAAACCCACCCACTCAAAGGCATATGATTAAAATGATAGGGAGCTCTTGGTCTTCAGACACATGTAAAGATAAAAAAAATCCTAAAGCCAAAGATGAATTATCACTCTTATGCTGTGATTAAGTTTAAAATAATACCATCTGTGGTTTTAGTTTTACAATTGAAACTAAAGGTCTGCTTTCCCCCTACTGTAATTCCTTTTGCCTTCAAATAAAATCTTGATGATATAAGAGTCTCTTTTTGGCTTAGGTTTTCTAAACCTTGATATGATCCCTCCAGGGTTGAAGACCCTCATGCTAAATTGCTTACCAAAGGTTTACAAATTGGAATGGCTCTCAGGGGAATTTTTTTCTGCCTAGTTAGTTCTGTTACTGCTGTCTCTGAAGTCAGAGATTATTGAGATAAAACTGATTAGAAAAGCCAAGCCTCTCTAACTGCCAACACCAAATAGGTCAGAAAAGCGGAAAAGCTTGGAGCTCTTCTTGCTTTTATATGATTAAATGACTTACTGTGGTAAGTGAAAGCCTTGTTTACTCAATACCAGTTTTCAGGAAACAATGCCTCCAAGCCTCTTTTTTTTCCTTCCTTAAACAACACTCAGAGCACAAATTCTGGATTAAACTGGTCTGTGCTATCTCACTTATTGACTCAACTGCAAGGTGAATTTTTACAGATCCCATATGGCATATCATGGCACTACATAGTTTAACAAGAGAATTGACAAAAAATGAAGACACTTGTCTAACGAGGACAAGGATATTTAAAAAAAATACCACTCTATGATTTTTCCTGAGCCTCGGGTTTTATGTCTAAACTTAGAACACGAGTTAAGCCTTGTATTTCTTCTTTAAATCAGTGATGCAGCATTATATGTGGTTTGGGTTTTTTTTTAAAGATTTATTTATTTATTTTAAAGGCAGAATTACAAAAAGAGAGAGGGAGAGACACAGAGAGAGATCTTCCATCCGCTGGTTCGCAATCCAAATGGCCATAACAGCCAGGCGAGAGTCAGGCTGAAGCCAGGAGCTACATCTGGTCTCCCATGTGGGTGCACTGGCCCAAGGACTTGGCTATACGCTTTCTCAGGGGAGAAATCAGTAGCTGGATTGGAAGTGGAGAAGCTGGGACACGATTGGAGCCCATATGGGATGCTGGCATCCCAGGCAGTGGCTACACCACAATGCCAGCCCCTATATAAAGTTAACCCAATTTTTTCTATTGTTCTTCCCACTTTTTCCTAATAAGGAACACAAATGTTTATATAAGCCTCCTTCACATACAAGAAGACCATGGTCTAAAAGTTGCACACTAATTGATTAAACAACTACTGAATTCTGAGACAGGTACACGAATGACTACAACCCTGTTACAAAGCCTTTGTATAGGAGCTCACTAAGATGTGACTATCACACAGTGATTAAACATCTTTACTGATAGAACTCACCACTTCTAAAGTGACCTTTTCTTGCATTGGGCAACTCCTTTTTAACATAAAATCTGCTCACACTAAACTCCAATCTGCCTCAGCCTCCCACCTGGCAGTTTTTCCCACCTTGGCCCAGAGCCATTCTACTCCTTTGTCTTTACGTCTCCACTGTAAAAATGCCCACTTCCTTAAATCATTCATTCTAATGTGGATTCCAATCCCCATGCTCCTGAATATGCTCCATTTCATTTTTAATATCATTTGTGTAATGTGATGTGCACAGCTGGAGAGAATCAGACTTGTATGCCTGGCACAGTAGGTCGTTGATTACCCATGGCCTGGACAGTGTAGTTTTATTTTGTTTTACCAAATACTAAGTCATTGGAAGGCCAAACATCTGTCGATAGAATTTATTTGGGTTAGAAAAGAGTCTCATTGCTTATGATGTGTGGCAATGTGCCTAATGAGGGAAACTTTTAAAAAAAAATCAGAAGAGGTGAGAACTAAAACATACCAGCTTCATCTGTATCTAGAAATATAACCAACAAATGAGCTTTGACTTAATTTGTACTTTCTAGAAGAATCCTGAGTGGCATTAGTCACAAAATTATAAGGCAAATAGGTGCCCATCTTCTTGGAAAAAAGCATAAAAGAAGCGTGTGTGTGTGTGTGTGTGTGTGTATGTGTAACTTGCCTCAACCTGTTTCTCTCACCATCCCTCCACTCTCTGATACTTTGCATAAAAAGCTGGGGGACCAATACTACAAAGGACCTAGATTACACAGGACCCAATAGTAGAAAAGACCAATCGTGCTCCTGAAATAAAATAACCATGGGGGTTATAGGACAAGAAGTCTGGTTCCTCTTTAAAGTAAAAGGAGGAAAATAGAGGTGGAACTTTTCAATTTGCATTCCCTACCCTACCCAGGAATACATTCTGGCTCTCTCTGCAGAGGGAGCTCTCTGGGTAAATCTAAGAAACTCATTGTATAGAAGCCTCAATCAATTTGTAATGAGAACCTCTTGACTGAGTGCAATATCAACAGGTAGAATCATCATCTTTTCAAGTAGTTGAAGCAGGATGATTAGCCATAGCTGTGTCACTGAGTGCAATCCTCAGAAACAATTCCTCCGTGCAGGAACTTCTCAAACATTTACCACAAAGAGTTAAGAGCTCAAGGTGAAGCAGGTAGATCCAGATTTGTAACCTGCCTCGGCTGTCTCCCAGCTGTGCAAACTTACAACCTTTTCAGTTGTCTTGTTTTCCAGTGGGTATGTTGAAACAATATTATCTATATTATAAGATTGGTTTGAAAGCTTGAGTAAAATATTAAGTTCAAAGATTCAACATATTCTTGGGAACCTGATATTAGCTCTTATATAATCTATACACTTCACTGTGAAATACAGCACATTATAGAAAAGTACATGGAACATAAATACACAGCTAAATATATTTTAAGTAAAGACTACCACTCACATTTTAAAAATATCTTTTAATTTTGGAATTTTTCCTTTTTACCTTTTATTATTTCTCTGTTGTTTTATCATTGACAGCCCTCTGTTTTTCAGACTTGCCTTTTTTTCTACTTGCACAGATTAAGCTCAGTTAAAGTTTCTTATAGTTTTGCCTAGTTTCATTCAAATCAGCTTCTCTCAGAGTGTCAGGTAAATTTTCATTAAGTGACAGACATTGCATTCTTAGAAATATTTTCAAGCCTGCAATGATATTATCTTCCTCTAGAAAAAAAATATTTGTGTTGTTTAAGCCAGCACCTTGAGGCAACAAAAATCACTTTTATTTACTCGTGGAGATTGAATTTCTCTGAACCTCATACATGACTGAAGGCTGGGCTAGATGACATCTCAGCCATCCTTAATCTTGGGGTTTAGCCCTTCAGTGTCCAAACTAGAGCACACACAGGGGGACTTACCAGGGCCCCTGACTCCTGACAAATCCTCTTCTCCATACCCCATAAGGCTGTCAGAATCGTTCTCTGCATTTTCACCACCTCCTCAAAAGGGAGCAAACACAAGCGACCTGAATGGCTCGCTCAGCTCTCTGGATATCTGCTGTGTCCAGACTTGGCCCATAATCCTTCAATATTTGTGGCTGTTCTACATTCTTTTAATATCATTATCCAGCTGTTCTTATTATCTTTGTTCATAATCTTGGTTAGAATTAACTAAAACCAGAAGGGAGAGTCTCTACCCTTATCAGTATTTATTTAATTGTCCATATTGTATTAACCTAGCTACTGAATGGAGTTGCTATCTTTCTTATGATACTTTTCACTTACAATCTTGCAATCATTTTTTTAATATTTATATACTCCTTTATTGGATTTTTAAATTCTTCCATGACACAATTCATAGCCATATTTGCCTCATCCATGAATTACTGCCAATTCCTATAGTTTACTCACATCAGCCTTTCAGGAACCATTAAGTGAATGAATAAATCTAAATATCTCTTGTTTACACAAACTGGACACTTCTGAAACAGAACCTCTAAATTATCCTAAACTATACAATGAGTCATCTCTGCAGGAATAAGAAGTAGATTATAGTCCCAAACATCAATTGTGATTTGCATTAACAAGTTCCCTAAGCCTTTGTATAATAAGCAATTGAAAACCTACAGAAATAAATATCAGTATTAGAACACAACAAATGAAGGCTTGGATACCCGAGGTTGTAGTTTCAATATCGATCTGCATATTTCATCCAGTATCAGTACATGTGACTTAAATTGTATAGCCATTGCTCTCATTAAAATTCATAAACTCCCTCTGGAATTCACGGCAGCCATCTGGCCAAATATTGGCTTCCTACATTTGAAACTCAATTGCATCAAAGTCACTGAATCTCTCAATCAATTATGAAGGAGCTGAGCTCTTAGGGTTTACATTGATTGGCCACCATTTTCCTAATGGAGTCATAGCCTCCGTAATTACCTATTTGACAGGAGAGGTGCCTGCTTTCTGAAGGCTATATATCCTCGCTCTTCATTTACCTAAAATGTTAGTTGGCAGCCCTCATAAGAGCACCAGCCACAAAATGTGATTAGAGTTAATGTAACTGTAACAGAATGATGTTCTCATCTCATCTCTACTTATTGCATATGGCTGCCACATATTATTCTCTAACATGGATTGCATTTTCAAAGTAATGGCAATGTACATTTTTATTTTATAATTCATCAAGAGCCAAAATTTATGCATTTGTATATATTTACGTCTTCAGACATACTCAAAAAGTACTGTTTGACTCAAAAAACTCAAGTCTCTTTTTCTAAATATATTCTGGCCCTCACAATATGAAACATATTTAGTAATGGCTTTTAGTGGGCACAGGAAAAGTAATGAAGAGCCCCTTTCTTACTTTGTGTAAAGTAGTGGAAAAAATGCTGTTGTTGGATTCAGAAACACAATTCAGACTGCAGTGTCAGTTAAACCACTGATTTATATTAATTTTTAACCTTTTGAAACTACCTCTTCACTTGCAACACTGGGATATTAAGATTACCTAATTTTAATAGCTATAATATTGTTATAAAATAATCATTTATTACAGACAAAGTACCTAGCACAGAACCTAGAATATATTAGGTATTTGTATTAGACAAGAAGCTACAACTAGTCAGTGCTTTACAATAGCAAGCATGTATCTCTTGCTCAGGAACCTCTAGCTTCTTTATGGCCCTGCTGAATGGGGCCCAGCTCACCTTGTGAGGAAAGTTGAAACTGGTTCCAGTACATAGTTTGGGTTCAGCCCTGCTCTACGAACCTCTTTATCTAGGGCTCATGATAAAAGAATAATTCCCACTTGCATTAAACCTTTCTCATTGCAGATGACAAACAGGCAACAAAGCTGCAGGAAACTTAGACATCACACACTACTGCTTCTGTCCACTTTCCATTGGCTATAGCAAGCCACAAGGGCAACCCCAAATTCAGTGTAGCATGGAAATGTATTCCACTCAGGAGGAATACGTGCCAGGACTAGAGAGAACAGCTCTGAGTGAATTCCCTCTACCACGCTATTCAGTTAATCATACTCACTGTAATTAGCTATGGTGTGGTACAGTGATGTATCTAACTCTGAGAGTATCCTGAGATCTCATAGGACATCACCGAAAAATTTCCAGTTATCTCCAAGAGCCCAAACCTTCTTCTATTGAAGCTTTTATTACGTGACTTGAGGATCTCATTTTAAGTTACTTTGCTTATTCTTTCAATAAATATGAATAACTGAAGAAGGAATGTTCTACAACTCAATACTTTCACAGATATTCTTTAAAAAGAAAATTTATATATATATATATTTTACTTTTACATTATACTTGCAACAAATATATACAAATATTTAGAAAATAATACATATATCACTCTACTCCACTTGATATGTATTAGCCACAACTAACAAAAATAATAGTACCTAAAATATAATTAAGATCTTCATGAATTTGTCAGAATTATTGGTCCACTTGCTATCCTAACCCCCACTGACAATAACTTAGAAGCTATCCCAAGCTTTTTGATAGTTTCTGCTCCCATGTTCTCAGTTGAACTTATTTTCTATCCCTTCCATTCAATTTTACTTCTATTTTTAGTTAAAACATGGTTATCATTACTTTAACACCCTTCTGGAATATGCCATTCTACCATCTAATAGTCTTTTTCAGACATTGGGTCCTCAGTTGTTCGCAGTATAAATTATTTGCAATGTTCAGTTTTTGAGACTTTTCTCCCTCTGATCTTTTGAGAGACTTCTAAACTGTTTAGTGAAATGCCAATGATAGCTTAGTTTTTCCTATCCTCCTAATCCCTCCAAAATATACCAGAATCCAGGAATTTGCGGGGCTATCTTAGATTTCTGCCCACCATAACAATTTCAAAAATATTATGTATAAAGCAGCAACAACCACAGAATCATAGACTCATAGCTTTGGGGACTACCTGAAAGGTATCTAGGCCAACCATCCAATTATTCCAGGAGAATTCTCATAGATCAAAAGTTATCCAGCCTCTGCTTCAGCATTTCTATTAATGACAAGGCTCAATCATTTATGAACCACAACACCTAAATTTTAAATCTCTGTAATTAATTGAACATGTTTTAAAAATCTATATTTTTTCTAACTTTGCATTAGTTCTTCCCTCTGGAAAAATCTTGAATCAGAAACACCTTTCTCTGATAAAAAAAAAAAAAGCTTTAAACTTAAAAATCAATGACTATTTTCCCAATAAGGATAATTTAAATTTTCTCTTCTTCAAGCTGAACATTCTAGTTTTCACATGATATCACCTCTACATCATTCACCATTTAGCTCATCAACCTGCAAATTTACGCCTATTTGTTAAAAACTCTCTCAAGCCATAGTTCTTTAACATCCTGACCATGAAATATTATATCAAGAATATTAATTCAGAGGACAAAACAGAGTAGCTCAGCATAAAGGAATCTATCATTGTAGTACACAGATATATATAATACTAGGACACAAAATAACATAAATAGTGTAAAGAGAAAACAAAGGATTAACCTTAGCAAATAAAGCCAGATGTTACACAGAAACAATAGTTAACATCACCTGTACTACTGCCAAAATCACTTTACCACTCAGTGGATTAGAGGAGGGAGCTCAGAAATTAACTGAAAATATGTTAGAACTTCTCTATTGCAACTACACATTTGCAAACAAGTAGAAATGATTGTTCTAAATCTGGCGCTAAGATTATTGGTTAGCAATTTGAAAAAAAAAAAGTAGTTATTTCCAAATTTTTCTGTAAAAGGCAAAATAACCTGCAAGTGAAATAAAGATGTAAATAAAACACTCAAACTACAATACAATAAACAGAATTCAATGTGCTGTTATGTACATGATCTAGAGAAAAATACGTTCTTTCCTCATTACAGCAAAAGAAATTATAGAAAAAAAACATACATGAAGATGCCCTGGCAATATAAACAACAGAAATGAAACATTGAAAAAAATACATCTGGGAAAACAGGGTATTGTTATGTAGATTATTATATTCTAAGTGATAAACAGTATATTGGCATCATTCTTTATAAATAATGTTAATTAAGGCTAGATAAAAATATTGGGAATGATTATTATACAATCTTAAGAGTATGTCACTCAGACCTACCTCCAATGGTGGAACTGGAAATGTGCCAGGGGATTTCAACTCAACCTTACCAAGGAGGCAGGTACCAATGCCAGCACACTTGGTAAAGTGACAAATATAAATACACAACTGATCAAAAAGATAGGGTAAGTGTCAAAGAGATCACATAAATAAGACCAGCGTAAGCAAATAATGAAAGATAGAATCAAAAGGGAGAGAATGATCCTGCGGGGGAAACAGAACACACAGCAGCAGACTCATAGAATGGCAAATGCCCAAAACAGCACTCCTGCCTCAGAATCAACCCGTGGGACATTCGGATCTGACTAAAAGGTACATGAGAGTCTCACAGGCATGGAAAGCCATGACACGGTGGCAAAAAACAATCTAAATGAAGGATCCTGGTGAACAACACCCCAGCAGAAGGATCAGGCCATCAAGGAGAGAGGCGCCTTTCTCTGAAGGGAGGAAGGAACCTCCAATGTGATATGGCCTTGGCTAAACAAATTCAGAGTTGGTGAACTCAAGGGACTTCCACAGCCTAGACAGCTCATAGCAAGAGTCTCGGGTGATTGCTGACATCATAAATAAGAGTGCCAATTGTTAAATCAACAACGGGAGTCACTGGGTTCATGCTCCCCACACAGGATCTCTGTCCTTAATATGTTTAACTATGAAACTCAAAAACAACACTACTAGTCGAACAATACCCTATACCTGGTTCGGTTGTGTGAGTGCAACCTGTTGAAATCCCTGCTTAGTATATACTAAGTTGATCTTCAATATATGAAGGTAATTGAAAATGAAACATGATGAAGGGTGGGATGGGAGAGGGAGTGGGTGAGGGGAGGGCCACGGGAGGGAGGGAGGTCGGGGAGGGGGGAGCCACAACAATACAAAAGATGCATTTTATATTATACTTAAAACTATTGGTTGAACTCTGTAATTAATACACAATTACTCTTAGGTGTTTAATTAATGCTATAACTAGTACTCAAATAGTATTTTACACTTTGTGTTTCTGTGTGGGAGCAAAATGTGGAAAGCTTTACTTAACATATGCTAAATTGATCTTCTGTATATAAAGATAATTGAAAATTAATCATGATGTGAAGGGGAAGGGGAGAGGGAGTGGGAGAGGGGAGCGTTGTGGGTGGGAGGGAAGATACGGGGAGGAAGAGGCTATTGTGGTCCATAAGCTGTACTTTGGAAATTTATGCTCATTAAATAAAAAATAAATAAATAAATAAAAGAGTATGACAAAATATGTTCATCTTTTGAAATCTGTGTATACTGACTGATAAGTTCTAGAGGCCACATCTTAAATTGGTTGATTAATATGTATGGATTTGTCTGTGTAGAATCAGGCAAATGGTTTAATCTTCCTGAGTTCTAATTTTTCTTTAATAAGATAGGATACTTCACATGTTTGAAGATTCCATGAGATAGCATAATGAAAGTGTTTGAGCTGCTAGTTATTACTCAACAAATCTGTTATAATTAGGGGTGACATAGCATTCATCATTTTTAAATTTCCTTAAAATAATAGTGTTACAGCTTTTATAACACCTCCAGAAATTGCAAATGATTACAACAGGAATCCAAATATCATCAGAGCAAATCAACGGCAGGTGATCATATATCCCTGTTATCCTCTTCCTGCAAGGTTATTCCCATGCTCTTTCCCTTTCAGTTTAGGAGCAATTACCATACACAGAATCCTCAAGATCAGAGAGCCCACGATGGAGTCTCAGTTGAAGCTCTTATATCCTACTGGCCATGTAGGGGCTTCATTGCTATGTCAGAGTCCTCTGGGGGTCTCTTTGAAGCTGAGTGAAAATCAATAATCTTGCTGATGGGTTGGTACAAACTGCCCCAAAACAACACTATTAAAAATTACATCTCATGCCTTGAACATACGTCAGCTTTTTCCATAATAGAATGCCAGTTCCTTTAATAGCACATAACTTCTATTATCATCCCTAATGTATCCTAGCATCTAGAACAAAGCCTTGCACATATCAGGATTTAAATAATTTTAACATCATTTACTAAGCATTAACTATGCTGTATGTATTGCTGTGTTTTATAAGCATAATTTATTAAGTACATACAAAATCCATATGAAGTAGCTACAATCTCAAACTTCATTTTACAGATGAGAAAAGCAAGGCACAGTAAGCTTCAGTAAATTGCTAAAGACCTCACAGTTAATAAGTAGAAGAAACATTTGACATCAAACAGTCTGACTCTTCAATCCAGTCTTTTGGAAATTTTGGATGTACCCAGATAATTTTAAACAACCACTTAGTAACCATTGTTAAATAGTTCTTTGTTTTAATGAAGACTTTTGTCCTCTTCTATCTAAGCTTTTTCCTTACATGATTAGAAATTCAAATATATCCAGCCCTAAAATCTACCAATACAATCAAACTTCTTTGCAAAAGAAATCAGATCAAGAATCTCTCATAACTTCAGATTCTATGTAGTAATTACAATTTCACCTCTGAGAGGAATTTACTTGTCTCATACAAACAGAAGCAGGTGGCTCGGTGCAGGTGTTGTCATGTTTGTGGAGGTTTAATGAGGATGTGAGAGTTAGCTGGGAAAAAGAAAAATAAAAACCAGGCCTTTCTTTCCCTCCATCACCAGATCATCTGAGGGGAAAGAAAGAGAGACACTTTATGACTCATGACAGAAATACACAATGAACTGTTTCTTTGGAGACAAAAAGAAGTTTGCCTACAGTTGTGAGAATCCCTATTGGCAGAGAAAAGCACAGACTGGTCACGGAATGACAAGAGGCAAAGTGCTAATCAAGAGAGGGGCCCAGAATACCCCCAAGAAGGCTGGGATTGGTCTCTCACTCTATTAAACAAGCTTATCTTGCACAGAGAAAATGGCAGCTCTCTTTAATTTTATTATTTTTCCAGTCCAATTTTAATTTAAAATATAACTATTTTTTAAAGAACACTACCAATCATCCAGACTGTTAATTGATTTTCTGCTCCTCGACTCTAATACCAAAAGATAAATTTATACAGAGTTAAGGAAAGTCTTAAGCATATCTATATTACAAAGGAGTCTGTTGGAATAAAATAAAATGTGTTCCACTCACTTTTTGGTGGTGGTTCTTTTAAAGTATTTTTCTGTTGTGTAATGAGAATAAAACCATTTATCATCAAATCTTATGGAAAAAAGAAAGAGGAGATTCCAAGTAAATATGACTCATTGAATTTGTCTGAACTCCTTGTACTACTCCAAAATAAAAATGAACAATAAATATTTAAAATTACATTAACATTATAAACCCTGGTAGGTGCCCAAATAAGATGCATAGAACAGCTCACCAGAAGTGAAACAGAAACAAACATTGATGAGCAAGGTTGAGCTCCAAGTCTGCAAGCAGGAAGAGGCAACTATACATCTGATTCCTGCAGAGTAACAGGGAACATTAGGACACTTTTCATAACAGGGAAGAATCCGAGACTCACTGACTGAATTCATGGCTAAAAGCAGGCTTTCCTCCAGAAGAAGATGTCAAATAAAAGTCCCAAGTACTTCTAGGACTAAAGGTAGTTGAAAACCACTGTGCTAAAAATAAGAAATTCACACACACACACAGGATGCAGATGCAATTAGTAACAAAGCCAAGCTGTTTCCTGGTGCAGCATCTTCCTTAAGACTAAGATCACTAATAACAGACCCTGAGGTATTGGCAAACCAGATGGGTGGAGATAACCATCTGCCAAATGAGTGAAGGGTATAGAGTTAAAGTTTAAAAAGTAAAAAAGAAAAAAAAAAAAAACACTCAGAACATGTTGGAAAGCCAGCCACAAACTCAACAATAATGAAGACAAATCCAGGCTCAATAAAAATTATAAACTGAAAAGGACAGGTATTAGTCAAGAAGAAACAGAATGAAAATCAGGGGCCAATATTGTGACACAGCGTCCCATACAGGGGCACCAGTTCAAATTCCAGCTGCTCCACTTCCAATCCACCTCACTGCTGATGCACCTGGGAAAGCGGTAGAAGGTAACCCAAGTGCTTGAGCCTCTGCCACCCACATGGGAGAACTGGCTGGAATTCCAGGCTCCTGCTTGAGCCAGGCCCAGCCCAAGCTGTTGAGACCATTTGTAGAGTGAACCAGTAGATGGAAGCTCTCTCTCTCTCTCTCCATCTCTCCAGTTCTCACTGTAACTCTTTCAAATAAATAAATACATATTTTTTTAAAAAGTAAAAGACCACTGAAAATTCTATTGTTGTCAATATTTTATAACTTAATGGAAACAGATTTTAGAAACATATACTACAAATGGAGGGTTTATAAGATCACTTCAAAGTAGACTGAGAAAAGTCTGAGATGTGTAGGACTGGGTGGGCACTCGGCAAGGTAGTTAAGACTTTGCCCTGGCAGTCTGCATTTATATGGGAGTGCCTGTTTTGAGTCCCAGCTCTTCCAATTTCCATTTCAGCCTCCTACTATGTACTTGTGTACATAGTACATTATGTACTTGTGTCCATGCCACCCACATGGGAGAACCAGACTGAGTCACAGGCTCCTGGATTCAGTCTGGTCCATCCCTGGTTACTGCAGGTATCTGGGTAGAGAACCAATGAATGGAGGATTTCTCTTTCTCATGAGATTGCTGAGAACTCTTGTACTTGAAACTCCTGGACTTACATACACATAAGCAAAGTTCTTAACAAATTGGTTTGGTATGAATTTTCCTTAAATTTACAAAGAGACACCACCGAAGAGGGCAAAAGGTAAGAACAACACACTAAATGATGAAATGTACAACTTAACCAATGAACACTTAGATAAGGCAAGGATGCTTGTTTTCAATATCAGTATTATACATTATGTTAGACAATAAAACATAAAAATGAAAAGACTGGTTGTGGCAGGAAGAGAACATATTGTCATTATTTACAGATGAATTTAATAGGAAATATATGAAAGTCATGGGAAAATACTGAAAATATTTATGCAGCACTGAAAAATATAATATCACTACAGAAACAACCATAGTGTTGAATGTGCCCAATTAAATAGGAAAAATAGCCCATTTTAAATAGAATTAAAAACCACATGCCATGCAGGATTAAGTGTAGCAAAGAGATATAACAGACTTTCAGTTAAACCTTATCAGACAAATATTTGTGTCTTCTTTCTCTTAAATCTCAAGAAAATAACAACAAAAAATTCTTTTTAAAAGTACTAAATATTTAAGAAAACCACGGAGAGAATAAAAGCCCAGGAAAGATGTGATGAAGACATTGGAAGATGGAAACTGAGAATGAGAGTTTACCTACTTATGGGAGTAAGAGGACGTTGAACCCGAACAACCTTACCAAGAAGTCAAAAAAGAAAGCTGATTCTTGCAGCACAAACAACTCAAGTCTTAAAATTGGGAACACTCATGAATCATGAAAGTCACAATGAAGGGTGAAGCTAAAACTCAAAAACTTGTTTTTACCATTTCCCTTTTCTGTCTAGATAGAAAATAGATTTACTTTATGTAAACTAAACCAAAGAAACTGAGACCGCCACAAGAAAGGGCAAAAGTTCAAGCATCTAATGAAAAAATGAACAACTAATATTAAGTCCATGTTCAGTATGAAAACCCTGAACATGATACTAGCGTCACTTAGAAAGCCTTTGATACCTTGACTCCAGCTGTCAACATGAGCTTTTTTTCTGCCCAATGTCCTGCTCAAAGACTTTACTAGTCATGGGCCATCAGTCTGAATTCCAGTTTTAGTGTATGAGTAGAACGGATCACAACAAGTACCATAGCTGATGGAATAGTTTCAACTATCTGTGTAACTTACAAATGCTTTTATGTTAAAGATCATCACAACAGATCTATGGTGGGGCCAGCACTGTGGCATAGTGGGCTAAGTTTCTGCCTGTAGCACCAGCATCCCATATGGGCAGTTGTTTGAGTCCCAACTACCCCTCTTCTGATCTAGCTCTCTGCTATGGGCTGGGAAAGCAGTAGAAGATGGCCAAAGTGCTTGGGTCCCTGCACCCATGTGAGAGACCTAGAAGAAGCTCCCAGTTCCTGGCTTCAGATTGGTTCAGATCCAGCCATTGTGGCTATTTGGGGAGTGAACCATCCCACCACTGCTACTGTGTGCACCATACCCACCTAGGCCAGTAGAGTAAGCCTAGCCCCAGAATCAGAAGAGCCCTCTGACCCTACTAACATATACAGTACATTTAAGGCTAACAGGAGGCTGCACTAAAGTACCACATGGAATCAAAGCCAATATAGCCTACCAATATGACATCTATTTACTAAAAAGCCACTTTATTTTATTTTTGAAGATTTATTTGAAAGGCAGAGTTACAGAGAGGCAGAGGCAGAGAGGGAGAGGGAGAAAGGGACAGAGAGAGAGAGAGAGAGAGGTGTCTTCCATCCACTGGTTTACTCCCTAGATGGCAGCAATGGCCAGAGCTGGGCCAATCTGAGGCCAGGAGCCAGGAGCTTCCTTTGGGTCTCCCACATGGGTGCAGGTGCCCAAGGACTTGGGCCCTCTTCCACTGCTTTCCCAGGCCATCAGCAGAGCGCTGGATCAGAAGTGGAGTAGCCAGGACTCGAACCAGAGCCCACATGGGATGCTGGCACTGCAAGCAGTGGCTTTACCCACCATGCCACAGCACCAGCCCTGAAAGCAACTTTAAAAAGAGATAACTGATGCATCAGTTACACAAATCTCAGTATAGGAACATGATAAGTATGAAAAACCAAGGTAACATAATGCTTCCAAAGGAGCTCAATCAATTTCTAGCAACAACAACAACAAAAAGTAAATTAATTAAATATAGATAAATAATGCAAAACAAGGATTATTTTTACAAACTCAATGAAATAGACTATAGAAAGACAGTTCAGTGAAATTAGGAAAACAATTCATAACAAGAATAAAAAATTCAGAAACAAGATAGAGATCTTGGGAAACAACCAAACAGAAATCTTGAAAATGAAAAACTCAATAGAAAACACAATTAAAAGCCTCAAAAACAAACTAGATAAAGCAGAATAAAGAATATCTTAAGACAGGTCTTTTGAAATATCCTAGGCAGACCAAAACAAAAAATAAAAAAAAATGGAGGAGGGTGGAGAAGAAGAAAAAAAAGTAAACAATTAAATTAAAATGAAGACAGCCTCTAAGACCTTTGGGATATCACTAAGAAACAACAAAAGTTTGAATTTTAGGGGGTTTAGAGGTGAATATAAGGGGAAAATCATAGAAAACATAGTCAATGAAATAACTGAAAGTTTCGCTAATCTTGGGAAAGATACATATCCACATACAGGATATATATGGCCAAAAAGGAACCTCACTGCAATGTATTATGGTCAAAAATATCAGAATTACAGCACAGAGAAAATTCTGAAAGCTACAAGAAAAAAAAGTGCCAAAGCATATTTAAGGGAAACACCATTACATTGACAGCAAACTTCTCAGCAAAAAACATTATAGGCTGGGAGGGCATGGAATGATGCATTCCAAGTTCTAAAAGAAAAAAAAAATGCCCAACAAAATATACTGTATCCAGAAAAATTATCCATCAGCAATGAAGGGGAAATAAAGGCTTTCTAAGACATGCAAAAATAGAGGGAATTCATAATTATCAGACCAGACTTACAAAATATGCTTAAATAAGTCTTATTTATGAAAATACATAATTATCACACAATCTGTCAAGCACTTGTAAAGTTTACTTTTATTCAATGTACAATGTACCCAGAAGTATACATTCATTGTGATTACCTACATATATTAAAAAGCAAAATATATAAATTAAATGTTTACAAAATTTATGATGGTCATTTGGTGGAAGGAAAGAAGGAAGGAAGAAAGAATATGATTGATAGAATTAATATATAAGGAAAAAATTAAGAGTGGAGAGGTAGGAGGAAGAAGGGTGGGAGTACAGGCAGAAGGGAATCTAGGGTAGGAAGAATCACTGTGTCCCTAAATTTGTATATATGAAATGAATGAAGTTTGTATTCCTTAAATAAAATACAAAAAAGAGGCCGGCGCCGCGGCTCACTAGGCTAATCCTCTGCCTTGCGGCGCCGGCACACCGGGTTCTAGTCCCATTCGGGGCTCCGGATTCTGTCCCGGTTGCCCCTCTTCCAGGCCAGCTCTCTGCTGTGGCCAGGGAGTGCAGTGGAGGATGGCCCAAGTGCTTGGGCCCTGCACCCCATGGGAGACCAGGAGAAGCACCTGGCTCCTGCCATCAGATCAGTGCACTGCGGCCATTGGAGGGTGAACCAACGGCAAAAGGAAGACCTTTCTCTCTGTCTCTCTTTCTCTCACTGTCCACTCTGCCTGTCAAAAAAAAAATAAATAAATAAAATACAAAAAAGAAAGAACAAAAAACACAAAATACATAAAGTACTTTCAAAACTGAACAATTTGGGCTAGCATTGTGGTGTAAGCCTCCACCTGCTGCGCTGGCACTGGTTTGTGTCCCAGCTACTGCTCTTCCTCCTTGATATGGCCTGGGAAAGCAGTGCTTGGACCCCTGCATCTGCGTGGGAGACCTGGAGGAAGATCCTGTCTCCTGGCTTTGGATCCTCCCAGCTCCAGACATTGCAGCCACCTGGGGAGTGAACCAGTGGATGGAAAACCTCTCTTTCTGTCTCTTCCTCTCTCTGTCTATAACTCTACCTTTCAAATAAATAAATAAATAAAATCTTTTTAAAAAACTTGACAATAAACAACTTAAATTAAAATATGGCAAAAAAATTATTTATGTGACAATAAAAACATTTCTGTGAAAAAAATATATAAAGTATCTTCAAATCTCAAAAATAAAAATATAAATTGATGTGTGGGAAAAAACAAATAATTTATTTCTGTGAAAACAAAAAAAAAAGAAAAAAACTCTGTAGGGACTTAATTTCTTTAAAAATAATCTAAAACTAATATTACCCTAAATATATGCCTTCAAGAGTTAGTAGACAATGATTCTTAGAGTATTTTTTGTGTGTTCTGTGCTATTTTCTCAATCTAAAACAATGACTTCAAAAAGCAGTTTATCTCTCTAGCTCCTTGACAGGCATAGGAACCATGTCTTTAGGAAAGAATCTAAGAAGAAAGTGGACTATTATTTTGTAATTAAGCAATTGCTATCAGTCTTCTCTATTTCAGAACTCTCTGAACCAAAGTTCCATGATGATAAGTTCAATAAGCATCACTGTTGACTACTCACAGAAGAGCATCCTGGAGAACATATCGCCCATTGAGATCACTTTTCTTTGCTAATATCAGAGCAAGGAACCTGCAATAATAAAAAACCATTGCCATGCAATTTGGTAAGCACCTGTAAAGTTTACTTTTATCCCATGTACAATGTCCCAGGAAATGTTGGATACTTCCATATCACTGTCTTATACATCTCTCCAGAGCTATACGACATAGCACAATAGAATAAATATAAGCTTTAGCATGGGAAAACCTAAGCTTAAGAGTTTGCTTCATCTCTCATATTCCTTGTGACCCAGGAGCTACAAAATTTCTCTGAGCCAGTTTTTTCATGTGTAAGATGGAGAGAATTTGCTTATCTCATAGGCAACCACATGAGGTAAATGAGGTCATATCAATACATAGCCTAAGACGATACTTGAGTAAAATCTCAGTGTTACCTCTCCCATTTTACCAATTAAAGAATCAAACTTCTGAGGGCTCCAGTAGTGTGGCCATGTTACCCCAAAATTAAAAAATCAAGGAAGAATGACAGTTTAAATACAGACTCTAGTACCCGCCTATTAAGTTCAAACGCCAGCTCTGCAAATTAGCAACAGTGTAATTTTTAACAAGTTATTTAATCTCTCTGTGCCTTGGTTTCCTCAGATGTAAAATGAGAACAGCAATGTAAATTACTTCATAGAATTGTTATAAAAATTATTAAGTACCTAGATTAATAGGAACAAAATCTGTCATATAAAAAAGTACTGGGTAGTTTTGTTGATAAGAAGTAACATATAATTCTACAACTCAATATATACAATTTCATACTCTGTGTGAGGAAATATGGAGATACTTCTTACACAGCACTACAGCTGCCTCAAGCAAAATGTATGGTGATACTTGGCCATTCATTGTAGGGCGATTTTCTTCTCTTATTAAGATTTAGAAGTGTACAAGAAAGAAAAGTGCAGTAAAGGTAGTTTCTCATCAACAATCATTCATTCTTACCTTCTTATTAAGGATACTCTTTTTAGTTCTTTGTATTTTTTTTTCAAAATTTTAATTAAGCAAATAAGCAAGTTCATGGAAACTAAGTCTTAAAGTTTAGCACAATAATGGACCCCCATGTTTGCACTAAAATATGAACAAGTCTCTGTTCCTCGGTGACATGTCCTTTTCTTTTTCCCCAACAGCAGTGAGGTCTAGCTGGCACCACTTTCCCATTATCCTCCTGAAGGGCATGCATAACTCACTTAATTGCTTCACACTACAGTACACTGCTATTTAGAACCAGTCTGTTTCTTTCCAATGTAACAGCATGGAAATAAATAAGCAATTTTCATACATTAGGAAACATAAGCATGCCAGAGTCTAATTCATACTTATGTGATTAATAAACCAGAGCACTTAGATGAAATACCCTGCACCACACAAACACCATGCCATTAGAGCAGCCATTTGGGTGTGAGATATCAGCCACACTCTCTCCCTGCTGGGCCCAGTATAACAGTCCCAGTATGGAAACTCATGGAAGCACCTTAGGGTGAAAGCTCTTATCTAGGTTGAAAAGTGAAGGGTGAGAAATGCAGAGCCAACTGTCCTGCTTTTGTAAGTGGTATTGGCTTTTGGTGAGCTATGAGCAGATTGTACGACTCTGAGCAAATATACTTTCTGTGTCTTGTTTATTAATGGACAGAAAAGCTAGCCTGAAAATGAAATTGATTTTATTCACTTAGGATTTTATACTCCATTGCACAACCACAACCCAGCAAATTCTTCATTAAGAGAGATAATTGCTTTAATGATGATTAAATATAATTTAAAATTCACATTTATCTTTATCTACCTAATACAGGTCAGAATTAAAAAAAAATGGTTGGGGAAGGTGAAATAAATGAGTTTCCTCAAAATAATCCCCACCTGAAAGCAAAGTGGGTCCTGATCTGACAGCCAATCTAGCCTTTGTTCCTCTTACCCCTCTTCTTCTTATTCTATCCATTAGTGTCTCTCACATCAGGCCCAGAGCAGACATTCTGCTTTCTAATAGTCCTACTTTTGGGATGTTTGGCAGAGGTTAAAGGATGGCAGCAGTTAGTATCATGGATGTTAAATTAACTACAATAGCTGTATTTCTGATGGGCATATAAGGAAAAAAAAAGGATCAAAGTAGTGGCAAGTTGATTTTAGAAACATCTTCTAAAGGCAAAATGTTTTTACTTCACCCATCAAGAATAGGAAGCTGGGGCAGCATTATGGCATAGCAAGTAAAGTCACTGCCTGCCATGCAGGCATCCTGTATGGACAACAATTTGTGTCCTGGGTGCCCCACTTCTGATCCAGCTCCCTGCTAATGGTCTTGGAAAAGCAGCAGAAGATGGCCCAAGTATTTGGGCCCTGCCACACACATGGGAGACCTGGATGAAAATCCTGGCTCTTGGCTCTTGTCTTCAGCCTGGCCCGTGGCTGGCTGTTGCTGCCATCTGTGGAGTGAACCAGTGGGTAGAAGATCTCCATTTTTGTTCCTCTCTTTCTATGACTGATTTTAAAAATAAATAAATAAATCTTTTTTAAAAATTAGGAAGCTAAGCATGATATTAAACTGGTTGGTGTTTCTTATATTTCATGTGGTATCAGAATTGTTCATCTTTAATGGCATTTACACATTGTTACAGTTCCCAGGAGACAGAAAAATGTAAGTATGTATGATGGTTTCTCCTCTTATCAAATTTTTGTAACTTGTTTGAGATTGGGGCTCCAAATTTGTATGATAAATCTTGGAGTACCCCATTAAATTCACAGATGTAGAGCACCTGGCATTGAATGTGTGTACTCAAAAGTACATTTCCTTGCTGTATCACCCATTTCCTTCTAAAAGCTCCAAATGCTATACCAATGACCCAATTCCCCCTGGGTGACAGCAACATTCAATCCTAAAGAAGTTACCAGTGAGTTCTGTACCAGGGTCTTTTTGTTAATAACATAAGAGGTTGCTCAAGCTAATGGAGTGGCACAGGGAAGCATGGTCTCATCAAAACCTCTTGCAAAAAGAGATAAGCCCAGCCTCAAATGTTTGCACATTTGTTGTCCATAGAGGATAACTGATTTGGTGAGGGTATCTGACTGACTCTCAGATGCAAGATCTCAAATAGCTCTCATTATTTGAATACCAATGGGACATGGTACATTACATATATTGGCACATTGCATATGTTATCTCATTGAATTACTGCTACTGTATTCTTTATCATCCAAACCAAAACATTTTCAGAGTGAAAAGGGTTGTTATAAATAATTTAATTAAAACAATAGGCAGAACTCTGGATGGTTCTACACAAACTGAATGTATGGTCTCCCTATGTTTAATCACTCCATGAGATATGAACACTCTCTGTATCTAATAACTAGTTACTCTTCTGTAACTAATAATAGTTACAGAAGGAAACTATTATTTAGTGAGGCTGAAGATAATGAATCCAAGGACATACAAACAAATGGCAGAACCGTGGTTGAAACCTCTGTCAGATGTCAGAAGTTCATTCCTAACATACTCCCTCAATGAAACCCTTTATTCGAGATATCAACTGTCAAATGACAGCGTTAATTTTGCTTTGAAAGCATCTGTTCTTTGAGTGAACAGCACACTTCAAGCTATGGGTTATGACTTCCCAATGCTATCAAGTAAGGGGGGTGGTGAATGGGTGACATCAAAGCAAAATGATGCAAGGAAGCAGCTATATCCTAATGAATATCTGGCTCTTTCAGAGTACCAGTGTAGCTTGAATACCAAAGCTGTGAGCTAATGCTTATTCAAATATAGAGATTGAGAGTCAATAGTACCAGACATCACTAAACCTATTTCCCCAGGTGCCGTTCTACATTCTCCTGTACCCTACAGACTCTTAGGTCAATTCACTGTTGATTTTAGTGACCTGCAATCACAAATAAATGTGATTTACTTCAATAACATGCCAGGAGCTCCTCTTTCTGCCCAGAAATTAATAGGAATAAAAATGTTGAGAGATGATTAACTTTCAGTTCTCTCCATGGTGTTTCTGTAGATAAGATACATCAGCGCCACACACTCTCATCCTTTGGCCTACCTGCAAATCATTGTACTTTCCAAAGGAGTCCTAATTCAACCTCAATATTGGCACATTGACAGACACAACAGAATTTCTAGTCTGTCAGAGAACAACAGCTCAAATCAGCCATAAATCCCAAGAATCTTAAATCACAATCCCTAATGAAAGACTATGTTCAGAAATCAAGTAAGCTCTTGATCATAGGAATGGGTGACCAAGTATTTCAATGATCTGTCAAAGAGCCCAGGGACTGACATTGTAGTGTAGTGGGTAAAGCCACCACCTGTGACACCAGCATCTCATATAGGCACCCGTTTGTGTTCCAGTTGTTCTGCTTCTGATCCAGCTCCCTGCAAATGAGCCTGGGAAATCAGTGGTAGACAGTTCAAGTGCTTGGGCATATTGAAGACCTGGAAGAAATTCTTGGTTCCTGGCTTCCGCCTGCCCCAGACCCATTGAGGCCATCTAGGGAGTGAACCAGCAGATGAAAGATCTCTCTATTTGTCTGTCCCTCTCTCTCTGTAACTCTGACTTTCAAATAAATAAATATATCTTTTAAAAAAGTACCCAGCTTGTATGAAAACCCAAGTCAAGATTCAACCCTGTTTCTCTGAGGTTGTATGATCATAACATATCCTTTACACACTTTAAGCTTCAGGTTTCTCAACTAATAAAAACAGTGATTCTCAAATATTAAACCTAAAGATTATATGTAATCTACTGTACATTAAACCATATTCTTAAATCTTACCCATGGAGATTATGATGTATTAGGTTCAATGTAAAACCAGAAAATGGATATTTCTAATAAGTTTCCAAGTGATGATGAAGCTGTCCACAGAACACACTGTAAGTAGTACTAAATTGTGTTTATAATGCCAACCTCATAGTTTCTGTAAAGATCTGAAGATATGTGAAGTTCCTTAGCTGACCTGCTGACTCGTAAGTCTCTTAGTCAACATTAAATAGAAGATCAACAAAAGTCCAGACGTATTAAGTAGGAATAAAACCTGGGGACATTTAATCATTTCTAATATGTTGCTAGGAGTATGATTTAATTATATCTGAATCCCTCTTGTTATAATACAGTCTATATGGCAATAAAAATAGGGCCCTCATCTCAAACTGTGAATTTACCCAAAAGCCTCTCAGGTCTCTGTTTCTTTTATCCTAAAAATATAAGTTTTGACTCACAAAGTCCATTTGTCCCCTTTAGGCTCAGATACATCTCCATGGCATCCAAACCCCATTTAAAATCATCTTGATTGCTACTTTAACAATAAAAACTCAAATCTCCCTTTAGAACAGTACTCAGAAAATAGATAAAGTGATATTTACTTTGCTGAAAACAGAAATCTCCCACTATGACGATTGTCAATCCTAGGATCAGCTGGAGTCCTTCAGTTTGTCCTTGTCTAATGCAGCTCAGTGATCAGGGAACACACCTCCCCCCTCTCCCTCCCTGCCTCTCCTCTTCATTCCAGCTTTCTCTCTTTGCAACATTATTTAATCTCCCAGTTGCAGCTTCTTGGGATTAGCTACAGCATCTATTAATAGTTTTACTTCTGTTTACAGTTCCAAGGGGAGAAAAATGGCTCATTCGTTTTCTCCAATCTTGAAGATATGTCTTACTGCAGCAGGAGGAAGATGCACAAGCCCCTTGAATAACCTGTTTCCACAATCATTCCACTGTAAAGATGCTAATGTGCTTCTATGCCGAATGGATCCATTTAATAGGCAGAACAAGTTGGATATAAACTCTTTAATTGCTTTCAGCACACCGATTATCTTCCTGTGTCACCTATTGTATAATGCAAAAATGTTAACAAAAGCACTTACTGAAGACATTATTGGGAATTAAAAAACAAAGAACCATCAGTTGTCACTAAATATGCCTTTCATGTTCCCAAATGAAATGCATTTACGCACTCAAGAAATAGAATAGAAATGTGCAGGCCTGCCATTGTCAGATGCAAACATCTTCATTAGATTTTGATCCAGCTGCTGTGAGATCTATAAAAAGAGCTATCAAAGCCAGCAACTCATTATTGGTTATTTCAGGAAAACTTCAAAAAACCTTCCCTAAACCTGCACTAATCTTTCCTGACAATCTCCCTGGCTGGGCAGTTTGGGAAGAAGAGCACTGAGAACCTCTGCCAAGCCAGCTCTCAGAACAGTACCTCAAGGAGGCAGCCTGACTGTGGCTGTTAGGGAGTGGCCACAATTGTAGAACTGACCTGTATTCCTGGACACTGGAGCTGTAAATTTCCTTCATCCCCCAAATCACTTGTTCTGGCCTAACTGCTTTTCCTTAAAAGCATTTAAATGAAAGTATCCAAACCTGAGTCTTTATAGACCAAAACGGAAAGATTAATATGTGCAATGTCTCATAACATCCTTTCTCTGTTGCAATAAATCTTCTTATGCATATTGGCAGTCAGCTCATTTCTAGCACACTATTTTCTGCAGACAGCAGCTGTTTTACAAGAGAAGAAAAGATTAGTCAAGAGAAGAAGCAAGGGAGGAAAAGAAGAAAGAAAATAGAGGCAAGAGGGAAGTGGAAAGGATAGCACGTAGAGGAGGTTATAGGAAGCAAACCATAAATGCCCAAATTACCCAAAATTCTTTTAATTGTGTTGAAAGAGAAGAGGTCTGACAAACACCTGCATCCCATTCATATTAATCACATTCTCTAACATCTTGACTTGGAGACCTCTTTAGTCAGCCCCAGGTCTCCAGAGTCCTCTGATGGATGCTGGACAAACAACTCAGAAAACAGCTGTCAGAGATGTCACTGTCATTTATGAAGGACTCTTTCTCCACTTGGTCTCTATGTTTCTCTAGCTGTGAAAAAGAGAAACACAAATTATTCAACACTATTATTCAAACACTATTATTCAACTTCAGTTAACAAAGAGGGAAGAATACATGGACCACTAACTAAATCTGCTATAAAGATTTTTGGGTTTGTCTTTAATTTACCCACTATATTATCTGTATTATAGTCAAGACTAAATTGAAATGCTTAAAATATTGATATAATATCATATCTTTTATTTGAATAAGCTACAAGAGCTCATTTGGGGATCATTTTATTATATTAATATTGTTATTAAAACTATTTCCCAAGTCATAATGATCTTGATACCCACAATATATTTTCCTTGCATATTTAATCCCAAACCCCTTCAAAACATCAACTCTTTTGCAGTGTTCTGGCTGTTATCTTCCTTCCTTTTACCTGCCTTGGTCAATGAAATCAGATGGATAAAAGAAGCTAAAACTGAAGCCCACAACCACTCAACCCAGGGTAAGATTTGGATTTGAGAACCAGAACCAGAGTAAATCCGATCATCAGGATCCTCTGTGTGATGCCATTCAGTGACTTCCTCTTGCCCTTCAGATAAAATCCTATTCTGCTATGTGGCTACAGGCAAGTAATTAAACCTCTGTATGGCTCAATTTCCTCATCTATAAAATGTTGATAAATTCAAGGAAAATGTGTGCAAAGTACTCTCTACAAAGTTAATAAACACTTGATGCTATTATTATTGGTATTATTTCACCAACCATATTCCTCCTCACTTACCCCTTTACCCTAGCTGGCAGCCACACTCAGCAATGAGTTCCAGAACTCTCCTATGACTTTTTAAACTCTAGAATTGGTCTATTATTTTCTTTCTGCTTGCATTATTCTCCTCTTCTTCCTCATCCTGGCACTTAGTAAATTCACCACTCCTAATTTAGGATATATTTATTTCCCTCAATATACAAATGCATAGCATCTATTGTTATAATATTTTGTTTAACTGAGATATCCTTAAATAACCGAAGATTAGATTGTTCATGCTCATCACTATATTTCTTTGGAAGCAATCATGATACAAACAGAACGGGCAAGGTTGAAGTCCAACTGAAAAGAAATCTTAACAAATTGCAATGACAAAGATTAGCCATTGCCCACCCAACACATATTTTCACCCCGAGGTAGAACTCATAATTTAATGCTGAGTCCCAGGTTTATGCCCACTGCCTACCATCCCAACAGCCAACAATCCAGAACATTGCTGACTGGGACTCACTGCCTCTCTTAAATCTTTCACTCAGAAGTGACACATTAATGTCTCCTCACATTTTATTGGCTAAAGCAAGTCACCTGGCAAGGGTTGATTATCAATCAAGTGGGAATTTCTTACTCAGAAATGGGACCACAAGGAAGGAAATGAAAATATGTCATGGACTATAATACATACTACAACAGACCTCAATAAATGTTAATTTTATAAAATTCTTCCTTTACTATAAATTGACAAACATAAACCATAAACCACACATTGATTGAAATCTTCCTATAAACCTCTGTTACACAAAGATATATTCATTGTGCAACATTTTTACATTTATAATCATGTTCCTCCTTCTGGTCACAGGACCAAGTTTTCTGCCAGACACCACTTGCATATGCACATGGTAACAGTTTACAAACCATAACAGTATACCACTTTAAAGTAAAGGACAATTAGATTATGAAGCAGCGAGAAAAACAAGATTTGATTGTTACTCTAAGCAATATGTTAATATGAACAAGTGGGTTTATATTAAGGCTCATAGAAATATATAACAACAAAAGAAACTTTAAATCAGTTTATCTGAATTTTCAGTTAAGATTCAGAAGAGCTAAATGAGATACCAAGTTCAAACACAACTTCAATATGAATCACTGGCTATAAAGCAAGTGTTTGTTCAGTCACACAATGCCGCCTTCCCATTAAGAGTATCAGCAAATATGAGTGGTGGGAAGAAATTATCACTTAACAAACGACAAAAGCAAGGCTCATGGAGGTAAAGTAAGTTTCTGAAAGCAATCCACATTATTAGTCCTGCTTTGCTTGGTCACCCAAATTCTTTTTTTTTGTTTGTTTTTTTGTCCATAATTGAGATTTTATTGGTGTTGAGAATCAGCACACACATTTTAATTTGTACACAATTCTTAACATACGTACCAAAAAACTAAAAAGCCATGAATTGTCATTCTTTTTTTAAAAGTTATTCCAGTGACTTTCCACCTTCAAATTTGGAGGCAACTCTTCCTTAAGAGGCTATCAAGTACAAGTATCTTCAAATGTTGCTGTTACATAAATCCCACCCATTCACAATATAATAGCATATACATGACACTCAAATTTTCAATCTTTCATGGCACATTAACAAAATCATTAGGAAAACTGGACTACCACAACTGAAGATATTACAGAGTGCACATGGTTCTGACAGAACAAGGAGTGGTTTTCTGTAGGAAACAATTCTACAAAACATGGGAGAAGTAACTGAAAATATTCGAGACAGATTAAATGCACAATTGAGACTCCAAATTGCCATTTAGTATGCGTTGTACTGTAGGATATAAAAACCACCCCCACCTATGGAATGTTAAGCTGACACCCAAGACAGTCAAAGCCTCCCAGAATTCAATATGCCACTATTTTCTGGTTGTACCAAAAAAATAAACAACCAGCAAATGATTTACCTCTTAAAAAATCATTTACACTTAAAAAATGGGATGAGGTGGGCTTCCCTCCTCTTAAAAATGTTTCTAGAGCTACTAAAAAACTTGCATTTACAAAATAGTTGATAAAAATAAAGAAAACTAAGTTGGTTCAGCACCAAGGACAGTACCAGCCTGTTCTAAGGGCTTGAATATTTGTTGAATTGAATTAAGTTGAATTAGAAGGAATCAACTAAATTGACACAAAATGTAGAGATATACTTCTTCCCACTCCATAGCTCTAGCTCCCATTTCCCCTGGAGTTTTAGACTTGACAAACCAGCAAGTTACACACAAGTAACTATGACTTAACATCTAAATATCCACATTCCCTTCTCCTTCCATATTTATAACTGCCTTCCTCTTTTGGGCAGAAACAAATTAATAACTAGAAACCTTGTCATCTCATGACATTTACAAAACAGCATAGGATCTGGGAAGAAAAATATCCAATGATACAACCCCGAAAAGATCATTAGACAGAGAACTTTATTCCCTCTGAGCTAAGCAGGTCAGCTGAAAAGTGACACAACCCAGATGCTCCTAAGCCACAGAAACAAATGCCATTAAGTTGCTGTCTTCTGGCAACTAACTGATATGTAGAAGGAATAAGAATTAAATTTGGAGACAGAATACAGATCTGGCTAGGCTCCAGAGCTGAGGTATATTAAATAAGAAAGAAACAATAGTGCTGTCAAGTCTAATTGTTTAAAACATAAAACTCTTTCCATATGTCTTGAGATGAATAGAGTTGCACAATATTAGGATGCACTGTGAAGTCATGCAAACAAAGAGCAGCATATGCCACTTGGATTGAAAATCTAATCTACAGGGAATTTGATTCTGCTTCCTTTTCCTTCTTCTCATGCCCCAATCAAGCACTTATACATTTGAAAATAGCCTTGGGAAAAGCATACTATGAAAACTCTTTAGTATATTGTGGATTTGACTATATTATAGGGAAAGCATGGACTTTTGGTCAGGCAAAATTTGCATCGAACATAAACCATACATCTTTGTTGTTTGATCTAAGCCTCAGTTCTCCCAGAAGTAAATAAAGATGGGATTTTTATGATTAAAATATGCTGATTATTAGATGTAAAAGGTGTTATTAAGTGGCTGGTACTAGTAGCTATTTATTGCAATGTACCTTCTTGCATTTTCCTTTATATACATGAAAATGCAATCATCCTCACAGCAGTTTGAGCCAAATCTGGTAGTGAAAAGAGCAAAATTTTTTCATTCATTGTCAATAAATGCCTCCACATCAAAACTTCAGTTAATTAGCATTGGTTTATTACTCATTATTTACCAACAAAAGATCATGCACTACTTGTATAGAAGCACTATGCACAGGCAAATTTTGTGGTAGGTACTATAAATGTTAAAGTCTTATGGGGGATGGAGCCAAGATGGCAGTATAGTAACAAGACATTCTGAGTCATGGGGAGATAACAGATAGTTAATAAGAAAAGGGGATACAGGCTGGCAACAAAGCCACGAGAATTTCGAGCCGGAGAAGACTGGGAGTCCAGCAGGGACTGAGCAGGACCACACAGAGAAAGCAAAGAGTGACAGAGACATGGAAGACTTGCGGTGGAGAAGTTGAATGGGGCAAATGATGCCACACCTTCCCCTCTCCCGAGGTGGACCAGGTGAGATGCAAAGTCTCGAATCCACGGAGCTGCAATTAGCAATGGCTGGGAGAGAGGGTGAAGTGTGTTTGAAATTCCAAGAAAAAAGAATAGGGGAATAGAAGGAAAATTTGGTGCACACTTCTGCCCATCCATATCTCCCTCTCCCCACAACCAGAACTGTAGGTGGCTGGGAAAAGCCATATTGTCTGTTTACATCTCCGAATGTAAACACAGTGCTACTGCATTTGCTTCCTGAGCACATGCCCATCAATTATGGGGGCTACTTCCCCACAACCTCCCACCTCGAACAAAGATTGTAACATTTCAAAGTAATTTCCCCCCACTACCACAAAAGTTCTAAACATTTTAATCTCTACTTGTTTCACACACTCGAGCCCGGCCCAAATAGGTGGGGCTTAGCACACCACAGCTCTCCTATCTGGCCCCATCACCACCCAGAAGTGAGCAGGACTTCCAGAGGTGGGACTACGTGTTTCCACTGGCAAAGCACAGACACATAGCAACTCATAGCAGAGGGAAATCTAGCCACAAGCAGCAAGACACATATCAAAGATAAAAGGAACCAGAAATGATGAAAAATGAGGGGGAAATTTTTAATAAGGCTAAGGAAGACTGTACTAGTCTCAGAATGGAACACTACATTACCTCTTCAATAATAGAAGTGGAAGAAGAAGAGATTGAGAATATGCCAGAAATGGAATTCAGAAAATTAATCGTCAGATTACTTAGAACCAATCAGAAACAAATTCATGACCTAAATTAAAAGTGTTCCCAAGAAATTGAGATATTGAACAGAAGTCAGAATGAAATACTAGATATGAAGAATTCATTAGAGTAAATAAAAAATACAGTGGATAGTCTCAATAACAGAATAAATGAAACAGAAGAATGAAAGTCAGAACTAGATGACAAATTTGTGAAATAGCACAGTCAGACCAAGCACAACAAGAAGAAATCAGGAAACTGAAAAACAGTGTTGGAGATCTGAAAGATTCTATCAAATAATCCAACCTACAGATCCTAAGAATTCCAGAAGGCATCAAAACAGAGAAAGGATTAGAAGGCCTTCTTAATGAAATAATGGCATAGAACTTCCCCCTTCTGGAGAAAGAAAGAAACATCCAAGTTCAGGAAGTTCATAAAACTCCGAATAGACATGACCAGAAACAATCCTCACCTCAACACACAGAGGTAAAGCTCTCCTCAGTAACACATAAAGAAAAGATCCTGAAAAGTACATGAGAAAAATGACAAATCACATTCAGAGTAAACCCAATTAAGCTCACCCCAGACTTCTCATCACAAACCCTACAGGCAAGGAGAAAATGGTAAGACACATTCCAAGTCCTAAGAGAAAAAAAAACTGTCAACCCAGATTACTGCACCCTGCAAAACTCTCATTTATGATCAAAAGAGAAATAAGGATCTTCCACAGCAAAGAGAAATTGAAAGAATTTGTAAGTACTTGCCCAGCCCTAGGAAACATGCTCAAACACGTGCTACACACAGAAACACAGAAACAGGAACATCCCTGGGAAAGTAAATAATTACCCAGCAAAAGAACAAATGAAATCCAAAGTACATAAACAGAACTATGTATAGAAACATGGCAAGGCAAAGTCAGCCCTTAACAATAGTAACACTGAATGTAAATGATCTCAACTCCCCAGTTAAAAGACACAGATTGGTTGAATGGATTAAAAAAGAAAACCCACCTATTTGCTGCCTACAAGAAACACATCTTACCAACAAAGATGCTCACAGACTGAAAATGAAAGGATGGAAAAAGATAATCAATGCTAACAGAAACCAAAAAAGAGCTGGTGTGGCCATCCTAATAGCAGTCAATATAGACTTTGCCACAAAACCATCAAAAGAGACAAAGAAGGACACTATATAATTATCAAAGGATCAATTCAGCAGGAAGATGTCACCATTATAAATGTATATGCATCCAAAAACAGGGCACCTGGCTATTTAAAATACATGTTAAAGGATTTAAAGGGAGATATAGATCCAAATACAACAGTGAGGGGGGACTTCAATACCCCCTTTTAGCAATGGATGGATCAACAAAACAGAAAATCAGTAAGGAAACAACAGAGTTAATCGACAAAACAAACCAAATAGACCTAGCAGATAACTACAGAACCTTCCACCCTACAGACACTAACCCACTGTTGGTGGGAATGCAAACTGGTTGAGCCACTATGAAAGTCAGTCTGGAGATTCCTCAGAAACCTGAATATAACCCTACCATACAACCCAGCCATACCACTCCTTGGAATTTACCCAAAGGAAATTAAATTGGCAAACAAAAAAGCTGTCTGCACATTAATGTTTATGGCAGCTCAATTCAAAATAGCTATGACCTGGAATCAACCTAAATGTCCATCAACAGTAGACTGGATAAAGAAATTATGGGACATGAACTCTATCGAATACTATACAGCAGTCAAAAACAATAAAATCCAGTCATTTGCAAAAAAATGGAGGAATCTGGAAAACATCATGCTGAGTGAATTAAGCCAGTCCCAGAGGGACAAATATCATATGTTCTCCCTGATCGGTGACAACTAACTGAGCACCAAAGGGGAAACTTGTTGAAGTGAAATGGACACTATGAGAAACAGTGACTTGATCAGCCCTTGTCCTGACTGTTGATGTACAATGTAATACTTTATCCCTTTTAGTATTTTTTTTGTTCTAGTACTATTGGTTGAACTCTGTAATTAACACACAATTATTCTTAGGTATTTAAATTTTAACTGAAAAGTGATCTCTGTTAAATATAAGAGTGGGAATAAGAGAGGGAAGAGATGTACAGTTTGGGACATGCTCAAGCTGACTTGCCCCAAATGGTTGAGTTAGAAATGTGCCAGGGGATACCAATACAATCCCATCAAGGTGGCATGTACCAATGCCATCTCACTAGTCCAAGGGATCAATTTCAGTTCACAATTGATCACACTGATAGGTCTAAGAGTCAAAGGGGTCACACAAACAAGACTAGTGTCTACTAATACTAACTGATAGAATCAAAAAGGGAGAGAATTATCCAACATGGGAAGCGGGATATACAGCAGACTCATAGAATGGCAAATGTCCTAAACAGCACTCTGGCCTCAGAATCAGCCCTTAAGGCATTCCGATCTGGCTGAAGAGCCCATGAGAGTATTATAGGCATGGAAAGCCAAGACACTCTGGGAAAAAAAAAAAAAGAAGACCTAAATGAAAGATCTCTGCGAGTGAGATCCCAGTGGAAAGAACGGGCCATCAAAGAAGGAGGCACCTTTCTCTGAAGGGAGGAGAGAACTTCCACTTTGACTATGACCTTGTCTAAATAAAATCAGAGTCAGCAAACTCAAAAGGCTTCCATAGCCTTGGCAACTCATGACAAGAGCCTAGGGAGATTACTGAGGCCATAAACAAGAGTGTCAATTGTTAAGTCAACAACAGGAGTCACTGTGTACTTACTTCTCATGTGGGATCTGTCCTTAATGTGTTGTCCAATGTGAAGTAATGCTATAACTAGTACTGAAACAGTATTTTACACTTTGTGTTTCTGTGTGGGTGCAAACTGATGAAATCTTTACTTAATATATACTAAATCAATCTTCTGTATACAAAGATAATTGAAAATAAATCTTGATGTGAATGGAATGGGAGAGGGAGCGGGAGATGGGAGGGTTGTGGGTGGGAGGGAAATTATGGGGGGGAAAAAGCCATTGTAATCCATAAACTTTCATTTGGAAATTTATATTTACTAAATAAAAGTTAAAAAAATAAGAATGGCTTTCATACAGAAGTCAACAAAGAGCAGAAGCTGGCAAGGATGTGGGGGGAAAGGTACCCTAATCCACTGTTAGTGGAAGTGCAAACTAGTAAAATCACTATGGAAGACAGTTTGGGGATACCTCAGAAATGTGAACCTAGTCCTACCATATGATCAAGCCATCTCACTCCTTGGAATTTACCCAAAGGAAATGAAATCAACAAATAAAAGTGTCATCTGCATCTCCATGTTTATTGTAGCTCAATTCATAATAGCTAAGACATGGAATCAATCTAAATGCCCATAAATGGAAGACTGGATGAAAAAATTATGGGATATGTACCCTATGGAATACTACACAGCGGTTAAGAAAAAACAAATTCCAGTCATTTGCAACTAAATGATGAATATGAAAAACATCATACTTAGTGAAATAAGCCAGTTCCAAAGGGACAAATGCCATATGTTCTCCCTGATCTGTGATAACTGACAGAGCACCTAAAAGGTAACCTGTAGAAGTGAAATGGACACTATGAGAAGCAATTACTTGAACAGCCCTTGTCTGGATTGTCAAGGAACAGTTTATTATTTCATTTTTTTATTCTTTTTTTTTTCTCTACTTAATACCATTGGTTGAACTATTTATTTAACATATTAATCATAGGTGTGTTAAGTCAATTGAAAATAGGTCCCAGTTAAAAAATAAGAGTGAGAATGAGAGAGGGAGATCAGCACACATTCCCACAGACTTACCCCTAAAGGTGAAACTAAAAACTTGCCATGGGACTCCAAATCCCATTAAGCTGGGTGGCACCAATCCCATATTATGTGATAAGGTGATCATATTAAGTGTAGAATTGATCATATAGATAGGACTAAAAGTCAAAGAAATTACATAAATAAGACCAAGTGTCTGGTAATAACAATAGATAGAATTACAAAGGAGAGAAAATGCCAACATGGGAAGCAGTCCACACAGCAGACATAGAAGGACAAACACCTTAACCAACACTCCGATCTCAGAATCAGCCCCTAAGGCATTTGAATCTGGCTGAAAATTCCATGAGAGCATTCAGGCATGAAAAGCCAAAACAGTTTTTCATGACAAAAACTGTTCTGCATGAAAGATCTCTGTGAGTGAGACCCCAGCAGAAAGAAGGGGCCATCAAAGAAGGATGTACTTTTCTCTGAAGGGAGGAGAGAACTTACACTTTGCATATGGCCCTGTCTAAATACCTACAGAGTTTGTGGACTCAAAAGGCTTCCATAGCCTTGGCAGCTCATGTCAAGAGCCTCCGGTAGTCACTGATGTAAAAAATAAGAGTGTGAATTGTTAAATCAACAACAGGAGTCATTGTGTGCTTACTCCCCATGTCGAACCTCTGTCCTTAATGAAGTGTACCATTAGTATTAATGGTAAAATTTGTCTTTAAACTGTACTTTATACTTTGTGTGTCTGTGTGGGTACAAACAGTTGAAATTTCTACTTAGTATAGAGTTGGTCTTCTGTATATAAAATCAATTAAAAACAAATCTTAATGAAAAATGGAATGGGAGAAGGAGAAGGAAGTGGATGGGAATAGAGGTGGGAGGGTGGGAATGGGGGGATGAAACACTATATTCCTAAAAGCTGTACCTATGAAATTTGTATTCATTAAATAAAAACCTTCTAAAAAATAAGATAATGTGAATCAAGGATGGAAACAGAAAAAAAAGTCTTATTATAAAAAGTGTATCAAATTAGGGCATTCACTGAAACCCCTCCTCATTAGGTATGATTGTGAATAGTCAAGACTATTTTGCTCTTTAGATATTTTTTTCTTTATGGGATTCATGTGTTCAGTATGAAAAGATAATTAAAATAAACAAATCACTTAGATTCACCTCAAGATAAAGTTAGTGGTTTTTGCTTCATAGTTTGTGTGTTGGGGGATGGTGGCTATGTTTGTGGTATATCTTGTGACACTGGCATCCTATATCAGAGTGCCTTTTTGAGCCCTTGCTGTTCCATTTCAATCCAGCTTGCTGCTAATTGGTCTAGAAGGCAGCCAATGATAACTCAAGTGCTTGGGCCCCCACCACCTGTATAGTAGACGTGAATGGAGTTCTTGGCTCCTGGCTTCAGCCTTCCCAGCCCTGGCTGTTGTAGTTGTTTGGGGAGTAAACAAGCAGACGGAAGATCACTCTCTCTCCGCTCTCCTTCTCCTTTCCTCCCTTTTATCTTCGCCCCCACCCCCAATTCTGTCTCTGTCTCCATCTATCTGTAGTTCTGTCTTTCAAATAAATATATAAATTTTAAAAGTAAAAATAAAAACAAACACTTATTATAGTTCTGGAGGCTCATATATGGGGTGCTAGCATGGAAGATTCTGGTGAGAGCCTATTTGTGTCTTGTAGAGAGACATCCTCTCATGTCCTCATAGGCCAGCGAGAGAGAGAGGAAGTAAATCCTCTTGTACCTCTGCATATAAGCGCAATAATTCCATCAAAGGTGGTCTATCCTCATTATCGGTTTACTTCCCCAGTTCCATTACATTAGGGATTATGGTTTCAACAATACAAATGGGAGCAAAAAGGACAAGGAGCAAACTTTCATTTAGTCTATAGCATACAGCAAGGAAGTGTGTGTGTATGTGTGTGTGAATGTGTACTAGCTCAGGCATGCATGTACATATAACTATAAATTTTCTATTTGTAACCATCAGTATTTATATTAAACTATGAGTTCATACAGATGTCTGTAATTCTAATCTATTAGTATATAGAGCATTCTAGCTTACTACCTATTTATCTGCAACCTCCCACTTCAAAAATTAGAAATTTGGTTCATATCTACCACTTATCATTCATTTATTGAAGTGTCCAATTCTAGTATAAGTGTATTACAATTTTAAAATTCATTAAGTGTACCTCTATAGGAAATAACTACCAATTAGAGTATGGTGCTTATTTACTGCTGTTTTTATATTTACAGATTCTACTTATTTCCAAAGTTCCTTAGGTCATCACCTACCCATTCCTCCATTAGTGATATTGTTTCATACATTTCAGTACAGATAGAATATTTTGTTATATTCTGCATCCTATCCTGGATCCTCTAACCTCCTAATGATTTTAAATGTATACAAATTAAACTTTACTCTTTGTGCTGTGAAGTTCTTTGGGTTTGTGGAAAATACATAGTCATGTAACCAGCCTTACAATATTGAACAGAATGGTTAAAGCTAGACTTACAATTTTGTGATCTTGCATCATGCAATTGTGTTAGTGAATACAATGTCCTCTCCAAAATACTTGATTGCTTTGCTCAATCTGTCACTAAGTCTTAGAGAAATGAACCAAAAAATTAACTTTGAAGTGAAATCTGTAGCAGGAAATCTGTGTGTGCCTTTCTCTAACACATCCTCTTGTAGAATACCAGGTTACTGCCTTTTAGAAAAAACATCAAATAGGGCAACTGAGCTTGATACTTGAGGACAAATTAAAACCAAGTTCACATTTATGGTACCAATAAATAAGGTAAAGGACAAAAATATTCTAACTCTATCTGTCAAATAAATAAATAAAAAACAAAAATATTAAAAGATAACAAGATTTCATCTGAAAAATATAAATATTTTTACCTCTTATGCAATGCATGTTTTTCTCTCTATTGTTTATTCATGAGAAAAGGTATACATAAAAGATTTTGAAATATGGCCAAGTCACAATTATGTTCCTATATTTTAAAATAATGCACTCATTTTAGTTATTAACATTATTACCTCTTCCTTGGTGTGATGTGTCTAACACAAATTGTTAATTGTTAGTAACTTGGCATTTTGGTTAGAGTTCCTAGGTTCATTATATAGACAATATTAGAAAGAAGATTATAGGCCAGCGCTGTGGCTCACTTGGCTAATCCTCCACCTGCAGTGCCAGCACCCCGGGTTCTAGTCCCAGTTGGGGCCGGGTATTAGTACTGGTTAATCCTCTTCCAGTCCAGCTCTCTGCTGTGGCCTGGGAGGGCAGTGGAGGATGGCCCAAGTGCTTGCGTCCCTGCACCCACATGGGAGACCAGGAGGAAGAACCTGGCTCCTGGCTTCGGATCAGTGCAGCACCGGCTGTGGTGGCCATTTGGGAAGTGAACCAATGGAAGGAAGACCTTTATCTCTGTGTCTCTCTCACTGTCTATAACTCTCTCTCTGTCTCTCTCTCTCTCTCTCACTGTCTAACTCTGCCTGACCAAAAAAAAAATAATAATAAAGAAAAAAGATTATAATGGTTCCTGGAAAGGAGAATTCACATAGTCTTATAAGAACAAGTAGCTTAGAAATTAGTTGAAGTGTATATAACCTTGAACCAAAAAAGAGGATAGTCAGAAATAAATACCGAATATTTAAAAGTTACAACATTTGGGAGAAAATTTTAGTCTCAAAGAAAAGTCCCGAATCCAAATAGAAAATTATATACTATATAAAATTATATGTTTATACATAATATATATTACATAAATGTATATACATATATATCTGAGAGAAGCAATTTTAATCCATCACTCACTCAGGAATCACTAGTACATATGTATAAGATTTTTTAAAGACTGAGGGGTTTTCTTTCAGTTAGAGAAATACATATTTTGCTAAATAATGCTCTCCTAGGATGGCCTCTTTCTAAATCTATGTTTTCCTATAAAGATAATCTTCCAAATGCACCTTGCAAACCTAAACCCAAGACAGTGTGCTCTTTGAAGAGAAGATAAAGGCCTGGGAATATCAAGAGAGAGAAGAAAATCAGTAAACCATTTCTAATGTGAATTTTTCTTTGACAAACTCTTGAAAGAGCCATTTGTACCTCTTCATTAAAATTCCCCATTGATTAATGGAAATGAAAAAAATAATTCTCTCACTTCTTGCCTGAGCTGCTATAGATACTCCAAAGAGACTCAACAAAGGACAGCGGGGCCTTCTAGCAATTTGTCCATAATAGCTGAGCTACTTGGGTTAGAAAAAAGGAAAGGATGATCTCCTTGGCTTGTTTAGCTTTGCTTTTTTAATTGCTAAATGCCAGCCTGGGAATTCTGCCTAAAATGGTAATAAGTTGCATTTATACTACACCTTTTATCCAGGAGACACATTCTTCCCTCAATTCTGAATCACAGCCATCCTGGAGCTGAAAAGCAGTAACTGTTTTAATGTTGAACGTTTATTTGGTGCCACAATTATACAAGATGGAAGAAATTGAAGCAGAACCAAAATATTGCAGTAACAAAGATTGTGGGGTACAGGTTTTGAAAATATCCTAGATACAGTCTGTTTTATGCCTTCCTTTGCATTGGGAATACTTGTATATTCCTTTCAAATCATCACATCCCTAAAAAGCCAACATTTATGAACCTGTTTGTATATAACATAAATTGCAAAATATCACAAAGAATGAATTAGGAAATAATTCCAGAAAAAAAAAACCTAGAATGCACATCAAGAAGAATGACAGAGAGTAAGATTTCTAACATTATTTGCATTTTACACAAACACTATACTCCTCCTAAAGGCATTTCTATCTCTTCAAAGAGCATGAGTGGAAAACGAAATGCAATGGTCCACCCAGGAGCTTCTGAACATAGCTGATTCCTCCTTGGAATACAAATTTACCAGATATTTCTCATTGTTGTAGCCTCAGAACACAAATAATATTTGTAGAAAATAAGCCCTCAATAAACATTTGTTTATAAAAATGAAAGCTTTATCTTCTTTCTAGAAAAAGATGAAAGCTAAGACATGCCAAGGTTTCAGCTGATGCTTGAGCATAAGTCAGGTCTATTTTTGCATGAACACTAAGTAATAAGAAAAAGTAATGTCAGGGATAGCAAGCTATTCAAAACAACTGAAAGAGAGAGAATATTCCCAAACTCGTTCTATGAAGCCTGAATCATCTTAATTCCTAAGCCAGAAAAATACAACAGTGAAAGAGAATTATAGACCAATATCCTTGATGAACACAGATGTAAAAATCCTCAACAAAATTATTGAATCTAACAACACACAGAAAGATCATTCACCAAGGCCAAATGAGATTTATTCCAGGTATGAAGGTATGCTTAAACATTAGCAAATCAGTAAATGTGATACATCACATTAACAAACTGAAGAACAAAAACCATATGATTATCTCAACAGATGCAGAGAAAGCATTTGATAAAATACAACATCGTTTTTTACTGAAAACTTTAAGCAAATTGGGTATAGAAGGAATGTTCCTCAACACAATCAAGGCAATTTATGACAAACCTGTGGCTAGCATCATATTGAATGGGGAAATCCAGAAGCATTACCTCTAAGATTGGGAACCAAAGGATAACCACTCTCAACATTGCTATTCAATATAGTTATACAAGTTTTAGTCAGAATCATTAGGCAAGAAAAAGAAATCAAAGGGATACAGATTGGAAAGGAGGAAATCAAACTATCCCTATTTGTGGTTGACATGATTCTATATATAGGGAATCCAAAAGACTCCACTGAACGGCTATTGGAACTCATAAAAGAGTTTGGTAAAGTGGCAGTGTATAAAATCAACAGCCTTTTATATACAGACAATATAATGGATGAGAAAGAACTTTTTTTTCTTTTTTTTTAACTTTTATTTAATGAATATAAATTTCCAAAGTACAGAATATTGATTACAATGGCTTCCCCCCCATAACGTCCCTCCAACCCGCAACCCTCCCCTTATCCACTCCCTTTCCCCTTCCATTCACATCAAGATTCATTTTCGATTCTCTTTATATACAGAAGATCAGTTTAGCATACATTAAGTAAAGATTTCAACAGTGTGGTCCCACACAGAAACATAAAGTGAAAAATACTGTTTGAGTACTAGTTATAGCATTAAATCTCAATGTACAGCACACTAAGGACAAAGATCCTACATGAGGAGTAAGTGCACAGTGACTCCTGTTGTTGACTTAACAAATTGACACTCTTGTTTATGGCATCAGTAATCACCCGAGGCTCTTGTCATGAGTTGCCAAGGCTATGGAAGCCCCCTGAGTTCACTGACTCTGATCATTTTTAGACAAGGCCATGGTCAAAGTGGAAGTTCAAAAAGTCAGAGTTACAAAGTTAAAAGTTACAAAGTTAAAAAAGTCAGCATAGCCCTGACTGTTAATGAACAACTTAATACATTATCCCTCTTAGTAGTTTTTTTATCTGTTCTACTTAATATGACTGGTTTAATTCTGTAATTGATGCACAGTTATTCTTAAGTGTTGAAAATTAACTGAAATGTGATCCCTGTTGAACATGGGAGTGGGAATGGGAGAGGGAAGAGATGTATAATTTGGGACATGCTCAGGCCGACTTGCCCCAAGTGGTGGAGTTGGAAGCATACCAGGGGATTCCAATTCAATCCCATCGAGGTGGCATGTACCAATGCCATCTCACTGTTCCAGGTGATCAATTTCAGTTCACAGTTGGTCATGGTGGAGGGACTGGGAGTCAAAGGGAGCACATAGACAAGCCTAGTACCTGCTAACGCTAACTGGTGGAGTAAATAAAGGGGAGAGTGATCCAACATGGGAAGTGAGATACCCAGCAGACTCATAGAATGGCAGATGTCCTAAATAGCACTCTGGCCTCAGAATCAGCCCTAAAGGCATTCGGAGCTGGCTGAAAAGCCCATGAGAGTATTTCAGGCATGGAAAGCCAAGACACTCTGGCAAAAGATCTCTGCGAGTGAGATCCCAGTGGAAAGAACAGGTCATCAAAGAAGGAGGTACCTTTCTCTGAAGGGAGGAGAGAACCTCCACTTTGACTATGACCTTGTCTAAACAAGATAAGAGTCGGAGAACTCAGAGGGCTTCCATAGCCTTGGAAACTCATGACTGGAGCATAGGGAGATTACTGATGCCATAGACAGGAGTGTCAATTGGTAAAGTCAACAACAGGAGTCACTGTGCACTTACTCCTCATGTAGGATCTCTATCCTTAATGTGCTGTACATTGAGATTTAATGCTATAACGAGTACTCAAACAATATATTTCACTTTGTGTTTCTATGGGGGTGCAAACTGTTGAAATCCTTACTTAATGCATACTAAACTGATCCTCTGTAAAAAAAAAAAAAAAAAAAAAGAAATTATCAATTCCCAACTTGACTCTCACTGGGATTAAACATGACAATAGGTCTGATCTGATTTCATCATCATTTAAAAAAAATCATCTATTATTTTTCACTTTATGTTTCTGTGTGGGAGCAAACTGTTGAAATCCATACTTAATGTATACTAAGCTGATCTTCTGTATATTAAGATAATCGAAAATGAATCTTGATGTGAATGGAAGGGGAGAGGGAGTGGGAAAGGGGAGGGTTGTGGGTGGGAAGGACGGTATGGGGGGGAAGCCATTGTAATCCATAAGTCGTACTTTGGAAATTTATATTCATTAAATAAAAGTTAAAAAAAATGTAAAAAAAAAAAAAGTCAGAGTTACAGAGAGAGAGGAGAGACAGAGAGAAAGAGCGTTCTGCCATCAATGGTTCAATCCCCAAATGGCCGCAATGGCTTGAGCTGCACCAATCCGAATCCAGGAGCCAGGAGCTCCTTCCAGGTCTCCTACATGGGTACAGAGGCCCAAGAACTCTGGCCATCTTCTACTGCTTTCCCAGGCCATAGCAGAGAGCTGGTTCAGAACTATAGCCGCCAGGTCTCGAACCAGCGCCCATATGGGATGCCTGTGCTTCAGGCCAGGGCATTAACCTGCTGCACCACAGCGCCAGCCCCAAGAAAGAACTTTTAAGATCAGTCCCATTCACAACAGTGCCAAAAAGAATTAAATACCTTGGAATAAATTTAACCAAGGCTGGCAAAGATCTCTACAACAAGAATTACAAAATATTAAAGAAAGAAATAGAAGATAAAAAAATGGAAAACCCTTCCATTTTATGAATTCGAAGAATCAATATCATCAAAATGTCCATTCTTTCAAAAGCAATTTACAGATTCAATACAATAACAATCAAAATATCAAAGGTGTTCTTCTCAGATCTAGAAAAAATGATGCTTAAATTCATATGGAAACACAACAGACTCTGAATAGCTAAAGCAATCTTATACAACAAAAACAAAGCAGGAAGAATAACAATACCTGATTTCAAGACATACTACACGGAAGTTATAATCAAAATAGCCTGGCACTGGCACAAAAACAGACTTGAAGACAAATGGAACAAAATAGAAACTCCAAAAATTAATCCATTCATCTACAACCAATTTATCTTTGACAAAGGAGCTAAAATCAGTCCCTGGAGCAAAGACAGTCTCTTTAACAAATGGTGCTGGGGAAACTGTATCTCCACATGCAGAAGTATGAAACTAGACCCATACCTTACACCTTACACAAAAATCAACTTAAAGTGGATCAAAGGCCTAAATCTACAACCTGATACCATCAAATTACAAGAGAACACTGGGGACACTCTGCAAGACATTGGCACAGGGAAAGACTTCTTAGAAAAGACCCCAAAAGCACAGGCAATGAAAGCCAAAATTGACAAATGGGATCACATCAAATTGAGAAGCTTCTGTACTGCAAAAGAAATGCTCTGCAAAGTGAAGAGGTGGAGCTGGTGCTGTGGCATATCAGGTAAAGCCACCACCTGCAGTGCCAGCATCCCATATGGGCACCAGTTTGAGTCCCAGCTGTTCCACTTCCATCCAGCTCTCTGCAATAGCCTGGGAAAGCAGTAGAAGATGGCTCAAGTCCTTGGGCCTCTGCACCCATATGCAGGGAAGACCTGGAGGAAGCTCCTGGATCCTGGCTTTGGATCAGCTCAGCTCTGGCCATTGCGGCCAATTGGAGAGTGAACCAGTGGATGGAAAACTTCTCTCTCTCTCTCTCTCTCTCTCTCTCTCTCTCTCTCTCTCTCTCTTTCTCTCTGCCTCCCATTCTCTCTGTGTGTAACTTTTTCAAATAAATAAATAAATCTTTTTTAAAAAAATGTGAAGAGGCAATCAAAAGAATGGAAAAAATATTTGTGAACTATGCAACTGATAAAGGATTAACACCCAGAATCCATAAAGAGCTCAGGAAATTCAACATCAACAAAACAAATAATCCAGTTAAGAACCGAGCAAAGGACTTGAATGTGCATTTTTAGGAGAGAAAATTCAAATGGCCAACAGAGACTTGAGAAAATCTCAGGATCCCTATTCATCAGAGAAAAGGAACTCAAAACCATGGTGAGGTTTCACTATACTCCAGTTAGAATGGCTCTCATGTAGATATCAACAAACAACAGATGCTGGTGAGGACATTGGGAAAAGCTACCAGTTGCTGGGAATGTAAAGTGGTGCAGGCACTATGGAAAATAGTATGGAGATACCTTATAAATCTGAATATTAACATACCATATGATCCAGCCATCCAACTCTTAGAAATTTACCCAAACCAAAAGAAATCAATATATGCGTTATCTGTATCCCCATGTTCATTGCAGCACAATTCAGAGTAACTTAGATATGGAATCAACCCAGATGTTCATCAACTGTTGGCTAGATAAAGAAATTATGGTTTATATACACTATAGAGTACTAATCAGCTGGGGGAAAAAACAAAATCTTGTCTTTCGCAACAAGACAGACACAATTGGAAATCATTGTACTTAGTGAAATAAGCCAGTCTCAAAAAGACAGTTATCATATGTTTTCCCCATTGTGGGGTAACTAACAGAGTACCTGAAAGGTAATGTATTGGAGTGAAATAGACATTTTGATTTTTGATGATTATTTACAGCTCTTATCTTTTCTGTAGTGGAACAATGTTTTGTTTTGTTTTTTTCCTTCATAATATTTTTGAACTATTTTACTTAGTGTAGGGTTAACTTTATGATTATTAAGTAAACTAAAAATAGATCTTTGTAAAAATTAAGAGTGGAAATGTGAGAGAGAAGAGGAGGAATGGTTGGAACATGAGGAGGAACTGTCACTATGTTCCTAAATCTGTATATAAGAAATAAATGAAACATGTATAACTTAAATTTTTAAAAAAGAATGGGGGCCAAATGGAGAGATTTAAGAAAAGTACTTATATGTCCTGCAAATACCAGATGTTCATCAGTTTATTGCTGCCCATAATCAAATTTCATTACTATGTTTCATAGAAAAATAATTGAATCTTCAGTCCCTTACATGTACCCTTAAAACAAGTTACAATGTCTTATGTGAGTGTGCAATTTGAAAGCAGAGTAGAATTCAGGAACTGCTGCCAAATAATACCCATTCAAGATTAGGAGTCTGGAATCCAAGCCTTACCAACATTCATCTGAGGTGTAAAGCTTCGAAGTTAGAACATTCTTATACACAAAGTGAGAAGCATGGTTTCAAATATAATCTCAGTGATGTATTGCATTTCTTGGTCCTGAAATCTAAATCTAGAGTCTAGATGAATCCCAACTACTTTTCAGTTTTGCTTAAGTGACCTTAGTAATACATAGCACATAGCACATATGGATCCCTAAATGACCATCCCCTATTGCTAAGCATCTTGGAAAACTCTATCTGTTCTATCAAGGAGACCAATCCAAGCTAAAATCTTGAAGAAAAGATAGCATATGTGGTTTCTTTGTTCTACACTTGAGGCAATGGAGTCTCAGGTTAATTTACTAGCCTTACAGTGTCCAGCCAGTAAAAGACAACAAAAAACCTGGCATTTAGACTCAGGTCTCCAGAATCCCAGCTAAAAGATTCACTTCTCCCTAACTCTTTGCAGCAAGAAAATTTTAAAATCATTTCCAGAATTGATTAAAGTCTTTTTTCTTTAGAAATATTTTCTGATTTTAATATGCAAGGAAATCTCTTCTGAAGCTCATTAAACCTGTATACACTACCCCTGTCAAAGTCATTATTGATGTAAGACATTCAAAGTCTGGAATTGCACTGTTATCTCATAAATACATCATTTGAGCTCAACCTGACAAATATTGGTATCACTTTATTCAAGCATAGCTTTCAACTTCCAGAGAAGTTAACAAATTGGATTCTACAGTCTGCAGAGAATATGCAGTAAGATAAAAACATCTTCCAAAAATTTACGGTATATTTTAGGATGAGTCGAAACATATCAGCAACCATTGCAGATGCATTTACAGGATTTTTAGAGTAGCACATATCATCATAAATGGCTCCGTGATTCAGTATGACATTAATAATGGAAAGAACAACCTTTAAAATAAAGTAAATGCATTTGGAGCAGTTACTGAGGTGATATCTGTCTCTTAAAAAAAAAGTCAGTTAATAACTTGCAAGTTGATATGATATATTTCTTAGCCTATGCTGTCAAGAAAGATTTATCTTTTATGTTAAAGTTCAGGCTGGAAAATTAAAATAAAATTTGATATGTCTGTAGTAACCTGCTTTCCTCTGTTTCCTTTACCTTTTAATTTCTATTATTATCAACTTTAGAATTATTTCTTTGACCTCATGCTATATCTCAAAAGGTGGTTTAGATGCCAGGTGCTTGCCAAAACAAAGGTGTAAGTACAATACACTGATGTGTGCACACATATCCATTTCAATGTGTTAATCAAAAAAGACATAAATCATGAGTACATTTTACTTTCATACAAATGGAAGTTAAAGCCACATGTCTCGTGTATTTTAGCCCTATTACTTTTCTTTACAGCTGCTGTCTCAAACTGTCTCTGAAGCCATGAATTAGTTTGAATTTTCTTTCTCAGTAACCAGTAAGTCAACCTTCATTCCTCAAAACTCCCAGGACACTCCTCTATGAATTTGTGTCTAGTGAGTAGAAATGTGAAAAGATATAAAAGATAATCTCTTCTCCCCTTCCCTTTTCTTCTGTCTTCTTACATTCCTTTCCCACTGCTTCTCTTCATAGCTCTGTCTTCCCATTTCCTCTCTCTGTTCTCCTCTCTCACTTCCCCTCTCTCTCCTCTTCCACTTTCGCTCCTTGAATGCCATTTTCTTTACACCCCCAACATACTAGATGAATGTCACAAAAAGATGGAAGGAAAGGAGGTGTGGAACATTCATGACCCTCTAATATGAAAGTAAATCAACAGCATATAAAAGAACTCACAGTGATTCCTGCAGGGATCATGGAAGGGAAAATATTTTCCTTTATTAATATAGTTACAATAAATTCTAACTGTATCAAGGTAAATCCCACATTGGCCAACCAAAACTATGCACAAAACATTATTGAATAACCTTGACCCTGTTCACTTCCCACACACTGCTCATTAGCAAGGAAAAGCGAAAAATAAAAGAATCCTCTGGGTACTGCTCTGAGATAGGTTTGTAAATGCCACAGTCATGTTTTAATACAATACCAAGATAAGGCACTTACAAGGCAACATTTCCCCGATCTCATCAGAATGACGATATAATGATTAAATTTCTAGAAGGTTACTAAAAAGGCATTCTGTGCCATACAATATTTTTTAAAGGCATTCTTCTAAAGGTTAATGCAGAAAATGAAAATTAATGGAAATATATGCATCTTACCACTAATAATTAATACTCGGATTACAAAGCTAAGGCCTGTGCTTTTCATATTCTCCTTTTCCTTATAGCAGGTGATGCTTCTCCAGTATGTCATGCACATGTGAGAAGCAACGCATAACGGCTGCTCCAGGTCAACTAAGTATCAGAACTGAACATAGTAGAACTGTCAAATACACATTGTTTTGTTTTTCCCAAGTCATCTTGCATTTTTAACCAGGGAAAAAATAAAAGTTCCCATAAGAGCATCTCTCATAAATTGGACTTTAAAATATCTGAAAGAGGAAAATAAAGTAATGCTTTTGATGTAGAATTTTGCAGCAACTTACAAACCAGAAAATGTATGGTAAGTAAAGAATCCAATTGTTTTTCTTCTACTCAAGAGACTACACTTATTTTCAAAAAGTAATTATTTGGGGTTTTATTTATTTATTTGAAAAGCAGAGAGAGAGAGAGAGAGAATGTGAGAGATTTTGTCATCCACTGGTTCACTATCCAAATGTCTGAGATAGCTGGGGTTGGATCAGGTGGAGACAGAATCCTGGAACTCAATCTGAGTCTCCCGTGTGGGTAGCAGGGACCCAACTTCTGGAGCCATCACCTGATGCTTCCCAGAGTACACATTAGCTGGAAAATGAAATTGGATGTGGAGCCAGGACTTGAAGCCACACATTCCAATATGTAACGAGGGCACCCCAAGTAGTGTCAACCGTTTGCAACAAATGCACGCACCAAGCCACTACTTTTAAAAAAGAATTTAAAATATCATCATATAGTTACTTAAGAACACTTCAAAAAACTTCATAGAAAATCAAATTAAAAGATTTGTATTGTGGTACAAAAAAGTTTGAAAACCATATATGGTTTTTTCATGATTGTGTATATTCTATGAACTTTTCAAGGATTCCTTCACATAAAATCTCATTAACATCATCAGAAACAAATACTATGGAGCACTACACCCCCACCCACTCCATCCACATTAGGCTCTTGCATCCCATTCAAGATAAAATCTAAACTCTACATACAGCACCAGGTACTCTGTGAGTTGATCCTGCCTTATCACCCACACACACTGTATCCATTCACAAATAATTTCTCAATCAGTTTCGACCTTGGTGAATCTGTACAGTCAATATCCTCTGTTTCAAAAGCCTGTCTTCAGCTTCTCCACTTGCCTAAATTCTACTCAATCAACTAGACTCAGGTCAAACCTCATTTCCCATGAGGAACCTTCTTTGATTTCAGAATTGAAGTTACTATCACTATTCTAGATATTAAAGGCCCACTTGTCCTTAACTAAGCACATTTTATTGCATTTTCCAGCAGAGTTCTTGGAAAATGGAGGATGTCACAAGGTTCTCATTCAAAGAACTTCAATCATAAAAAGCTACAAAATATCCTCAAAGGAAACCATATAGGACTGTGCTCAGTGGTACACTGCAGAGCATAAGAATAGTTCAAATAAAGAAGCAATTGAGCAAGTTTGGGACACAAGAGGGTACAGCATGCCAGTAAGAGTCATTTGACATTCAAAGGGCTTCTTTCAGGAATCATCCAAAAATGTGGTTTTCTGAGAACCATTGAGTTTAAAAGTCTTTTCTGCAATATGAAATCTACAGAAAAGCAAATGAAAATTAGTAAAAGTTGGGCCTTATACTATTGTATGCCTATCAATGACAATTCAGGGAAAATATTAAACTTAATTTGTCCATAAAAACACCCGTAAACAACAGACAAAATGCCATACAGTGCATTTTACTATTAAAAGTGTTTCTAAAACTAAGAGAATTCACTTTGCAGTTAGATAATACTATGCTGTGTTAGCGATCAATTAATTAGTTCTGTGTCTCATCAATCCTAGTTATTCAAGATTTAACCAGGAGTAATGGGAGTAAATTAGGAAGAAAAATTTAGTCTGAATATCAGGAACGTTTTCTTAATCATTAAATCAATTAGATAACAGAATTTAAAATCAGATATTTAATGTGAAATACGGAAAAAAGAAAAAGAAAGTACTATATCATGAATGTTCATGGGTTTAAGGGTTCTCTGTCATCATTAGCCCATTTTTTGGTGTTTGTAATGAACAGCAGTTTAGGTTCCTAATCAGATTGTTGTCCATTCTAAAAAATTCAAAACTTCAGAACATATACTTATTAAAATGAAGAAGCTAAATCCTCTGTGAAGTTGGAAGTACTTTTTAAAAAGTATCCACTGAGAAAACCAGAAAGAAATAGATCACTCTTTGCATATTTTCTGGAATATAATCATCCATAAACAGTCAAAGGACAACATGCAGGCTGTCATTCCATTCAAATTCTTGGTCATCTGCTTTAATAAAGTCCATCCAAACATGGGAAGTGATGGGATGGAGAAAGCTCATTTCCAGTAACATGAGAGACAAAGTCCCTTGACCTACCCTTCCAACCAAAAATAACTAGAAGTGCTGAATAAAACATTTTAAGAATATGGCTTTTGAGATGCATTGATCAGCTAAGAAGTTGTTCTCAGAAGCCAAAACCTAGGCAGAGAAAACAAGAGCCAAGGCAGGAAAGTAGAGCATTGAACACATTCGCAGCAGGTGAACTTGTGCTTCAATTTTCACAGCATGGCAGGGCACAGAGTACATACAAAGATCATGGCTCTGCTCAAGGTGGGCAATCTAACATGAGATTTCTCTGCATGAAGGTGCATTCAACTTGAGCACATGAGTAAACCAGAAATAAACCTAGTTCAAGAGAGTATAAGGATAATTATTGATCTCAATTTTGATACTGACTGGTAGGGAAATTCCCCCGTAAGATTTACAAAGATAAGCTAATTTTAATACTGTTTTACAACCTAGCTTTACATTACCTAGGTGACATAAAAAATTGCAAGCCAGGAATTTATTTTAAGGTAGTCTGGTGCCTTAAAAAGCACCTGGCACCTGACAAAAACAAATGCAAATCTTCTATGGAAGAACATATCCAAAATCTATTGTTAAAGAATTTCCACAGGCTGGCGCCATGGCTCACTAAGCTAATCCTCTGCCTGCAGCGACGGCACCCCAGGTTCTAGTCCCAGTTGGGGCACTGGTTCTGTCCCGGTTGCCGCTCTTCCATTCCAGCTCTCTGCTGTGGCCCGGGAAGGCAGTGGAGGATGGCCCAAGTGCTTGGGCCCTGCACCTGCATGGGAAACCAGGAGGAAGCACCTGGCTCTCGGCTTCGGATCAGCGCAGCACGCCGGCGGCAACACACCTGCCATAGCAGCCACTTAGGGGGTGAACCACCGGAAAAGGAAGACCTTTCTCTCTGTCTCTCTCTCTCTCACTGTCTAACTCTGCCTCTCAAAAAAAAAAAAAAAAAAAGAGTTTCCATAGATGAAGTTCTAAGAAAACATCACATAAAATAACAAAAAAGACATGGGTACCTTAAATGGAAGCCAGAAGAAAAATTACACAGCAAATTCAAACTTACAAATCATCAGTTACGAAAGTTGTTAGACACAGAATACCAAACAAATGTATTTGAAATGTTTTTTAAGATAAGAGGCTAAAAATATGAGAGTGTAAGTAAGCAATTTTGCAAACAAACAAAAAAACCAGAACTTCCAAAATGGAAAATATCATTTCCATAAAAAACTCAATGAATGAATTTCCCAGATGTGGTAACCAGTATCCAATATAGTCTTGAGAATCTCTACATCCCATTATTCACAACATCGTGTGACCCACCCCTATAATGCACCACAGTTGGTCTATCTGAGCAACAGAACATGGCAAAAGTGATGGTACGTACCTGAGATGAGGTGCTGAAACATGCCATGGCTTTTGCTTTAGTGCGATCTGTCCCCTTTCTCCTCCCTCTCTCCCTTCTGTTCCCTTCTCTGTCTCACTGACTCTGTGAGTGGCCTAACTGCCATGAGGCAAAGAACTGAAGCCTCTGGGAACATCCATATGAGTGAGCCTGAAAGCAGATCTTCAGGGCCAGTGCTGTGGTGTAGCGGGTAAAGCCATCGCCTGCAACCACCTGCAGTGCCTGCATCCCATATGGGCACCAGTTCGAGACCCAGCTGCTCCACTTCCAATCCAGCTCTCTGCAATGGCCTGGGAAAGCAGTAGAAGATGGCCCAAGTCCTTGGGCCCCTGCACCCACGTTGGAGACCTGAAAGAAGCTCTTGGCTCCTGGGTTTGGATCGGCACAGCTCCTGCCCAATTGCAGCCAACTGGGGAGTGACCCAATGGATGGAAGACCTCTCTCTCTCTCTCTCTCTCTCTCTCTCTGTCTTTCAAATAAATAAATAAATCTTAAAAAAAAAAAGGCTGGAGTGACCAAAAGCACTCAGAAAGAAAGAAAGAAGGAAGGAAGGAAAGAAAGAGACTGTGGGGAGCAAACCGGACTAGACTGAGTTACTGGAATTAAGACTTATTCTATGCATCTGCTCTCCCACTGTGGGGAGCAAACCGGACTAGACTGAGTTACTGGAATTAAGACTTATTCTATGCATCTGCTCTCCCACAATATGGCGCTGGGAGAGAAGTAAACAGCTTCCGCACAGCTGCCTCTCACCAACTTGACAAGCTGCAGGACTTGCTACTGATTGGAGGAGAGCAGCGTACTCGGCGTGTGGGCAGCCGAGTTGGGATTGGCGGAGGAGGACTATAAAGGAGGAGAGAGACGGCATTCACCAGGAACATCTATGGGGAACATCTAGCTGAAGGAACACCTGTGCAGCCCCCGAGAAGAGCCGGCCGGCGGTGTGCCGCTCCCCTGCAGAAGTGGGGAATGTGGCCAGGGGGAACTGCCCTTCCACGGAGGTGGAAGGGATAGTAGCCAACCCGGGAAGAACCAGCAGCAAACCCGGGGAGGGCCGAGCAGCAGAAGAAAGAACAGCGCAGGGTCCTGTGTTGCTCCTCCACGAAGAGGGGGAGCGACATAATGGTGCCGTGACTCGGATATGAAGCCTAGGCAGGACTCTGTGTCGTTCCTCCACGAAGAGGGGGAGCGACATAATGGTGCCGTGACTCGGATAGGAAACTTAGGACGAATATGAAACTTAGGAGGGAAGAAACGGGAAGAAACGGGAAGAATTGGGAAAATATCGGAGAGAGAGACTAGCAAACAGCCTAGGGAAAAGCCGGACGAAAAAGGAGCCGGAAGAAGCTATTGAAAGCCTAGGCATAGACTCAGATACGGACTACGGGGGGAAGCTGGGAGAAATCTCTAAGGTCGAAAGTGAAAGTGAACGCTAGAACAAACAGACTCGGACGCGGACTGTGGGGAGAGGCCAGGAGAAATGAGGGAGGAATATCGTTGGAGGAAAACTTAGGGAAACATACCGGGTAGAGAAAACTGTTAGGGAAATTGAAGCCGCGGGGGGCAGGCCGAGGCGGATACGAAAGCCACTTTGGAATTCTCAAGTTAGCCCGGGAATAGGGGGCGAAAAGTTGAAACTAGAAGCTGAAACGTGAGCCTGGTTGGGATCCGTCTGATTAGCCTGGGGAGCAAAGGACGGGAAGCCAAACCGTGGGGCGGAGACGTACGCTGGGTTGAATTCGCCAGGCTAGCCCGGGGAACTTGGATTGAATGCTAGTGGTGGAGACGCAAGCTACGCTGTGTTACTCGCGGAAGCCGCCGCGTGCAGAGAGAGCACGGGGCGTGAATAGATAGGGAACGCTGGCGTAGGCCGTGGTTCAGACGCGAAAGGGTTAAGCGTGGAGACCGCGGAGCGCGCAAAGCCGAGCCGCGCAAAGCTGGGAAGCTGCGCAGATGAGAGAGGCGCGGGCTGAAGCGGCTCAGCCGGAAAGCTGCCGAGAAGCAGCCTCGGGGCGGGCGCAGCCGGGAAGCCGCGGGGATAAGAATGAGAGCGGGAAGCTGCGGGGATAAGAGAAACAGAAGTTTAGAAGTAAAAGAGAAATAGGAATGTTGGCAGACAGAAGTAAAATGGGAGAAATAGAAATGCCCGGAGATAGAGAAATAGAGAAAAATAAGGCCTCCCCTCAACATGCCAAAGAGAAAGCTTGGATTCGGTCTGCCCAATTAAGTGAGGCGATGAGCACCTGCGGGCAGCTAGCAGCTTATGCGCCGCAGGTCACCGAAGACAGGCACGAATTAACATCAGTAAAGCTTCCCCACAATGCAACAATTAGGAGGCTTGGATTCGGTCTGCCTGATTTAAGGCGGTAAGCGCCAGCAAGCAGCTCGACCAGAGTATGAGCTGCAGGTCACCGAAGATAGGCACGAACCAACACTAATAAGTCTCCCCCACAATACGGCAATGAGAAGGCTTGGATTCGGTTTGCCTGATAGGTTTTGTAAACACCTGCAGGCAGTTCTAGCAGAGCAGAGTATGCGCTGCAGGGCACCGAACACAGGCACGCATCAGCACCTAAAAACCTCCTCACAACATGGCGAAGAGAGGACCCGGATTCGGTTTGCCTGATAGGACTTGTAAGAGCCTGTGGCAACTCTAGCAAGTAGAGCAGAGTGTGTGCCGCGGGACACCGAAGACAGGCGCGTATCAACGCCAAAAATAAAAAGAAAGGGGGATCTGTGGGGAGCAATCCGGACTGGACTAAGTTACTGAAATTAACTAATTATTAATTAATTATTCTATGCATCTGCTCTCCCACAATATGGCGCTGGGAGAGAAGTAAACAGCTTCCGCACAGCTGCCTCCAGTTCAGCTAATAAACTGTAGGACTTGCTCCTGATTGGAGAGCAGCGTACTCGGCGTGTGGGCAGCCGAGTTAGGATTGGCGGAGGAGGACTATAAAGGAGGAGAGAGACGGCATGCACCAGGAACATCTATGGGGAACATCTAGCTGAAGGAACACCTGTGCAGCCCCCGAGAAGAGCCGGCCGGCGGTGTGCCGCTCCCCTGCAGAAGTGGGGAATGTGGCCAGGGGGAACTGCCCTTCCACAGAGGTGGAAGGGATAGTAGCCAACCCGGGAAGAACCAGCAGCAAACCCGGGGAGGGCCGAGCAGACGAAAGAACAGCGCAGGGTCCTGTGTCGTTCCTCCACGAAGAGGGGGAGCGACATAATGGTGCCGTGACTCGGATATGAAGCCTAGGCAGGACTCTGTGTCGTTCCTCCACGAAGAGGGGGAGCGACAAGAGACTGCAAATATATCCTTGAAAAGTTAAAAGAAAAAAAAAAGAGAAAGGAGGAGGGAGGATGGGAACTTGGGTGGGAAGTATCATTATTCTTATATCTGCATTTATGAAATACATTAAATTTGTTCACCTTATATAGATAAAAAATTTTTAAATAGAATTCAGAAATTTGACCACTGGATAAATATAGAATACTGCATCTAAAAACTGAAAAACATACAATCATAGATCAAAGAAGAGAAATTATTAGTGAGTTAAATAAAACATAGATTGAGTGATAATAAAATTATTATGTTTCAAAACTTGTGGATTTTAATTTTAGGGGTATTGTGAGTGAAAAACATGTATTTACATACTTACAGAAGGGAAACAGGGAGCCTAATAACTAATGACTTCAGTATCAAATATAACCAATTAAGGAGAGAAACCGGAAATAAACCAAAGAAAGCAGAAAGCAGGAAATAATGTAGATAAGAATGAGAGTAAATGAAATGTAAAATATTTGAAAAAATATTAACTAGTAAAATAGACCAATTTCTGATCAAGAGAAAAAGAGAGAATGCACATAAATGTATTTTTTTTTTTGACAGGCAGAGTGGACAGTGAGAGAGAGAGACAGAGAGAAAGGTCTTCCTTTTGCCGTTGGTTCACCCTCCAATGGCCACCGCGGCCGGCGCGCTGCGGCCGGCGCACCACGCTGATCCGATGGCAGGAGCCAGGAGACAGGTGCTTTTCCTGGTCTCCCATGGGGTGCAGGGCCCAAGCACCTGGGCCATCCTCCACTGCACTCCCTGGCCACAGCAGAGGGCTGGCCTGGAAGAGGGGCAACCGGGACAGAATCCGGCGCCCCGACCGGGACTAGAACCCGGTGTGCCGGCGCCGCTAGGCGGAGGATTAGCCTAGTGAGCTGCGGCGCCGGCCCACATAAATGTATTATTAACAAATAAATGCAAGCTACAGATGCTACAAATATTGAAAAGAATAAAAGTATAACATGAACAACTCAATATCAATAAATATGACAATTTTGAATGAGTTAAATTCCATGAAAATATGCCATAATGAAACTGGTTGAAGAAAAAAAGTATTTCAAAATCAGAGTAACTCCATCTGAGTAACCCTATAGTCATTAAAAGTTTCAGAAACAGTACTTTAAATTCTTAACACAAAAGAAAACTGCAGCATCAGATTAATTTGCTGATGAGTTATACAAAACAATCAAGAAATTCCAATCAGCTAAAGAACTTCAGGTAAAAGAGAAAGGAACATTATATCGAACTCATTTTGTGAAGCTACTGTAACTCTGAAAGTAAAATCTGACAAAGAATCATAGAAAACAATAAATGTCATTCATGTACTCAGATTCAAAATATCCTAAGTAAAATATCAACAAACCAAATCCAACAGTACATAAATAAGATTATACAATTGAACCAAATTGAGTTTATCTCAGAAATGTTAATGTTATTTTACCATTAGAAAATCAATTAATGTAATTCACCATTGTGAAAGCTAAGAGATAAATTATCTTAATAGATGCAGAAAATGCACTCAATGCAATTCAATGTTCATTCATAATTGAATTATTTACAAAATACCTACAGTAAACATCATCCTGGATGGTAAAATGTTGAAAGTTTTGCTTTGGCAATCAGGAAGATTGACTGCTATTCATCATGGCATTCAACTCCTTGGCAGTTCATTATAGCAGGTAAGATGTTAGTTCAGAGAGAAGAAAACAAAGCACTATTTTTCATATTGAAAACACGATGGTAAATGAGTTTAGCAAGTTTGCTGAATTTAGACTCAATCTACAAAAGCAACTGCATTTATTTCTACAAGAAGTTTCAAAATGTGAATATTAAATTTAAAAAAATCTCAATATGATAAAAACACATTTGGAATAAAATCTAAATAACAAAGAATGTGTAAGATTACAACTGGAAAAGATTACAAAAGTTTACTGAAATATGTTAAAGAAGGCCTAAAATTGAGAGGTATATTATTTTTCATAAATTTTGAAACTCAACATTATAAAGATGTCAGCTCTCCTAGAATTTATCTATAGATGCAAAGTAATTTTGATATAAAAATGCCAATTTACTGGTGAACCTTGAAAAGCTAACACTAAAATATACATGGAAAAGCAAATAAACACTCTCAAAAAGGAATTATCAGATATCAAAACTAATATAAAGCCACAAAATTGATACAGTATGGGATTGACATGTGTAGACAAATTGACCAATAGAAAAGAAGAACTCAGAAACAGACCCACACACATATTGACTTAGTTTTTGACAATGGACAATATAGATTAACAGATAGCAATGAACTTTTAAGAGGTCTTAAGACAACTGGATATCAATATGGGAGGAAAATGTTCTAGCTCAACCTCACTGTGTATTCAAAACACAACACCAAAACTACTGAAATATGAAAGGGAAGATGGCCAAACCTTTAGAGTAAAATGCAAGGAAATATTTTTAAGACTGGGGTGTTTGGAAAAAAAGTGTCTTAGGCAAGTACTAAAAAATGCAAACCTTACAGAAAAATTTGATAAGCTTAACTATTTTAAATTAAAAACATCTGTTCCAAAAAAGCATCATTAAAAAAAAAAAAAACATTTGTTACAAAAAGCCAACAAGCTGCAACTGGGAGAACACATTTGCAACACATAGGACTAACAAAGGATTAGTATTCAGAATATATAAAGACTTCCTCAAATAAGCAAATTAAAAACTTAAGTGAAAACTTGGGAAGAAAGTCACAGAAAGAAATAAAAATGCTCAGTTAAAAAATTTAAAATGCTTTCATCTCTTACAACAAGGAAAAAATAATTTAAAATAACTGAGATTATTTTTACAAAGAACATAGCAATTCTTACAATTCTTAGGAAGATTGAGAAAATGACTAACAGATCAAGGGATAAAAAGTCTCTGGGAGCAATGAAACATTTATAAACTGGAACATCATCTAGGAAACAACAACCTAGTAACTAATTAGATGTGATTCAGATGAAGAATGTACATGTTGTGTGTCACAGCAAGTCCATTCCTGAGTACATGCCCTAGGGAAACTCTTCATGAGCTCCAAAGGCTGTGAACAAGTATGTTAACTGCAGACCTGTTTGAAAGAGCAAAACACTGAAAACAACCACGCATGAATAAACTGTGGCATAGTCTACATAGTAAAAATTAATAACCACATGGGTGAGGATTAAGAATATTCTGCTAAGAAAAAATAAAATAAAATCCAACTGCTAAAGAGTAACTCCCAGAATGTGTATTGTGTCGCACAGGTTAAGCTGCCCCATAGGATACCTGCATCCCATATCGGAGTGCCTGAGTTCAAATCCTGCCTCTCCTTCCAATCCAGTTTCTTGTAGTTCACCCTGGGAGGGAGCAAATGATGACTCAAGTAGGTGAGTCCCTGCCATCCATATAGGAGACCCCGATGTAGTTCTGGACTGCTGGCTTCAGTTTAACCCTGCCCCAGCTATAGGACTAGACACTTTCCATATGCCATGATAATAGTTACCTTATATAGTTTAGCAAGTAAGATACAACAAAGTTATAGATAACCAAGCAGTGGTTTAGCTGCTTCTCAGGTTTTCTTCAAAATTTTTCTCATTTTTTGGTAAGGTATAAAGATAAATTAAGAATTGTTAACAGGGAACTGTGACTGGAACTGTAGCATGAAGGTCCTTACAGGAACACATCTAAGGGTGGGAAGGGGAGAAAAGTCTGCATGCCCTACCCAGTGATCTATTCAGCACAACCAGGCACTGTCAAGGGAAGGAAATGACTTTCAGCAACCACAGTCTGCAGCCAGGTGCAATGAAAAAACCCAAAGGCGCGCTGGGTTCTAGTCCCAGTTGCTCCTCTTCCAGTCTGCTGTGGCCTGGGAAGGCAGTGGAGGATGGCCCAAGTGCTTGGGCCCCTGCACCCATGTGGGGAGACCAGGAAGAAGTACCTGGCTCCTGGCTTCGGATCGGCACAGCGCCGGCCGTAGCGGCCATTGGGGGGTGAACCAATGGAAGGAAGACCTTTCTCTCTGTCTCTCTCTCTCTCTCTCACCGTAAATAACTCTACCTGTCAAATAAATTTTAAAAAAATTAATAAAAAATAAATAAATAAAACCTAATGGCATTCTGCATGCTGAAGAGCATGTTCCATGGGGCTTGCTTGCCTCCAGACATTAGACGCTTCTCATGTGACCCACTGAAGCACTCTCAGTCTTCAATTCCACTTTTGAATTAGTTGACCAATGTCAAAGAAGAGGTGGAGGTGGGGGGAGGGGTGAGAAATCAACACATCTGAGCGCAGAGCTGTATTTTGTTTGCCTAAGTCATCTAATCAGAGGCACTTCGGCAGAGTCATGGCTATTGGCAGCGAGACAGGTTCCCAAACATTCCAGTAAAGCGAGGTATTCCTAGTGAGTCCAAATTGGTCTGCCAGCTGAATAATCAAATTGCTCCCCACCAAGAATGTTACGAGAACCCAGAAACGGCCTAGCCTTATACAACTTTCCCTGCTGCCTTTTCAGAAGGGGCTTCTACTTAAATGGTGACAAAAACAATTCCAACTACTCTCCTGGGAAACCTGGTTGCTATAACTTTTAGTTCTGCTACATCATCACTTCCCACAAAGTGACGTTCGTGAATATGGCATCTAGCTTTAATGTGTTAGCTCTTGTGGGATTATTTTAGGTTGTCAGGGAAATTTTTTCCCTATTCTTCTGCAGCTGAGAGGAAAGTGGGACTGAACACATCTCATGCTCTGTCTGCTACACCCCTTTCACTGGTGTGTGGCCACCTCCACCCACAGCAGAGCATATCAGCTCCTTCCCAGGGGGCCTCCGATGCTGACCAAGCCTCACCTTTGTGGTACTACAACTACCCAGAGAAGGCACTTCCTCAAATTCACACAGACAGATGTTTAAAGCAGCCATGGATCTCCATTTGCTGGTATGACATGAAGAAAAGAGCAATGGCCTGGATGTCTTCAAAATCTTCAATAAAATCCCAACTGAGTATCTATCCTGTGGAAATTTGACTCTGGGCTTGAGTTTCGATAGCTTTAAAATGAAGACAATGAAGGAAAACTTGCAACACTGATGTGAGGACTAAGTTAAATATAATGTACGCATATAATAGATGTTCAGAAAATTTAATTTTCCCTTTCCTTTTGGAATCTCTGTGTTTTATGTCACAGTAACATATGTAGAATGAGTATACCATTCGCTGAGATTTTTATACCTTTCTCACTGAATACTAACTCTATGAAGTGAGTGGGAAAATGGAGACACAAGATACACACTGAAGGTTTCCCAAAGACATGAGCAAATTAATTCCAAATTCAAAGGCTGTCCAATTTCTTCAGCTTGTGATTACTAATACTGTTACCCTTACCACAAGAACACACAATAGGAGCAAGTTTATCAAAACAATAACAAGAATTTGCAAATGAAGCCACTCAGCATTCCCTAGGGATTTACAACTGGAAAGTTATAAGAAATGTCCTGTTCTCTACTAAATCTCTGCCTTAAAAAGACATGAAAAAAAATAAGCAACTCTGGACTTCATCCTCAGGGCACAGTACTATCATCAGAATGAGGAGAACAAGAAATCTGTTTCCAGCTTGTCTATTTTTGTGCATCAATAAATGATTACTGAGTATCTACTATACCTTCCACACAGGCATAGACTGTGAGGATATAGTATTGAACATAACAAACTATCTGCTCTCCTGGACCTTGTATCTAATTGAGAATAACAAAACAAAATCAAATCAACAAATAAATGTATGTTAGGAAGTAATACATTTTCTTAATTATAATAAAGCAGAAATGAAAGAACATAAGAGAGTAGATCTTCAGTGAATGATGGAAATGTGATGATATAAATAAGATCTCTGATAAATGAACATTTACATTATTTCCAAACACAAAAACTACTGCTTTAAGGGGAAAAAAATAAACTCAGAAACAGACACTGCTTTTACCTCTCTAATTCACACTCCCATTACACTTTTCCCCTGTGAAATCTGCTAGCACACAGCACTGAGGTTCCTAGAGAATGAGATTTCCTTCCCAACCTCTTATTTATTTGAATTTTCCCACTGGGCCAACAATTCCCAGCCTATGATATAACAAGCATAAGAGCACAGTTCTCTTTGAATGTGAAAATCTTTAGGGACATTACAAAATTTCTCTTTATATACAACTTATGAAGAACACACAGGGCATACTTCAAAGCATACCTTGAAATTTAAAACCTATAGTAATGCATAAATAGTACTGCAATTAAGGTTTTTTTTAAGTTTTATAGAAAATGGCTTAGATTATTTGTTTTCCCTCTTGATAAAGACAGTTTTTATGATGCAGAACTCAACATTAAGTTTTTTGAGTATTTAAGTATTAGGGTTAGATAATATCCTCAGACTATATTGGCCCAATCCCCTTATTATATAAATGAGGAAACTGGGACACACAAAGCTTCATGGTGATGATGAGGAGGAGGAGGAGGAGGATGATGATGATGAAGAAGAAGGAGAAGAAGAAGGAGGAGGAGGAGGGGGAGGACTGTGTGCAGGGAGAGGGACATCAAGTGCTTTACTTCCTATGTTAGTCAAAGATTCAATAGGGTATGTGTAGTAGGAGATAGAGATAGATATATAGAAACGGATATAGATATAGAGAGAGATACAAACAGAGACAAGATACCACAAAAAAAGAGATTTTTAAGGAGTTAGCTCCTAACTGTGAAATCCAGCAGGTTGGAAACGCAGGGAAAGGTGATGTTGCAGTCACGAGTCTGAGAACTTCAAGCTGGAAACTCAGGCAGGGTTGCTATGTTGTAATCCTGAGACAGAATTGCTTTTTCCTTTGGGAAACCTCAGTCCTTGTTCTTAGAATCTCATCAGATTGAATGAAGCCCACTCACATCATAAAAGGTAACATGTTTTACTCAGATTTATACATATAAAAAGTACCTTCATAGCAACATTATACTGCTATTTAGTCATTGAACGTCATGGTCTAGTTTGGTTGACATGTAAAAAAAAAAAAATCACACTATATTCCCTTTATCTTACTTAGCCTTATCAGTTTCATGAAGAAATTGGCATTATAGTTGCCCTTATTTTACAAAGGAAAAAACTGAAAGCTCAGAGATCTCAGAAGGCTTGTCTAAGGTCGCACTTTTAGGAAGCATCTGTGTCTGGACAGCCTTGGCACACAACTTACATTTTCAACCATCTGCTCTATTGCCCCGTCTCTCCATTCTCACAGAGCGAGGTCCAAAATCCACATTTCCTGAATTCAGTGTCCATTCACTCAGTAACTAAATATTGAGACCATGCTGTTAAAGCCATCTAGTAAAGATCACCAGGGACACTCCTGATTAATGGGTTGCAGAAAGTCCTCACAAGAAGAGGAACATGGGGCATCTCATCAACCAAAGAAAAAGATGGGGCTGTTATCCCATTGAGGAAAATGGTGCAGTGTAAGGAAAAATTAAGCAATCATTTATACATAGTCCTGCTTGGCTTTGACCTTATCAAAAAATCCATCTAGATGTTGCTGTGAGGGCACTTTTTAGATGTGTAGACTTTGAGTAAAGCAGATTACAAGTAAACACCTAGTACACATACACACACACACACACACATACACACACCAAATTTTTATGTCTACACAGGAATGTACTGGCATCACAAATTGTCTCTAGTAGTTGTCCTCCCCAAATCTGATTCTCACTCACACACCTGCATTTTTACCCAAGTCATTCCTCCCTGAAATTCCAAATCCCTGTAAAGAAATGGGAGGAAGTGGAAACAAACAGAAACAGCTTATTGTTCCCACACAGCGTTTTCTCTCAGGACCTTTCTGCTGTAGGTTATGGGTGCTTTGTCTTTCTGCTGTTCTCCTCCTGCTTTAATTTAGAGTTCAGTGTTCTGATTGGATTAATGACCAGGGCCCTTTGCAAGAGCCCTTGCTCAGCAATAAGCGGCTGTTGCTTGCAGGGACACTGTATCCCCATATACCATGTCCTCTCCTGAGCTATCTATAGCTTCACATTTTATCCTCTGCACAAAAATTGGTCTTTAGTTCACAGACCTCATTTTGTAGCACCTGTTGCACTAATAACTAGAAAATTCAGTTCAACCAAGGGCCAGGGATTCACCAAACCTTGTTCAGATGCAGTAAATAACCAGGTAGCAAGGAGTTATCTTTGCAGATTTCACTTTACTGATACTATTTATTCCAAAAATAGAATCTCTCTGTGAAAACGCATTTTGTCTGTACATGGTAATAGAGGGACATTGCTTCATTGAAACAATTATGCTGTACTTTTTCTACATCATATAAGGGGAAGATATATTTAATAAAACATTCAGAACATGGCAATCTATTTAAAAGATGCCATGGAATTCTTCCTTGTTTTTTGATTACAAGACATCTCACAAGAACAAGAAGAGAAGTCTCTGAGTTCTTACTTATTTTAATCAAGACAGTGTCACAACATGGAACGCAGACAGTTTTGAAATCAGATTCATCAGAGTTTAAATCCTGGATATGCCATTTAGCAGTGGTTTGACCCTTGACAAGTAACTTAATCTCTCTCAGTCCAGTTTCTTTGCCCATACAATGGGACAGTTCTATTCATTTTACAGGGTTATGGAGGATCGATGGCAAAAAGGTACCCAAATTTCCTAACAGCATTCATGGCACAAAGGTGTTCAATAAACCGGAACCCCTTAACACAGAGAAGTTATGTAACAAAGACTCCAAGGACCAAGGCACTATTTTCCTGTTCATCAGCTACTGTTCGTGCTGTCCTGATTTCCACTCCATATGTCCTCTTTGAGAGAAAGGGGGAAGAGATTGAAGAGGATAACACCAATGTCCTCATTATTTGCACAGAGGGGATGTTGAATATCCTCATAGGTTTAATAACTTTAATCCTCTCCAAACAGTCCTGGTTAAGTGAATGGCTGGCTTAGCAGCAGCTCATGATCCCTTGCTTCTCTTACAGGCATACCAATATTTCAACTCAAATGCTTTTACCACAAATTAAGACTTACCATAGCCAATATCTAGGCTTAGAATTTGCCAACAATCTCTACTCACTAAAGCAGCCAGCAGATGCCACAGCTACTTGTAACCCTTAAAAGATCGCTAATGCACCTTTTCTTTTCTCTGACAGTAAAAACTCCTTTTCTACCAGTTCAAGACATTTACCTCCATGCAAAAAAATGCCTTGATTTCTTGAATCTGGGATGATTTTTATTTCTCTCTATATATTTTATTTCTCTATCACCCAACCCACTCTTTTTTTCTATTATTTAATGTAAAATATTTATTATTTCTTAAATATAGTAATGGCAGAATAAAAGCCATTAACTTGAGAGTGTACTCAACATTCCCTCCATGCCACCAAGAGAACATTGGCTTGGCTCTCTTTAGTCTCTCCCCTGCCCTTTGTTTCCAAGACGACAAAGGCTTGCAGAACAATTGTGCAGCTTTTGAGATGCACAACTATAAAGAAAAGGAGAAAAGTGAGACGGCATATAAAGGAAGCAGAGACACTTCTGGAAGGATATAGATTTTTCAGAACCATTTATAAAATGGAAAGGGGATCTGTTATAATGTTAGGAGTGAGGAATGAAGGAAATTTTTAAAAGAGTATGTCTTGGCCTAGCACTGTGGCACAGAGAGTTAAACCACTGTTTGTGAAAGTACAGCATCCCATGTGAGTGCCAGTTCAAGTTCCAGCTGCTACACTTCCGATCCAGCGCACTCTCTCTCTCTCTGCTAATGGGCTCGAAACAGCAACAAAAGATGGCCCAAGGGCTTGGGCCCCTGACACCCTCTAGGCTCCTGGCTTCAGCTTAGTCCCAGCCTTTTGCAGCCATTTTGGAAGTGAACCAGTAGATGAAAGATCTCTCTCTCTCTCTCTCTCTCTCTCTCTCTCTCTGTGTGTGTGTGTGTGTGTAACACTCCCTTTCAAATAAATAAAATAAATCTGTAAAAAATTATAATTTCTAGAGTGTCTGGGAACACTTGATATTATTCAGGAAGTACAACTAAAGATCTTGAATTATTTTAAAATTCTTTATATAATATTCTTGCTATAATGATGGCAAGGATTGTGACCTTTGGGTTAGGATATTGCAAGCTCTATGCCTTATAACTTGACTATCAGATTTATAAATGTAGGGCTTTGTCTTTATGGTTTCATTGTATTCTCTGAGTACTTAACAGAGTACAGCATATGCATCCAACCCTTTAACACACTGGTCAATTGACTTGATTAATTTTGCTAAAACCCATCAGAACAGACAGTATGTCAACTACCATTTGGGCTACTTACCTTCCATTTTCCTTCTCAAATACTGCTTACATACATTCTTTAAAAGGTACAGAGATTAAGTGGTGATGCTCCAAATGAGTCCTAGGCTCTTGGCCAGGGACTGCGTCTCAGTGTATTCAGAAAATTTGTAGATATGACTGAATTGCTGTCATTGAACTTAAGGAACCCTGCAGTGGAAAAGAGTTCCTGGAAAATTGGATACAGGCAAGTGTCATTTAGATTTATAAAAAGAAAAAGAATGTGTATTTGTGAACTACAGAGCACTGGAGCTTGACATCGATCCAGGGCAAGATTCTAGAACAATTTTTTTAAACAATGGTTTGTGAGTACTTAGAAAAGGAAGTGGTAAACTCAGCATGAGCTCAGTAAGAATAGTCCTGTCAGACTAACCTCATTTCCTACTGACAGAGTTACTACACTGGGAGATCAGAGAAACAGAGTAGAAATAGTGTACCTAGATTTCAGAAAAGCTTTTGACAGGTCCTCTCATGATACCCTGGAAGCAAGATGGGGGAAAAGCAGACTGAGTGACAGCAAAATTGTGTAGACCCAGAATCAATGGAATATTAGGATCTAAAAGTAATTAGTGAGACCTTGTAAATTCAACAAAATGCTGTAATTAAATATATTTTTCCAACCTCTTACGCTAGGCATAATGTCAAAAGCTAGTGATTCAAGTGGACAGACACACGGAGGAAACCAGACTTGACAGCAGCCACAATCCAATGATCCATTTGTGTGATTTCAATTTCTAAAGTGTCAATGTAGACCTGAGATTATGTCACACAAGTACAGTGTTTACAATAAGCAAGGCAGTGCTTCTGTTCTCTCTACAGATTGTGTTTACTCTGGGTCTCCATGCATTAAAATAAGCCTGGAATGTGTTCCAAAAAGAATGATAAGGATGATGAAGAGACATCAGTAAAACCACACTGAGAAGACAGAGTGAAGTTTTGAAAAGAGAAAACCCAGAGCTGCTCCAATACCCTTCAAGAAGTAGAAGTAGGACCAAGCATGAATCTCACATGAGCTACCTTAAAAAGCAGTGAGTTTCTATAAATGGAAATGCTTAAGTGTGGATTGGAACACAAAAAATACAGTGGTTGGTGCAACCTATAACTCAAAACCTGAAAGTTCTTCTTTCCTATATTTTATTATTTCCTATAAGTTATTCTTTCTCATATTTCCTATATTTCTGCTATCTCCCCCCCCCCCAAAAAAAAAAGATTCCAAACCTCTCCTGGCTATCTAGTCCATGATTAAACTGTAAGCTACTATGTTTTTCAATTTAACTTAAGAAATACTCTAAACATCCAAAAAGTATAGAAAATGCTAGAACCAGTATTCATATACCTACTAACCAAGTTTATCTAAACTGAACATTTTGGCATAGGGGTTTTCAATTATTTTTTTAAGAAATAAATCATTACAAACACAGCTGTCTTCTTCCTCCTTCCCAGAAATAGCATTATCTCAAGATAGTGCATGCATGTTCACCTAGTCCATATGTTTTACTTACCTGCCTTGTGTGCATATCTATAAATAGTGCATATTATTTTAAGGAGATGAATATGAAGTGTCTTGCTTACTGCAGGAGTTTGCTAGAAACCTTCACAACACAACACATGCCTAGTGTAGAATGATGAGTTACAAAGGGATCTCAGGGAGAGGAAGGCATTTCTTTTAAAGGAAAGAGCAGCCCCAAACTCACAAAAACAAGAAAAAGTAGACAAATCCTAGAAACTGCAGATAACTTTGCATAGCTTTAAGGAAGTGGTAAGTTGGGAATGTGAGAAGATGAAAATAAAAAATCAACGAAGACCCAATGGTCAAAGACTTTATTCCATAGGAGGCCACTTAAGGAGTTTGATTATGGGAATATCATGATTTTTGTGCATATTAAAGAAATAAATCTGGTCTTGATATACTAGGTGAGTGGGGTGAGGGGATATTAAACTGGGAAACAAGGTAGCAAGTATTGAAAAAAAATTCAACAGGTGATGGTGATGGGCATTTATAATAAATTTATAATAAATTAGGATGAGGACAGATTAAAAATATCTTTAATATTGGTTGTGAGTACAAAAGTATACCTTAATAATGATGAGAGAGATTTAAAAGTTTTAGTGTGGGGCCAGCACTGCGGCTCAACTTGGCTAATCCTCTGCCTTGCGGCGCCGGCACACCGGGTTCTAGTCCCGGTCGGGGCGCTGGATTCTGTCCTGGTTGCTTCTCTTCCAGTCCAGCTCTCTGCTGTAGCCTGGGAAGGCAGTGGAGGATGGCCCAAGTGCTTGGGCCCTGCACCTGCATGGTAGACCAGGAGGAAGCACCTGGCTCTTGGCTTTGGATCGGTGCAGCGCACGGGCCATAGCAGCCATTTTGGGGGTGAGCCAATGGAAAAAAGGGAGACCTTTCTCTCTGTCTCTCTCTCTCACTAACTCTGCCTGTCAAAAAAAAAAAAAAAGTTCTAGTGTTTACAGAACTTAATGATCCACTAGTTACGTAGTTCTATTTTAGAAAATGATTTATAACATGATATGTCTGCATTCTTAAAATAGATAAGATCATTAAAATATTGTTAAATATGATATAAGGTAATATAGAATGTTTTTAACATTTTTAAAACTCTCAAATTACCACTGTATAATGAACATCTCTTGGGTTTTGCTTTTCAGGATATGCTTTTAATTTTCAAGGGATTTTTTTACTGTGTAAAACAATCTACCAGCAATTTTATGTAGCTGGTTCTTATACATTCCAATATGTGTACATTCCACTCAAAACATAAAGACAATCAAGTGTTAGTTATAATGTAGAGCTATAACTAAAAAGAGCCTTAATTAGTAGAGTTCTAATTATTTAGCTCTGTTTCCTTTGTTTCCATGGAGAAGGCCTGGGTAAGGATTTTAAGGATTAAGGGTAAGAAGAGAGTTATTTTATCCTTATTTCACAAGGATAAGAATGGAAATTTGATGGCTCCATCATGTCCCAGAAATACTTCAGAAGAGTGCTCCAGAATATTAGATAGCAGAACACAGATGTTCTCACATTCACCAAACAAACTCTCTAGAAGCACAAAACAGATTGATTAATTTGGTCAATTTAGCCTGTTTTGTCTTCAGAAGAAACAGTTAATTGTCATTGTTGTTATTGTCAATGATACTGTACTGTAGTGTGTAACTCTAAAGTAATTACTTATAGGCCTCAATTTTACCTTTAAACCATTTATATTTACATGAAATAGACATAAGAAACATGTGTAAACCTGGAAACTTTTTTTTTTTACAGTTTAGACAGAAATAATACAATGGGAGATCTTAACAGAATACTTCATTATCAAGCAATATTGATTATGTAAATGAGCCTGATGGTGAATAGAGCATCTTTTCCTTACAAAGTTGTTACTTTTTCTGGGACAGTGGTTCTCAACCTTGGACATGCATCCTAATGGCTTGTTGTAAAGCAGAGCACTTTCAATGTGCTCATCCCTAGAGTAGAGTTCTGTTTTTATAGATTTGGATGGGGCCTAAGAATTCGCATGTTTATCAAGTTCCCCTATTTTTGAGAAGTACTGTGCCAGGAAGATCTCCCTACCCCCGAGTCTGGTTCAGTTCAGTGGTCCTTAGGGGCTGGCATTATGGCACAGGGGGTAGGACACAGCTTATGATACATGCATCCCACATCAGAGTGTTGGTTCAAGCCCCGGCCACTCTGCTTCTGATATAGCTCCCTACTAATGCACCTGGAAAGGCAGCAGATGATGGCCCGTGGTTGGCCCTCTGCCATCCTTGTGGTAGGCCAGAATGGAGTTCCTGGTCCCTGGCTTCAGCCTGGCTCAGCCTTGGCTATTGAGAGCACCTGAGGAGTGAAACAGCAGATAGAAGCTCACTCGCTCTCTCTCTCTACCCTACCCCTGTCACTCTGTCTTTCACATCAATAAATAAATCTTTTTTAAAAATGGTTCTTTATGAGCCTCTCTAGCCCTATCTGTGACCCTTCCCCTAGGATTTCGCTGTGACATCTGATGGCTGAGTGATGACACACCCAGGTCCTTCACCCTACAGTGGACTCCCTGAAACAAGCAAGTGTCCATCTGTATTTGTGACTCCACACACACAATACCCCAGACCAAAGCACATGGCTTGCCTGGCAGAGAGCAGTTCACAATCAATAATGATATATGCTGAATGATACGTGAATGATCATTAAACAAATAAAAATGTAAGTTCTGAAAAAAACAGAATGTGTCTGTGCATGTATGCATGTACAAGTAGGTATTTGCGATTTGAAGTATTCAAAGTAGTGTTAAGAGAAATACTCTACATTTGAGGGAAAAAGAACTTTAAAATGATATGTCTAGCCAAAGGAAAAAAAAAAGGAATTACAATTTAAAATTCACTTTAGCTGCTACAGAATATGATGAGAATAAAATATTTTAGAAAGATCAAGGTAACAAAATGTACATATGGCTTCAACTTTGTCAGATATACTCTTTGGCCCACAAAGTGCCTTTTAATACTCTATCCTGTGTAGCTGGTACAACGAAGAATCACCCCAATTTACCCACTATATAGACAAGGGCATAACAGAAATTAGAGATCACCCCAATCCTCAACAGTGAAAGAGAATTATAAGAAGAAAAAAATGGAAAAGACCTAGTAGGTCATCTAGTTCTAGTCTCTGGAGTAGTGGAAGATTAAATAAAGTAGCACAGAAAAATTATGGAAATATACCCAAGAAAACTTAAGACTCTCTGATCCTCTAATTTTTAGTGCCTTATGAAGCTCAAGAATTTATTGTCAACTCATTGCTAAAACCACCATTCATCAAAAGAAAAGCATTCCCTATAGTCTGTATTAGAAATGGAAATAAGAAAGGCAATGTAAAAAGTTGATTTTTGTGATATTAAATGACTCTCTTTTTCCTGTGTTCATGAATTTCTGGTTTGTGACTGTACTTATCCAAAATATTAAAATGACCTTCAGGCCAACCTCTTTACTGAAGAATGAAGGGGGAAGAGAAAATTACTAGAAGTTGACCATTACAGAAATTACTTTTAAAGCATTTTTCTTTGATAGCTGCAGTTTCACTCATATTATCATCCTTTTCAGTTGACAAGTTTCCAAGATTTTAATCTTGGATTGGAAATGTTACCCTATCAGAAAGGGCTTATATTGTCAGGAGCAGTGCTGTTGCAGAATGTAGAATCATATATGAGAGTGCTTGTTGTATTGAAAAATATACCATTGCTAGGAAAGGCATTTAAATGTTTAGTCTGCTTGCTCATAAATCACTTTCAATGTGCTCAAGTTCTTAGACAACATACTGAAAGCTTTCTTATTTCTTACATTATAGCAATGTCATTTGCATTGCTGAACTTGGGGTTACATTGGCAATTCCAGATAAACCCTTGCTTGGAGGGTTTATAACTGTGATTAAATTTCACCCTGGTCTAGAATTCAAAAGTAAAAAAAATTGTGAGGTTTTTTTTTGCCCCAAAGTATATCAGATATTTAAGAAGGGGTCAGATTCATATGTATAAGAAATGGAAGGCAGTGCTAACATGGTCATTAGATGACCTGGCCATGTTTACCGAAGTTCAAATCATGCTTGGTTGTTTTGGAAACTAATATTCAAGTATTTGTAAAATGTCCAACTGTTAACTTTACTAGAGATTCTTGCCATTCTTTTTCTCCTTTCCTTTCATTGTCTTTTTTCTTTCTTTTTTTTTTTTTTTTTTTTTTGGCTTAATTGTATGGAAACTTCTCTCCCCTCTTATTCAAAATGCTTGAAAGTCATTTGGGATGTCTATTTCACCTTGCATGTACAAACTTTCACATATTGTTGTCTGATGATATAGAGCACTAACACAAGTATCCCAGTCAGCTGCCAACTGCCTGGAGTTGTCCCCTGTGGATACAAGAAGACATCAATTAGCTACAATTAAAAAGAGGAGTGGGGAGAGAAGCTAAAGTATATTGACAGAAAGCCTTTGACTTGGAGATGAGATTGGTTTAGAAATGTGAAGCAAGAAAGTATCTCTCAGAAGAAAATTGGAAGGAGATTCAGAAGAACAAAGGAAATTAATCAAAATGTATACTGAGTTTGAAAGGTCATCATGCTCAGTTTCTTTTGGACTAGAGAATGGAAGTCATTGGCTCAGGCTTCATGAAAAGAAGGCGTTTCCCTAAAGCTTTCTAGGAGTTTCCCCTGACTCTATCCTTGTGAAAGAACTAAGTCAAAGAAAATACATATGTAGCCCCTTCAGAAAGTTCGTGGAAAATGTGTATTCATGAGAAAAACCCTGCATGGATGGGGTGGGCATTTAGCCTAGTGGTTAAGATGCCAGCTAGGATGGCCACCAGAGCACCCGGATTTAGCTCCAGCTCTGGATTTTAGCTTCCTGCTAACGTGAACCCTGGGAGGCAGCAATGATGGCTCACGGGTTGGCTTTCTGTTACTCACATGGAAGACTGGACAGTGATACAGGTTCCCAGTTTTGGTCCCCAAATCCTGGTCATTGCGAGCATCTGAAGAATGAACCATGATAGAAGCTCGCTCACTTTCACTTTCTCTCTCACTCTTGCTCTCATGCTCTCTCCTTCTTATATAAACGGATGTTTTAAAATTATGCATGGGTTTCAAAACCATTTTTGCACCAAAAAATTAACTTTTAATTTCATATTCTATGAACATTTTGAAATTTCCACTTGTTTACTTACCTTGAAGAGAAACAGGCTATAGGAATAAACCTAAATACGCTTCTATATTTGAGGATAGAAATACATTCTGCATAAATGGAAGTATCTCTCTGCAAAGGAGAAAATACAGAGCCCCTGAGAACACCTGTCTCTCTGTGTGGTGCCCACACACAATGAATGCACCTATAATCGGAATGGCTTCAGTTTTGGAAACTTACTGCTGTGGTGAAGACTTGAAGAATAACTAAGATGTGCAAACACCACATCACGGGAGAATCACAAAGCAAGCCAGGAATTCTAGTGGATGTGCAGATCACTGGAGTGCACTAGACGCTCCTAATATATTCTATAGCAGAGAGTGCAGACATCAATATCAGATGCCCATGTGGGAGAAGGAGACACCCTCCTGCAGTAGCAACTCTATCCAGTGATTAAGACAGATCTCTAATGTCTGATTTACATGTTGGAAAGATCATTCTGGATTCAGAATACACCCTGTGAGATTTGATGGAGATGAGTTAGGAAGCTGTTCAATTTGGGTAGGGGTAAGGAAAAACAGAGAATCAAGGAAAACTTGAACGTAAAGTGTTAAAATGTCAGGATTATCAATTAGTGCAAATAAAATAAGACTGTGTGAGTTAAGAATGTTACATCTCACAGAAGAACATAAAGTGACAAAAAAAGAAGCCTGAAATGTATCCAGTTGTTCACAGAGAAAGCACGACACCAAAGTGAACACAGGACATAACAATCCAGTTAATACACATTCCCAGATCTCTCTCTCAGACAACCTCAATCCCCTGCATATGTGAGGAAGCTGGTATGAATCAAAATAGGCCATGACAATATCTATCAACAAGTGCATGATGAAGCCCAATTCCAAGGACAAAAAAATGGAATGGGAGGACTTTAAGAGTTTGTAATGCCTAACCTGGCTTTGGAGAAGCCCAACAGCCTTGCAGTGAGCTATACTCACTGCACCAAGTCAGGGGTGAAAAACAAACACAGCTGTGTTGTACCTTTCAAAAGGCAAAGTACTCTGGAGACAGCCTAGGGAAAAGCTCCTCCATGGGAAAATGGCCTAATACAAACACACAGTATCTGGTTAGCGCTGGACAGTGCTCTCCCTGTACAAAATAGGAAATATGGAAAGAGAAGCAGAACTGCACAGAGATAAGGGCTTCATTGGGAACATGTTGAGTTTGAGGGCTACTTTCACAGAAATGGTCTAAAGACAAAGTACAATTTTTCCTGTTCATATGAAGAAACTCATGTTTTCTGTGATATGTGGATAAGTAGGATCAGGATAGTGTAGAAAGAATAAGCTTTATCTTCTAAGCAGAAAAAAATAACATATATAAAAAATACAGATACAAATAAATCTGCAGGTGAGTGGCACAGAAGTTTCAGGCATGTGTTCTTTCCTTTTCTTCATTCCTTTCTAAAACAGGACCAATCCAGTTTTCTGCAGGCGGGGAAATGCACAACTATAGGCTTCACAAACTCTAAATAATAGAAAGGCTACTGCGAGCATTGAAAGAGGTTGACTTAACTTGTAATAAATCAGAAGAGCACCCAACCCACTTTCTATGGGAGAAGTGTTCAACAGATGCGTTTCTTTAGCTTTCTAGCAGAGGATTTAGTGGTTTCTATTGCTACAGGAATTAAAAGGTAACCCATGTTCTTGCATGTGTAACGCAAAATATATAAACATATTCATCAGCTATTCTACAAAAGGAACATAGTAGGAACAAAAAAGCAAGAGAGCAAATGAGAGATAGTAACAGGAGGGGGAAAAACTGAACAACCAGCAAGCAAAATCATCCAATTCATCCCATTCAGCCACTGGTGGTTTAATGGGAAAGCAAAGAAAATTAGCTTTGATAAGGGTTTGCTGTTTAATTGAATATCTTTGGGTACTGAGGAAACAAAGTGTATGAAGTATTTTGTGTTCCTTCATCAACAAAAGCACAGGATTAGTGGAAGCGACTCTTCTTTCTTGCATGTGACAATGTATTTATCCCTAGTTTCTTATATTCTGAGACCTGATTATAATGGCTCCATCCTGTTGCCCTGCCAACCCTTCTCAAGGAGAACAAGAGTTCAGGCACCACTTTGTGTTTGATTGTTATGTGTCCTATTGAAGCTTACCAAAATAGAAGATCTACCTACTCAAAATTGTAAATGTCAACAACGTGAACTACTCTAAAAATGAAAATAAGACTACAAGGTTCAAGCTATCTAAATGCAAGTTACATGAGCCTCAAAAGTTATGATTAATAATTTTCACCAATGAAATTGCATTTTCAGTGTGCCTGTGGAAAGTCAAATGTACTGCATAGAAACACTGTCACTCAGAAGGGAAAAAGCAGGGAGTAAGCATGCAAAGCCTTAGGCTTTCTGAGTGAACTTCCTGCCTTTCACTACCTGACTACAGCAACTGAGATGAGTCAAATAGTCTCCAGTGGAACTGTGTTTAAGCAAAGGATTTAATAGCTAAAATTTTTCAAAACTACTGCACCAAAGGAACAAATTTAAAGGAACCCTTTGGCAAACACTCCCATAGTCATTTTCATTTACTGCACAAATATCTATTGAGCATCTTCTATTTATGAGGGAGTTGTTTGCATTGTAATGGACACTAAAAGGTTAAAGATAAAGGAAGAGAGTGTCAGGTGTTTGGCTCACCTGGAAAGGTACCCGTTGGGACACCCACATCCCACATCAGAGTACCAGAGTTCCAGCTCCCTTACTTCAGATCCAGCTACTACTAATGCACAGCAGGCGATGACTCAAGTTTGTAGATCCTTGCCACCCATGTGGAAGATGCAGATTGGTTTCTCAGCTCCTGGCTTCAGTCTAGCCCATGCCAGCTTTTGCAAACGTTTGGGGAATAAACTCATGGATGAAAGTCTTCTATCTGTGTGTGCATGCGTGTGTCTGCCAACCCCTGCCCCAACACCATCTCACAAGTAAGGTGAAAATGAATAGCTTTTTAGAAGCAAAATAAAAAATATAAAGGAGAAGAAGGTGTGAGAAAGTAGAGAAAGATTATTTAACTAATGGAGTTGATCCTTGAGAAAGATGAGTGTGATTTAGCTAGAAGAGAAAAGCCTTGTCCTCCACAATGAAAGAAAGGGCATAAGTGGTCTGGGCGTAGGGGAGGACAAGGCAGAGGGGAGCAGCTCAAAATCGGATGGTGTTTATTTCCTTTATGACTGTTCCTGCTATGCCCTTTGCACATTCATCAGTTACCTACCATGTGTTAATAGAGATGAACATCCACAGGCCAGTCCCTCAGGAGTTTGTAATCTAGTTGAAGCAGACAGACAAGGAGACACAGACTGTAGTTAAGACAGAAGATGACAAAACTCAGAGATACAGGTATTCTGTGGTTACAGAAGCGATCACTTTTGACCTGTGGATACAGAAGAGATCATTTTTGAACTAGCTGGCCAGAGAAAACCAAGACAGAAATGAGATTTTTTTTTGATGATTATATCTTCCTAAGATGGAGTTGAAGAGCTGATTGACATAGAGGCAACTCATTTTATAACATGTTGATGTTCTTTGTATATGACATAGCCTTATAGCATATCTTTCTTAAAATAACGTAGAACTATTTTCCAAATATATATCTCATTTTATCTTCATAATAATCTTGCAAGCTAGACATTATTTTCACCATTGTACAAATGAAGAAATCACCTCAAGGAAGGAAAATAACTTCCCCAAAGACACAAGCAGGATAAAGGGAAGATGCAGGAGCTGAACCTGGGTTTGTCTGAGCCCGAAGTCCAAGGTCCAGCCTCAGCACCGACTGCCTCTTCACCAACCACGTTCAGCCATTTTGCCCTGGCAGCTCTGAATCTCTCAACTCACCGACACTTGATCATAAATAAATAAATTATTATTTAACAGATTATGTTAAATATTGCTGAGAGATTTTATCAGTATGTATCTACTGAATCTATCTTCTCATTTAAATTTAAACGGATTTCCTTTTATCATGACTCGCTACAATCAGTTCTTCAACTGCTAAGGTCACTCTGGAGCCTCCTTCTCCAAGGATCATGATGCGACCGTTGTCTAGGTCAGCCGTGCTGCTTCAGCACTAGTCCAGGGACAGAAGGGGAACCCAGCTAACGCTCAGATAAAAAAGTGAAAAGTTGGATATTCCCTTTGCTTTTGATCAAAGATAGGGTACATTTTTTTAAAAAAGATTTTTTTTATTTGAAAGACAGAATTACACAGAGAAAAGGAGAGGCAGAGAGACAGGGAGAGAGAGAGAGAGAGAGAGAGAGAGAGAGAGAGAGAGAGGTTTTCTATCCACTGGTTTACTCTCCAGTTGGCCACAACAGCCAGAGCTGGGCCAATCTGAAGCCAGGAGCCAGGAGCTTCTTCCTGGTCTCCCACGCGGATGCAGGGGCCCAAGGACTTGAGCCATCCTCTACTGCTTTCCCAGGCCATAGCAGAGAGCTGGATTGGAAGAGGAGCAGCCAGGACTCAAACAGGCATCCATATGGGATGCCAGCACTGCAGGTGGCAGCTTTACCCACTATGCCACAGCACTGGCCACAAAGATACTGTAAATTACGTGTAAGAAGGTGTTCTGCCTGGCAAATCACCTTGTATTAAATCCATTAACAAAGTGTATGACTCTGCAATAATCCTGGCTGGCTGTGTTGATTTGTTTCTCTACACATTTATCTGTTTATCTTTCAACATCCAGCCAAAGACCTGCCTTTGTCATTTCACTTGTCTGATATTTTTTTAATTTTAATGACCACCTGTTAAATAAAATGTATTATTCTTATTCTGCATCTGAGGCTCAGATAGAGCTTTATGATTTTCCTGTGGGAGATTTCACTGCAGGATGTCTGCTTCAAGTGTGAAAAGGAGAATTTATTACAGAAACCTTAGAAGAAACTATCTCCAAGAGAAGTAATTGACCTCCTCTTCTCAAGAAAGGTTCTATATCCATAGGACCACAAAGAAAGACACTTAATTCTTGCCACTGCCCAGCACATATAGAGTAGATTTTGTCACCAAGACAATCTCTGCAAATGCAACTGAAAGGTCTAGGAAACTTGAAAAAAATAAAATTCCCAGACTTAATTTTCTGTAATACATCTATCATTAATCTTTTAAATGGATTTTATATGAATTTTATTGCACATAACTCTAACTGAAATCTAAGTCAGATTTACAGAAGCTAAAATTTCCATAAAATATAAAATGTGAATAATTTAGATTACATCCTACTATATAATAAATATACATCCCAGACAGGAAGAGATCTATAACCTCATTTTCCTCTTGACATCCACAGAAACAGCTTTCCCTGGCAAAAAGTGTGCTGACTCCAGCAATTCAACCGTAGTCCTAAGAAAGCGAAGAGCAGTTTCCTTTAGTTAAAATGCCTTTCTTACCAAAGCTACTTCACAAAGCAGGCTCTGGAGCCAGGCTTTCTAGTTTGGGATATCACATATGCCACTTAACACCTATGTGGCCTTGGACAATTTATGAAACCATGTGCCTCAATTGCTTCCTCTGTAAACTAATCTAGTATCATTATGTGAATCGAATGAAAAAGCATGCATCTAAATTCATTACTGTATTTTCTGGCACATAGAATGTACTTAATAAATATTAGTTATCAGACACACACACACACAAATATACATACAAGAGACTTCAAAAAGTTCATGGAAATGGAATTAAAATGAAGATTTTATTCCAGTACAAAGAAAATTTTAAAATCCAAGCTTGTGATGGATCTTCCAAGAATTCATGGAAAATGAATACTATGAGAAAACAATGCACAGATTTTATAATGTTTTGGACCAAAATAAATTTATCTTTAAATCTCATGTTTCCATGTACTTTTTGAAATACTCTGAGTACCCTTTCAGTTCTCTGAATTGAAGCAGTCCACAAGAAAGTTGCAAAAAAGTCAGTTTTTAAAGTTACCAAACTGCATACACAATATGTAATAGATACTTTGCATATGTTATTTTAAACTCTTTCAACAGCCCTGCAAATTCAAAATAACTTAATTTTCAAATTTTATTTACTTGAAAGTCAGAAACAGATACACAAGAGACAGAGATTTACCATCTGCTGGCTCACTCCCAAATTGCAGGGGCTGGGCTAAGGATGGAGCTGGAGACTAGGAAATCAGTACAAGCCTTCCACAAGGGTAATAGGAACACAAGCACTGGAGCCATCAGCTACTGCCTTCCAGGGTGCAAATTATCAGAGAACGAATTGTCAGCAGAGCCAGGACTGAATCCTAGGCGAGGCAATATGAGATGTAAGCTTCCCAAGTGCATCTTATCTGCTAGGCCAAATACTCAGCCATTCAAAATCATTTAAATTTCACAAGCAAGGAAACTGTTGATATTAATCCAGAAGTTATGTTGATATTAGGTGTTAGGAACCAGAAGACTACCTCAGATAAGTCTCACTACACAATCCCCGTTCTTCATCATCACTGTGTGTGTGTGTGTGTGTGTGTGTGTGTGAAGAACCACTCTGTCCCTCCATTGTGCCCCCATGTTGCTTGTAATGTTCCTGCCTGTCCTGGGGCTCCTTCCTTTATGCACTCCTATGGCTACCTTAAAACTATGTCCACTAATGGGGATGCGGGCTTGATCTGCCTCCCTCACAACCCATCCGATTTTCCTATTCATTATTCTGTTCTCAGTTCTTTTTTTCTTGAAGAAATAATGAAAAAATTTTAAAAGACTCACATTATTTCTTTGTAAAGGCAGAGTTACAGAGGAGAGAGAGAGAGAGAGAGAGAGAGAGAGAGAGAATTCTCCATCTGCTGAGGCTGGCCCAGGATGAAGCCAGGAGCTTCTTCCTGGTCTCCCATGTGAGTGCAGGGACCCAAGCACCTGGGGGATCTTCTACTACTTTCCCAGGCACATTAGCAGAGAGCTGGATCTGAAATGAACCAGCTGGGATTTGATCCAGTACCCACATGGGATACAGGCATCGCAGGTGGAAACTTCACATGCTACGGCACAACGCCAGCCCCTAATGAATTTATTTTAGCTAGGGTGTTGGCAGACATGAACAACCTATTAATAACCCTCCTATAGCAAACAGTCCTTGTGTTGAAAAATATACTGAGCATATTTCTCAGTGCTTACCATGTATGATTTCAGTTCTAACAAAAATCATTTTTCACAGGTGATAAAATTACATTTACTAACTCAATGAAAGTTAAAAAGTTAATGACTTGCATTTCTAACATGGCTTAGGACCACCTGACTCCAAAAAGTCATCTGTATAGAGCATCCTAGGAATGGGCATTTGGTACAGCCATTAAGTTGATGTTTGTGACACCCACATCCCATATCAAAGTGCTAGGTTTGAGTCTTGGCTCCACTTTCAATTCCAGCTTCCTGCTAATGCACTTTGGGAGACAGAAGATGATGGTTCAAGAGGCTGGGTCTCTGTTACCCACATGGGAGACCCAATCTCCTGATGTCAGCCTGGCCCAGTCTTAGCAGCAGAGAGCATTTAGGCAGTGAACCAACAGATGCAAATCTCTCTGTCTTTGTTTCTCTGCCTTTCAAATAAAGTGAAAATATTTTAATAATAATAAAGAATATTTTGTTTTTAATTGCCAAGGCACAAGACAGAACTTGAAGAGGGGTCAATATTGCTTGGGAGGTGAAGATGAGAGGGATGATTTATCAGCTGGTTGCCAGCTTGCTTCATGTTTATAGCCCATATAGTCAGCAATTTGGGAACTTTTCAAATTAATGTTTCATCATGATTATCATTCAAGTTTTCATCCAGTCATTTCCTTTTCAATCTCAGTCATTAACTTAGGTATAACCCCCCACACAATATACACATTTTTAAAATGAGGACCCTCCTAAAAGCCAAGGAAAGCACAAAGTCCACCTAAAACTTCTGCAGATCCCAAATGTCTAGGTCATGGTTTAAAGAGAGTTATGCATCTCTGGAATGGAGGGAGAATGTTAGAGAGTTATGTGTCTCTGGAATGGAGGGAGAATGTTAGATGACTACGAAAAGTTGAGATCTTGCAGAGGTGGTCAGATCTGATTTTTTTAATCAAATTTTTTGTGTAGAGAAAGGAAATAAAGAGATGGGATGATTACAAAAATAACTACTCCAAAAAAGGATTATAACCTTAAACCAACAGTGCAAATTATGCAAAGCCCAAAAGAACACAGTATTTGCAGGATTCTCTCAGTGAACAGGAGCTACTGTGAGGGCCCTTTGAAGCAACTGAAAAGAATCAGCTCATGCTCTTTAGGGCTGTACAAGGTGTGGCCCCCCGCTGGGGTAAATCCACAAGGATATTTTAATAGGTGGCAGGTTCTGTGCTGCAAATGTGAGTTTCATGTAATTGAATAAAGGCAGACCTGAATTTGTAATCCCTAAGGGTCTGTTCCTCACTGTATAACCATTTGCAGCACAAACTCAGTCCCCCTTTCTTCATTGGTCTCCTCTCACAGGGTGGCAGAGAGAATCCAAGAGAATAATGTATCTGAGCATACTTTGTAAACCCTAAAACACTATACAAAAGCGAGAGATTATGTTTTTTATTGTGATGTGTATTACAGACTCTTCCTGGACTGTTAAACATCAAGAAGTATGCTTGGGGGAAGGGAAGGAATGAATAAAGTGTTTTTATTAATTCTTTAGGCCTTGTGCCAATTGAATTTTAGCTCCAGAGCTAACTATTTCCTGTAATTATGATTTAGCTGTGCCAGAAACAAATATAGCTATCAAGTTCAACCACTTGCATAGAGAACAAATTAGTTCATAAAATGTAGTGGATTTTTATCTCCAAATTGAAATTTTGGCCTAAGTCAGTGACCAACAATAAATCACTTGAGTTTTCCTCAGTGGAACAATTTTTGGTTAGCTGATGTTTCCAGGGGAAATGTAGCCATTAAGAGTCAGGTAGAGTAATTACAAAAGGAATATATGACTATATAGTGTCCTAACAAAAGCACATTTATAATATTAAAGCTTCCATTTTTAATGACTATAATTCTATATGGTCTTTGAGACAAGTGAGTCTGATCATTTGTTTCAGAATCAACATGTTTTACATATATTTTTATTCTTTCATCTGGGGCATGAACCCTAGAGTCTTCATTTTTAACAAGAGTCTTAAGCTCTTTTAAGAATAAAGATTTATTTGAAAAGCAGAGTTACAGACAGAGATACAGAGTGAGAAAGAGAAAATCTGCACCCTAAATGGTTGCAACAACTGGAGCTGGGCAATGCCAAAGTCAGGAGCCAGGAACTCCATCTGAGTCTCCTATATGGATGGCAAGGGCTCAGGTATTTGAGCCATCATCTGATACTTCCCCAAGAACACTAGCAGGGAGCAGGACCAGAAACAAAGCTGCCAGGACTCAAACAAGCACTCTTATATGGGATGCCAGAGTCACAGAAGCAGTTTAACCTGCTTCCCCAGAAGGCCTCCACCATGAAGCATAGATAGATAGATAGACAGACAGACAGATAAGTAGATAGATAGACACACACACACACACACACACACATACATATTTGAAAGTCAAAAGACAGGGATCTCCCATATACTCATTCACTCTCTAAATACTAAAAACAGTCAAGGCTGCGTCAAGTCAAAGCCAGGAGTCAGGAACACAATCAAGGTTGCCCAGATGGGTGGCAAGGACACAACCACGTGAACCATCACTACGCTTCGCAGGATGTGCATCAGCAAGAAGCTGGAATCAGGAGTCGAGCCGGGACTCTAACCCAGACATTCCAATATGGAATGTGGATAACCCAAATAATGTCTTAACCTCTTTACCAAATGCCCACCCAAGAATCTTAAGTACTTTTGATGAAGGAAGCCCTCAAAGTTACCGTTGGAGATGATAGGTTTGCAATCTCCAACTCCAAACTTGGCGCCTCTCTAAATCAGAGAAAGGCAGGTACTTAAATAACTGAGTCAAGCCTGTGGGCTCTGGGGTGAGCAGAGAAAGCCATAACTCTCCTTTAGGATGCTGTAGATATTTAGCATAAGACAGGTTTGTTTTCCAAAGGAATACACATCCAGATCTCCAGCTGTTTCAATATTTTAAGAGATGCCAAAAGCCTGAAATTTCATGCATTGAAATGCCCTAATCTTAAAATACTGCATGGATTAAACAACATATTCAAGGGCTATCTTCACCCAGTGAGAGGTTATATTGATACCTGTATTCTAGGCTAGAATTCATGGCAAGTTATGGAGTATGGGTCTTAGTCATGAGTGAATGATGTATGAATGAGTGACATACTAACTTCGTCAGGATTCCCAGCCTTATCACACTTCTAAAGCAAAGATCTATCCCAACACTTGAAGTAGTTAGAAATGATCACCTCTTTGTTTTCAGTGGAAGGAACTGTCCATTAAGATGACTACACACTTGCTCATTGTGGACACGTTCTTCGCTCAACAGTAACATTTTATTTTGTTTTGGATGCCGTTGTCTACCTATCTTTCATGGTGCAGCTCATTGCATTTTTAAAAGATGTTTTTTTCCAGAAGCTAATTGAGCTTTATCTATGTGAGTGAGCTAGAATCTGTCACTGACAGCCTGCAGAAGGCCATTTCTTCAATTGCTTGAAAGAACTAAAGAGTCAGACATGACAAACTGCAGCTCGGAATACCTGGCAGCAAGCCCATTAGTGCTGCTGTGCCAAGATGCGCTAATAAATTACTTAGAGAACACAGACTCACTTTATTTCCGTCATGAAACTCGCCACCCTAAAACCATAGGAAAGATTTTATTTTTTTTTCTATCTCAGTTTGTCAGGGCCTTTTGGAAACAGAATGCATTATTTATTTTTTACAAAACATAATTGCTGGCAAACTCACTCTAGTATATGAAAACAGCTTTCTTTTGTTTCTTCTATGATTTCTAGAGAAACAAACCCTGGGCTTTCTTTAAACCCCTGAGTCTCTGCCAAGGCACAACTGTTAACATAGTGGCAACTACAGCAAGTAAAAAATCAAAATATGCAATTCTTTCCAATCCCATTTTACAAAATGAATTCTCCTATTGCCTCAGCTTTCCTTCTCACTTAAGAGACAATTGACTACTCCCTAAGTATTAGAGCATGAGTATTCCACTTTATCAGAATGTCCTTATCAATCCTTGATTTAAGGGATTAAGGGTAAATTTTGAAAGGAGTCTGCCAATATCCTGGGGATTTGCCCTATTTAGCTTGGATCAAATTCTTCCATAGGCAGAGCAAGCCAAATGGGATTCTAGGTTTAAATTGATGAGTTCCTCTCCAGATAATTTTCTGGATTGACTCTGCTGTTCTCATCCAAATTCTAAAGCTGACTTCTGATTATGTAGCCCAGTACTTTTGCTGGTTTTGGTTGTGTCTTTGTGTGGTCCTAACTGTTGATACAGCCCTTGCCATACTGGAATCACAGAGGTCACTGAAGTGAATTTTCTGTTGGCCTGCTTCAGAGAAGGAGGTACCTTTGGAGGGACAATTCTATCAGGAATAACATGAAATGGACACAGGTTTGTTTGTTTGTTTGTTTTTTTTACCCCCGAACAAAAGATAGATTGCAGAGTAAGCATTCATGATAGTGATTAAGGTGCCTGTTGGGATGTCAGTTCCTACACAGGAGTGTCTAGGTTCATGTTCCAGCTTTGTTTCCAATTCCAACTTCCTGCTAGTGCTCTCCCGGGGGAGGCAGCATGTGATGGCTCTGGTATTTGGGTCCCTTCCTGTCTCATGAACAACCTAGATTGAGTTCTTGGCTCCTGGCTTGCACCTGGCCCATCTGCAGCTGTGTCACACATTTGAGGAATGAACCAGCAGATGAGAGGCATGTGTGTGAGTGTGAGTGTGTGTGAGTGTGTGTGTTGTGTTTCTGCCTTTCAGATAAAAAAATAATTCTTTAAATAGGTTCCTATTTCCAGGTGATAGATGATGGGATGCAAGTAATCAACTCTATTCCATGTAAGTCCACTAAATTAGTCTGGAACCGAAAATATACTGTGATTTTCAGACTTTCTTTTTTTGTTTTGTTTTGTTTTTGTTGGTTTTCTTTTGTTTTGTTTTTTTTGTTTTTGTTTTTTGTTTGTTTTTTGGTTTTTTTTCACAGGCAGAGTGGACAGTGAGAGAGAGAGACAGGGAGAAAGGCCTTCCTCTGCCGTTGGTTCACCCTCCAATGGCTGGCACACCACGCTGATCTGATGGCAGGAGTCAGGTGTTTCTCCTGGTCTCCCATGGGGTGCAGGGCCCAAGCACTTGGCCCATCCTCCACTGCACTCCTGGGCCATAGCAGAGAGCTGGCCTGGAAGAGGGGCAACCGGGACAGAATCCGGCGCCCAGACCGGGACTAGAACCCGGGGTGCCGGCGCCACAAGGCGGAGGATTAGCCTATTGAGCCGTGGTGCTGGCCGATTTTCAGAGTTTCTGAAGTCCAGTCTAAGGTAGAACTTTATACAAATGTTTTTGAGCAATAGAAGCCTTAAAGGAATAAGTACATAGATTCCAAAGAGATCTTTGACATAAGGGACTCACTCATTTGGAGTCAAGATTTCTCATAACAACTGCAAACACCGCCTCAGTACTATTTTTCCATGTGCTGAAAGGATTAGCAAGCAGACGAGGTAGGTGGGCTACCTGAGGATTTGCATGAGAAACTCAAATATTTCCCCCAGCTCACTTTCTGTGAGTCATTAATTTGAGAGTTCCTCCAAGAAAAGCACTTTGACAACCCAAGAAGACACAGCAGTGCCTATTCTCACCATTTGTCTCTCTCTGAACCCCATGGAGTCATGGAATTTGTGTCCTAACCCAGAACCATTTAAAAATGAAGTTGTTAGAAAGTCTGGACTCTATGTTCTGAGTTGCTCAGAGTTGAGGCTAGAATAGAAAGAAAGAAAAAAAGAAAGAAATGAAAAAACATCATTCTGGCACTCATACTTTTTAACAGACTCCAAGTCCAGACTATGCACCCTTGTTCATATCTTTCCATCATGTTCAAGCATCTTCAGATTACTTTTGCTGCAGCTTTGAGGGAGAGATGAACCTTCTCCCTCGGTAAGGTTATTCCCATATATTTCCAATAAAATAGAGACCTTCACTCCTTGTCACATGAGCTGTCTGTTTCTTTACTTAGATGTCCTTCCACTAAGAAATGCCTACTTTTCCATGCTGTGTGAATGTACATGCATGTATGCATTGGAAACTAAAAGAAATACAACCAGAACCTGGTATTGGGGCCAGCACTTGTGGCATAGCTGGTAAAGATTCTGCCTACAATGCCAGCAACCCATTTGGGCATTGGTTCAAGTCCCAGCTGCTCCACTTCTGTTCCAGCTCTCTGCTATGACTTGAGAAGGCAGAGGAAGATAGCCTGAGTCCTTGGGACCCTGCATCCGTGTGGGAGACCCAGATGAAGCTCCTAGCTTCTGGCTCCTGGCTTTGGATCAGCCCAGCTCTGGCCTTTGTGGCAAGTTGGAGAGTGAACCAGCGGATGGAAGACTCTCTCTCTCTCTCTCTCTCTGTCTGCCTCTCTGTAACTCTGCCTTTCAAATAAATAAATCTAAAGAAAGAAAGAAAGAAAGAAAGAAAGAAAGAACGAACGAACCTGTTATTCTGTGTGTTCCCCTGTTCATCCCCCATCATCACCCATTATCTGTTTTTTCTAAATGACTTCCTCCAGATACTATTACTCTCTTGTTAACTATGTCTTCAGTCATTCCTTCCGCAAACTTTCTTTTAACTTTTATTCATTCAAAATACAAAGAGAAAGGGAGAGAGATAGAAATCTTCCATTTGCTGCTTCATTCTTCAAACACCTGCAATAGCTAGGGGTGAGCCAGACCAAAGCCTGGACCAAGCAACTCAATTCACAACTAGCACATGAATAGCAGGGCCCTGTCTATTTGAAGCATCATTTACTGCCCTCAAGGTTTGCATTAGAAGAAAGCTGGAATTGGCAGCAGAGCCAAGCTGCCAGATAGCAGTCTTAACCATTTCACCAAATGCCTGCCTCTAGCAAACATTTATTGTGTAACAGCTTTGCATCAGATATACAGTAGGCATTGAGAATAGACAACATATGATTTAATTTGACCAACAAGAATGCAACAAACCCACTTTCAATATGCTACAAATCTCACAGCCTAACAGAAAAGAGGCAAGTCTGGAGATATTTGTAATGCAGAGAGAAAACTGATGTTACACTAAGGATGCATAGTGTGTCCTGAAGGCAGAGAGTGGATACACAATCACAGGAGGTCCAGAGATGGTCACAGAGAAGAGATGTATTTGTCTTTGTTGAGCCAAATTCATGTGCTGGATGTTTTCTACATAGTTGTTTAGAGTGGAATGGATCATTTCGTACTGGAACACTCTCAGAAGAGAGCTAATTCTTGTTCCAAGAAACCTGAGAAACTCAAAGCTGCCATGATGCTCTTTTCCACCTCCTGCTCACCCGTCTTACATGCCCAGAAACTGATATGCTGAGAGATTTGGTCCTCTCTGATCACTCTCCAGGCTGACAATGTGGGACAGGATACCAAAGAAAGAAAAAATAACATCACTCAGTGTGCTTTCATAAAGTTAGTGGGAATAAAATCTGAAAAATAAAACCTCACTGCATCTGTCTCTTGATTAGGATTCACACTTTATTATGATGGAACTTAGCACTGAAACTTGCTCCCCTTGCTTTGAGCTTTGATGACATGTAATTCTGGTATGACACTATTAAAACAGGGCAAATATCAGCCTGTTGTGGATTTCCTAGTTTCCTTTCCTCTTAAGAACTGAGTCATTGCTAGATGGAGCTCACTATTACTTATTTTTGTTCGACATCCATCTAGTCCAGGAACCTCAAAGCTACACCAGAGGACAGACACTTGCAAATTCGATGTTCACATCCTGTTTGGGAGCAGGCCTGAAAGTTCATGGCATGTCATATTAGACGTTTTGTTGAGGCACTTCTTAGGAACTGGTGCTTCCTAAGTTTGGAAATTTATCAATTAGATAGCAAGTAAGCCTGCCAAGCACCCAATATCTACATCTCAGCCCTACTTTGTTGCAATTTACTTGTGATTACGCATATTATTTTTGCTCTGTGTAAGTTTTATAGAAGCAATTAAATATGGTAAAAATTTTAGCAAAATGAGAAATTCAACAATATCTCAGAATAGATCCTTTATAAATATTCAGAATCTACTCCATTGTATGATCAGCGTTATCTGATTCTCCCTGGCAGTGGCACAGTAACCATCACAGTGACAAAGACATACTATATTTGTGTACTATACAAATATCAAATGCAACCTCAGGTACGAGTAGCTCCTTGTGATATACACCAAATACTAAGACACTCTACAGGAATGCATAAGACTTTCAGAAATTATTTTCTATGCTATCTATTTTATTTTTCCATTTTCAAAAGTTTCAGGATGCTCATCCATGTATTTTCAGTTTGAGAGTGTCATGTGATGGGATTCTTGACTCACACAGCTTTTCATATAAGGTAATATTTGGGAGTCTAACCTCCTCCTTTCATAGGTTTATATAATAATCCTCCTGTAAGCATGTGCTGTTACAATGAACTTTAGTTTTCTGGTTTTAAAGGTAGTATACTCTGCCAGCCTGAAACTTTAATTATAAATTTGGTATTTAAGCAATATTGTGGTGCATTTGCTGAAAAAAACATGGGCTCTGAAGCCAGAGAGGTATGGCATGCAACTGTGGTATATTCTCTTGCTACCTCTGTAGCTCAAATCAGTGAATGAACTCTTTTGAGATTTGGTTTCCTCTCTTATGATATGTGAATCGTATTAAATTGAATGGTGGGCCCAAAAATATGTGTTAATATTCTAAGCCCCAGAACTTATAAACATTTCTTCATATAAAAAAGAATGAATATTATATTGGAAAAGAGATAACTAAGTCAAAGATCTTGAAAAGGGGAAGTTAACCTGTATATTCTCCATGGGTTCTTCATATAACTACATATGTCATTATAAGACATATATAATTACATGGGAATTTGGGGTCAGACATGTGGAAAAGACACACTAAAAAAGAAGGGAATTAAAGTGACTGTAGAGGCAGAGTTTAGACTGATGCAACCATAACCTAAAGAACTCCTGAATCCACCAGAAATTAGAAAAACAAAGGAATATGTAGGCTCTAATTCTCCCATAGAGCATTACAAGGAAGACTGTGTAGATATCTTGATTACACACTTTAGCCAGGATTATGAGAAAATAAATTGCTGTTATTTCTAGCCACCATGTCTATAGTAATTTGCTATGGCAGCCACTTACAATGAATTCAAGGATAATATCCACCTTACAAAATCAACATAAGGATCAATGAAGATGCAGGTTAGGGAACTGGAGCAAAGGGGCCACTCTGGAAATAATATTATTATTATTTCCTAACCAGGTGGTACACATGGAAATGTTTCAGTTTCAAATATTTAAAGAATAAACCTAATTTTTCACATTTCCAAGAGATGAATAGTCAATAAATGACTCCCAACTCACCTTCCTAAATTCATGTCTGAAAACATACGTTATACTTAGGGTAACTAAGCCTGTTGCCCCTCTGTAATTACAGAAAATTCCTCCTTTCACTTTCAGAAGAGCCTGAATTGAACAACAAATAATTTGGTTGCCATATCTATATACCAAGCATGCTGGGATAATAACTGCAAACAATCACTGCATGTGTATTATGAGCCATTTAACTTTCATTGACTCAATCAATATTCACAAAACCTTACAAATAAAAAGCACTAGCTTTCTCCCCGCTCTTCACAAGGACGTACAGACAGTGAGCAGTAAAGCTGATCTCGGTTCCCAGACCTATATAGGTCAGGATCTTGACCTATACACATACCCACACAACTCTCCTGCCAACTCTTTTCTCTGCCATGCTTTCTATCATACTGATCACATTGATTTTTACCAACTGATCAGTTCTGGGCTGCAGTGCCAAGCTATTGCTATATTTCAATAAGTTGTGAGAAGTGCTACATATTATTTATCATCAACAGAAGTATGACTATTACATTTCAAATTGTTTAAGTAAATTAACTGAGATTCTGTAATATCCTTACAGTATTATTGCACATACTTACCTGAGACTGGAGTAATGAGGGAAAGAAACAAGGAAGAGCTGCACTGAGAATCAACACATGCTTAAGAATATGTGGAGTCTGGGAACACCATTGAATAAAGTCAGTTTTAGTGAGGAAAATAAAAAGAAAAAGCTACTAGTTAAGACACACAAGTTTCCTATCAGAGTGCCTGTGTTTGATTCCCAGTTCTGGTGCCAGACTCCAGCTTCCTGCTATTGCCCACCCTGAGAAACAGCAGATGATGGCTCAAGTCGCTGGTTTCCTACCTCCCACATTGAAGACCTGAATTATATCCCTTGCTCCCAGTTTGTATCCCATCCCACTTCTGGCTATTGCAGGTATTTGTGAAGTGAACAAATAAGAACTAACTATCTCCCCTCCCCCCACCCCATCTCTCCTTCTCTTTCTCCCTCTCTCATAAATACATTGAGACCCATATTTTTCCTAGTCCCTTTATTGGAAATATATTCCTCCACAATGTTCCATTGAACATCTATTTTCTCCAGTCTCAATCCATATGATCATGAATTTTTCCAAACACTCAAGTAGAAATGGCTCCCTCTTTAGAATGATCACCACTGATACAGCAATTTTTGCCATGCATCACACTGTGCTATGTGGCACAGTGATCTAGAAGCTGGTCTGTTTCCCTAGCTTCTCTGTAGGATCCTTAGGAAGGGACTGCATCATTTTTTTCTCTACTCCGTGTACTAAATTCCTTCCACATAGAACAGGCTTTCAAGATGTTAGTTTATAGGTTGTATTGTGTTTCATTGTGCCATGTATACTCTTCAGCATATTTTGACATTCCATTAGAAAGGCTTTGTTCTATTGGACAAAATGAACAGTAAAACTCACTTGGTGAGAATTTGTTGAATTCCTGCTCTGTTCCAGGTAGTGAGCCAGAGAACACAGAAGGGCATCACTCTCTTTTCACTGGACAGAAAAGAGTCTAGCATTTTCTAGAAGGATGGTGCCTATTTTCAGTGTGCAGGTTTAGAAGGACTTACCAAGACAAAGAAAGAAAGTGCACTCTAGCTTCATGAAACTCAAACTGTGGTCCAGGCCACACATCAGCACCTGCTGCATCACCCCAGGTGCTTGTTAGAAGTGCAGAATGCCAGCCTCTCCACTAGACCTCCTGAATCAGACTGTAGCACAGCGTGTGGAATCTGGAAAGCACTCAGAAAATCTTACCTATTTTGCTACAGTATGTGAGCCGGATTTCGAATGAAGAGGGATAGTTTCCAGACAGGAAAGATGGAAAATAACTTATGTCCATGTAAAGTGCCTGCACACAGGCAGGGAGACATGAAGAAGAAGGATACAAGACCAGGAAATGAATAAGGCATCTGCAGTAATTGCAGTGGATGGAACTTAGCCAGGGAAAGACACTGGAGAAATGTTTGGGGGATTTGGCCAAAGCTCTTGAATTACATTCTCAGACGTTTCCTTTTATCTTGAGGATAACAGAGGTGCATGTACAGTGAAGTAATGTGTTGATGTTCATGTATTAGGAAGTATAAAAGTGGAATAAAATGAAGAGAATGTGGAAGCACGGTGAAAATTTTTAAAGAGAATTATTGTTGTGCTACATTTTGACAAGAGATGATGGTCATGTTAGTGATAAGAAAGGACTGGCCAAGAGCTTTCAAGAGCTATCTCTGAAGTAGAATTCCTAGGCTTGAATGAACAATTAGATAACAGGATGGCTATGAGTTTCCTGTCTAGGGAAACATGAAGGATCTCTGTGAGAGAGACCCCAGTGGAAAGAAGTGGCTAGCAAAGGAGGTACTTTTCTCTGAAGGGAGGAGAGAACTACTTTGCTTATGGCCTTGTCTAAATACTGATGGAGATTGTGGATTCAAAAGGCTTCCACAGCCAAGGCAGCTCATGTCAAGAACCTTGGGTGATCACTGAGGTCATACATAAGAGTGCTAATTGATAAATTAACAACAGGAGTCATTGTGCATTTACTTCCCATGCAGGACTTCTGTCCTCAGTAAGTTGTTTTAAGAGAATTAACTGTAAAACTTGTTCTCAAATGGTTTGTATGTGTGTGTGTATGTGCAAAGTGCTGAAATCTTTACTTAGTATAGAGTTGGTCTTCTGTGTATAAAGTGAATTGAAAATGAATCTTAATGGAGAATGGGACTGGGAATGGGAGAGGGAGAAGGAGGTGGAGTGGGAGGGTGAGAATGGCAGGAAAAATCACTATATTCCTGAAGCTGTACTTAGAAAATTTGTACTCATTAAGTAATAGATTTTGTTGGGAGGAAAAAAAAAGAGTTCTTGCAATTGCTGACATTTAAAAAGAGTTGCCAGAAGTTGAAACAAGACACTTGCACTTACATCTTATTAGAAATAACAAATAAGGAAGACTGATAAAGAAGACATTGAGTGACCATTTGCACAGTTAATGAGTTGGAGATTCTTGTGCTATATTAGTAGAATATAGTACATGCTAGGAAACAAGTATCAGTTTTGGCCTTAGCCAAACAGGGAAGTTGGCAGAGGAAGCAAGTTTAGTTCAGGGAAAAATAAATGTTGAGAATAAGGTAACTATGGGGACACTCAATGAGAAATAACAGGAGGCAGTTGGAGATGTGTCTCTACAGTTTGGAAGTGTGAAGACACAGATAGGAAGTTCACAGTCCTTTTCTCCTGCTTCCAGCTGTCCTAAAATAACCCTTTGAAGTTCTAAATGTAGCCTATTTATTCCACCCATAGAGAAATTTGTTGGCTTGACAATAAACCCACGGCAGAAATTATAGTGTTATGATTGACAAAAACAGAGTAATTCATAAGGTTTACAGGTAAAAACCTCCCCCCATGACTGCTCGACAGCTCTACAACTGATGCCTATGGGCAGATCGTATTTTTCTTGTGTCGGATTTTGGAGTCATTTCTTCATTTCGCTTCATGGATTTTAGGCTAAGGACATCCAAAAGCCTTTATAGCAACTTCCTTAAAATATATTTCATATCCCAAAGGTTATGTTTTGTCAGGAGCAACATGTATTTTCTTATTTTCATGATCTTAAAGTTACAGAATTTGAGAAGAGTGTTGTGGCACAACAAATTAGGCTGTAACTTGGGGCACCCACACCCAATCCACCTCACTGCAGAATGCATCCTGGGAGGCAGGTGATTGTTCAGGTGCCACCCACATGGGAGACTCAGAGTTCCAGGATCCTAGATTCTGCCTAGCCCAGCCCTGGCTGTAGTGGGTATTTGGGGAGTGAACCACTGGATAAAAGATTCTCTCGCTTTCTCTCTCTCTCTCTCTCATATGTGTGAGATTCTGCTTTTCAAATAAATAGTGATGAAAAAGCTGAATATCCATATCAAAAGAATAAAATTAGACTTTTGTCTGTTACCACATACAAAAGGCAACAGTCAACTCTTATTAGATGAAAGGGATATCTGTTTGCCATAGAAGAAGCATGCTAAGATAGCTGTATCCCACACCAAGTACCTCAATTTGAGTCCTCATTCAGGCTTCCAATTCCATCTTCTTGCTAATGCACACCCTAGGAGGAAGCAGGTGATAGCTCAAGTGGTTGTGTCCCTGCCACTCACATAAGAGACCTGGCTTAAGTTCCCATCTCCTGGCTTTGGCCTGGCCAGGTCTTAGCTGTTGTTTGTATTGGGGCAGTGAAGTGAGTGTGTTGTGTTATTCATCAGTGATAAGAGAATATATTTAAAATGCTTTAATCCACAAAAATCAGGTTTGTGAGGCAAAGCAACTGCTAATTATCTATGCTTAGACATTTCACAATGTATGTATATTTCAAAACATGTTGCAAACAATACAATTTTACCTGTCAATTTAAAAGTAAAACAAATGCCTTTGAGATTTGTCCATGTTGTAGCAGCTATTGGTCTTTTTATTACAGAATAATGTTCTATTGTAGATACAACCACATTTTAAATATCCACTCATCAATTGTGTTGTTTGTGCCTTGTGGCAACTTTGAATAATGTTACTATGAACATATAATGCATAAATTTCTGTTTTATTATAGCTTTTATCATTTCTTTGGGGTATAAAAAGACTGGTAATAGAATTTAAAGATCATATAATAATTCATTTTTAATATTCATCCACATTTATTTGTATTTAATTTATACAAGTTTCATGTATTTCATATATACAGATTTAGGAACATTGTGACACTTACCCCCTCTACTCTCCCTCCTAGCCAGTTCCAGCCCTTCTTCCTCCTCCCTCTCACATTCCCACTCTTAATTTTTACAAAGATCTATTTTCAGTTTACTTAATAATCATAAAGTTAACCCTACACTAAGTAAAAGAGTTCAAAAAAATAGTATGAAAGAAAACAATACACTGTTCCTCAACAGAATGACAAAGGTTGTAAACAATCATCAAATCTCAAAATGTCCATTTCACACCTAAACATTATATTTCAGGTACTATGTTAGTTACCTAAGATCAGGGGGAAAATATGATATCTGTCTTTTGGGGACTAGCTTATTTCACTAAGTATAATAGTTTCCAGTTGTATACATTTTGTTGCAAAAGGCAGGATTTCTTTTTTTTTTTTTACAGCTGAGTAGTACTCCATAGTGTATACATACACAATAATTTCTTTATCCAGTCAACAGTTGATGGACACTTTCCATATCTTAGCTACTTTGAATTGTGCTACAGTGAACATGGAGGTACAGATAACTCTTTCAGATGCTGATTTCTTTTGATATATTCCCAGGAGTAGAATGGCTAAATCATATGGTAGGTCTATATTCAGATTTCTAAGGTGTCTCCATATTGTCTTCCACAGTGGCTACACCAGTTTGCATTCACACCAACACTGGATTAGGGTACCTTGTCTACCACAACCTTGTCAGCATGTGTTTGTTGATTTCTACATGAGAGCCATTCTAACTGGGGTGAGGCGAAACCTCACTGTGGTTTTGATTTGCATTTTCCTGATGGCTAGTGATCCTAAGCATTTTCTCAAGTCTCTGTTTACCATTTGAATTTCCTTTTTTGAAATGCCTATTCAAGTCCTTTGACCATTTCTTAACTGGACTAATTTTTTTGTTGTTGTTGAGCTTCTTGAACTCTATAGATTCTGGATGTTAACCCTTTATCAATTGCATAGTTTTCAAATATTTTCTCCCATTATGTCAATTGCCTCCTCACTTTGCTGAGTGTTCCTTTTGCAGTACAGAAGCTTATCAGCTTGGTGTATTCCCATTTGTCAATTTTGGCTTTGATTGCCTGTGCTTCTGGGGTCTTATCCAAGAAATCTTTGCTTATGTCAATGTCTTGCAGTGTTTCCTCAATTTTTTCTAATAATTTGATGGTTTCAGGTTGTAGATTTAGGTCTTTGATCCATTTTGAGTGGATTTTTGTGTAAGGTGTAAGGTATGGGTCTAGTTTCATGTTTCTGAATGTGGAGATCCAATTGTCCCAGCACCACTTGTTGAAGAGACTGTCCTTGATCTAGTGATTGATTTTAGCTCCTTTGTCAAAGGTAAGTGGGTTATAGATATGTGGATTGATTTTTGGAGTTTCTATTTTGTTTCATTGGTCTACAAGTCTGTTTTTGTGCCAGTACCAAGCTGTTCTGATTATAACTTCCCAGCAGTATGTCTTAAAATCAGATATTGTTGTGCTTCCTGCTTTGCTTTTATTGTATAAGATTGTTTTAGCTATTCAGGGTCCCGTGTGTTTCCATATGAAATTTAGTATGATTTTTCCTAACTCTGCAAAGAATGTTGTTGGTATTTTGATTGGGATTGTATTGAATCTGTAAATTGCTTTTGGTAGTATGGATATTTTGTTGATGTTGATTCTTCCAATCCATGAACATGGAAGATTTTTCCATTTTTAATGTATTCTCCTATTTTGTTCATTAGTGTTTCATAACTTTCATCATAGAGATCTTTGACACCCTTGATTAAATTTATTTCTAGGTATTTGTTTCTTTTTGGAGCTAGTGTGAATGGTTCTGATCTTAAATGTTCTTTCTCAGCCATGGCATTCTCTATAAATACAAAGATCATTGATTTTTCTGTGCTGATTTTATATTCTGCCACTTTACCAAACTTTTATGAGTCCCAGTGGTCTCTCAGTTAAGTTTTTTGGATCCCCTATATACAGAATCATGTCATCTGCAAACAGGAATAGTTTGATTTCCTCCTTTCTAGGTAGTATCCCTCTGATTGCTTTTTCTTGCTTAATGGCTCTGGCTAAAACTTCCAGGACTATATTGAGTAGAAATGGTGAGAGTGGGCATCCTTTTCCGATTCCCAATCTTAGGGGAAATGCTTCCACATTTTCCCCATTCTGTAGGATGCTAGCTGGGGTTTGTCAAAAATTGTCTTGATTGTGTTGAGGAATGTCCCTTCTATACTCAATTTACTTAAGGTTTTCATCATGAAAGCGTGTTGTATTTTATCAAATGCTTTCTCTTCATCTATTGAGATAATCATATGTCTTTTTTCTTCAGTTTGTAAATGTTATGTATCACATTAACTGAACTGCAAATGTTGACGCATACCTGCCTACCTAGTATAAATCCCACTTGGTCCAAGTGAATGATCTTTCTGATGTGTTCCTAGATCCAATTAGCTAATATTTTATTGAGGATTTTTTCATCTTGTTCATCAGATAGATTGATCTAAAGTCCTCTTTCTCTGTCGTATCTTCTTCTGGTTTAGAAATTAAGGTAATGCAGGCTTCACAGAAGGGGTTTAGTAGGATTCCCTCTCTTTCAATTGTTTTGAATAGCTTGAGAAGAATTAGAATTAGTTCTTTCAACTTCTGGTAGAATTCAACAGTGAAGCTGTCTGGTCCTGAGGTTATCTTTGTTGGGAAGGTCTTTATTACTGATTCAGTTTTCACCTTGCTTATTGGTTTTCTATGTCTTCATGACTCAACTTTTATAGATTTTATGTGCCTAGGAATCTATCCATTACTTTTTGGTTTCTTAATTTGTTGTCATAGCTCTTTGTAGTAATTTTTTGATGATTCTCTCTATTTCTGTGGTATCTGCTATTAAATTTCCTTTTTCATTTCTAATTGTATTGATTTGGGTTTTCTCTCTCATTTTTTTGGGTAGTTGAGTCATTGGTATATCAATTGCATTTATTTTTCAAAAACCCAGCTCTCCATTTCACTATGTTTTGTAATTTTATGTTTCAATTTTATTTCTTCTCTAATTTTAATCATTTCTTTTCCCCTGCTAATTTGGGATTTCATTTGTTATTGTTCTTCTAAGCCCTTGAAATGCATTGATAAATCATTTAATTTGGTACTTTTCCAATTTCTTCATGTAGGTACCGATTGTTATAAATTTCCCTCTTACACTGCTTTTATTGTATCCCATAAGTTTTGATATGGTGTATTGTCATCTTCATTTGTTTCTAGAATTTTTTTTTATTTCTTCATGAACCATTGTTCATTCAAGAAAATGTTGTTGAGTTTCCTTGTGTTTGCATATCATCTGGAGACTCTTGAGTTGTGATTTCCAGCTTCATTCTATTGTGGTCAGAGAAAATGCATAGTATGATTTTGAATTTTTTGAAATTGTTGAGACTTGCTTTACAGCCTAGCATATAATCTATCCTAAAGAAAGTTCCATGCACTGATGAGAAAAATGTGCACTCTGCAACTGTGGGGTAAAAAGTTCTGTAGATATCAGTTAGGTCCATTTGTTCCATAGTGTCAAGTAGCTTTGTTTCTTTATTGATTTTCTGTCTAGTTGATCTTCTAATGATGAAAGTGAGGTGTTGAAATCCACCATTACTATTGTATTGGAGTCTTTTTCTCCCTTTAGATCCATTGACATTTCTTTTGAATAGCCAAGCACACTGTAATTGAGTTTATATGCATTTATTATAGTTATATCTTCCTGTTAAGCTGATCCCTTGTTACATAGTGTCCTTCTTCATCTAAGAGTTGTTATATTAAAGTATATTTTGTCTGATAGTAGGATGGCTACACCTCTCCTTTTTAGCTTTATGTTAGCATAGAATATCTTTTTCCATCTTTTTACTTTCAGTCTACGTGTATCATTGTTGGTGAGATGTGTTTCTTGTAGGCAGAAAATTGATGAGTTTTGTTTTTTTAATCCATTCAGCCAGTCTGTGTCTTTTAACTGGAGAGTTGAGGCCATTATGTTCAAGGTGACTATTGATAAGTAATGACTTGGCCCTCCCATTTTCCCATAAGTATTCCAATTATTTACTTTGGATTTCTTTTGTATTAGGGGAAATTCTGCCTTCACATTCTTTTGTAATGATGTCTATATTTCTGTGTTTCTGTGTGTAGCACATCTTTAAGGATCTTTTGTAAGGTTGGATGAGGGTTGACAAATTCTTTCCATTTCTGTTTGTTATGGAAGGTCTTTATTTCACCTTCATTCCTTTATGGTACATTAATCTGAGTTGGCAGCTTTTTCCTTAAGACATGGACTATATCTTACCATTCTCTTCTAGCCTATAATATGGTTTCTTATGAGAAGTCATCTGTGAATCTAATTGGAGATCCTCTGAAAGTAATCGTGTTTTTCTCATGCACATTTTAGAATCTTCTCTGTGTTTTACTGTGGTGAGTTTGATTACAATGTGTCATGGTGAAGTTCTTTTCTAGTTATGTCTATAAGGAGTTCTATATGCTTCCTGTACTTGGATGTCCCTTTCTTTCTCCAAATTAGGGAAGCTTTCTGTTATTATTTCAGTAAAAAGGCGTTCTAGTCCTTTATCTCTTTCTACATCTTCAGGAATTCCTAGAACCTGTGTCTTTCAGTTTTCTAATTTCTTCTTGTTGTTTTTGGTCTGACTGTATAATTTTCTGTGCTTTGCTTTCTAAGTTGGATATTCTTTCTTCTGCTTCACCAATTCTGTTGCTAAGGCTTTCTACTGAAGTTTTATTCTATTGAATTCTTCATTTCTAATATTTTATTTTGATTTCTTTTTAAAATCTCAGTTTCATGGGAAAAATTATCACTCATGTCATGTATGGTTTTCTTTAGTTCATGAATTTTCTTCTGATTGTTTTTGAGTAATTCTTTGATTACTTTTTTGTATTCCATTTCTGGTGTTTCATTAATCTCTTCATCTTCACATTCTAATATTGAAATGTTGTGTTCTTTGGTGTGGGGAGGGTTAATGGTGTCTTCCTTATTCTTGTTTCTTTAATTTCTGTATTTATTTTTAGACATTTGTGGAGTTTATTGTTGTTTTTCCCTCTGTGGCTTAGTGGAATGTCTGCACTTTCAATGAATACCAAAAGTTGTATAGCCAGTGTGGCCAGGGAGCTCTGGTCAGTGCTTCAGTGTGGGGCAAGTATCTAGGGTAACACCCAAGCTGGGCATGGTAGATCTCTTGTTTACAAAAGTGGGAGAATGGTCACCTCTGTTAGTGTGATCAGCCCCTCACCTCCTCTCCTCCATGCTGAGTAATGCCTGGGTATTAGGCCCTAATTAATCTACACCACCATATGAGTCATGCTAATGATCTGCACAGTCCTCACTGTGACCACGGTTCCTACTGCAATGACCTGATTGCACCCAGCTACACCCCGCAACTTTTCATGTAACTACCAAGTCCCCATGGTCTCTGTACACAAGGCTCCCATAGTCACTGGGTTCAGAGGCTTGGCTCTGCCCTGACAGTCTGTCCAGTCAACAGAGAGGCAAGATGTTCCCAAGCCAGCTCCACCTAGGCATCTTGATCCTGGGAGGCTGGGGGTTCCTTGCAGTTCCATATGGGTGCCCAGTCATCTTCTAGCCAGGCTCAAAGTCAGTGGGGACTGAGGATTTTTTCCCTATAATCTCTGGATCATACACTTACACAAGAGCCACCAGGCAAATGTTGTCCTTTCCCTACCAATTACCACCAATACTGCCAAGGAGTCCTGTCTCAACCAGGTGCTATGTGTACACACAAGGCTTCCACAGCTATTGCCTAAACCCAAAAAGGCACCCGTCCTTTCTTACCCAGGCAGTGGGCAGTGTTGTGGGGAAGTTGGGGCAAGATAAATGTATCCCATCAGCTTCCACATAGTCCACAGGCAACCACGAGCAACTACTAGCCCCAGGGCTCTAGTCTGGACTCAACGCCACACTCTCTCTGGCTATATCATAAAATTTGTTTTGCTGCACTCCCATCTCACCTCCTTCTCCAAGCCTCCACCAAGCCACCTCCCACCCAGCTCTCAGCTGTCACAGCCTTGTGTTGCATTCATATTTGTGCTGTGCGTCCATACCCTCCACACGGGTCCAAGGCATTCCTCTTCCTCTTGTAGGATTTCTATTGTGGTTTTCTCTCCAATTCTTCCCTGAGAGTACACTCAGTCATATAGTAATTCTATATGTAATTTTTGAGGAGGAGCCACACTATTTTCCACAGGGCTGTTCTATTTTATATTCCCAACAGCAGAATCCACTGGGCATTAACTATTGCTTGGTTAGCTAGATGTTTGACATCTTCTCCATTGAAAATAGTTTGGCTGAAGCTTGAATCCCGAAAACAGTCATGGAACATGTGTATACACAGAAGAGGAAATAAAGGTATAGATTTAAGAAAACTCTTTTGAACACTGTGGACTCAATCACATAGCAACTAGTATTGGGATGTGTCTTAGAGAACGCTCACTCATTCTGCACATAAAGGAAACAGGGTCACTAGAGGTGGAATGACTTGGTGATTTAAAAAAGGAAAAAGTCACACAATGAGTTATTTAGTTACTGGCAAAGTGAAAGGTCAGGCTGACATCTCACAATCCTGAGCCCATTGTTCTTTCCCTATAGCATGCACAATTCATTTTTTAAAATGATTTTTTTATTTAAAAGTCAGAGTTACAGAGAAAGAGAGAGAGAGAGAGAGAGAGAGAGAGAGAGAGAAAGCGAGAAATGTCTTCCATCTGCTGGTTCTCTCCCCAAATGGCCACAATGGCTAGAGCTGGGCCAGATGGAAGCCAGGAGCCAGGAGGTTCTTTCAGGTCTCCCAGGTGGGTACAGGGGCCCTAGTACTTAGTCCATCTTCCTGTATTTTCCCAGGCCATAAGCAGAGAGGTGGATTGAAGAGCAGCAGCTGGGATTCAAATTAGCACCCTTATGGGATGCTGGCATCGCAGGAAGATTTTTAGCCTACTAGGCCACATCACCAGCCCCAAAATCTGCTTAGAAATTTGTAATGCCATTTGTGAACTCTCTAAAATAGACATCATGTGCTGCCATGGGTCCACCTACCATACCATGAACACTGCTGCTGTGAGTGTCAATGGCTTGTCCACCATTTTGAATTCAAAAAACAGAGCATTCCAACTCAGAACAGAGGTATGTCACCCATACAGTTTCAGGGAACGAAAAGGGGAATGATAGTAGCTAGAGGAAGGAAATGGAAAAGATGTGGGTGACTAAGTAAATAGAAATGATGCAGACTGAGATAAAGAGAAGGCATGATGAAAAATGATGGACTCAGACAAGGAGAGATAAGATGGCCCACAGGGGGACAGGATTCTGAATACATAAAGCTTCCCCTTCTCAGCAGAGGGTGAAATAAATACCCTGCTTTTTCATTTTGTGCTGCTTGTTTCCTTCAACAATAATCTGGATGCAAATGCAGAATATGGAATAAGACAGGTTACCAGGATAAAGTTCAGCACTTCCTCGATGGGTCAGTGGTGAGTGCTATTGCTGTTTTGAAATATCAAACTCTTTTTAAGAGATGGGAAGTTGAATTCCTCTTTTGGACATATAATTTCTTTGTTATGTTTTACATATTTTTAAAGGTACTTACTAAAAATAGTGAGGTATCTGTTTTTTATGTTTAAAAGCTTATAGTACTTTATCTTAAAATATTATTTTATTGAGTCAGCAATATATCTTTGAAAATTAGCTGGCTTTTATAATTTTTGCAGTGGTGAGCAAGAAGGTTCAAGTGATTTTTTTCCCTATATACTCATATAAATTTTAAATTTAGAATGCCTTGTGCCTATGGACTTTTTTTGTAGAGAATTCCATTTCCTTGTTAGTAATAACTAGCAAAAAAAAAAAAAAAAGACATGTGAAAATACTGAGATCCAAATGTTTGTCTTCTGCCTACCAATAGAGGAGAAGCCAAAAATAAAGGGGGCTTAGCTCAAAACAATTCACACTGATGTCATTATTGGTTTGCCAGGGCTTCTATAAAAAGGAGCAGAAGACTGGGTGATTTAAGAACAGAAACTTATTTCCTTACAATTCTGGAGGCTGAAAGTCAAATATCTTTCCTATTTGGTGTTGACAGGGCTGCTTCCTTCAGAGAACCCTGAGGGGAGAGTCAATTCCAGGCATCGTTTCTTGGCTTATAGTTGGGTGTCTCTCTCTATGTCTTTAAAAATCATTATCCCTTGTATGTGTCAATATCCAGGTTTCTTCTTCTTACAAGGAAACTGGTCGTATTAGACTTTGACCTGCTTTAATGATGTCATTTTAACTTAGTTATCTCTTCAATGACCCTATATCCAATATAGTCAAATTCTAACATACTTAGGGTCAGGACTTCAACATATACATTGAGGGGGCACAATACAATTCCTACAGATTTTTTAAGTTAATAACCTAGATTATTCTTTAGGTTTTTCTGGCTAATTATTTTACAATCATTCTGTTGGGACCATAGCTTAAGACTATGTTATGGTTTCTCATGAAGCAAGTTCTACTATACTAGTAGAGACTACCCTGTAGACAAGAATAGAAAATCTAGAAGGCAGACCAAGAATTAATGGGAAACAAATCTTTTTGCTCTGAGAGTGGATTGGCATAAACTGGGTTGTACAGCTGTATAGCACACCTAGTGGTCAGAGGAAGCAGCCAGGGAGTTAAGTATGATGCCGTTATAAATATACCATTGAAGCTAAGCATGGGGCCCATAAACTTTCAGAGTGTTACACACAGTAGCAAGGATAAATTACTAGCTATAATGTAATTTGCTTCCTTTACACCCAAAATTTGAATCTTTTATTAAAAAATAGGAGAAGGCATTTGACCCCATCCCATATCAAAATGCCTGGATTCAAATTCTAATTCCTAATAATGCACAACCTGAAAGGCAGCAAGTAGGGACTCCATCCACGTGGATTCCATCCAATGGAGTCCCCAGATCCTGGCTTCAGACTGGCCCAGCTCTACCCATTGCAGGAATTTGCAGAGTGATCCAGCAGATGGGAGATTTCTTTCTCCTTCTCTCCCCGCTCCCATCTCTCTCTCTCTCTCTCTCTCTCTCTCTCTCTCTCTCTCTCTCTCTCCTTCTCCCTCTCCCTCTCCCTTTCCCTCTCTCTCTCTTTCTCTCTCTCTCTCACACACACACACACGTACTCTGCTCTTTGACTCTCTGCCTATCAAATAAATGCATTAAATAAATGTAAATAAAATCAAAAAGGAGAAGCAAAGTTTTTTAAAAGTTCCAGCTGGGTCTCAGTAGCTCCGTAAAGAATCAAGGGAGCTTTTGGGAGAAAAAAAAAATGAAACAAAACAAAAAGAAAAGTGAAGTTGGTACTATTGATAAGGGTAGTATATTGCCTGTAGAGTAACTAATAAAAGAAAACTCTTGTTAAAAAAAAAAAAGAATGAAGGGAGAGGTGTATTCCAGATGTGAAGTGGACTGGTGAATCACATAAGGAGACCAACACAGCTTCCCCAACCTCATTTCCCAAGGCCTTTGTGGTCCTGAAGCTGCATTAGACTGAGTCCCAAAGGCTATAGCATGGGGACTGGTAAAGAGCTACAAGACAAAGAATGTAACAGGCTGGAAGTAACGGACAGTACTGCTAACATTATGAACTGCAATGTAGCCTAAGTAGAGGGCAAGGAATTGCAATGTGGGTATTAATGTAAATACACTCTCATGTTATAGTCATTACAAGTAAAATTTGGGTTTAATGTTCACAGGACCAATATTTCCAAAATCAGAATTGCTAGTTAAAAATCTTTAATTGGCTATGTTTCTATATTAAGGCAACAAGTGTGTTTTGGTAGGAAAAAAAATTACTGTTTTTAAACTTGACTTCTGCAAGTGCTAAAAACAGTTGACTTAGTCATCTGATAGTTTTCAATGTTTAAATAGCAACCCAGAAGCACTTATGAAGATCAAACATTAGTACACATCTACTGTCCCAGTAATGTTTCTTGTACATTTCAGGTCCAAGATCCCATCCAGAAGCATATCTGCCTTTAGTTGTCATATCCCATCAATCTCCTTCAATTTCAAACAGTTTCTAAGACTTTTAGGGTCTCCCATATAATTTCCATTCTTAAAAAAAAATAAGTCTTAGGGCTGACATTGTGGCTTAGTGCATAAAGCCACTGCCTGTAATCCCAGAATCCCTATGGGCACGGGTTCATGTCCCAGCTGCTCCACTTCCAATCCAGCTCCTAACTAATAGTCCAGGAAAAGCAGCAGAACATGGCCCACGTTTGGGCCCCTGCCACTCATGTGGGAGACCTGGAAGAAGCTCCTGGCCCAGCCCTGGCTGTTGCAGCCATCTGGGAGTGAACCAGCAGATTAAAGATCTCTTTCTCTGTTTCTTCCTCTCTTTCAGTAACTCGGATTTTCAAATAAATAAATCATTTTTTTAAAAAAAGAATATATGTCTTTCTATAAGATGATTCTTAAATTGTGTCTGTCTGTTGTTTCCTTATGAGCAAATTCTCATGCAGGATAGAATTTAGAAACTGCCATCTGGGGATTCAGTGTGATCCTCACTACCAGGGTGCCAGTGAAGAGTGAGGAAACGTATCTATGTATGTATATACATAATTTGTCAGCAATCACTTCCTTATATATCCGAATATGTACATCAAAAGCCCACAAAATGCTGGCATTGTGGAGCAGCAAGTTAAGCCCCTACTTGGAACACCAGCATCCCATATCAGAGCCTTAATCTGAATCCAGGTTACTCTGCTTCCAATTCATCTCCATGCTAGTGTGCCTATGAAGGCACCGGAAGATGTCCCAAGTATTTAGGTTCCTCAACCCATGTGTGAAACCCAAATGGAGTTCCAGGCTCCTGGTTTTGGCCTGGCCCAGTCCCGCCTGTTGTGGCCATTTGGAGAGTGAATCCGCAGATGGAAGATCTCTTTCTCTCTCTCTCCCTCTCACTCTGACTTTCATAGAAAATAAAATAATTTTTAAAGCCCACAGGTTTAATACCCAGGCTTAAAATTCAACCCTAAAATTTCAAGGCCCTTTTTTGGCTCCCTTTTCCTGTGCTTATAAAAATCCATTTCTAGTTAATAAGGAACCAGGCTCCCATCATCCTCAGTATGTTCACCTATTTCAATTGTTAATCAATGGATTTGCCCAGTCTTCCAAGAACTCCATTCGTCCTTTTCCTCTGCCCCTTCCACAGCCCTCCCTTTCACCCTGCCCTGCAGATGCCAGCATCTCTATCCCAGAACACGAAGCAAAGAGAACATGAAAATAGAAAGGAAATAAAGATAGAAAGGGCAGGGAAATTTTTTATTTTAAAGTCAGTTTGTGTTGACTTTTCTGTTTCCTGCAGCCTAAAGCATGCTAACTGATGCAACCTATAATGTGATTGCATTTATTTGCTTATAAATACATATTCCCCACTTGATTATGAGTTCCTGAAAAGAAGGTCAATATCTGAATTACCTCTATCTCTCTAGTGGTTTGCACAGCACTTGTAGCATGATAAGTGCTTGGCAAATGCATTTGGTTCCAGTGGCAAAAAATAATTAAGACATAATTTTTGTCCTCAAGCAGTTAGTGGAAATAATTAATACAATCAGATCATTTCTGTATTCAATACAAGTGGAAAGTGCTATATGCACATAGGAAGAAAGTATGAGTTTAAAAAGGACTCAGCCAACATAAACAAAAATCAGATATGTTGTCAGATAAGTATGTGTATTTTAAATACATTTCTTTAAATTTTTAGTAATTAAAAATTAGAAACTGGTTGAAGAGATTCTTGTTGTGAATGAGTAGCTAAGACAGAATCAGGAGCTGAATGAATAGTTGCGTAAAATCCCTGAAAACAGGAAACTGCTTAAATGTACCTTCCCAGTGACAAAACCTATCTCAGCAGGAATGATTCAAAAACCTCAAAGATTTGAGTAGTTTGTAGCAAGAGGAATCAGGACTAATTCAAGGGCTCCAAAGACAATAGTAACAGAGTACATCTCTTCAGGCTTTCACATTGAAAAAGTCTGACTGCAGACTCCAAGAGGGTAGCAAGTGTATCTGCTGTCCTCTTTACCTCATCACACCCTGCTCAACACTGAATGGAAACTCCTTCCATATATACCCGCCTTCTCATGTAGTCCTCTGAAGTACACTAGCAAGAGCAGACATTAAACTCATTATAACACATGCCCATTCTCTTTAAATAGATTTAAGTGCCTATGACTCTAAATTAAGCCACCTCCTATTTGCTTGCCCTCACCTCAAATTTCTTGAAGTGTCCTTTCATGGATTTCTAAGACTCCCTTTCTTTGGCTCAATGTCTATTCATTTGATTCCCCTCTTTGTGGGTTAAACCATTTTTCTTTTCTCTTTCCTTTTTTATTTTTTCTTACCATATAGTCCCACTTATTAATAAGCCTAGAAAATACAAATTTACAGTGAAGGGTAGTAGATGAATGTTTGTGCGAGAACGGGCAAATCAGGACTAGGATTTGAGGGACAGATTTACAAAAGGACACAAGGAAATTTAGGAGAGAGATGAAGATGGTCATGATTTGGACTTTGTTTATGGCTTCCCCAGTGTGTTCGTATGTCATAATCTATTAAATTGTTCCCTGTACTAGTTTTCTGCTGCTGTGTAACAAATTATCATAAAACCAGTGTCTTAAAAGAGCTTAAATTTACTATCTCACCATTTCTGTGACTCACCTTTCCAGAAAATGAGATTCAAACTGCTCTCTGGAAAGCATTCTCTGATCTTTTCAAGATGAAGCAGAAAGAAAGAGCAAGTGTCCAGGGTCACAGAATGAGTGGGTAACGGAGCCACTCGGCTCCAGGTCTCTGATCTCTCAGCACCAGTGTCTTTGCAAGAGCCCACACTGAAAAGGAAGCATCAAAGATCACACTGTACATTTCTCAAGAGTATTTCAGCAGTCTATGACCAGAGTTTGTTCAGTTATCTCAGATTTTTATCCTCTAGTAACAGCCTCACTTCACATGGTTAAACTATACAACCTGACAAGTAAATCACTTAACTTGAGTAACCCTCTCTGTCTTTACAACTTAAACAATATGGTAAGTGGCAGTGATCAGGGCAAATGGCCAACACGGAAAAGATCACTCCAAATAAAATATTAACGAATGCAGATCTGCTGTGTAAGTGGCTTGATCCACAGCAAACTGCATTTGCAGTTGGCCAAATGGAAAATGATATACGTTGGGCACAAGAATAATAAATACAAGGAGAGATCAATTGAACTGAACTAAAGTGGTTCAGCTTTGAAAGACGACTTAGAGTTATATCTTCCAAACATGGCTAAAAAAAAGGACTCAATTAAAAAGTAAATTGGAAAACTATAAAGTAGCTGACACAAATACAAGGTTAAGTTTATGGAGTTATAAATGCTAAACAGTTTCCCTCTACAATTCCAATTTCTGCCCACTCTCTGATTCCTCGTGTGCTTCCCATTTCTTTTTATGAGTATTATTACTCAACAGGAGAACAATCAGTTATATCAGAGCCATTCATTGTAAAGTTTGTGTCAATAATTTTTATTGAAAAAGGACAAAAACAGAGGAGCTTGTGTCCACAAGCATACATAAATAGGAAAGAAAAGCAAATTATTATGCTATCATGGTATCAGGAGAAGTCTTTGAACTGAAAGGCAAAAAAGAAAAAATTTTCCCTGTGGAGAGAATAGAATGTGCTTCATTTCAATATCTATTACAATTATGAAAGAGCCAGAGCATTCCATGGCTTTGAACAAGTCTTTGTGAAGAGAACTTTGTGTCAGGGCCACGGTTATGATTTTCGGGCCCAGAGGCTGGTACTTCAATAACAAGAGAAATAGTCAAGACTTTGGGGATGGAAAGTTAAGAAAGGAGTGGGATCCCAGCTGCTCGAGCCAGAGGGATCATAAGAATCCCTGCAGGGGATTTTTATTGTAAATATAGATTTTTGTACCCTCATGGAACCTCCTAGGGGTGTGGTAGGGAGGCAAATACTAAATTAATTTCAAGTCAGGGCTTGAAAAGCACAAACATGTAGCTAGCACCAGCCATGATGCTACGGGTTGTTCTGATTGGTGGGGTGTTAAAATTGGGAGGAAGAATGAGATGGGAGATGAAAATCAATGTCTCTATCTCAGCTTGCTTAAATAGATACCCAGCCACTAGAATGAGAACCTTCTGAGACAGGGGAGTAACTCCATTATGTTTGGATTTCCAGGAATCCAGTAACTGCTACAGACTGGTACCTGGTGAGTGAATCCTTTTTTGGTTATTTTGGTCATCTCTGAATTCACAGGTAGGTAAATTACTGACGATCAAAAATTTGTTAAGTTGGTTAGAGCCTGTTTTAAATATACAGAAAAGGGTTGGGATTAATAGCAAATTACAAGTAACTATTTTTAATTATACAGGACTTGGATCCCCAGACTCATGCATGGGTTGACCAGGACTTGGCTCTGCAAACTCATGCAGACATTTAAATCCAAAAGTCTTACATTAAAGGATAACTTGGTCTAATTATGGCATCCAAAATGTTGGCTTGTTAAGAGATAGTTCACGGGGTGGGGGGAGGCTTGCCCTCAGCAGGTGGTTCTCCAAAGAGAGTTGGTTATATAAGCTAAGTGTGTTCCCTGCGTCTCTCTCTGCTTCCTGTCTCACAATGTGATCATTTTGCACATGTTTCACAATTGCCAGCCCTCTGCCTCTGTCAGATGCCAGACTACTACAGTCGCCCATCTTGAACTGTAGCTTTCAAACTGTAAACTAAAATAAGGCTTTTCCTTCCAGAGAAATTGTTCTCTGGTATTTTAAGAAACAAAAGGCTGACTAATGCAAAAATTGAATAACAAGTAGTATTTGTGGCCAGAAGATCATCCTCGTGTCCACATACCCTTGAGCAAAGCACAAAGGAAAAGAAAGGCAGGAGGTTTGGACGCTCTTCGTGGTGCTTCACAGTCCTCAAGATACTGCACCCTCAGTCCCCTGCCCTGGCCCCTACACGGAGAACTGTGAGAGGAGGCACTGTCCTGGTGTGCAAGGCTGTGGCCATTCACTCCCAGAGGGACGACACGGGAGTTCAACAGGAAGAGCCCTTCAGTGAACTGTAAAGAAAGTCAGTCTCTGTTTTAGAATACTTTGTCTTCTTTGTGTCATGCACAAATTAGCAAGCCCCAGTGTATTGATCTCAATAGAGTTAAAAAACAATTTCCATAAAAATAAATGTCAATCCCAATCCACTAACTGACTTGGAGAAAAGCATGCTTACAATTTCTTGACCTACCCTTTCCATTCTTTGTTTTATTACCAGACATTTTATTGTCACTATCTTTGTCTACCAATGATTGTTCCTCTGCTCCCCATCCTTCATACCTGAAGTCCTCTTGTCCTTGCTAACAGCCTTGTCTTAGCTTTTTTAAATCTATTATCAAAAGCCAAACTAATGCTAACATTTTGATGGTTACTTTTTTAAAACACAGCACAACAGTGATAGATATATAGACTACAGGTTTGAAATTTCTGTTTGAGTTAAGCCACACAACCTAGCCTGTCCCTAAGTATGAAGCAGAGGAGAGTCCACAGTTGGTCCTGCATAATAGCATGTACATGGATGAGTCTGTGTATTTAGTGAGTTACTTTTCAACCTTTTAACAAATGAGGGGTTGCATTTGGCAGTTGAGATGCCACTGGGGATACCCATTCAAGTACCTGGTTCAAGTCCTGGCTCCACTTCCAATCCAATCCTTCTACCTGCTAATTTGTATTCTGGAAAAGCAGCAGATAATGGCTCAAGTATTTGACTCCTTGGTACTCACATGAGAAGCCTGGGTTGAGTTCTGGACTCCAGGTTTCAGTCTGGTCCAGATCCAGCTCCAGCTGTTATGGGCATTTAGAGAATAAAACAGAAAATGGAACATTCTCTCTCTCCTCCCGCCCGCACACCACTTTCTGTGTGTGTGTGTCTGTCTTTTAAAGAAATAATTTTTCAAAAAAGCTAAGAAATAGGGGCTGACATTGTGGTGTAGCAGATAAAGCCATTGCCTGTGACACCAGCAATCCATATGGGCGCCAGACCATATCCCAGCTGCTCCACTTCCTATGTGGCTCCCTGCTAATGGCTTGGGAAAACCAGTGGAAGATGGCCCAAAAGTTTGGGTCCTTGCCACCCACATGGGAGACCCAGATGAAGCTCCTGGCTCCTGGCTTCAACCTCGTCCAGATCTGGCTGTTGTGGTCATCTGGTGATGAACCAGTGGATGGAAGATCTCTCTGTGTCTTTCCCTCCCTCGGTAACTCTTACATTCAAATAAAATGAATAAATCTTTTTTAAGATTTTATTTATTTATTTGAGAGTTAGTTACAGACAGAGAGAGGGAGAGGCAGAGAGTAAGGTCTTCCACCTGCTGGTTCACTCTGCAAATGACTACAATAGACAGAACTGAGCCAACACAAAGCCAGGAGCCAGGAGCTTCTTCAGTGTCTCCCACATAGGTGCAAGTGCCAAAGTACTTGGGCCATCTTCCACTGCTTTTCCATGCCATAAGCAGAGAGCTGGATTGGAAGAGGAGCAGCCTGGACACGAACTGAACCAGCATAATACACAATGTCAGCACTGCAGCAGTGCCAGCACTAAATAAATAAATCTTTTAAATAAAAAGATATAAGAAATAAAAATAAGCAATTTTCATAAAACCAAATTTCTCTATATCTACCTTCTCTGGAAAAAAAACTCAAAGTAATAGAGTAAATGGTGGTTACTAGGGCTAGTTACCAGGTGGTTAACTTGGAGCCAGAGGAAAAGGGGAGATATTGATCAAAGGGTACACACTTTATAAGAATAAAAAGGCTGGTGCTGTGGCGTAGTGAGTAAAGCCACTGCCTGCAGTGCCAGCATCCCATTTGAGTGCCAATTCTAGTCCTAGTTGCTCCATTTCCAATCCAGCTCTCTGTTATGGCTGGGAAAAGCAATAGAAGATGGCCCAAGTCCTTGGGCCCCTGCACCTGCATGGGAGACCCAGAAGTTGTTCCTGGCTCCTGGCTTCAGGTCGGCGCAGCTCTGGCAATTGCGGCCATCTGGGGAGTGAACCAGCAGATGGAAGACCTCTCCCTCTCTCTCTTTCTGCCTCTGCCTCTCTGTAACTCTGCCTTTCAAATAAATAAATCTTACAAAAAAAAAAAAAAAAAAAGGAGTTCCGGAGACCTAATGTACAGGTGATTATAATTAATAACAATGTTTTGTGTACTTGAAATTTACTGACAGAGAAGTTCTTGCTTATTCATATACACACAGTGGTAACCTTATGAGCTAATAAATATGTGAATTAGCTTGATTGCAGGAATGATTTCAGGACGTAAATACATATCAAAACATCATAATATTCATGTTAAATATACACAATTTTTGTTTGTCAATTATATCTCAATTTAAAAAAAAAACTCAAAAAAAAGTGGGAAGATTCGTGGAACTGGATGGTAATAGCCTCATTCGCAATACTTGGCATGTGCTCTCACATTCTCAGAGTCAGCCTACTTCTTTCATTTACATTTCCTGCCAGGCTCCTGTAGGCTTTTAAATTTGCCACCCCCAATTTGAAAATAGTAGTGCTGGTCTCTTGCCTTGCTTTGAAGATCCCTCACTGTGAGTTCTTCCTTCACGCCCCCAGCCCTTTAGTAATGAGCATAGCCGTTTGATAGCAATGGGCCCTGGAAGGCAGTGTAGATTCAAATTCAACAGCAATTAAGAAATGTTCTCCATGGCTCAGCCACTGCATTTTCTCTAGCAGAGACTAAATTTTGCCAGATGTCCTTAAGACTTCATATTGATTTTGAACTTCCTTGACTATCGCCAGCATATGTCAAATCCTCCAAAATTCCCCTGAAACTTATTCTTATAGTGAAAGGTTGTGACCAGAGCTGGTAGAGAACAAGCCAAGTATGTTGTCCTTGAACTCTCTGATTGTAAATCCTGAGGATGCCTGAAGCTGATGAAGCAACCTTTCCAGGGATACCTCACAGACTTAGCTAAAGACACTGCTGATGGGAGCTGGCACTGTGGCATGGTGGGTAAAGCCGCCACCTGCAGTACCAGCATCCCATATGGGCGTCGATTCAAATCCCAGCTGCCCCACTTCTGATCCAACTCTCTGCTATGGCCTGGGAAAGCAGTGGAAGATGGCCCAAGTCCTTGGGTCCCTGCACCCGCGTGAGAGACCCAGAAGAAGCTCCTGGCTTCGGATCATCTCAGTTCTGGCCATTGCGGCCAATTGGGGAGTGAACCAGCGGATGGGAGACCTCTCTCTCTCTGCCTCTCCTTCTCTCTGTATATCTCCGACTTTCAAATAAATAAATAAATCTTTAAAAAAAAACGGTCTAAAAAAAGTTCTGGAAAAAGAAAAAAGAAGACACTGCTGATAGCAGAAATGGATAGGAAAAGTTTTTGAGAGCCATGTTCACTGTTGATAGAGAAGCAGGATGTTGCCTCTTGGGACCACAGAGGCACTCTCTGAGATGAGAAGATAGTTATGTAGGAGTGGTCTAGGAAGACAAGTAGTATACTTAATAACTTGAGGTGATATCACATCATGTACTACATTTCTGTCTTCCAATCTTCCCTCTCCATACTTGTCTTTCTTTCCCAAAGGGATAAAATCTTATATTATACAATTAAATAATCTCCCAAATCCTATGCAAATAGTCTCTTACATTTTGAGAAACGGTCTTTCCTAAGAGGATAATGTGGGTCGGCACCGTGGCTCACTTGGCTAATCCTCCGCCTGCGGCACCGGCACCCCAGGTTCTAGTCCTGGTTGGGGCACTGGATTCTGTCCCAGTTGCTCCTCTTCCAGTCCAGCTCTCTTCTGTGGCCCAGGAGTGCAGTGGAGGATGGCCCAAATGCTTGGGTCCTGCCCCTGCATGGGAGACCAGGAGGAAGCACCTGACTCCTGGCTTTGGATTGGCACAGTGCGCCAGCTGTAGCGGCCATTTAGGGCGTGAACAAACGGAAGGAAGACCTTTCTCTCTGTCTCTCTCTCTCACTGTCTAACTCTGCCTGTCAAAAATAAAAATAAAAAATAAAAAAATAATAAAAAAGATAATGTGGTAGGAAGGAAGGCCATTGCATAGGGATGGTAAAAGAACAGAGAGGCAGAAGTGAAGATCCAGAACTCAGCTTGTGTCAGATTTGAAAATGACACACTGAAATTAGGAGACCACTTTTAAAATGCAAAATTAATCATGCCGTTTCCTGGTTTGATGCCCTCATATCAACCCTGTCCAATAGAAACAAATATGATCTAAAAATGTGAGCCCTATATATAATATTAAATTTTCAAGTAGCCAAATTAAAATATATAGATGAAAATAACAATACAATTAATATGAAAATTATTAATGCAATATATTACTTACTTTTCCATATGAAAATTATGAGGTGCGATATGAAATTTTATATTAAATATTTTATGTGGAGTATCTCTCAATTTGGACTATGCACATTGAAATGCAGTAGAGGCACAGGGGGTTAGTGGCTACCATATTGGACAGCAGTGTGGTTTGCCACTGCTCTAACAGAATCCAAAATCCTTTACACAATATGTTGGGCTCTTGATCTTACTACCTCTTTGGACTTACTTCCTGACAGACCCTCCTTCTTCGACTTTGCTCTAGATAAAATGAATTGCTATTGGTTGAATTGTTTTCCTCTTTAAATATCTATGCCCTTGAAAAATATTAATTTATTTGCCAGAAAACTCTAATTTTAAAAATATTTATCTTCATAGAGTGACAGAGAGAGAGAGAGAGAGAGATCCATAGAGAAAAAGAGAAAGGTTCCATTTGCTGATTCACTCCTAAATACCTGCAACAGACAGGGCTAGGCCAGGCTGAATCTGGATCTCCCATATGGGTGGCAGGAGCCCAAGCACTTGAGCCATCATCAGCTGTCTCCCAGGATGAACATTAGCGAGAAACTGGATCAGAAGAGAAGCAGTGGGGACTTGAACCTGCACTCCAATATAGGATGTAGGTTCCAACTGCACAGTGCCTGCCCCAAATTTCTCCCTGAATAGTGCATATTTCCCCATAGGCATATGGATGTGTGTGTGTGTATGTATGTGTTGTGTGTAGATAGATAAATAAATGGATGGATAGAAATATAGACAGACAGATTTGGGCCTATTCTGAGATTTTTATTTATTTACCTTAATCTGTTTTTAGTCTGTCATCAACATCATACAGTATGACTTATTGTAGCTCTTATCATAGCTATTCAATGCTTTTTAATATCTAGATTCTAGAGAAATGGAAATCTTAGTATTTTTTGTTAAAGTTTCTTTTCAAATATTTTCATTTTATTTATTGAGTTAGATCTTAAAATTGTTTCTTTCCTCTTCCAAACTACACCCAAATTATTTTGGCAAAAATGTACATTTTTATAATTGTTGAGCTTCTCATTGGGCTTATCCAAATCTTCCTCCTTTTCCCTGAAATAATTTCCCTTCTTGCCTTTTGATATAGCACCTGCTGAAGAATGTATTTCCCAGGAAGCTGACTTTGAGACAGAGATCAGCATGCAGGAAGTTGATGAGGAAGTGCTTCTAAGGAAGAATACTGGGCCCAGCACTGTGGTGTAATGGGTAAAGTCACCACTTGCAGCACCAGCATCCCAAATAGGTGCTGGTTCAAGCCCCGGCTGCTCCATTTCTAATCCAGCTCCCTGCTATTGGCCTGGGAAAGCAGCAGAAGTACTTGGATCCCTGTATCCATGGGGGAGACCTGGAAGAAGCTCCTGGCTTCGGTCTGGCTCAGCCATGGCCATTGCTGCCATATGGGGAGTGAGCCAGCAAATGGAAGATCTCTCCCCACTACCACCGTCTCTGCCTCTGCCTCTCTATAACCCTGTCTTTCAAACTGATACATAAATCTTAAAGAAAAAAGGAACAAGAAAATAGAATGGGACAGAAGGAGACACTGGACTTGCAAGGCAATCACCACAAAGACTGTGGCCAACTCAAAGAAAAGGCACTTCAAAAAAGTTGTTCTGAGTTGTGGTGACAGGGTAGAGTTTTAGACTCCCTGGATAATCATTTTATATAGCCGCCGCCTGAGGAAGGGGTGTGTCTCTGGGTGAGATAGCTCTACCCAGCTAAGGGCAATTTCTCGAGTCGGGGAATAAGCCCCTCAGTCCTGAAGCGAGTTTTGAGTAGCATACTGCAACCCCATTATTAACGCCTTGCTCTCTTGCTGCTCAGTCTTTGCAGACTCTACAGATTTATCTTCCTTCACCCAAACTCTAAATATTCAGACTCTAAATAGTCTGTCCTAGGCTTTCTTATATTCTCTCTCAACACTCTTCTTCAGTCAGTACTTCCTGAAATGCGATATGCATTTCCCTGGTGGAATTAAGGTTGATCTGAGAAGGCACATAGGTGAACATTTTTCTTTAAGTAGTTATAGATTTATTTTATTACATGTTAAACTAGAAAATAACTACCATATCAAGCAGAAGATTTCAAGAATACTATTTTGGAAGACGCTAAAGTAGATACTTAAGTGAAGGTTTTAACTGGTTTCTAGAAACGTATATGCTTACAGTGCACCTAGAGCTTTTTTATAACAACTTTTTTTTTGCTTGTTTTGGATTCTTTAAATATGTATTATTCTCATTCAGTGCCCACTTTAGCCAGAATCTCATTACTGCTTCATTTCTGAAATAATTTTTAATTTAGATATTTTCCATGTATTGGCCCTGCTAAAATAAAAGGTAGCAAGGTAGCATCTTTCATATAGTAGAAACTAACAGGGAAACTTTCCTTTTACTCCCTTTTTACACTTTATGGTAAGTAGCAGGGGGAAAATGCATTTATAGATAATTTCTAGGCATAATTGTGAAGCTAACGACCAGCCTGTTTCTACCTATATGCAGTCTCTTTATTTGACTATAAATGGGGGAAATGGCCTCTTGAAGAGAAGAGAAAAAAAAAGTCACCATTCTGCATTTAGCTATATTCATATGTTGCATTTCTGTATTTTTGTTTGTATTATAAAAAATTCACATAATAAACAATGCTGTGATGCAAAAAAATTGGTTTCTAGAAAAAACATTAAGTAAATAATAGTATATAGATGTGCAACACAGATACAGTAAATATTGTAGTTCAGTTTGGAACCACCGTTCTGGGCGATTCCTTTCTTTCCCTGGCTTAAACCATTGACGTGCTGACAACTCCTTTTATATCTTTAGCTTAAACCTCTCTTTGGAGTTCAGGCTCTTACAGCTGACTGCCTACTTGACAGGTCCTCTTAGATGTCACACAATGTTCTTACATTTATTACGTTCAAAACCGAACCCTTGAGCTCCCTCCCCTTCAATTTTTCCTGTCCAGTCTTGGCCACTTCACCATACCAGAAACTAGGAAGCTGCCTTGATTTCTTTTCTTCTTTCACTTGGACGCATACTCCTGAAGAATTTCTTTTGCTCCCGTTGTGAAGTTGTTGCCTGGACCTGTTGTCTCCCCTCATCTCCATTGCTGGCAGGTCAGTTTCAGCCATTATCATCTCTCCGGTGCTATACCAATACTGGCCTTAGTGATCTTCCTATTTCCACTCTCTCTTCTCCAGCCCATCATGCATGCAGCGGCCAAAGTCATTTTTTTTTTTTTTAGAAAACCATAAGCCTGATAATGTAAGTCTTTTGTCTATTACCCATCAATGACTCCTCATTACATTTCAAATAAAATCCAAACTGTTTGATATGGTCCCCACGGCACCACATTCATTTACGTCTCCAGTTTCATCTTGCAACATTATCATCTTTGCCCACTGATCTCTAATGAAATAGGTTTCTTTTCTGTTCCTGGAACACTTCCATCCCTTTTTGAATTCAGGGCTTTGCTCATGTTGTTTCCTCTTCTTGAAATACCAGCCTCCTGGCTCTTTGGATGACTGGCTCTTTCTCAAACCTCAAGCCTCAGTATGTGTCTCTTACTGTCTTTGTTTAAACATCTCATCCTGGTCCCATTCTCAAGGTTATTGTTTTATTTTTAGCATGTGGTATGGTTTTATTATTTAATGTGTATTTTTTGTTTTTAATTGACACAAACTAATTGTACATATTTCTTAGCTCCAATATATATATGCAGTATGTAATGAACAGATCAGGTGACAGTATATCTGTCTTTTCAAGCATTCATCATTCCTTTGTGTTGTAGCCTTTTTACTATCTATTTTGCAATATACAATTATCCCTGGGGTTATTCTTGGGTGTTGCCCTACATTTATGGAATATCCAGTTCCATAATTTAAATTACAGACTTTCTTATTTATTTACTGATTATATTTCCCAGTTAGTCTAAGCGTCATGGAGTTCATTACCATTACTTTCTGCCATGTACTTGTGACAGTGGCCAGCAGAGTAGTTTTTCTGGGTGGCATTGTGGCAAAACTGACATTCCATATGGAAGTGTTGGTTCAAGTCCCAGCTGCTTCACTTTCAGTCCAGCTTCCTGTTAGTGCGGTTGGAAAGGCAGTGGAAGATGGCTCGAGTGCTTGGGCCCCTGCCACCTCCATGGGAGACCCAGATGGAGTTCCATGTTCCTGGCTTTGGCCTGGACTCCTCCCGCTGTTGCTGTCACTTGAGGAGTGAACCAGTGGGTGGTTCTCTCTCTGCCTCCCTCAGTCACTCTACCTTTCAAATAAATATTTAAATCCTTTTTAAGACTTATTTTTCAATTAATTAATGAGTCAATGACATAAATACACAAGTATTTACTAAAATATTCTTTAATGCCTCACAGAAAATGTTTGCTACTCTTTGAGGAGGTCTGTTGATTTACACGTGAGGAGGGACAAAAGTCTTGTCTCCTGTGTGCCCTTGGAGGCAGGCTCATTCCCCAGTCTGGTGCTTTGTTACGAGCTATCAGCAGTCCTGTGCTGACTCAATAGAAGAATCATAACATCTCAGTCCAATACAGATAGAGACAATTTTCCATATCTCTTTGCTGAGCTTGGGATGCCTTAACTTGCTGCCCTTTCTAATCAGCATCCTTCCCAGAACACATAACTGACATCATTTCCTGCTAATTGGTATTCTCCTTGCTCCTCCTTCCAATCATAACTAAGTAAAGTGATATGAGGTCAGTGGCTCTCATACGGAGCACAGCCCAAACAAACATGGTTCTCAATGGGATAATGAGAGCTTGGTGGAGGTCAAATGTATTCTGTTCACTCTTCGTGCTTGCACTCAGCCCAGCACACATTAGATATGATACTAAGAAACCGAATTGTGATTTAATTACTAAGGAGATCTTTTTCTATTATATACCCTAATTCGTTGGTACTGATATATCATCAAAACTATTGATTTTCTATTTTTATTTTTTTTAGTTCCTAAACTTATTAGAGAAAGATTTGCTTGGGGTTTCTAGGTAAAAATTTATATCAGAGCACCTGCAAATAGCTTTTGTCACTTTTCTTCCCATAACTACAAATCTTATTTCTTTGTATTATTATACTTGAATCTCTAGAATTTATAGAATAATGTCAAATGGTAGTAGTAACAATAGGCACCATTGTTTTATTTCTGATCTGAATGGATATGCCTCTAATGTTTTATCATTAACCAAGACATTGATTGACATACCTAGTCTTTACTACATAAGGGATATCTTCCTCTTGATTTTTTTCAAGTGGTAGACTGACATTTATTCCTTTTAATGTTTTATCTTTTTAATTAATAAATAAGAGGCCAGCACTGTAGCACAGCAGGTAAAGTCAATGCCTGCAGTACTGAGATCCCATATGGGCACTGGTTCAAGTCCTGTCTACTCAGTTTTGATCCAGCTCACTGCTAATGTGCCTGGAAAAGCAATGGAACAAGACCCAAGTCTTTAGGCCCCTGCACCCACATAGGAGACCCAGAAGCAGCTCTGGCTCCTGGCTTTGACACAGCCTAGCCCCAGCCCTTGCAGCCATTTGGGAGTGAACCAGTGGATAGATCTCTCCCTCTTTCTTTTTCTCTCTTTGTAGTGCTGCCTTTCAATAAATAAATGTATCTTTAAAAATTGTTAAATAAAATTATATAAACAAGACTTCAAAAAGCTTGTGAAATGGAATTAAAACACTGCATATTTTCCATGAATTTTTAATCCACCCTCATTTTTATCACATACAACACAATTATTTAAACACATACCTTGTAGATTATGCCAAATTGAGCTCAACTGAACATATGTACTACCTCGGGCCGGCGCCGTGGCTCACTAGGCTAATCCTCTGCCTTGCGGCGCCGGCACACCGGGTTCAAGTCCTGGTCGGGGTGCCGGATTCTTTCCCGGTTGCCCCTCTTCCAGGCCAGCTCTCTGCTATGGCCCGGGAGTGCAGTGGAGGATGGCCCAAGTCCTTGGGCCCTGCACCCACATGGGAGACCAGGAAAAGCACCTGGCTCCTGGCTTCAGATCAGCGTGATGTGCCAGCCGCAGCTAGCCGGCCGCAGCGGCCACTGGAGGGTGAACCAACAGCAGAAAGGAAGACCTTTCTCTCTGACTCTCTCTCTCTGCCTGTCAAAAATAAAAAAAAAAAATATGCACTACCTCACATAGTTATTATTTTGGTGGTGAGAATAAAGGATACTTAAAATCTACTCAGCATTTTTCTAGAATAGAATATATTATTTTTAACTCTAGTCTTGTTGTATAATAGTCGTCATGTTTATTTTTTCCTATCTAGCTAAAATTTTGTAATATTTGACCAAAACCTTCCACCTCAGACCCTAATAACCACAATTGTATTCACCACCAGGAAATCAATGCTTATAGATTTCACAGTATTTGCTGTTTTCATATATGGCTTATTCCATTTGACATAGTGATCTCCAGTTGCCTCAATTTTGCTACAAATGTCAGGATTCTATTCTTTTTATGGCTGAATAATGTTCCATTTTTTAATAAGCCACATTTTCTGTATCCATTCATCTGTTCATGGACACTTAGGCTGATAGCATTTCTTGGCTATTGTGAACAGTGTTGCAATGAATATGGGAGTACAGATATCTCTCTGACACACCAATTTAATTTCTCTCATACAATACCCATCAGTGAGATTGCTGGTTCATATAGAAGTTTCATTTTACATTTTTGGAGAAATCATACGGTTTTCAATAACTGCTATATTAATTCATATTCTCACACAGTGTGAAAGGGTTTTATAATCTACGAAAATTGATGGTGAGCATTTTAGGCATTCATATCAACAAGCTTTCTACACTTTAAGACATACTCTTTGATATCATTTCAGCCACCAAATAAAAATATACTGGTCTACTATTAATAATACCTATCATATACTCAGATGCATGAATTTATCAAACCACTTCCAAGTAATTCCAATCAATTCTCATCCATAAATTACAAATGCTGTATCAAATGAATGCAACTAATGTTGATAACAAGTCGGACCCATAAGGACAAATGCTTCATGATTCTACTTATATGAGTTATCTAAAATAGTCAAATGATAGATGCAGAAAGTATAAAGGTGTTGCCAGAAGTTGGAGGAAGAAGGAAATGTAGACTTGTTGTCCAATGACTATAAAGTTTCAGCTATAAAAAAATGAACACATACTAGAGATCTGCTATACTATATAGCACCTATGGTTAACAATACTATGAAAACAAAAAAGGCATGAGGACTTCTGAAGATTGCTATGGTTTGAGTACAATTTTTGTGTGTTTTCCCAAAGGTCCCTGTGTTGGAGGCATGTCCCTACTGTGTTATTTTTTTTTAACTTTTATTTAATGAATATAAATTTCCAAAGTACGATTTATGGATTACAATGGCTTCCCCCACATACCATCCCTCCCACCCACTACCCTCCCCTTTCCCACTCCCTCTCCCCTTCCATTCACATCAAGATTCATTTTCGATTATCTTAATATACAGAAGATCAGCTTAGTATACATTAAGTAAGGATTTCAACAGTTTGCTCTCACACAGAAACATAAAGTGAAAAATAATAGATGATTTTTTTTAAATGATGATGAAATCAGATCAGACCTATTGTCATGTTTAATCCCAGTGAGAGTCAAGTTGGGAGTTGATAATTTCTTTTTTTTTTTTTTTACAGAGGATCAGTTTAGTATACATTAAGTAAAGATTTCAACAGTTTGCACCCCCATAGAAACACAAAGTGAAATATATTGTTTGAGTACTCGTTATAGCATTAAATCTCAATACACAGCACATTAAGGACAGAGATCCTACATGAGGAGTAAGTGCACAGTGACTCCTGTTGTTGACTTTACCAATTGACAATCCTGTCTATGGCATCAGTAGTCTCCCTATGCTCCAGTCATGAGTTTCCAAGGCTATGGAAGCCCTCTGAGTTCTCCGATTCTTATCTTGTTTAGACAAGGTCATAGTCAAAGTGGAGGTTCTCTCCTCCCTTCAGAGAAAGGTACCTCCTTCTTTGAAGACCTGTTCTTTCCACTGGGATCTCACTCGCAGAGATCTTTTGCCAGAGTGTCTTGGCTTTCTATGCCTGAAATACTCTCATGGGCTTTTCAGCCAGATCCGAATGCCTTTAGGGCTGATTCTGAGGCCAGAGTGCTATTTAGGACATCTGCCATTCTATGAGTCTGCTGAGTATCTCACTTCCCATGTTGGATCACTCTCCCTTTTATTTATTCTATCGGTTAGTGTTAGCAGATACTAGACTTGTTTATGTGCTCCCTTTGACTCTTAGTCCTTTCATTATGATCAATTGTGAACTGAAATTGATCACTTGGACTAGTGAGATGGCATGCCACCTTGATGGGATTGAATTGGAATCCCCTGGTATGTTTTTAACTCTACCATTTGGGGCAAGTCAGCTTGAGCATGTCCCAAATTATACATCTCTTCCCTCTCTTATTCCCACTCTTATCTTTAACAGGGATCACATTTCAGTTAATTTTTAACACTTAAGAATAACTGTGTATTAATTACAGAATTAAACCAGTCATATTAAGTAGAACAGACAAAAAAACTACTAAGAGGGATAATGTATTAAGTTGTTCATTAACAGTCAGGGCTATGCTGATCAAGTCACCGTTTCCCATAGTGTCCATTTCACTTCAGGAGGTTTCCTTTTTGGTGTTCAGTCAGTTGTCACCGATCAGGGAGAACATATGGTATTTGTCCCTTTGGGACTGGCTTATTTCACTCAGCATGATGTGTTCCAGATTCCTCCATTTTGTTGCAAATGACTGGATTTCGTTGTTTCTTACTACGGTATAGTATTCTAAAGAGTACATATCCCATAATTTCTTTATCCAGTCTACCGTTGATGGGCATTTAGGTCGGTTCCAGGTCTTAGCTATTGTGAATTGAGCTGCAATAAACATTAGGGTGCAGACTGCTTTTTTGTTTGCCAATTTAAATTCCTTTGGGTAAATTCCAAGGAGTGGGATGGCTGGGTCGAACGGTAGGGTTATCTTCAGGTTTCTGAGGAATCTCCAGACTGACTTCCATAGTGGCTTGACCAGTTTGCATTCCCACCAACAGTGGGTTAGTGTCCCTTTTTCCCCACATCCTCGCCAGCATCTGTTGTTGGTAGATTTCTGAATGTGAGCCATTCTAACCGGGGTGAGGTGAAACCTCATTGTGGTTTTGATTTGCATTTCCCTGATTGCTAATGACCTTGAACATTTTTTCATGTGCCTGTTGGCCATTTGGATTTCCTCTTTTGAAAAATGTCTATTGAGGTCCTTGGCCCATCTCTTAATTGCGTTGCTGGTTTTGTTTTTGTGGAGTTTCTTGATCTCTTTGTAGATTCTGGTTATTAACCCTTTATCTGTTGCATAGTTTGCAAATATTTTTTCCCATTCTGTCGGTTGTCTCTTCACTCTCCTGACTGTTTCTTTTGCAGTACAGAAACTTCTCAATTTGATGCAATCCCAATAGTTAATTTTGGCTTTGACTGCCTGTGCCTCCCAGATCTTTTCCAGAAACTCTTTGCCTGTGCCAATATCTTGAAGGGTTTCTCCAATGTTCTCTAGTAACTTGATGGTGTCAGGTCGTAGATTTAGGTCTTTAATCCATGTTGAGTGGATTTTTGTGTAAGGCATAAGGTAGGGGTCTTGCTTCATGCTTCTGCATGTGGAAATCCAGTTTTCCCAGCACCATTTATTGAATAGACTGTCCTTGCTCCAGGAATTGGTTTTAGATCCTTGATCAAATATAAGTTGGCTGTAGATGTTTGGGTTGATTTCTGGTGTTTCTATTCTGTTCCATTGGTCTATCCATCTGTTTCTGTACCAGTACCATGCTGTTTTGATTACAACTGTCCTGTAGTATGTCCTGAAATCTGGTATTGTGATGCCTCCGGCTTTGTTTTTGTTGTACAAGATTGCTTTAGCTATTCGAGGTCTCTTGTGCCTCCATATAAATTTCAGCACCAATTTTTCCAGATCTGAGAAGAAGGTCTTCAGTATCTTGATTGGTATTGCATTGAATTTATAAATTGCTTTTGGGAGAATGGACATTTTGATGATATTGATTCTTCCAATCCATGAGCATGGAAGATTTTTCCATTTCTTGGTATCCTCTTCTATTTCTTTCTTTAAGGTTTTGTAATTTTCATCGTAGAGATCTTGAACGTCCTTGGTTAAGTTTATTCCAAGGTATTTGATTGTTTTTGTAGCTATTGTGAATGGGATTGATCTTAGAAGTTCTTCCTCAGCCATGGCATTGTCTGTGTATACAAAGGCTGTTGATTTTTGTGCATTGATTTTATACCCTGCTACTTTGCCAAACTCTTCTATGAGTTCCAATAGTCTCTTAGTAGAGTTCTTTGGGTCCCCTAAATAAAGAATCATGTCATCTGCAAAGAGGGATAGTTTGAGTTCTTCCTTCCCAATTTGTATCCCTTTAATTTCTTTTTCTTGCCTAATAGCTCTGGCTAGAACCTCCAGAACTATATTGAATAGCAGTGGTGAGAGTGGACATCCCTGTCTGGTCCCAGATCTCAGTGGAAATGCTTCCAACTTTTCCCCATTCAATAGGATGTTGGCTGTGGGTTTTTCATAGATTGCTTTGATTGTATTGAGGAATGTTCCTTCCAAACCCAGTTTGCTTAGAGTTTTCATCATGAACGGGTGTTGTATTTTATCAAATGCTTTCTCGGCATCTATTGAGATAATCATATGGTTTTTCTTCTGCAGTCTGTTAATGTGGTGTATCACATTGATTGTCTTGCGCACATTAAACCATCCCTGCATACCAGGGATGAATCCCACTTGGTCTGGGTGGATGATTTTCCTGATGTGTTGTTGCATTCTATTGGTGAGAATTTTATTGAGGATTTTTGCATCTATGTTCATCAGGGATATTGGTCTGTAATTCTCTTTCAGTGCTGCATCTTTTTCCGGCTTAGGAATTAAGGTGATGCTGGCTTCATAGAAAGAATTTGGGAGGATTCCCTCTTCTTCGATTGTTCTGAATAGTTTGAGAAGAATTGGAGTTAGTTCTTCTTTAAATGTCTGGTAGAATTCAGCAGTGAATCCATCTGGTCCTGGGCTTTTCTTTGTTGGGAGGGCCTTTATTATTGTTTCAATTTCTGTCTCAGTTATGGGTCTGTTTAGGTTTTCGATGTCTGCCTGGTTCAATTTAGGTAGGTTGCATGTGTCCAGGAATCTATCCATTTCTGATAGGTTTCCCTGTTTGCTGGCATACAAGTCCTTGTAGTAATTTCTGATGATTCTTTTTCTTTCTGTGGTGTCTGTTGTTACGTTTCCTTTTTCATCTCTGATTTTATTGATTTGGGTCTTTTCTCTTCTTTTTTTAGTTAGTTGGGCCAATGGGGTGTCAATTTTGTTTATTTTTTCAAAAAACCAGCTCCTCGTTTGGCTGATTTTTTGTAATGTTTTTCTTGATTCAATCCTGTTGATTTCTTCTCTGATTTTAATTATTTCTCTTCTCCTACTAGATTTGGGTCTGGTTTGCTGTAGGTTTTCTAGATCCTTGAGGTGAATTGAAAGCTCCTCTATTTGGTGCCTTTCCAATTTCTTGATGTAGGCACCTATTGATATAAACTTTCCTCTTAACACTGCTTTTGCTGCGTCCCATAAGTTTTGGTATGTTGTGCTGTTATCCTCATTTACTTCCAGAAAGTTTTTGATTTCTCTTTTGATTTCTTCTATGACCCATTGTTCATTCAGGAGCATGTTGTTCAATCTCCATGTGTTTGCGTATGCTCTAGGGATTCCTGAGTTGCTAATTTCCAACTTCATTCCTTTATGGTCTGAGAAGCTGCATGGTATGATTCTAATTCTTTTGAATTTGCTGAGACTTGCTTTATGGCCTAGTATGTGGTCAATCCTAGAGAAGGTTCCATGTACTGCTGAGAAGAATGTAAAATCTTTAGCTGTAGGATTGAAAGTTCTGTATATATCTGTTAGATCCATTTGGGCTATAGTGTCATTTAAATCTACTGTATCCTTGTTGATCTTCTGTCCGGATGATCTGTCTATTTCTGAGAGTGGAGTATTGAAGTCCCCCAGTACTATTGTATTGGGGTCTAAGTCTCCATTTAAGTCCATTAACAAATCTTTTAGATAAACCGGTGCCCTGTAGTTAGGTGCATATACATTGATAATTGTTATATCTTCCTGTTGAATTGATCCCTTAATCATTATGTAGTGTCCCTCTTTGTCTCTCTTAACGGTTTTTGTGGTAAAGTTTATGGTGTCTGATATTAAGATGGCTATGCCCGCTCTTTTTTCATTTCTGTTGGCATGGTATATCTTTTTCCAGCCTTTCACTTTCAGTCTGTATGGATCTTTGTTGGAAAGATATGTTTCTTGTAAGCAGCAAATAGATGGGTTTTGTTCCTTAACCCAATCAGCCAATCAGTGTCTTTTAATTGGACAGTTCAGGCCATTCACGTTCAATGTGACTAATGATAAGTGGTAACTTTGCCCTGCCATTTGCCAAAGATAAGTTCTAATATATGCCTACTGTGTTATTGTTAAGAAGTGGTATGACCTTTAAGAGTTTTGGCTGAGTGGAAAGCTTTAGGTCACTGAGATGCTGACCTACGAAGAAATTAATGAAGTGCTAATGAGACCCCAGTATCTCTCTGTCTTCCTGATTCAATCATTTTAATCAGTAAATCTGATGTAACCTCTGTCTCTCATAGTGCTCCCATCACTGTGATGTTGTTCCCACCAGCTCCTCACAAGAGGAGAACTGATGGTGATGTCATTTCCATGAACCTTCAGAACTGTGAGATAAATAAAACTCTTTTGCTTATAAAATATCCAGTCTGAGTATTTCATTGTAGTAACAGAAAATTAATTAATATAGAAATGATGGTATGTTTATAATCTTGATTGTAGTAAAGGTTTCATAGATGTGTGTGTGTCAAAACTCATCAAATTATACATATTAAATATATACACTTTTGTATTTAAATTACACAGCAATAAAACTTCCTTATAAAGCTAAATTAGCATGATCCAAGAAAGCCATCACTTCCTTCACAAATAATAAACATGTAGTTAAAACCTTCAGATTGTCCTCATATTCCTCTGGTTGGTACTACAAGAGATCTGCAGAATGTCCATGTCATTTAAAAGCTTCAGACTTAGAAAATCATTTTTCCTACTGTGAAAAGAGTTTAGCTTAAAAATAGCAGCATGCACAGAACTGTTCCCCATTTTTTTCTTTTTGACATTATCACACAATTCTCTCAGGACCACAGCTGCCATGATTTCCACAAGCAAAGAAACTACACTGGGGTGCAGAGCTAGTCTTCATGATCAGACTCACCAACAGCTCACCAAGCCCATGACCTTCAAGATCAGTATAAAGAACAAACTTAGCCTTTAAAGAAATTGGAAGTAGAAGCCTCTTTTGAACTTTGTTTCTAAATGCTCAGTAGAATGTCCATCTGACGCTTGCAAATGTGTCTTTGGAAACTACACAGGGTCACAATGTAGAACTTAAAGGATCAGTTCACTGATGCACCTACTCTAAATAGCACTGTATTATTCTCCAGATGTCTTATCTATCTGTCCTTGCTTTCATTTTTTATAATTATAAAAAAGCCTGTCCACATCAGAAAAATTTGAAGGAAACAGAAAAACAGAAAAAAGAAAAATCATCTAGAGTCCCACAATCCAAAATAAAACAATGCTAACATCTTAAACATCATTTCCTAATCCATATATAATGATTTAGTAAAGTTTTGGTGTGAGTTTTCCATTTTACTGTATCTTCAGTTGAGATCTTGTATACAAAATCAGAAATATTTTCATTAGCAGACACTGGAGTTTATGTCAAATGCTCAGGAAAATTTTTTCAGAATATTGTAGGCTTTTTAGTGAAAAAACAGAGGCAATTATCTTACAATTTTCCCTTAGCAAGTCCCAATTTATATGTCACCTCCACAGGAAAACCTTTCTGATGCCCAGCTGAGATCAGATCCCCACTTAATGTGCTTTCACAGTACCATTCAACATTCTTCCTTCATAGCATCTGTCCCAATTAGCCACAGAGACCATTATCTGCTGCTCTGCCCAACTATAAGGTGGGCTCTCAGAAGGAAGTCACCATGTCTGTCTGATTTCCTGCCATTCTCCAGCAATTAAGTGATTTTCATGGTATAATTAAGTAAAAAGACACTTAGTCAATAGTTAATGAAAATGTGAATGAAAGAATGAACCAAAGAACAAATCTTCTCGGGGTGCAATGTGAGACCATGACTCAGAGAGGATATGAATCCAGTGTTAACAGCAGGATTTCACAAATATAAGTTGAGTTTATACTGGGAATGAGTGGCCACATTAATCCTTCCTGTCTGATAGCAGTCACCCTGAAGCAAAGACCACTGTTCAGTGTACAGATCCTGTTCAGGGAATGCACCTGCTGTAGCAGAAGAAACAATGGGACTCCTGCTTTGGGATGAGATGGGATAAAGAGACTGGATTTCCCTCTCCAGTGTTTATGTGTTTATATTTACATTTATAAAGATAGCTTCCAGACCCTGGACATCAGATGACACAGTACAATGACCCCTGAGACAGAGAAACAAATCAGGTGAGTCCTATAGAGAATTGCATGTTATTGCCTGGAGAGTTGTCAGGCTGCAAGTACAGGAGGGGAAAGCCTGACACTAGACACTAGAGGAAATGAAGCTGACTGGGGAGTATAAGACAGCCAGTGCTCATAGGGCACAATACCAGGGAGGAGAGAACTGCACAGAGACAGAACTTCAGAGATTAGCAAAGCATCACCCTTGTGTCTTCAGCTAAGTACATGCAAGCGAAGAAACTACACAGGACCAAGGAAAGGACCACCTAAAAAGCTCAGGGGGAGCACTATGGTGCTCACAGAACTAGAAATCATTTCTGCTCACTGGTCAAAGTAGGAAAGCCTCATCATTCAGAGGCACTGGGTAGAATATTCAGAAGGGAAGTGTCTCCACAGTAGGCTAAATATCCCAGGCTAGTGGCTGCTCTGGTCCACCACATCCAAAAGGAATAGCCTGTTCGCAAGTAATCAAATCCAGCGATATCTACAGGAATGCAAGTTTAAAAACATCCTGTACTCAGTAAGGTGAAATTCACAATATCTAGCATCCAGTGAAAATAATCGGGCATGTAAAAAAGCAGGGATATATGGGCCATAATGAGTAGAAAAATAAATAAGAGGTGATAGTGAAGGAAAAAAACTGAGATCAGGCACAGTATTGAACATTACCATTAGAGAGAGAACATGGCACATACACCATAAGTAGCATCCAGAATTGCATATCACCTCAATCATTTTAATCAGTAAATCTGACTCAAAGTCTTATTTTCATACCACTGCTTCTCCTGTGCACTGATAAGGACTGGGAGAATTGGGATGGGTGTATGTAGATTTTCTATTTGGCAGCTCTCAATTTCCTATTCCTGATGACCAAAGCCTTCTGCATCTCTAAAACTGCTTACACAAATTAGAGAAAGCAAGAACTGACAACTGCTGCCACTCCAAGAGAGGAGATTGATATTTTGAAAGAATTGTTATAGCCTAATCAGTGTTTGCCTCTGAAGTTTCCACCCATCTGTCCTGAATTTGGGGCTCTTTTTTTCACCTACAAGTTTTCATAGCATGATTCAAAGGAGATGGATTTTTCATCAATTAAGTGACTCATCATATTGTCCTAACATATTATAAATTTCATAGATTTCTCAATATCTTGCCATAATGAACCCAAACTTAGCAATATTATCAGACTGTGGCTCTACACATCAAGATACTTAATGTTTGTGCCAATAACTGAAATTTATCATTACTTGAATTGAATGAGCCCAGTGCCAGTGGTTCTCTCAGATTGTTTCAGCAACAGCTAAACTTCTTGAAGTCAATAGATCATTTTCTGTATTTAAGATAAACTCCAACTATTCTCTCTTAGGTTGTTTTCATGGTCAAGATATTGTTTCCAATCTCTGGAAACTAGCTATTTAGAAAGGAAACATTCTTAGAATTTTACTCATTGATCTATAATGATGTTTCTGAAGTCATCCTTAGATAAATGAATTATTAAAACCATGGACCCAAAAATAATGATACAATGACCAAAAATACCCTTCGGCTAAATAAAAGATGTCACTCAAACATAGAGCATCTGTTCAAGTACTGCTCTTTTAGAGGGCAGACAGACTAGGGATTTGGTAAAAAGAAAATTATGCTTTGGAAGCCTTGGCTACTATCCAGTCCAACAGACAAGTAATCACCATCATGGGCAGCACCAGTAAAACAGAAGGCAGGGCAGTGTAGGAGAAGAAGGGTGAGTGAAGAAAGTCTGAGATCCAAGGGCAGATCTGGAAAGGATTAAATAAACCTAGGGAACGAGGAGTTCCAGAGAAGGCACCCGCACCCACCCAAAATTACAGCATCAGTGAGAAAGAACAAGCAAACAAATCCATATGTTAGGCAGAGCTGTCTTCTGTGTATCTCCCATGGCACCAAAGCCCCACAGCATGGATTAAGAGGACAGGGGCCATAGCGGCTGCTACGCTCCTGACAGATACTTTGAGTGAGAGAGTATTCTTGGGCTATCATTCTGGCAACCTGTGAGTTAGATGATATCCAATTAGGAAACCCATAACAAAAAAGCAACTAAGGGACAAATATGGATATTTAGCAGAGGCAGTATGCAAACAAAAGCAAACCTTGGCACTACTAAATCACCAAAGGCATCAAAGAAATCAAAATTCATGCATGTGTTTTTGCACATAAACACACACAGGAACAAGTGTGAATACCCCTCACTATACTAGGGAAGACAGTCCTCAAATTGAAGACATGTTAGCTGCTAAAATTAGAATTTCATATAGGATTTTCTAAAATTTTATGTGGCTGGAAAGTTAAGCAGCCAGAGTCAAAGAGTTCTTATTTTGAAAGTCAAATGTGCCAGTGGGCTTATATCCCATGAAATTGTGAAGTTATATGACTTCTTTCTCTAACTTTAAGACATAAATTGAAGGCTATATAGACTTCACAATTCAAGATGATCAGGAATGGGGAAAAGTCAGTAAAAATAGGAAACAAAAGAGTATTTTGCATGCTTTATTGTTGCTCTCTATCATTAGACTATAAGCTTCAGATGATATAAACTATATTTTGCTAACCACTAAATATACAATGCCTTGTACAATGTTAGGTGCATAGTAGATATTCAATGAATAGTTATTGAATAAATTTAAAATATGAAGCTATAAAAACAGAGAAAATATAAAAGTTCGACCAGAAGTAAAATTGGAGGTTGAATTAGAATTAATTTGTTCTGAATAACTTAGAAATCCAAAATAGTTTAAGCATGCTAGAATTTTCTCATTCACATTAAAAAGTGTAGAGGTGGGGCTGGCGCTGTGGCACAGTGGGTTAATGCCCTAACCTAAAGCGCTGGCATCCCATATGGGTGCCCGTTCAAGACCCGGCTGCTCCACTTCTGATCCAGCTCTTTGCTATGGCCTGGGAAAGCAGTAGAAGATGGGCCAAGTTCTTGGGCCCCTGCATCCGTGTGGGTGACCTGAAGAAGCTCCTGGCTCCTGGCTTTGGATGGGCGCAGCTCCGGCCTTTGTGGCCAATTGGGGAGTGAATGGATGGAAGACCCCTCTCTGTCTGTCTGTCTGTCTGTCTCTCTCTCTCTCTCTCTCTGCCTCTACTCTCTCTGTGTAACTCTGACTTTCAAATAAATAAATGAATCTTTAAAAAAAAAAAAAAGTCTAGAGGTAGTGTTAGGTAGGAAGTCAGATATGAGCTTATGTGTGTGTGACAAAGGCCTAAAGAAAAGACATCTATGTTCAGCATATGCATCTGCATCTCAAAGTCATCCTGATAACATTTCAGGGGCAGCCCAGTATTCGCATCCTGCCCTGCCCCCTCCTACCAGATAACCTGCCAGGTGGGGGTCCCTGCCCCTTCTGCCTGACAATCTTCCACAATCCCCCAGATGCAGCCCAGTATCTGCATTTCAAATACCCTGCTCTGGATCCTGATTCTCCAGGGGGGTCTTGCTCACTCTTCTCTAAACTCAGGAAGGGCCCCAGCTAGGCTTCCTCCTGTCTGATACCTTCAGGGGAAAACTCAGATAGGAGCTTCTTAATATTTACATCCATAAAATCCTTTGTTTCAGGAGGAGATGTGTGAAAACAAAGACCCATCTCCTTACCCCCCACCCCGCCTTAACCAGACTGCGCACTGAGCCCTCCGCCTCTATGCAGAGTCGCCTGCCTGCCTGCCCAGGTATAATCTCTCCACTCAACCATGTAACCTCGCTCCTCCCCCCAGTTTGAGCGACTGGGCACTCTCTCTCTGGTCCTGTCTGGAGAGGTGCCCATCTGTTCTTACAGATGCCCCTTCCCTAATAAATTTTGCTACTTTTACTTTCCACTACTCTCTGTCTCAAGCCTGAATTCTTTCTTGCTCCATGACAAGAACCCTGCCATTCACCGGTAACAGTAGCAATTCTAAGGTGGGGAGTGTGATTACACTAAGTAAACTTGAAACCTACAACATTCTTCTCTGCTATCAATAATGTCTAATTCTTATTCTCAAGGTCCAAGATAGCTGATGGAACTCCAGCCACTGTATCCTTATTTCAGGCTGAGGAAGAAGGATAGAAGAAAAGAAAAAAGGCTCATCACCTTTATCTGATACTCCTCTACTCCATACTTTTAACTATATTAATTATTTGAAACATGATCCCAGGTCATATTCAACTATAAAAGGAGGCTGGGAAATTTAGTCTTTTAGCTGAAAAACTAAGTTTCAAGCTTAAAATCTGTAATCTTTTGTTAAGGAAAAGATGGACAACAGAAACTGGACACTTCCTGCCCTAAGTTAGTATCTGTTGACATCTTCTGTAGAATGTAGGAAGAGGAGAAAAAAATCCTTTGTCATTAATACCAACTTCCCCTTGGTTCCTTTTGTCTGAGAAGGATAAGAAACTTCTCTTGCAATTCTTCAGAGCTGTAAATAATCAACCAATTGACATGCCTCACAGCTAAGAAAAGGTGGAAGAAAAAGAATAGATGTTTTTGTCCTTTGTTCCTGAGGAGTTTTCTTGTGTGTTTCAAATCCTAAGTTGTTTGTTTGTTTGTTTTTTTGTTTAATACTTCAGTTCCTGGAGTTGTGAGCTAATGGTCTGTCAGTTGGGTGGAGGCTGGGCATAAACTATTTTATGCCCTACCATTTAACCACATTGTTACCACCCTCTTCTTCCTCCAAACAACTTAACCTCCCCTAACTCTGCCCACTGTCCATGATGTTTTCTCACTGCTTCAGGAAGGGTCTGGGGGAAGGAAACTGCCAGCTCAAAAAAGATGGGCGTTCTGGAATGCTATCTTTACTTTTCACTAGTAAACGGGCTCATTCAATTAGAATGGTTTCAAAAAAAAAAAAATGAACTAGAAGGGGCCCACACTGTGGTGTAGTGGGTAAAGCCACTACCCATGGCACTGGCTTGGGCACGCGTTCCAGTCCAAGCTGCTCCTCTTCCAGGCAAGCTCCCTGGTGAAGTGCTAGAGAAAGCAGTGGAAGGTGGTCCAAGCCCTTGGGCCCCTACACCCATGTGGGAGACCTGGAGGAAAGTCTTTGCCCCTGGATTTGGATCTTCATTTGGGGGTTGGGGAGTGAACCAGCAGATGGAGAATCTGCCCCTCTCTCTCTCTCTTCTCTCTGTAACTCCACCTTTCAAATAAATAAATACAAACTTTAAAACAAAATGCACTAGAAAAGAAACCATTACAATAGCTTCCAACTATTACTTGTTTGTTTGATTCTTTACTCATTTTCCAACACAGGATTTCAACTGATGGGATCAAAGGAAACATTTTTTAGAAAATAAAACCACTACAAAGTAAAACCATTAAGACATAGCTTGACTCTGAAATTTTTAATTAACATCTGAGAGCTATTTAAATTGTGAAATCACAAATCAAAGAGAACTGAAAAGATTTTTTAAAAGCTGATCAGAGACATTGGATCTCTGCCTGGTGACAAGAATAGACAGGCAAAGATTTTAAAGTGAAGTTCTTCAAACTCCTCCTTGTCCTCAGCTGGTTATAAGGGAAAGGCAGAAATTATGCTTAGCATGGACTAATCACATTTCTGTATTTTTTCCCTGCTGTAAAGACTATAAAACCATAAGGGATTTACAAAACTCCCTACTTAGATTGCAGATCAAAACTTGATACCCAGCTGGTGCCGCAACTCAATAGGCTAATCATCCACCTGTGGTGCCAGCACACCGGGTTTTAGTCCCGGTCGGGGTGCCGGATTCTGTCCCAGTTGCCCCTCTTCCAGGCCAGCTCTCTGCTGTGGCCCGGGAGTGCAGTGGAGGATGGCCCAAGTGCTTGGGCCCTGCACCCACATGGGAGACTAGGAGAAAGTACCCGGCTCCTGCCATCAGATCAGCGCAATGTGCCAGCCGTGGCAAGAAAGGTCTTCCTTTTGCCATTGGAGGGTGAACCAATGGCAAAAGGAAGACCTTTCTCTCAGTCTCTGTCTCTCTTTCTCTCTATCTACTCTGCCTGTCAAAAACTAAAAAAAAAAAAAAAAAAAAAAAAAAAAAAAAAAAAAAAAAAAAAAACTTGATACCCTAAATCCCAGGTTGGGTATGGTGGGACACAGGAACAAGGCACCTCCTAATCTGAAGGTACATTTTGAGGGTAAGATGAAAGACCAGCATCGTAAAGATTTAATTCTTCTGGGTTCCAAAACAGGGATGATATTTGATAAACTCAGCAAATGGCATTCAACAGGCAGCAACTCACCAGAAATAAGAGAGTATCTCAAAAAACTCATGGAAATAATGCTACTAAAAGCCAAGTTTATTTAGGTGAAAGATGTTTTGAAATTCATTTTATCATAGTGATCCTAGTAGGTCTGAGGTAGTAGCTCATTGCAAATTGATTTGCATTATCTTAACAACTAATGATGTTGACATTTTTCACGTGCTTACTGGCCATTAGTAAATATTCTTTTTAGAATTGTTTATTCAAGTCCTTTGCCCATTTTTAGACATAATTTACACATTTGCACATATTTGTGGGATATAATGTAATAACTCAATACACGTATACAAATCAAACTATCTCCTCCAACTTTTATCATTTCTATGTTTGGAAATCCTTGATCTTATCTGGTTATTTAGGAAAAATATCACAGATTATAAGCTATAGTTACTCTACTGTAGTACAGAACACCAGAATTAACTTCTCCTTTCTTATTGCTTTTTAGTACCAATTATCTTCCCCCAACCACCACTCTGCCCTTGTAGACTCTAATGCTCACTAATCTACTTTCTCTTTCCATGAGATGGACTGTTTTAGTTTCCCATTTTTTTTTTAATTTAGTTGTTTGCTTTTGCGTTGAGTTGCGCATTTCAGTCATTTTGAAATCAAAACTTTTGACATCAGTTTTCTTTTTTCTTTTTTTTATTTTTTTACAAGGCACTTTTTTAAAACTTTATTTAATAAATATAAATTTCCAAAATACAGATTATGGATTACAATGGCATCCCCCCCCCATAACTTCCCTCCCACCCGCAACCCTCCCCTTTCCCACTCCCTCTCCCATTCCATTCACATCAAGATTCATTTTCAATTCTCTTTATATACAGAAGATCAGTTTAGCATATATTAAGTAAAGATTTCAACAGTTTGCACCCCCATAGAAACACAAAGTGAAAAATACTGTTTGAGTACTAGTTATAGCATTAATTCACAGAGTACAACACATTAAGGACAGAGATCCTACATGAGGAGTAAGTGCACAGTGACTCCTGCTGTTGACTTAACAAGTTGACACTATTGTTTATGGCGTCAGAAATCTCCCTAGGCTCTAGTCATGAGTTGCCAAGGCTATGGAAGCCTTTTGAGCATGCAGACTCTGATCTTATTCAGACAAGGTCATAGTCAAAGTGGAAGTTCTCTCCTCCCTTCAGAGAAAGGTACCTCCTTCTTTGATGACCTGGTCTTTCCACTGGGATCTCACTCATGGAGATCTTTCATTTAGGTTTTTTTTTTTTTTTTTTTTTTCAGAGTGTCTTGGCTTTCCATACCTATAATACTCTCATGGGCTCTTCAGCCAGATCGGAATGCCTTTAGGGCTGATTCTGAGGCCAGAGTGCTGTTTAGGATATCTGCCATTCTATGAGTCTGCTGTGTATCCCGCTTCCCATGCTGGATCGTTCTCTCCCTTTTTGATTCTACCGGTTAGTATTTTCAGACACTAGTTTTGTTTATGTGATCCCTTTGACTCTTAGTCCTATCATTATGATCAATTGTGAACAGAAATTGATTACCTGGACTAGTGAGATGGCATTGGTACATGCCACCTTGATGGGATTGAATTGGAATCCCCTGGCATGTTTCTAACTCTACCATTTGGGGCAAGTCAGCTTGAGCATGTCCCAAATTGTACATCTCTTCCCTCTCTTATTCCCACTCTTATATTTAACAGGGATCACTTAACCGAGCACCAAAAAGGAAACCTGTTGAAATGAAATGGACATTATGAGAAACAGTGACTTGATCAGCCCTTGTCCTGACTGTTGATGTACAACTTAATACTTTATCCATTTTAGTATTTTTTGTCCTACTTAATACTATTGGTTGAACTCTGTAATTAAACACAATTGTTCTTAGGTGTTTAAATTTAACTGAAAAGTGATCTCTGTTATATATAAGAGCGGGACATTAGTTTTCAATACAATGACAAAATTGCAAAATGAGCTATTCAAAATAAACAAAGCAAACCTAGGCCACTTGCCACACACACACTAAATGAGCACACATATATTCACTCCAGTTTTCAATTTTTGAATTTTAATATTCTCAGCAAGAGAACAGAAAGTATTTCAATGGAAATTTTTTTCAGATTGACAGAAAGGAAAACAATTTTTTCATGCATATATTTGCTCAATAAATATCTACTGATTGCTCTAAGCATTAGAATGATTGAAATATTGGTGACAACACTGAGTCTTTATGTCCACTCATACAAAGATGCATTACAAAGATCTGTATGTAGAAAACATACAGATCATGAGGAAAAGTATTTGTGAGAAAAGTTGATTCGCTTTACTCCATGTTTAGAAGAAAATTGAATTTTTGATAGCCTAGAGAAAAATTACCTATGTTTTATCTTCCCTTGCAAAAGATACTACAATAAACAGAAACAATCTTTCCCTCATCATAGACAGGGATATATTATGCAAGTCACCCCTATAGTGACTTTGAAGGAGTAGGAATTAATAAGGAAGTATCAAATGTGTACTGATCTGCTGGATTGTCAAGAATGTACAAGAAATTTATAGAAACTTGAAATATAAAGAAAATGTTTAACTCAGATAAAAATACATGATACCCAAGTTGACATTTTTGAATGAAATCTTAAGGAAGAAATCTCTAAAACGAAGAATGAACTTCTGCTGGGTAAAAAGTGTATTGTGATTTATAGTACTATACCCTGATATTTGGGAATTGGTAAACTAGATGTGGGAAATAAACATAAAAACAGTAGTATTGAGAAATGGTTTAGAACACAACACGGGCTTTGAAATCATTGACGCGAATTTGAGAATTAACTCTGCCTTTCATATGTTATGTTACACAATGAAAATTATTTATACTCTCTAAGTCTTGCTTTCCTGAATTTAAAAAAAGAGAAATAAAATATTGATCTCCCCATTGATCCTTAGCACAATAGCTAAACATATTGATAATTATTATAATTATTTTTGAATGATATATAAGGATAGGTGAGTGATGCATGGTTAAGTTGCTGCTTGGGATGCCTGCATCCCATTCCAGAGGGCTTGGATTTCCGTCCTGGCTCTGCTTCTAATTCCAGCTTTCTGCTATTGCACACCCTGGTAGGCAGCAGATGGTATTTCAAATACTTGTGTCTCTTGTGTCAACAAGAGAGACCCAGACTGAGCTCCTGGCTCCCAGTTTTGGCCCAGGCCTGCTCCAGATGTTACTGGCATTTGGGAAGTGAATCAATGGAGAGAAGATCTATCTCTCTCTCTCCTTCAAAAAAAAATGTAAACAAATTTTAATAAGGCTATAAGTAGTGAATTGAGTCAGAAAAGTGAGTATATACAAAGAAAAGGAAATATGAATAAATTTTTATAGTAAATGGATATGTTACAGATACAAATTCCATTTTCCAGGAAGAAAATAAAATTATTATAATTTTGTTGTCTATAATCTTTCTATTGATTCAGAAATTACAGTTGTATAATCTTAACTATGACTCAACTACAAGCTCATTTACTTTGTTTTTGTTTTTTTTTTTTCTTTTTTCTTTTTTGACAGGCAGGAGTGGACAGTGAGAGAGAGAGACAGAGAGAAAGGTCTTCCTTTGCCGCTGGTTCACCCTCCAATGGCTGCCGCGGCCGGCGCGCTGCAACCAGCGCACCGCGCCGATCCGATGGCAGGAGCCGGGTGCTTCTCCTGGTCTCCCATGGGGTGCAGGGCCCAAGCACTTGGGCCATCCTCCACTGCACTCACTTTACTTTGTTCAAGACTTATCAGGGGCTAGCACTGTGGCGAGGTGGGTAAAGCCACCACCTGCAGTGCCCTCATCCCATATGGGCACTGGTTCGAGTCCTGGCTGCTCCACTTCTGATCCAGCTGTCTGTTATGGTATTGGTATAAAAACAAATACATAAACAAATAGAACAGAATAGAGATCCTACAAGTAAAACCACGCATCTACAGAAACTGACCTTGACAAAGTGCTAAGGATGTGCATTAGAAAAAGAACAGTCTTCTCAAATTCTGCTGGGAAAATCAGGTATATATGTGCAGAAGAAGGAACTAAACCCTTATCTCCCACCATGTGCAACTATCAACTCAAAACCAATGTAAGACCCAACTGTAAATCTGAAACTTTAAAACTACTGGAAGATAACATAAGGAAAACATTTCAAGACATTGAAATGGGTAAGAATTTCATGGATAAGACTCCAAAAGCACAAGCTAGAAAAGCAAAAACAGACAAATGGGATTTCATCAACCTAAAGAGTTTCTGCACAATGAAGGAAATAATCAACAGAAATGAATAGACAACCTACAGAATGGGAGAAAATCTTTGTAAAATATACATCTGACAAAGGGTAATAACCAGAATACACAAGGAACTCAAACAACCCAAGAGTAAAAATAAAATAAAATAATCCAATTTAAAAATGGGCAGTAAATTACACAATTATTCTTAGGTGTTTAAATTTTAATTGAAAAGTGATCCCTGTTAGGAATTTGGAAAACATTATGCTGAGTGAAATAAGCCAATCCCAAAGGGACAAATACCACATGTTCTCCCTGATAGGTGACAACTAGCTGAACACCAAAAAGGAAACCTGTTAAAGTGAAATGAACACTATAAGAAATGGTGACTTGATCAGCCCTTGCCCTGACTGTTGATGAACAACTTAATACGTTATCCCTCTTAGTATTTTTGTTTGTTTGTTCTACTTAATACTATTGGTTGAATACTGTAATCAATACACAATTATTCTTAAGTGCTGAAACTTAACTGAAAAGTGATCCCTGTTAAATATAAGAGTGGGAATAAGAGAGGGAAGAGATTTGGGACATGCTCAGGCTGACTTACCTCAAACGGTAGAGTTAGAAACATACCAGGGGATTCCAATTTAATCCCATCAAGGTGGCAGGTACCAATGCCATCTCATTAGTCCCAGTAATCAATTTCTGTTCACAATTGATCATAATGATAGGACTAAGAACCAAAGAGATCATAACAAGAATAATGTCTGCAAACACTAGCTGATAGAATAAAAAAGGGAGAGAACAATCCAACATGGGAAGTGAGATACACAGCAGACCCATAGAATGGCAGATGTCCTAACAGCACTCTGGCCTCAGAATCAGCCCTTAATGCATGTGGATCTGGCTGAAAAGCCCATGAGAATATTATAGGCATGGAAAGCCAAGACACTCTGGCAAAAAAAAAAAAAAAAAAAAAAACACCACCACCTAAATGGAAGATCTCCGGAGATCTCCGGATCTCCGCGAGTGAGATCCCAGTGGAAAAACAGGTCATCAAAGAAGGAGGTACCTTTCTCTGAAGGGAGGAGAGAACTTCCACTTTGACCATGGCCTTGTCTAAATAGGATCAGAGTCAGTGAACTCAGGGGGCTTCCATAGCCTTGGCAACTCATGACAAGAGCCTAGGGTGATCACTGATGCCATAAACAAGAGTGTCAATTTGTTACTTCAACAGCAGGAGTCACTGTGCACTTACTCCTCATGTAGGATCTTTGTCCTTAGTGTGCTGTACATTGAGATTTAATGCTATAACTAGTACTCAAACAGTATTTTTCACTTTATGTTTCTGTGTGGGAGCAAACTGTTGAAATCTTTACTTAATGTATGCTAAACTGATCTTCTGTATATAAAGAGGATCAAAAATGAATCTTGATGTGAATGGAAAGGGAGAGGGAGTGGGAAAGGGGAGGGTTGCGGGTGGGAGGGACGTTATGGGGGGGAAGCCATTGTAATCCATATTCTGTACTTTGGAAATTTATATTCATTAAATAAAAGTTAAAAAAAAAAAAACCAGGAAGCTGACTCAGAAACAAAGCTTGAACCAGGCACTCTGATATGGGGTGTAGGCATCCCAAGTTGTGACTTAACTCCTCAATGAAATGCCCACTGTGATGTTGACAACTTTAAATAAAACTTGTTCTCAAAGAAAAAAAAATGGGCAGTAAATTTAAATAAACATTTCTCAAAAGAAGACATGTAAGGTTTAGAGTCATGGTGGAGTGGGTTAAGCCACTCCTATGATGCCAGCATCCTAAGAATGATGGTTTGACTCCCAGCTGCTCCATTTTCAGTGCAGCTGCCTGCTAATGCACCTCAGAAAGCAGTAGAAGATGGCCAGAGTACTTGTGCCCCTGCCACCCATGTGGCCTGGAGTTTCCACTTCTTAGCTATTGCAGCCATTTACAAAGTGAACCAGCAGACAGGAGATTCTCTCTCTCTCTCTTTCTCTCTCTCTCTCTCTCTCTGTATCTCTATCTCTATCTCCCTTTCTGTAACTCTGCTTTTTAAATAGATAAAATATAAATCTTTTTTAAAAAAAGAAGACATACAAATGGCCAAAAGTACATGAAAAAATGTTCAACATCACTGTTCATCAGGGAAATGCAAATCAAAACTACAGTAGCTATGACCCCCACTCCAATTACATTGACTAGTATCAAAAAGAGGAAAAGGCAAGAAGTATTGGCAAATATGTGGAAAAAGGAAATATCTGTTTACTCTTGATGAGAATGTAAATTATAGCCATTGTAGAAAACGGTTTGAAGTTTACTCAAAAAAAAACCTGAAAATGGAATGAACATATGATCCAGTAATCCCACTACTTAATGTATATCCAAGGGAAGTAAAATTAGTCTTTCAAAGAGATATCTGCACTTCCAAGTTTACTGCAGAACTATTCACAATAGACAAGAAATAGAAACAACTTAAGTACCCAACAACTTGTGAATGATGAAAGAAAATGTAGTACATACCTATAGTGGAATACTAGTAAGCCATTTTAAAGGATGAAATACTAATACTGCCATTTGCAACAACATGGATGGAACTGGAAGTCATATGTCACGTGAAACAAGCCAAGCACAGAAAGAGAATTACTGCATAATCTCACTCATATATAGAATCTAGACAAGTTGATCTGGGGCCAGCACGGTAGCATAGCAGGTAAAGCCTGCAGTACTGGCATCCCATATAGGTGCCCATTCAAGTCCTGGCTGCTCCACTATCTATCTAGCTCTCTGTTATGGCCTGGGAAAGCAATGGAAGATTGCCCAAGTTCTTGGGTCCCTATGTGGGAGACCTAGAAGAAGCTCTTGGCTCCTGGCTTGGAACAGCTCAGTCCACCGTTGAGGCCAACTGGGGAGTGAACCAGTGGATGGAAGACCTCTCTCTCTCTGCCTCTCCTCTCTGTGTGTAACTCTGACTTTCAATAAATAAATAAATCTTAAGGAAAAAAAAGTTGATTTCTCACAGTTAAGAATAAAATGGTGGTTACCAGAAGCTGGAAACAGGAGAGGAGGGAAGGTTGGGGAAAAGTTGTAATAGGTGGTAAGTCATAGTTATATAGGAGCAAGAAGTTTGGTACTATTCTATTGCACAGCAACTTGTCTTTTGATAATGATGATATACTCTATATATCTCTATAGAAAACTAGAGAAAAGGATTTTGAATGTTTTTACTATAAAGAAATGATAAATATTTGAAGAGATAGATATTCTTACCTTGATCGGACATTGTACAGTATATACATGTATAGAAACATTGTACTATACCCCATAAATGTATACAATTTTTACGTGTCAGTTAAAAATAAAGTTAAAAAAAGGCAACCTGGTCTCATGCATTCTCCCAATACTTATGTGAATCCAAGTGACTAAAAATTCCTGAAAAAAAATCAACCTCTGATAAAAGCCAATATAAAAAGTAATGTAGAAGATTAGTGTTAACCTGGGGAAGAGTATGAGAATATAATCAAGTGGTAATTGGTTAAGATGAAAAAGACACATTTGATAGAAATGGATGTCCAGCAATATAAAGGACTGTTACAGGATAATAACGCAATGTGTTCTGAGTAGTGCAGAACATGTAACCTGTCCCGGTATGTCTCCTTATAGGGTGTTCACTGGGATTGCCTTGAAATCACTGCTGCCTTGTGTGTGCCCACTACGGAGCCCAGGATGAAGGGGCAGAGGCCATCCATGCCATGACTTCTCTTTCAGTAAAAAACCCTTTTATGGCAGACATTACACTTCCTCTAGCAAGCTTGTTCCCTGCATACTTGTTTATTAAAACAGTACATTTATCCACAGCTTTGCTCTCTCCCCACTTACCCAGCAGCACTCAGATATCTGGCCAAAGCTGCTCACACAAAGAACAAAGGGTTCATATTTACTATTTATTGTTGGGAGGTCTGGTAAGATACAATAATCAGTATGTGTATTCTCTGATCAAGTTCTGCATCAAAAGAGAAAGAAGAAAAATTAGGAAGCTAATGTGGCTTATGTGTGAGAGCTACATAAACTCATTAGTTTCCTCTTTCCTCTGGACCAGTCAACCTGAGGCTAAGTGTGAAGCTGCAGGCTAGGAATGCTTAACTCAAGTTTCTGTCTCACTGAACCCAGGTTTCTTCCTGTCTCATAGAGAAGAGGAGTAAGAAGGAGCCCAGATATCATCTTGCTCCAGTGAATACAATTTTTAAGAGATAAGATCCAATGAAAACATTATGCTGAGTGAAATAAGCCAATCCCAAAGGGACAAATAACATATGTTCTCCCTGCACCAAAAAGGAAACGTGTTAAAGTGAAATGAACACTATGAGAAATGGTGACTTGATCAGCCCTTGCCCTGACTGTTGATGAACAACTTAATACGTTATCCCTCTTAGTATTTTTTTTGTTTGTTCTACTTAATACTATTGGTTGAATTCTCTAATTAATACACAGTTATTCTTAAGTGTTGAAACTTAACTGAAAAGTGATCCCTGTTAAATATAAGAGTGGGAATAAGAGAGGGAAGAGATGTACAATTTGGGACATGCTCAAGCTGACTTGCCCCAAATGGTAGAGTTAGAAACATGCCAGGGGATTCCAATTCAATCCCATCAAGGTGGCATGTACCAATGCCATCTCACTAGTCCAGGTAATCAATTTCTGTTCACAATTGATCATAATGATAGGACTAAGAGTCAAAGGGATCACATAAACAAAACTAGTGTCTGAAAATACTAACCGGTAGAATCAAAAAGGGAGAGAACGATCCAGCATGGGAAGCGAGATACACAGCAGACTCATAGAATGGCAGATATCCTAAACAGCACTCTGGCCTCAGAATCAGCCCTTAAGGCATGCGGATCCGGCTGAAAAACCCATGAGAGTATTTCAGGCATGGAAAGCCAAGACACTCTGGTAAAAAAAAAAAAAAAAAAAAACCAACAACAACAACAACTAAATGAAAGATCTCCATGAGTGAGATCCCAGTGGAAAGACCAGGTCATCAAAGGAGGTACCTTTCTCTGAAGGGAGGAGAGAATGTCCACTTTAACTACAACCTTGTCTAAATATGATCAGAGTCGGTGAACTCAAAAGGCTTCCATAGCCTTGGCAACTCAGGACAAGAGCCTAGGGTGATTACTGATGCCATAAACAAGAGTATCAATTTGTTAAGTCAACAACAGGAGTCACTGTGCACTTACTCCTCATGTAGGATCTCTGTCCTTAATGTGCTGTACATTGTGATTTAATGCCATAACTCCTACTCAAACAGTATTTTTCACTTTGTGTTTCTGTGTGGGTGCAAACTGTTGAAATCTTTACTTAATATATGCTAAACTGATCTTCTGTATATAAAGAGAATTGAAAATGAATCTTGATGTGAATGGAAAGGGAGAAGGAGCAGGAAATGGCAGGGTTGCGGGTGGGAGGGACGTTATGGGGGGAAGACATTGTAATCCATAAGCTGTACTTTGGAAATTTATATTTATTAAATAAAAGTTAAAAAAAAAAAAGAGAGAGAGAGATAAGCTCCAATCAAGAAAAAAGTGGAGCAACAACCCAAGACCCAAAAAGGAGAAGAGGACATAAGAGTAAAGTGCATGAGGGAAATTGCCCCTGAGGAAATCCAGAAACCTGGAAATGAGGTATTCCCCTCTAAGAGTTACTTACAGGTCTTTAACCTCTTGAGCTATCTGGGACAGTTCCACTATCGTTCCTTACCTTCCTCTGTGAAATCTGATTCTCTTAAATGTCCAAAAACACCTTTTTGCAGGTTTTCCTCCTAACACTCTGATCTGTATATTATTTTAGCTGCTTCATGAGGTGTCCATGGGGCTACTGCCCCCTTTTCCCAATTCTGCAGTGTTCCTTGGAAATCCTATCCATTCCTTTAACTTTGACTGTCACTTGTGTATTGTAGATCCACATAACTGGATATGTATCTGCCTACTAGACAATTCACTTCAGTGATGTCTGTATATATAGCAAATGTAAAATGTCAACAGAAATTTGTCTTCTTTTCCCAAAAGCAAGCTTTCTCTTCTATAACCACTTCCTCTCTGCATGCCATTAGCAGTCACACAATCATCTAACCCAGAAATCAAGAAACATCCTGAGTGCTCTCCATCTCTCACCTTGCCCTCCCCGCCGCACGACTAGCTCCAGTGAATTTCATTTCTTAAACATCTTGCAGATCACTCTCCTCATTTCCATGACTACCTTTGTCTTGGGTTAATCCCTCAGCATCCACTCAACTCCAATTTACAATAACAGTTTTTCTACCACTATACCCAATTGCAACCCCCTTTAATGAACATCTTTTATTTGGAGTTGTGACAGGATTCTGCTTTTTAGTTTTAGTTTCATTTTCCTTACTAAATCAATTATCTCTGCTTCTGTTAATAGGACCCCAGTTTTGTTGAATGAATGTAATGTAGCAGTGTGAATTTTCCCTTTTATATTTTTTTAATTGATGATCTATGTGTGAAATATTTGATATTTTTCCCAATTAACTGGAGTATTTGATATATCAAAAGTCTCTGTTGCCTAATAATGGTGGTGAAGAGAGACATTAGTGAATGTGTTGAAGATAAGGAAATTGGAGTACAATAAAAGATTTCATTATAAAAATTAAATCCATAAAACCAGATGATCAATGATACTTTGCTTTCTGCTTCCTGGCCACTAGTAATTCTTTAATATCCTCAGGGCTCAATTGCGTAGCTCTATGGATTTAACATTGCTTCTGTAACAATATCTAAGTTAGTGAAACACACTCCATAAGCTTATGCTATACAAATTTGTGCTTTCATCTCTGTAACTCCTCTGAAAGACCTTTCTATCAAAGTAATAGTTACCTTAGATGTGTTCAAACCCACCTAAACATAAAGCATTCACTTTAGTCTGTCACACACTCTCCGTACACCTTATATAGTAGAAGGAAGTCCTTTGGTTTGAAAGCTTTGCCAGCGTTTGAGAAAGTAAATCACTTTCAAGTTCAGGGTGAATGTTTTCAAAAGGATTTTACAAAGGGTTTTAATAACAACACAGTCTCTCTTCGCCCACCCTCAACTCAGATCTGATTTTGAGCTCTTTAAACTCCTTACCAAACTTAGATTCTCAGATTGTTAGAACTGGAACAGATTTTAGATTCCATCTCAAGCCCACCTACTCATTTTGCATACAAGTAGACAGAGACCCGGAGAGAGGAAAGCCTTCGTTCCAAGTCTTGATGGGTTTGACATGGCTAAGATCTATTTCCCTAATGATCTCAGGGTTTTGAACAGCGAGGATCTCAGCAACCCTCACTCTCACCTATTTCCCAGGCCTCTGAACCAAACTCCAGTTTCACTCATAAAAGGTCAACGTTTACCTTTTTTCCCTAAACCTGAAGAGCCCTCTTCCAACCTCTCTCAGAGAGAGGCAATAAGTATGAGAAGAGGAATTTCTGCTGAGCCTGAGCAATAATGAGCTGTTATGCCCCTGCTTAGACATTCTGATCCTGGCAGAAAAGAATGTCACCAAAGTCTCTGGCTCAGAAAAGCAGAGAGAAGCTCTGCAGGTTCAATGTAAGTTTAGAGCAGGGGGTGGGAAGGTGAGCTGTGGCAGAATTTTTTTTCCCCAATGGCAAAAATAAAATACCATTTTGCAATTTTGCTATGGGAGTATATTTACACTTTGCTAAACTCAGGATAGGGAAAACAAAATACAAAGACAGTGTAATTTCCTCCAGATACCTAGCTCCCATAGGAGATACTATATTTCATAACCCATTTGAAGCCCAGATCTGAAATTTTCCACTCTCTAGAGTCCTCATACTCAGCTTGTACCCTAAGGTAGAAGGACTATGCATGAGATAACTGAGATTCCAGTAACCTATTTCCAATAAACAGGAAATACAAGTGTTCTTTTATTTTTTTTTTTTTTCATTTTTGGTCACAAAGAAGCAAGGGTCAGATTCCAGTTCAAATTGGTGTTGTGGCACAACATGTGAAGCCACCATCTGCGATGCCAGCATCCCATGTGGATACCCGATCAAGTCCCAGCTACTCCATTTCAGATCCAGAGCCCTGCTAATGTGCCTGGGAAAACAGTTGAAGATTCCCCATGTGCTTTGGTCCCTGCACTCACGTGGGAGACCAGGAAGAATCTCCTGGCTCCCAGCTTTGGTCTAACCCAGCCTCAGCCATTGCAGCCATTTGGGGAGTAAACCAGCAGATGGAAGATTCTCTCTCTCTCTGGGTGTGTGTGTGTGTGTCCCCTTCTCTGTAACTCTGCCTTTGCAAAGAAATAATGTGAATCTTTAAAAAATTTTAATTATTTCTTCTAGAAAAAAAAGAACAGAGGGCAGAACAATGAACAGGCAAATTGGATGGGTTGTGAGGGAGGCAGATCAAGCCCACATCCCTATTAGTGGGCCCGCATCCCTTAAAACTATGGACATAGTTTTAAAGTAGCCATAGGATTGCATGAAGGAAGGAGCTCCAAGACAGGCAGGAACTTTACAAGCAGCATAGGGGCACAATGGAGGGACGGAGTGGTTCTTCACACACACACACACACACACACACACACACACACACGATGATGAAGAACAGGGATTGAGATAGTCTTCTGGTTCCTAACACCTAAAATCAACGAAACTTTTGGATTAATATCAACAGTTTCCTTGCTTGTAAAATTTAAACTATTTTGAATGGTTGAGTATTTGGCCTAGCAGATAAGATGCACTTGGGAGGCTTACATCTCATATTGCCTCGCCTAGGATTCAGTCCTGGCTCTGCTGACAATTACAGACTAGAACCCAGGGTGCCGGCACCGCAGGGAGGATTAGCCTAGTGAGCTGCAGCGCCAGCCTGATGTCCTACTTTTCAAATCAATAAACTTTTAAAAACTTATGTCTAAAAAATTTCTTAGAATTAGATCTACAGTATTATATCTTTAAATAGTATGTCCCTGAAAGCAATATCCACATCACTGAAAGTATGCAAGCAGGGACTGAAGAGACAGTTGGTTAAGATTTTGTTAAAAGAGGTTCAAGCATCTAGTAAAGGGTTGGGAAATATCTTAGTTGTCTTTTAAGGTTGTAATTCCTTATCCACAGTTAATTCAAGAAATGCTTTGAAAAAATAGTGTTGGGGATTAGAACTTGGGTTATAAGGATCCCCCAGGTCAAGAACACACAATTCCTATCTCATCAGTAAATTCAATCCCTTCCCGATATCTCAGTTTTGTCTCATCTGTGGAAAAGCCTACCCCAAAGGCCTTGTCCCCGTGCTCAGATACTCACAGACCCCAGTGGTAAATATACACTAAATGCAGTCACAGCATTATTTGGAAACTGGATTGCAAATGGGAATAAAGGAAGTTTACAAACCTTCATTATGTGGATTTCAAGGTGATACTAGTTCTACAATCAAAACATCAAAGTAATAATTCCTTGCTTTAGGTAATGTTTACCTTTCAGTCTATTCAGTTTGGAAGTTAAACAAAAACAAGAATTAAATATTCTGAAAAGAAATGATAAATGTCTAGAGTGATGGATGTTTCAATTATCATGATCTGATCATTGAATAGCGTATTCAAATATCACACTGTACCTGACAAATATGTATAACTGCTATATGTCAATTCAAAATAAAAATATGTTAACAAAAGGAATTAAGTGTTCTGGTTACCTTCTTCATATACATAATCACTTAAGCAATGCAAGTTAGACTGGTGTCTGGCTGCATAAAAATTGACTGTTGAAGATGTTCTTTGTGCAGAGGAACATTCTAAAAGCAAATGGGCTAAAAAGCTTGTAAAAAGTCATTATTCTCCTTATGAGAATTAAGCACAACTGTAGTTAAGACAAACAACTGTTGTCACTGAACTCTGCAGCAGCCAATGGAGAACACCCATTTGTATATGTGAATTGACTAGTTAACACTATTGCAAAGTGTCATCGATCCACAATGCTGTGAACGATAGCTAGGTTCACTGCTGTTTCCTTTCCCATCACAAACCAAAGGCTTTCTTGTCATTGGACTTACAGTATAAACTCTATGTTATTTAAAAGGTGCCCCTTCCACTGCACAGTTTCTTCTTTCAGAGACCAAACAGGCTGACAAAGGGGACTATATAAAATTTAAAAGTTTCTGGAATGCAAAGCAAACTCTAAGACAATAAAAATGTAACCCATAGAATGGGAGAAAATATTAGAAAATATCTAAAAATAAAATATCCAATAAAGGATTAATATCCAAGACATATTAGGAGCACATATAACTCAATAACAAAATAAACAACCCCTTGGAGCCAGCACTGTGGCACAGTGGGTAATACTGCTGCCTGCAGTGCCAGAATCCCACACGGGCACTGGTTTGAGTCCTGGCTGTTCCACCTCCGATCCAGCTCCCTGCCAATATGCCTGAGAAAGCAGCAGAAGATGGTCCAAGTCCTTGGGCACCTGTACCCATGTGGGAGACCCAGAAGCTCTAGCTACTGTGGCTATTTGAGCAGTGAACCAGTGGATGGCATTGTTTATTTAAGATCACTTTAATCACTATGAATTTTCCTGTTAGAACTGCTGCATTTTCATTTCTATTTCTTTCAGGTATTTTTTATTCCTTCTCTGATTTACTCTGACTTATTGGTTGCTCAGGAGAGTGTTGTTTATGTTCACATATTTCTGAATTTTCTGGTTTTCCAGTTATCATTGATTACTAGTTTCATACCAATGTTGTTGAAAGAGATAGCTGATCTAATTTCAACCTTAAATTTGTTAAGACTTTTTTTGAGGGCCTGACATATGGCTTCTAGAGAATGGTCTGTGTGCTTGAAAAGACTGTATTCTATTGCTATTGGGTAGAATGTTTTGTAAAATTCTGTTAGCTCTATTTGGTATAAAGTGGAGTTCGCACCCAATGTTTCTTCATTGATTTTCTGTCTGGATGATATACCCATTGTTCAAAATGGGTATTGAAGTTCCCTATGACATTTTTAGTCTATTTTGTCTGATATAAGTATAGCTACCTCTGGCTCTCTTTTGGTTTTCATTTCCATAGAATATCTTTTTCCATCCTTTTATCTCAGTCTATTATTCCCTTAGAGAAAGTGAAACTCTTATGCATAGCATATACTTGGAATTGTTTTTTTTATTACATGGTCCTTTGGAGAATTTAAGTCATTTACCTTTAAAATAATTATTGAAGGGTAAAGACTATTACCATATTTACTGTTTCATTTTTTAGTTCCTTTGTTCATTTCTTCCTCCCCTACTGCTTTCCTTTGTGATTTCCAGATACTTTGTAATTTGATTCCTTTATCTTTTGTGTACCTACAGTTGACTTTTGCTCTGTAATTAATGTATTACATAAAACATTTTAGCTATAAAAGTATATTTTAAGCTAACAATTTCTCTTTTTTAAGATTTAATTTATTTATTTGAGAGGTGAAGTTACAGAGAGAGGGAAAGACAGAGAGAAAGGTCTTCCATCTCCTGGTTCCTTGCCCAAATGGTTACAATGACCAGAGCTGGGCCAATCCAAAGACAGGAACCAGGAGCTTCTTCTAGGTCTCCCACTTAGGTGCAGGAGCCCAAGCACTTGGACCATCTCTACTGAGTTTGCAGGACATCAGTAGAGAGCTGGATTGGAAGAGGAGCAGCCAGGACATGAACCAGTGCCCATATGGGATGTGGACACTGCAGGGAGAGGTTTAGCCTACTATGTCAGCACCAGTCCCTAAGTTAAGAATTTCAACCTCAAACAAAAATTGTACCCTCCACCCCCAACACATATTTTGTGTTTTTGATGTCTGAATTTACTTCTTTGTATATCATATGTCCATTAACAAATTATTCTACTGACAGTTTCTTTGATACATCTATCTTTCAACATTTATACTAAAATTAGAAGTGATTTATATACCATTACTATAGTTTTAAAGTATTCTGAATTATACTATATAATCTTACCTTTACCAATAACTTATAAACTTTCAAATGCTTTCATGTTACTAATTAGTGTTCTTTCATTTCATCTTGAAGAACTCCCCCTTAGCATTTGTTCCAGGCTGCTCTAATGTTAATGGACGCTCTCAGAACTTATTTGTCTAAAAGTCTTTATCTCCCCTCCACTGACATTTTTGTCTTTCAGCACTCTAAATATATCATCCAACTCTCTCCTGGTCTGCAAAGTTTCTGCTCAGAAATCCACTGATACTATAATGGAGATTCCTTTTTATACGACAAGTCTCTTCTCGTGCTGCTTTCAAAATTTTCTCTTTGGATTATAGGGAATCTCAGAAAACCCCAGGCGGCTCTGCATTTCCGTCTCACCACCATGGCTACCTACAAGCCGGTGCTGATCTGGCATGGCGAGAGCATCTGGAGCCTGCAGAACTGCTTCAGTGGCTGGATGATACTGACCTGAGCCTCGTGGGCCACGAGGAGGCGAAACATGGCTGGCAGGCCCTGTGAGACACCGGCTATGAATCTGACATCAGCTTCCCCTCAGTGTGGAAAAGAGGCATCCAGACCCCTGAAGGGTGCTGGATGCCTTTGGCCAGATGTGGCTACTGGTTGTGAGGACTTGGTGCCGCAACGGGCTGCACTTTGGGGGTCTGACTGGCCTCAATAAAGCAGAAAGTGCTGCCTCGCATGGTGAGGCCCAGGTGACAATCTGGAGGCACTCCTGCGATGTCCCTCCACCCCCCACGAAGCCTGATCACCCCTCGGACGCAACGTCAGTAAGGATTGCAAGTATGCAGACCTCACTAAGGATCAGCTGCCCTCCTGTGCCAGTCTGAAGCACACTATAGCCAGAGCCCTGCCCTTCTGGAATGAAGAGATTATGCCCCAGATCAAGGAGTGGAAACAGGTACTGATGCAGCCCATGGCAACAGCACCTGGGACACTGCCAATCATCTGGAGGGTTCTCTGAGGAGGCCGTCATGGAGCTGAACCTGCTGACTGGTATTCCCATTGTGTATGAATTGGACAAAATACTTGAGGCTCATCAAGACCATGCGGTTCCTGGGGGAGGAAGAGACTGTACGCAGTCTGTGGCTGCCCAGGGCAAGGCCAAGAAGTAAAGGCAAGCAGGCAGACCACTATCCCCAGTACCACCCTTCCTGCCTGCCCATTCCTCTGCACCTGTCCCCTGCCCACTTCACACTGACCACCTCTCTAGGCACTATAGGTTGTGGCTGCAGGTGGGAACTGGTGGCTCCTGCTTTCCTTTTAGCTATTTGTCTCCTGCATCACTCCCTTCACAGAATCTAGTCAGGGACAGCACCCCTGGGGTATGCGCTCTCAGTCCAAACAGAAGGAAGGGTCCTCTCGCCAACAGAGAAGTCTAAACACCCATGTCTGCTAGTGCTCTATTCACTAAGGGCCTACTGGGTTATGGAAAGGGAGGAGCCATGATAAGGCTTGACCAATAAGGAAAGCCAGGAGTCTGCTGTGTTCTTTTTCTAAAAAAAAAAAAAAAAAAAAAAAAAAAAAAAAAAGTGTGTATGTGTAACTGATACTGGACAAAAGCCCTTCTGATGTTTCTAGTGGCAGTTCAAATAGTCTCCCCATGTGATCACCAGAAAATAAGCCATTCTCACGCCAATATGAGATAAGCCTGGCCTCTAAGGATCTCATGGCCTCTGCATGTCTTAGGATCCCTCTCCTGCCTTTTTTTGTGGCAGTGTCATGCCTCTTGATTGTGACCAAGTGTGTTTTTCACCATCTGATTCTGAATCATGTTTTCCAGTTGCTTGGCCCTGCCTCGTGGGTCCAGTACTCATTTTGAGCATAACTGTACTAAACCTTTTTTCCAGGTCAGAGTAGTAAAGGAATGATGTGCAATCAAAAGAGAATTTGATTATAACATGTCTCAATAAAGTTCTCTTTGCATTGAACAAGGTGAGGATTTTTCATCCTCAAATATCTGGGCATCCTTATCTTTCTTGCAATCAAACAAGTTTTCATCCATAATTTCTTTAAATGTGCTTTCTGTCCACTTCTCTCTGTGAGCCTTCTGTGACTTCCATAATACACGCTACTTCCTTTAGCAATAGTTCATACTCAGGTAGACTCTTCAGTCCTTTTCATTCTTTTTTCTCCTCTGGCAGTAGTTTCAAATAATCTATCTTTGAATTAAGATTCTTCTGTTTATTAAATCTACTATTGGAAATTCCTAGTGTATTTTTTATTTAATCATTATAAACTTTAGTCTCAGAATGTCTTCCTTTTTTAATGATTTCTCTGTTGAAATTCTTTCAGTTCATTATTATCTCCTGATTTCACTGAATTGTATATGTGTTCTCTTCTAGCTCACTGCACTTCCTTTACAAATATTTTGAATTCTTTATTAGGCAATTCATAGACTTCCATTTCTTTTGGGTTGGTTACTAGAAACTTATTGTGTTCCTTCAGTGGTGTCATGTTTCCCTTAATTTTTTACGTTCCTTGAAGCCCAACACTGCTTCTTCACATTTGAGGATGCAGTCACCTCCTCCAATCTCTACTTACTGGCTTTGGGAAAAAAACATCTTCACCTGTCAGCCCTGAAGCTCTCTCTGCCTTTCCTATAGATACGATAACTCGACTCCTCTTGTTCCCTGTTGGCAAGGAGCAATTCTTAAAATTGTTTGTCTTCACTCTCACAAAGCCAGGCTGAGTGCTGAGAACTTATGGTTTATTTTCCCTAGGCTGGTACACTGAAACCTCAAGTTCATGTGTCTTTTCCCATTTCCACAGAATCAGCCAACTTGCTTGCACATGCAGGGAAGTCAACTCTGGAGGGGCAGGGAGAGTTGTATGGAGCACTGGGAACACCGTGGGCCAGGTGGAAAGAGTGGTCCACGAACCATGCATCCCAAGTGGCTCAAGAGTAGATAGTATGATGAAGTCCAAAAGTGCTTAGGAGGATATACAGCTGTTTGATGAATTTTGAGTCACCTTGGAGTCCACACCTGTGAATCCTCACTTACTTCTCTGCTCCCAGTCACTCCAAGTTATGCAACTGTATTGATTCTCCTCTTAGTATTCTAGAAGGGGCAAGAAAGAAGTGGACCTCTTGGGTAGAGTCCTGCACAGCTGGAGAACCTGGCACTTGTTCACTACGCTCTCATGTTCCCATAGGAAGAATCATGGAGAGAGGGGGTCTCCCTTGGCACTGAGCTAATGCCATTTTGAAGGAAGGCTGATGCGGGTGCACTATGAATTAGGGTTTAAGACTCCTATTCTAAAAGAACGGGCCATCAAAGAAGGAGGTACCTTTCTCTGAAGGGAGGAGAGAACTTCCACTTTGACTATGGCCTTGTCTAAATAATGTCGGAGTTGGTGAACTCAAGAGGCTTCCATAGCCTTGGCAGCTCATGACAAGAGCCTCGGGAGATCACTGACATCATAAATAAAAGTGTCAATTGTTAAATCAACAACAGGAGTCACTGTGTACTTGCTCCCCATGTAGGACCTCTGTCTTTAATGTGTTTTACTATGAGAACTAACAGTAAAACTAGTCTTCAAACAATACTTTACACTCTGTGTGTCTGTGTGGGTGCAAACTGTTGAAATCTTTACTTAATGTAGAGTTGATCTTCTGTATATAAAGATAATTATAAATGAAACTTAGTGAAGAATGGGATGGGAGAGGGAGTAGGAGGTGGAATGATTCGGGGTGAGAGGGTGGGTATGGGGGGAAGAATAGCTATAATCCAAAAGTTGTAATTAAAAAATTTATATTTATTAAACAAAAGCTTTCTATAAAAAAAGTCTCCTATTTTGCCATTTTGCTGATATTACCCCAGAGTTGTAGGATTTCTAGTTATCCTACTGTCATAATCAAACCACAATATTACACAGTGCAGGATATGTATGGGTATGAGTTCCTTCTCTCAAGTATTCACCGACTTACCTTCCCCAATTTCTTCGGTTTTGTCACAGTCCTAGCACTGTCACCATTGGGAGGAGTTGTTCAAAGGAACTTGTGTGCTCTGCAAGTAACCTCTTATTGCTTAACTATTTTTTTAAGAGCCTACACAGCAAAGAGGTTTGAGTCCTGTTCTGTACTCTTTCTTTTTTTTTTTTTTTTAATGTCTATTTATTCATTTGAAAGGCAGAGCCACAGAGAGGCAGAGGCAGAGAGAAAGAGAGAAGAGAGGTCCTATATCCTCTGGCCCACTCCCGAGATGGTCGCAATGGCTGGAGCTGCGCCAACCCGAAGCCAGAAGCCAGGAGCTTCCTCCAGGTCTCCAAGTGGGTGCAGGAGCCCAAGGGCCTGGGCCATCCTCCACTGTCCTCTCAGGCTATAGTAGAGAGCTGGATCAGAAGTAGAGCAGCCGGGACTCGAACCAGCATCCACATGGGATGCCAGCACTGCAGGCAGCAGCCTCACCCACTATGCCGCAGTGCAGGCCCCTGCTTAACTATTAATAAAGAACTACCATAGTCTTCATCCTATTTTTATTTTTTTAAGGACAGCATTTTCTCTTTTTAAAAAAATTGTTATTAATATAAAGATAATAGATTTTGTAAGTAACTGTATTTCCCTCCCTGCCTCAATCCCTCTCCTTCCTTCATTTCTTTTAATTTTTGCAAAAATATAATTTCAATCTACTTTATAATCACAGGTTTAAAACACTGCTCCTTGTCCTTCACCTCCTTACATCTCATCTCTCTGTGCTAGCCAGGGTATGATTATATAACCAGAAAGGACACTTAGACAAGGAGGAGAAATAATTCTAAACTTTCAGGGTGAGGCACTTGAGAAATGTATCATCTTCAAAGCCCATATTCCTGAATCTAGCACACATCTGGCTCTTGCTTGCCTGGTAATGTCTTACTGATTCAAGACCAAGCTGCAGGTCCTTCCCTGTGAAGGTAAATAAAAGCACCTGAAAAGCGTTCATCAGTTATTTCTGGGCCCAGTGTATTGGGCCCTAGTGATATCACTATATTTTAATTTTTTTCCTTACTATGTTATGTCCTGTTTTTCATGCCAAGAACCCAACTGTGCATTGATTTACATAGCAGACTTTGATGAATGAATGAATGAGTCTATCTTCTCCTTAGACCTAAATAAAATTTTTAAACTACCTTAAGCCTTTCTCATGAGACCTAAAAGACTAGCAACTATGCATCCTCATTATTGAAGGCACATATGCTATCTGATTTCATGCAGAGAAAATTAAAATAACAAAAGCAAAGATCTTATCCATTTGAAAATATGTGTAGTGCTGACACTCTGATATTTATCTTGCTAACTCCTAATTTCTTCAGATCCCACACATCAGAGAACTTAAGATTTTCCATTACCTTATCTTGAATAAATTAAATTTCTGATTAGAGCCAACAGAAAGTTTTACGTAAAATATATTTTTTCAAAGGAAAAAATACTTTCAGGGGTTATTTTAGAGCTGGATCCTCAAGTGCAACAGGACAGTATGTCACTAAACTTTAAATCTGAGGAAGGAAGGATGTGTAGCCCCACCTCTTACTGTTCTCCACAGAGTGATGGGGTGTCTTCACACAGATGTTGTGGGTGTCTTGCTAATTGTACCATCACTAAAGTTCAGGTCTCCAAAAATAATTTTCTACCATTTTAACCATTCAATATATCAATGCACAGTAATAACTAATCCTTTTGGTGTTCTGTCACCCAGAAATGTAACCAGTATAGTTCTATAGTCAAATCACTTATAACAAATCAAGAAATAGTTAAAAGATTTAGAAAAGATGAAATAATTTCACTTCTGGGATAGCCGTAGCTTGAGTGGGGAGCCTTAGCTATCATATATTAAGCATTGCAATTCTTATAGTTTCTGAGATAAAAGAAAATTTTCCAACTCTGCACCAAAGAAAAGACAATAGAGAGACAGTTATATTTACAGAAATAGTCTTCCTCTAGCTCTTTGCTGCCACAATTTTCAAGGGCCAGTCAATAATCTCTCAATGAATCTGAGACTAAGGGATTGTCAATATCCAAAGATAAAAATGAGTTTGCCATAGATTTTTCTAGAATGTAGTCAGTATGACTCAAAGGCAGTAATCAGAAATTCCTAAAAAGGATTTTGGTAAACACATTCAAATCTTCTCTGGAATAATACAAATTATAAAATTCAAACCAATTAAACACGAGAAATATTCTTTGAGGCTATTAACCCAGTATCCCCATGCTGGGCTTTTATAGACAACTGAGAGTCTAAGAAAGTGGCTAATGAGAAAGTGTAACCTTCTTGAAAGAGGCACAAGAATGGAACACAAGATTAGGAATCTCTTTCTAGGCTATTAGAGGGCTAAGTATTCAGCCCTCCAAAAAGGATTGCTCACATAGATATGGAAGGCATTCAGATACATAAAGTCAAAAAATGATGGAAAATGGGGCCAGCGTTGTGAGATAGCAGGCAGAGCCACCGCCTGTGACTCCAGTATCCCACATGGCACCAATTTAAGTCCTGGCTGCTCCACTTCTGATCCAGCTCCCTGCTAGTGTGCCTGAGATGGTAACAGAGAACAGCTCAAGTTCATGGACCCCTGCACTCATGTGGGAGACCCAGAGGGAGCTCCTGGTTCCTGGCTTCAGGCAGGCCCAGCTCTGGCCATTGTGGCCATTTGGACAGTGAACCAGTGGATGGAAGATCACTCTCTCTCTCTGTAGCTCTGCCTTTCAAATAAATAAATAAATAAATAAACCTTTTTAAAAATACATGAAAAAATTAACAAGAAAAGAATAACATCTTAAATAAAAGTGTCAATTGTTAAATCAACAATGGGAGCCACTGTGCAACTACTTCCCATATAGGATTGCTGTCTTTAATGTGTTGTACTATGCAAATTAATGGTAAACCTACTACTCAAACAGTACTCTATGTATCTGTGTGGGTGCAAACTGTTGAAATCTTTACTTAGTATATACTAAGCGGATCTTCTGTATATAACGTTAATTGAAAATTAATCTTTTTTTGAAGATTTATTTATTTGAAAGAGTTACACAGAGAGAGGAGAGAGAGGTCTTTTTATTTATTTATTCATGTATTTATTTATTTTGACAGGCAGAGTGAGAGAGAGAGAGACAGAGAAGGGTCTTCCTTCCATTGGTTCCCCCCCCCTCCAATGGCCGCTACAGCCGGTACACTGCTCCAGTCCAAAGCCAGGAGCCAGGTGCTTCTCCTGGTCTCCCATGGGGTGCAGGGCCCAAGCACTTGGACCATCCTCCACTGCCCTCCTGGGCCACAGCAGAGAGCTGGACTGGAAGAGGAGCAACCAGGACAGAATCTGGTGCGCCAACTGGGACTAGAACCCGGGGTGCAGCGCCGCAGGCAGAGGATTAGCCAAGTGAGTTGCGGCACCGGCCGAAAATGAATCTTGATGAAGAATGAGATGGGACAGGGAGTGGGAGTTGAGATGGTTGCGGGTGGGAGGGAGGTTATGGGGGAAAAAGCCACTATAATCCAAAAGTTGTACTTTGGAAATTTATATTTATTAAATAAAAGTTGAAAAAAAAAAAAAAAGAAAAGAATAGCATCAATAAAAAACCATGAAAACGGTGACTTGATCAGCATAGCCCTGACTGTTAATGAACAACTTAATACATTATCCCTCTTAGTAGTTTTTTTTGTCTGTTCTATTTAATATGACTGGTTTAATTCTGTAATTAATACACAGTTATTCTTAAGTGTTGAAATTTAACTGAAATGTGATCCCTGTTAAACATAAGAGTGGGAATAAGAGAGGGAAGAGATGTACAATTTGGGACATGCTCAAGCTGACTTGCCCCAAATGGTAGAGTTAGAAACATAACAGGAGACTCCAACTTAATCCCATCAAGGTGGCATGTACCAATGCCATCTCACTAGTCCAAGTGATCAATTTCAGTTCACAATTGATCATAATGAAAGGACTAAGAGTCAAAGGGAGCACATAAACAAGTCTAGTACCTGCTAATACTAACCGATAGAATAAATAAAGGGGAGAGTGATCCAACATGGGAAGCGAGATACTCAGCAGTCTCATAGAATGGCGGATGTCCTAAACAGCACTCTGGCCTCAGAATCAGCCCTAAAGGCACTCCGATCTGGCTGAAAAGCCCATGAGAGTATTTCAGGCATGGAAAGCCAACACACTCTGGCAAAAAAAAAAAAAAAAAAAAAAAAAACCACCACCACCACCACCTAAATGAAAGATCTCTGTGGGTGAGATCCCAGTGGAAAGAACAGGTCTTCAAAGAAGGAGGTACCTTTCTCTGAAGGGAGGAGAGAACCTCCATTTTGACTATGACCTTGTCTAAACAAGATAAGAGTCGGAGAACTCAAGGGGCTTCCATAGCCTTGGAAACTCATGACTGGTGCATAGGGAGATTACTGATGCCATAAACAGGAGTGTCAATTTGTAAAATCAACAACAGGAGTCACTGTGCACTTACTCCTCATGTAGGATCTCTGTCCTTAATGTGCTGTACATTGAGACTTAATGCTATAACGAGTACTCAAACAGTATATTTCACTTTGTGTTTCTATGTGGGTGCAAACTGTTGAAATCTTTACTTAATGTATACTAAACTGATCTTCTGTAAAAAAAAAAAAGAAGAAATTATCAACTCCCAACTTGACTCTCACTGGGATTAAACATGACAATAGGTCTGATCTGATTTCATCATCATTTAAAAAATCATCTATTATTTTTCACTTTATGTTTCTGTGTGGGAGCAAACTGTTGAAATCTTTACTTAATGTATACTAAACTGATCTTCTGTATATAAAGAGAATCGAAAATGAATCTTGATGTGATTGGAAGGGGAGAGGGAGTGGGAAAGGGGAGGGTTGCGGGTGGGATGGACGTTATGGAGGGGAAGCCATTGTAATCCATTAGCCGTACTTTGGAAATTTATATTCATTAAATAAAAGTTAAAAAAAAAAAAACATGAAATAAAGCAAACAAATGTCACATTTTAAAATTACTTAGTAAATGTAAATGGAATCTAAAGAGCCTATATACACTCACAGAGACTTTTACATCTGTGTAAAACTGATCACTAATGAAAAAATAATCTCTATAAACCAAATATTTTATCATATTTTAATAAAGGAAATCATATGAAGAGGCCTGAGTAAATTATTGTGAAAAATCTGTTTATAAATCATCCCTTGTATTAGTCTAGTTATGTCCAATTAATTCCTTTTGTATCCATGATCTCCAAGTTAATGGATTCTATTCAAGAGTGAAAGGAAAATATTTTTTAAAATACTAATCCAACTAGATATAAATGAGTCTGTTTTTGATGCCTTAGAGACAATAGCTGAGGCAAGGTCTTTTACAACAGTTTTACTAATAAACTCTTGGATCTGAACTCAAGCCAAACTTCCTGACCATCTTTGACATTTTGGAAGGAATAATTTTTATTGTAAAGATCTGCCCTGAACATTGTAGGATATTCAGCATAATTTTAGCTAGTAGTACACACATAGACACACAGAGAAATACAGTTGTGTCAAGCAAAAATATCCTGGGAGAGGAGAGAGGAAGATGAAGTTTTCCCTGGTTGAGAAACCCTGACTAAATATAAATATAATGTGAATATTGCCTAGCAAATAATAGTGAAAACTGCTACTCCAAATACTGGCCAAGGAGCATTTCAAGTTTACATTCCTGAGCTTATTCATCTTTCCACATCAAATTTCCAAAGAATTTGATTTTTTGCAAATGTTATTACATATTTGCATGGAGAAAGTTAAAGTCAAATTTAAATTGTCAACATTGAACTAAAATCCCAAAATTGAAATGAGCATGTGCAGCCACAATAGAAAGAAAGAAATGCATGACCTTTTTTTATTGTTTCATCTAAAGAAATGCGTGCATTCAGAAAAAGCATTTCCATTCACCCCTTGAAGGACATTACAATCTACTCTTGTCACTATGAGAAATGTTTCCTTTATTGCTGAATATAACTCAAACTAACAAATGAAAATACAGGCCTGTACGTTTTTATTTTTTTTAATTTGTTTGAAAGGCAAAAGGTGAGTGAGAAAGAGACAGTCAGAGAAAAATCTTTCATATACTGGCCTGGAACAGCCGGCACTGGGCCAGGTCACAGCCAGGAGCAAGGAACTCAATCTAAGTCTTCCATGGTGGTGATATGGACCCCAGTACACAAGCCATCACCCGCTTCCTTTCAGGGAATGTACTTTCATAGTATCCAAAACTGCAATCCGGGACAGGGCCCCGTCTCAAAGTCAGGCACTCCAGTACAGGATGTGGGCCATACATGTGCAGGCACAGCTATTGTGTCAAAAACAGGCCCCAGGCCTGAAGTTGAATTCAACCACCTATTGATTCATACAGATTCTCTACATTGCTTTCTAGAACAATTACAAAAGTGATGAAAACAGGAAAAATATCAAAGATACTGTCTCAATGGCAGTCATGCAGTTTTGATGACAAATGCCTTATACAGAAAGTTTCCCACAAGAAGACAGAATACCAGTACCCACATTCAGGAAAGTATTGAAACATATGACTGTGGTGTCCTGAATGGTCGAGCCTATGGAGGAAGCAGTGATCTGTGCTCCCGCCAGAGTTTCTGCAGTATTATCTCTTTCCCAGGAGTTTTTGAAGGACATCGGAATCACTTCAACATTCTTATTCTAAGACTTATGTAGACTAACACCCGGGGTTGTTTGTTTCATGGAAAATAATAATATTGTTATATGAGACTGATGCCTGCAACATTCAAAGTCCTCTTTAATTTGAATGTCCTTAATCCACCTGGCCTTTGATATACCCACATATTACCCTTTGATCAACTAATACAACCTGAACCCTTCCTTCTACAACGTGAGGTTTATAGCCACCAGAATCCTTAGAAACAGCATTTATATAATTGGTTTCATTGGCATGTGTCTTCCTGCTTTCCCAAATGTATTTTGACTTGATTTGCTCCCTCTTACTCTCCTTGATCCACAAGGCCTTCAGTTAGAAACTTTCCATGTTCCAGTTTAAGAACCCAACCATTTTACTCACTGGTAAGTGAATTCACAAATATTTATCTTTCTTTTATGAGTAATAAAAACTGAGGACATTGTCAGTTGATTATTGTCATTAAAACACACAGAGACATATGGTCTACCTCAAAATTCAAAATCCTAAATAATCCTATCTTTACTATACTTTCTGGCAAATTACATTTTTAAAGTGGCAGTAATATCTCCCATCCCACATGCTCTCTTAAAACATTGCTACTTCAACCAACAAGAGGCTGAGTCTATGCCCCCTTTTCTGGAATGCTGGCGGGCCTGTGTGGCTGCCTCAATCAAGCATGATAAAAGGAATTTTTTCCAACTTTCAAGAGTAGGTCATGAAAATGTCTTGAATCTCTACCTAGTTCTGTTAGGATACGGACTCTTAGAAGTCAACCACTATGTTCTGAAGAAGCTCACACAGTCACTGAAGTTCATGTAGAGAGGAACTGAAAATCCCATGCATGGCACCAGCTGAGTTTGTAGCTGACAGTATCAACTGGACAGGCAGGCCACCCAGCCATCTTGAAAGTTAGTCTTCGCTTGCCCAGGTGAACTCACTCACATAACCCCACACAGAACAGAGAAAAGCCCGAGAAGGGGCAACCTGAGCCCTACCCACTCTGCAGATTTGTTAGTAAAATAAATGATTGTTATTTTAAGCCACTAAATCCTGGGATAGTTTATTATACAGCAATACCTAACCAATACATAACTTCTCATTTCAATAACTAGCAAGGATTCTTATCACATAATGAATTTAGAAATTTTTCCAGATAAAACACTTAAACAACTACCTAGACAAATAATTTTAAATATTTAGTACAAAATTGTTTACATTAAGAAAAAAACTCATTTAAAAAATCAAAATGACCAATAACTAAGCACTGTTGAAGCAATATATGGTATATTTTATGCAACTGTGCACAACTTGGGCATAACTGAGCCATTATTTTGAAATATAATATTTAAAGTATATTAAGATAGAAATCTTTTTAAAATAATGAAAATAACAGTTATAAGAAAATAGGCACACAATGATTCTATTTTTTGATATGTGTTCATGTAAAGTATTTATATATGGAAAAAATTTTTAAATCTATATTTCAAAATGTGTAAAGGCTATGTCTGTGATGGGTTTATTAGTGAATTCAATATTTTTTTCCTTACCCATCTGAATATTCTAATTTCTCTCCATTAATAATAGCTCTATAAAGTGTTTAAGAAAACTATATCAAAGGAGTTCCTTTACACTTTGTGTAAGGTAAACATTGGGTCATCCATCTACTTGTAGTTATATTTCCTGGAAGTGGCTGTACCTGCAGCATATTCAAAAGCATATCATGATGAGTTTTATCATAGCGGGATTCCACTCTAATGTCTGATTCCTGATTTCACCCTGTTTTAATTTTCCAGAGTTTCCAGATCAGAGGATATTAATTTCTCTTGTTTCCAGAGTTGCAACCAAGAGGCCAAGGGCACAAATGCAAGCAAAGAAACTTTATTCGTGAAGTATTAGGGATTGGCAGCTGTAACTGCAGCAATATTGCCAGCATGGAGTGTGATTTTGAAAATCTCTGTCACTGTGGGCAAAGTGATTCAAATGATTGACTGTTTCCTATGAAAGAAAAGGTTAATTCTTTGCTTTTGAAAGGGCAAGTTTGGATAAAGCCCTAGATGATGGCCAAAGAGAAGAAATTGGCCCCCAAAATAAGAGAACCTTGCCAACCATGTTTAAAATAATTAAAACTAGCTCTCAGGAGCAGATTTTCCCACATAATGAAGTACAGTCTGCCTTGTTTAATAACCCTTGTTTTCTTTTCTTCTGTCTTCAAAAAGTACATTCAAAAGCCATGTAGTGCCTTTCCCCTAGTGACTCTAAGAGTCCATATTACTAATGCATCCACGTGTCACACATCCAGGCTTTGAACAGGTGTGTATATATGGCATGCCGGTGGAGGAGGAGGATGTCCTATCACCAGTCCTCTCACCTGAACTTGAAGTCCAGGCTGTTCAAGCAGGGACCTCAGCCACATCATTTATATGGTTGTCATGGGAATGCTAAGTTTCACTTTGGAAAAAAAGGAAGAGCTGCCACTACAATTTTGTCCCCCCTCTCCCCTTTTCCTCCTTTGAAAGAGATTTCCTATTGAAGTTATCTGCTATAAAGCAAAGTCTTGTTTTCTTATCCCCACATGGGGTGCAGTTTAGCTGAAATCATTTGATCCAGTATCAGTCTTGCCTTGAATGCTCTATACTTTAGGTCTGTTAGCAGAGTTTTGCTTGATGACCTGTAATGGGTCACAATGGAATGGAAGGAAGAAGTTGAGGATTGGATAAAATGTATTACCTGAGTTAGGTTGCCCCTCTGGGTGATCATAGTACACTACTTCCCAACCACATGTAGTTCAGTGTCAGCCTCTACAATTTGAAAGGGCAAGGTGTGAGACAAGACCTGAAAATGCATTTGTAAATTACTTATTGGCTTTGAAGTCACAAGTAATTACCAATTACCAGGCATGGAATATACAAAGTTTACAAGGAAGCTTTGGAATGCTCCAGTGTTGCAATTTTATTCCTTCCCCACCACTAACTAGATGTCAAGAGAATATTTAGGGGCCAGCATTGTGGTGTAGTAAGTTAAGTTGCTGTTGGTAGCAGCGGCATACCATATGTGCACTGGTTCTAGTCCTGGCTGCTCCACTTCTAATCCAGCTCCCTGCTAATATGCCTGGGAAAGCAGCAGAGATGGCCCAAGTCCTTGGGCCCCTGCACCCAGTTGGGAGACCCATAAGATGCTCCTAGCTCCTGGCTTCTTCCTGGTCCGGCCCTAGCCATTGCAGCCATTTTGGGAATAAACCAGTGGACGGAAGACCTCTCTGTCTCTCCCTCACTTTCTCTGTAACTCTACCTTTCAAATGAATTTAAAAAAAAAAAAAAAAAAAAAGAATGTATTTAGGGGCCGGCGCTGTGGCATAGCAGGTAAAGCTGCCGCCTACAGTGCCAGCATCTCATATGGCGCCAGTTTGAGATCCAGCTGCTCCACTTCTGATCCAGCTCTCTGCTATGGCCTGGGAAAGCAGTAGAAAATGGCCCAAGTCCTTGGGCCCCTGCACCTGTGTGGAAGACATGAAGAGGCTCCTGGCTCCTGGCTTCAGATTGGTGCAGCTCTTGCCATTGTAGCCAATTGGGGAGTGAACCAGCAGATGGAAGATCTCTCTCTCTCTTTCTCTCTCTCTCTCTGTGCCTCTCCTTCTCTCTCTGTGTAACTCTGACTTTCAAATAAATAAATAAATCTTTAAAAAAAAAAAGAATGTATTTAATTCTTGTCACACATAACTAATTTTATGCATCAACTTATCCCGGCTACCGGGTGCCCAGATATCTGGTCAAACATTATTCTGGGTGTGTCAGTGAGGGGGTTTCTAGATGACTAAGGTAGACCAAGCAGAGCAGATTGTCTTTCCTATTGTGAGTAGGCCTTATCTAATCAATTGAAGATGTGAACAGAACAAAAGGGTTGAGTAAGAGTGAGCACCTCCTGCCTGCCTGTTTTAGCTGAGACAATGTCTGTTCCTGTTCTCTGTCTCAAAGTCAGACCAGCTGCTCTCCTGGCTATTAGACCTCCCGGGGCCTGGGTCTCCAACCTGCTCATTGTAGATCTTGGGACTTCTTAGCCTCCATAAGCATGTGAACCAATTCCTTAGAATAAATCTCTTCATGTGTATTTCTTCCCTTTCTCTGGAGAATCCTTGCTCATATACTCTGCTTCCTCAATGGCAATATGGGGCCAGTGCCCTTCTGGTCAGGCCTCACAAACACACTGCATCAGAAGGCAGGCAATGCCTCCTTAGCCCCTAATTCCCTGCAGTGACGTCTACTTACAGGTTCTCCTCTTTTCAGTAAATCCATAATCTAACACATGTTTACATTAAGTTCATGGGGTATGTATTACAGTCTGCAAACCTATGTTTATGGCAAACATCATTGCATTTACTGCATAGTGACTTGATTCAGACCTCAGGCACACACCCTGCCAGACTGAAAGCAAATGCTCAATAAGCACAGTTCTTTCCTCCCCTTCCAGGCCCTAGACAGAATCTTGGGCATTTTGTGGTACCCAGAAAACAAATAACCAAAAAACTCAGAAACTCTAGTCGTAACTGACATCCACATTATCCCAGTCATTCAGAGAGGCACAGAGGCAGCAGCTTCTGTGCTATGCAGGGCTCCCTAGAATCTATGTGGAAGTTGGACACCCTGGTGCCCTGGGCTCTGCCTGCCTGGTCACCCCACCCCCTCACCCCTGCACAGCACCCTGTGCCTTCTCAGGTGCTGCTGCCCAGATGGGACCTACTCCTAAGAAACAACTCATATCCATCTCATATTTTGATTTGAGAATACTATGAATGTACTGATATGCAATTCAGCTAAATAAAAGTGACAGAGGATAAAGATATATCAGAACACCTGAAGAAAGAAAAGAAGAATAATTTCTATTACCTTGTGCTTTTGGTAAATCTAATTCTTGGAGTCAATGCCAACAAAATCTGAGGTGGAAATTGTACTCACTTTGAGGATTAAAACAACAATGTTTTATATTTCTGTCCTTCATAGACCAATGCCATTGAGAATGCATGTTCATAGTATCAAACTACATAATATTTGTGTATACAAAGTCAGAGGAGTGTTTACAAAAGTAACTATAAAAGTTTCCACAGTAACTATAACCACTGTGAAAGCACAAAGAAGAAAACAGAGCAAAAATACTAGGAAATCATCCTTTAAAATATTTTTAAAAACAGGAAGAATATAAGATCAAAGATCACCAATGGCACTTCTATGTTTTAGAGATAATATTTGAAGCATACCAGATTGAAGGACCCATTTAGCTGTGTCATCTGCAGTATTCTGGTGACTTCAAATCAATCTGACACCTCAGATCAGCCAACTTGGCAAAATTTCAGATGACACGAAGCTGACAGAGCCAGAGTTCAAAATCATGTTGTGGGAATGAACACTCTCTGTCAGAAACGTGTTTCTGAAGGTAGTAATAATTTTCAAACACACTAAGCTTGACTTGGGATATAAAAATCACCTCTTCCAGTACATCTATCTTGTTTTGAAGGTTTTCTTAACAAATAAAAAAATGAGATATTCATAAATAACATGAAGCAATGTAATCAGTTTAAATGGCTACAGTTAAAAGATAAATATCATCTTAATTCCAAGAAACGTCATGTAGGGATTATGGAATCACAAAAAAAAATTGTAAGTATGTGCCAGTCACATCTTATTTAAAGTTCCATGTTCAGCTCTTGAATCTAGGTTTTAAGAATAACACAAATTAGTATATAAGGTCACTGTGGCAACAATTGCCTAGCTCCCAGTCCAGCACTGCTGAAGAATTGAACAGTTATTTTCTTATATCCTTGCCTCAACCTACACAAGGGTCAAACAGCCCAGGACAGAACAGCTCAATGGCTGAGCTGAGATCCCTTCACCAAGCCTTTGGTGGACCAGGGTACGCAACAGAAAGGATCTGGCAAAAAATACATACATCAGCATCCAGATTCTCTCTTGACAACTGCAGTACAAGTGCACACATTTTGATTTACATACTATCAAGACATCTCATGGAATGAATAGAGATAACGTTTCAAAAACAAACTGGGGGAAGAAATGTTGAGTAAACCAATATGTGTTGTTAATAAATGCAATGAGAACAATTTAGTGAATATAGTCAAAATGAATTCAAAGTAGCCTTATTTGTTAGCTATTTGTCTTTCCTTACAGAGTGAAATGACTTTGGAAAAAATGACAAGCTTCCCAATCTCTGATTTGTTATTTCATTTTAACCAAAATCCCTGAGTGGTTGGTGAATCTTGTCTTGAGCAACTAAGCCAAGCAGGCCAAATAACGAGACTCATGGGGAGTAATTCTTTCTAAAAGTAGGGAGAGTCAAGGGACGCAGGACAACAGGCCAGAAATATTAGGTGAAAGGTCATCTCTAATAAAGTACAATATCTATCACTAATATTCTCCTCCAGGCCAGCCAAACTCCTTGGGCCCAGCCCTCAATCTTAGTAGAGATAGCTTCAATGTGAACAACAACAAGAAAAAAAAGTAGGGTCAGGCATTTAGCCCCGAAGTTAAGACACTGGCTGAGATGTCCACACCCCATATCAGGGTGCCTGAAACTGAGTTCCCACAGCAGCTCCTGAATTCTGCTGCAGGCCAGTGAAGATTCTGGAAGGTAGCAGTGATGGTTCAAGTAATTGGGTCTCTGCCACCAATATAGGAGATTGAGATTCAGTTCTTGGCTCCTGGCCTCAGCCCCAGAACAGCCCTGGCCTCTGTGTGCATTTGTGAATGAACCATGGATGACAGCTCTCTCTCTCTCTCTCTCTCTCTCATGCTCTCTCTCTCTCTCTCTCCTTCTCCCAAGTCCTCTCCCTCTGCCTCTCAAATAAAATTTTTTGAAAAGGTAAAAGGGAATTTTCTGGCTAACTTGGCATTATAAGACCACAGTTGTGCCTCCACCTCCCTACTATGCTTTGCTCCAAACAAATTGCATTGATAGATAATATCCTTAAAGAGAAAAATCTAAACCACATAGTCCCACCCCTGTAAGTGAGGCTGAAGCTATAGACCTCTGAACTCTGGGTCTGAAGTCTGTCAGAAGCTGGAATAAAATTAGAATAAAATTGTCACTCCTCCACACAACACAAAGGAAGTAGTCTGGTCTCCCTTATAATCAACAACTATGTGAGATGATTCTTTTGCTGTGAAAACAGTCTGTAAAAGTTTAGCTGAACCATATTGGACTGAGTTGGGTTGTGTTCTACAACACAGTGTATACAACCGGAAAGGTTAGGGAAGTTGAGACAAATATAGTCTCTCAGTCATCAGTTGGCCCTATTCACCTCAAAGCCCAACTATGGCACAAAAAAAAAAAAAAAAAAAAAAAAAAAAAAGAGTTGACACTTAAAAGGCAGGCCCTTGGCTGACATCCAGGAATCTAGCACTCAAGTTGTACCCTAACTGATAAAGGAGGCTCCTTATACCTGGACCATTTGTGCAACCAATATGAATGGTAGTTAACTTCTGTTTTCCTTCTGGAAGCCTAGAAGTTGGGTATGTGTTAAGCAGAAAGTGACTACATGATCATTAACACCCTCAGAACATCTTTGATTCACTAGGTTATGCTGGGCAGAAATATTGAACAAATATCTCTACAGCTTTCATTGTTGGAATTTAAAAAAACAAACACTTTTTATGTGTTCCCTCATGTGTGAAGAGGTTTATGTAAGTATTTCTCCAGAATCCATTTGTCATGATGACTCTTTCATAGTATCCTGTCACTAGAATACATCTGAGCCATGAGTCCAACTGTATGAGAGCTTCCAAAGAGTGCCCAAAGTGTGATCTTGAGGATCCCTAGGACAGTCGTGGCTGTGGGACTCACTAGAGGAATTCCACTGAAATATTTCCATGGCTTTGTATCATTTTGGGGGGAGAAAAGAAGCGGATGATGGAGTCCTGCAACCCACATGGTGATGGAGTTACCCACAGTATAAAACAGCAGGTGAGCTTCTATCTGTTGTAAGAGGCGAAAGTTACCTAAGGAACTTAAAGAGGATAGATTCCACGACAAAGGACTTGGTTCATTGGATCCGCTGATATCCTTTGGCCATGTTAACTAAATGAAGTACAGACAGAAGCCTGGGAAAGCCTTGCTCTTTGTACTCTGCTCCAGGTAGAAGGGGAAAGGGCCCAAACATTCCCAAAGGTGGACTTTGAACAGGACAAAGAAAATAAAAATTAGCTGACTAGTTGCTCTCTCCTCCAAGCAGAAGAAAAGTGGGGGACCCCTCAAGCCCTTTCCCTAACTATAGTTCTCTCCCCAGCTTACATTCTGATAATGCTGAATCCTTGGCTAGGGCATAAAGCAAAATGTGCCATGAAAAAATGGATTTTTATTTTGTGGCTATTTCATCTATAAAAATTATTTTTAAATTATCTTATACCTACAATCTCAAACATGGTAGACAGTAAGAGATCATCTCAGTCAGAGAAAGCTCCAAATGGAAAATGTGAGTGGAGGAACTGGCATTTTGGTGCAACAGGTTGCACCAAACACCAGCATCTCATAACAGAGAGTAAAGTCAAGTCCTTGTTACTCTGCTTGCAATTCAGCTTTCTCATAATGCACCTTGGAAATAAGTGGATGATGGCTCAAGTACATAGGACTCACCTACCCACCTAAGAGTCCTAGATGGAAGAATGGCAGATGTCTTAAACAGTACTCTGGCCTCAGAATCAGCCCTTAAGTCATATGGATCCGGCTGAAAAGCCCATGAGAGTATTTCAGGCATGGAAAGCCAAGACACTCAGGGGAAGAAAAAAAAAAAAACCTAAATGAAAGATCTCCACGAGTGAAATCCCAGTGGAAAGAACGGGTCACCAAAGAAGGAGGTACTTTTCTCTGAAGGGAGGAGAGAACTTCCACTTTGACCATGGCCTTGTATAAAATTATCAGAGTCAGTGAACTCAGGGGGCTTCCATAGCCTTGGCAGCTCATGACAAGAGCCTAGGGTGATTACTGATGCCATAAACAAGAGTGTCAATTTGTTAAGTCAACAACAGGAGTCACTGTGCACTTACTCCTCATGTAGGATCTTTGTCCTTAGTGTGCTGTACATTGAGATTTAATGCTATAACTAGTACTCAAACAGTATTTTTCACTTTATGTTTCTGTGTGGGAGCAAACTGTTGAAATCTTTACTTAATATATGCTAAACTGATCTTCTGTATATAAAGAGAAACGAAAATGAATCTTGATGTGAATGGAAGGGGAGAGGGAGTGGGAAAGGGGAGGGTTGCGGGTGGGAGGGACGTTATGTGGGGGAAGCCATTGTAATCCATAAGCTGTACTTTGGAAATTTATATTCATTAAATAAATGTTAAAAATAAATAAATAAATAAACCACACACACACACACACACACACACACACACACAAAGAGTCCTAGATGGAGCTCCTGGTTCCTGGCTTCAACCTTGCCCAGCCCTGGCTGTTGTGGCCATTTGGTGAGTAAACCAATTATAGAAAGATCTCTCTGTATCTGTCTTTCTCTCTATCTCCCGCTCCCTTCCTGTCATTCTTCCTAATACATAAATCTATTTTTAAAATGTGAGTGCTACATACTCCCTTGCTGTCTGTCATGCATGGGTGAGTGAACTAAACTAAATATTCCAAGTGCAGGAAACAGAACAAATCTCCATAATTGATGATTTTTGCTAAGGTTTTAGCCTACCAGAGCCTTTCAAGAAAAGGAGTAAACATGAAAATGAGATAATTTGCAGGTAGAAATACATTTTTACAGTTTTGAAAGGAAGTTTTTAGTTTGCTCATGAGTTCTTGTTGAAATCAAATGCCTAACTGATGATTTTCTGAGCTAAATGTGTATTTGGACTCTGCACAGGTCTTTTTAAAAGGCCTTAGGAAAGCCTTATTACTTAGACTGAATACAGGTGTCTAGCCCTGCATGTCTTGGGTTTGCTGCTACATAAGGAAAGTGTATAGTATTCTTGGAAATCTGAATTCAAGATCCTAATTGCCTGGTCCTGACCTTAAGCTAAGATCTGATGCTGTACACTATTTCGGCCTTAGGCAGGTTCAGTGGAGATCAGATGAGATCTCTCTGCTCAGTGAATAGGACACAGACTCGGACTGGTGCAGGTTTAGAACACCACTCAATGTGCCATAAACTAAAAACACTGGATGCTAGACAACCTGTATGTAAAAGGGTTTGTTCTCTCATGGGACCAAGTGAAATTAAACTTCTGTCTGGCTCTATCTCTATTAGAGAGACCAACTGTATTTGTGATTTTTCTACCAAAAGCTACAGGTTAAGAGAGGACACATCACTTGAGGAAGCCATGGGGCTTCCTAAGACAGATCCTTATGGTAAACATGATTTCTTTTAACTGCCTAAATCCAGGATCGCTGGATTATATGACAGAGGTCACTGCACCACAGGGTCTTAATAATTTTGCTCAAAAAATGCCTTGGAGGGGCCAGCATTATGGCACAATGTGTTAAACTGCCACTTGTGGCACCAGCATCCCATATCAGAGTGCTGCTTTGAATCTCAGTTGCTCCACTTCTGATACCTCCTTGCTACTGGGCCTGAGAAAGCAGCAGAGAATGGCCCAAGTGCTTGGTTCCCTGCCACCCATGTGGGAGTTCTTGGTTCCTGGCTGTAGCCTGGCCTACACCTGGCTATTGCAGGCATTTGGAGGGTGAACCACAATATGGATCTTCTCTTTGTCTCCCCATCACTCTACCTTTCAGATAAATTAATCTTTAAGGGGGAAAAAAAGATGCCTTGGGTAGAGTAACAGGTAGAATGCACAGAAAAGACCTAATACAAAGGGCCTGAGCTTAGTGTCTTTAGAACAAGTGGCTCTCAAGACTGGCCCTCTGCTGGTATCTGGGTCTTGGCATTCCAACAGTTCCCTAAGAGAGCTCACTGTGCCTAGAATGTTTAGATAAAATGTAATTTATAGGAAATGCCTGTTTTTCTTCTAGGAATCTGGAATTTTGGTACATGCTAAGGAGAGGGTTGAGCAGTGGTCCCCTAAGAATCCATATTCAAGTCCTAATTCCTGGCATCTAGAAATGAGATTTGATAAAAGGGTTTTTGCAGATGTAACTAAGAGTCTGGAGATGAGATCATCCCAGATTTAAGAGATAAAGGCCATGTGAAGACAGAGACAGTGATCTGAATGCTGAATCTTTAAGCCAAGGAAGACAATGGATCGATGGCAGCTCCCAGAAGCTGGAAGAGAAACACAGAATGCTTCTCCCTCAAAGACCTCCACAAGCAACCAATCCTGTCAACACCTTCATTTCAGACTTCTGGACTCCAGAAAATGACATAATAGATTTATGTGCTTTGATGCTATCAGGTTTATAATAACTTGTTACAGCAGCCCTAGGAATCTATTATAAGCAATGAGTCTTTAATTGGCTTCCCTGGGCAGAAATATTATACATACATTTTTTTACTGCTGGAGAATAAATGTACTAGTTGTGTCTCCTTGTTGAAGAAAATGGATATAAGGAAATCTGTGTGTGGATTTCTTATCTATGCCTAGCTGATCCGGCATGATTTCTTTGACAGCAACATACCTTAGACATGAATGCAACTATATGCTAAGTCCCAGGAGGCCTTCCAGCAAATTATCTAATGTGTAAGTAGGTCTTGAAAATCACTAGAACAGACTGGGTATATAACATCCTCAATATCTCAGTAGAAAAAGTATACTCAAAATGGATTAAGGACCTAAATCTACTACCCAATATCATCAAATTACTAGAGGACATTAGGGAAATGCTGCAAGGCATTGACATAGCCAAAGACTTCCTGGAAAAGACCCCAGAAGCACAGGCAATCAAAGCAATAAATAGACAAGTGAGATTACATCAAGCTGAGAAGCTTCTGCACTGCAAAAAGAAAAAACACTTGGCAATGTGAAAAGGCAACTGACAGAATGGAAGAAAATATTCATAAACTATGCAGCCGATAAAGGATTAATATCCAGAATCTTAAACAGCTCAAAAAACTCAACAACAACAAAAAACCAACCCAGTTAAGAAATGGGCAAATCAGGTCTACTGTTGGTGGGAATGTAAACTAGTGCAGCCACTGTGGAAGACAGTATGGAGATACCTCAGAAATCTGAATATACACCAACCATATGATTCAACCATCCCACTCTTGTGAATTTACCCAAGCCAAAAGAAATCAGTATATGAAAGAGTTATCTGTACCCCCATGTTCACTGCAGCACAATTCACAATAGCTAAGATATGGAATCAACCCAGATGTCCATCAACTGTTGAATGGATAAAAAAATTATAGTATATATAAAATATGCAGTACTACTCAGCTATAAAAAAATGAAATCTGTCTTTTGCAACAAGATGAACACAACTAGAAACTATTATGCTTAGTGAAAAAAGCCAGTCCCAAAATTACAGATATTGTATGTTTTCCCTGATCTGAGGTAACTAACAGAATACCTGAAACATAATGTATTGGACTGAAGTAGACATTTTGTGATTCAATGATAGTTTAAAGCTCATATCTTCCATTGATGAACAGTGGGTTTTTTCTTCATACTATTTGTTGAACTATTTTACTTAGTGTAGGGTTAACTATATGATCATTAAGTGAAAATAGATCATTGTAAAAATTAAGAGTGGGAATGTGAGAGGGAGGAGGAAGAAGGATTGGAGGATGGCTGGGAGGGAGAGTAGGGGGAGAAGTACCCCACATTTATTTCAGTTCAATTCACAATAGCTAAGATACAGAGTCAACCCAGATGTCCATCAACTGATGATCAGATAAAGACATGATGGTATATATACACTATGGAATACTAAAAAGAGAGATGAAAAAAGAATATGAAATCCTATCTTTTGCAACAAAATGGATGCAATTGGAAATCATTATACTTAGTGAAATAAGCCAGTCCCCAAAAGACTGATATCATATGTTTTCCCTGATCCCAGGTAACTATTAATAGAGTACCTAAATTGTAATGTATTGGAGTGAAATTGACATTCTGAGATTCAATGATTGTTTACTGCCCTTATCTGTACTGTTGAGGATCAGTTTTTTTTCTTCTTCATACTATTTATTGAATTCTTTTACTTAGTGTACAGTTAATCTTATGAGTATAAAGCAAACTGAAAATAGATTTTTGTTCAAATTAAAAGGGGGAATAGGTGAGGGAGGAAGAAAAACAGTGGAAGCTTGGGTGGGAGGGAGGGTAGGGTGGGAAGTTATCACTATGTTCCTAAATCTGTATATATGAAATACAAGAAATTTGTATACCTTAAATAAATTTTTTAAAAAAGATTTAAAAATGAAAAAATTTAAAAATTGAATCAAAAAGAATCTAAAAAGCTAAAGAAACCAATAGCCATTAAAGGGATTGAATAAAGTAAAAAAAATCACTTCACACAGCTTATAGATGATTTTAATTTTCAATTATCTTTATATACAGAAGATCAATTTAGTGTATATTAAGTAAAGATTTCCACATTGTGCTCCCACACAGAAACACAAAGTGTAAAATACTATTTGAATACTAGTTATAGCATTAATTAAACATCTAAGAGTAATTGTGTATTAATTACAGAGTTCAACCAATAGTTTTAAGTAGAATATAAAATGCAACTTTTGTATTGTTGTGGCTTTCCCCCACCAACCTCCCTCCCTCCCGTGGCCCTCCTCTCACCCACTCCCTCTCCCATCCCGCCCTTCATCATGTTTCATTTTCAATTACCTTCATATACTAAAGATCAACTTAGTGTATACTAAGCAGGGATTTCAACAGGCTGCACTCACACAACCGAACCAGGTATAGGGTATTGTTCGACTAGTAGTGTTGTTTTTGAGTTTCATAGTTAAACACATTAAGGACAGAGATCCTGTGTGGGGAGCATGAACCCAGTGACTCCCGTTGTTGATTTAACAATTGGCACTCTTATTTATGATGTCAGCAATCACCCGAGACTCTTGCTATGAGCTGTCTAGGCTATGGAAGCCCCTTGAGTTCACCAACTCTCAATTTGTTTAGTCAAGGCCGTATCACAGTAGAGGTTCCTTCCTCCCTTAAGAGAAAGGCACCTCTCTCCTTGATGGCTTGATCCTTCTGCTGGGGTCTTGTTCACCAGGATCTTTCATTTAGATTGTTTTTTGCCACCGTGTCATGGCTTTCCATGCCTGTGAGACTCTCATGTACCTTTTAGTCAGATCCGAATGTCCCAAGGGTTGATTCTGAGGCAGGAGTGCTGTTTTGGGCATTTGCCATTCTATGAGTCTGCTGTGTGTCCTGCTTCCCCCGCAGGATCATTCTCTCCCTTTTGATTCTATCTTTCATTATTTGCTTACACTGGTCTTATTTGTGAAATCTCTTCGACACTTACCTATCTTTTTGATCAGTTGTGTATTTATACTTACCACTTTACCAAGTGTGCTGGCATTGGTACCTGCCTCCTTGGTAAGGTTGAGTTGAAATCCCCTGGCACATTTCTAGTTCTACCATTGGAGGTAGGTCTGAGTGAGTATGTGCCATCCTATATATCTCCTCCCTCTCTTATTCCCACTCCTATGTTTCACAGAGATCAATTTTCTGTTAATTTTTAAACACTTAAGAATGGTTGTGCATTGATTGCAGAGTTCAACCAGTGGTCTTAAGTAGAGCAAACCGAGCAACAACAACAACAACAACAACAAAAATACTAAAGGAAAAAAATAGTAAGTTGTTCCTCAACAGTCTAGACAAGGGCTGCTCATGTCATTGTCTCTCATAGTGTCCATTTCACTTCAATGGGTATCATTTTAGGTGCTCATTTCATTGCCATCGATCAGGGAGAACATGTGATATTTGTCCCTTTTGGACTGGCTTATTTCACTCAGCATGATGTTTTCCAGCTTCCTCCATTTTGTTGTAAATGCCCGGATTTCATTGTTTTTTTACTGCTGTATAGTGTTCCACAGAGTACATATCCCATAGTTTCTTTATCCAGTCATCCGTTGATGGACGTTTAGATTGATTCCATGTCTTAGCTATTGTGAATTGAGCTGCAACAAATATTGAGGTGCAAATGGCTTTTTTCACCCCTTTAATTCCATTTGGGTATATTCCAAGGAGTGGGATGGCTGGGTCCTGTGGTAATGCTATATTCAGGTTTCTGAGGATTCTCCAGACTGTCTTCCATAGTGGCTTTACCAGTTTGCATTCCCACCAACAGTGGATTAGTGTCCCTTTTTCTCCACATCCTCGCCAGCATCTGTTGTTGGTTGATTTCTGTATGTAAGCCAATCTAACCGGAGTGAGGTGGAATCTCATTGTGGTTTTGATCTGCATTTCCCTGATGGCTAGGGATCCTGAGCATTTTTTCATGTGTCTATTGGCCATTTGGATTTCCTCTTTTGAAAAATGTCTATTAAGGTCCTTGGCCCATTTTTTTATTGGGTTATTTGTTTTGATTCTGTGGTGTTTTTTGATCATTGTGTAGATTCTGGTTGTTAATCCTTTATCTGTTGTGTGGTTTGCGAATAATGTCTCCCATTCTGTTGGTTGCCTCTTCGCTTTCCTGACTGTTTCCTTTGCTGTTAAGAAACTCTTCGACTTGAGGTAATCCCATTTGTTTATTTTATCTTTGATTACCCGTGCCTGTGGGGTCTTCTCCAGGAATTCTTCGCCTATTCCGATATCTTGAAGGGTTTACCCTATGCTCTCAATTAGTTCCATGGTGTCGTGGCGCATCTCTAGTTCTTTGATCCATGTTGAGTGGATTTTTGTATAAGGTGTAAGGTAGGGGTCTTGCTTCATACTGCGGCATGTGGACATCCAGTTTTCCCAGCACCATTTGTTGAAGAGGCTGTCCTTGTTCCAGGGGTTGGTTTTAGGTCCTTTGTCGAATATGAGTTGGTTATAGATGTTTGGATTGATCTCCGGTGTTTCTATTCTGTTCCATTGGTCTATCCATCTGTTTTTGTACCAGTACCAGGCTGTTTTGATTATAACTGCCCTGTAGTATGTCTTGAAGTCTGGAATTGTGATGCCTCCGGCCTTGTTTTTATTGTAAAGGATTGCTTTAGCTATTCTGGGTCTCCTGTTTCTCCATATGAATTTCAGCATCGTTTTTTCTAGGTGTTTGAAGAATGACTTTGGTATTTTGATTGGTATTGCATTGAACTTGTAAATTGCTTTTGGGAGAATGGACATTTTGATGATATTGATTCTTCCAATCCATGAGCATGGCAGGTTTTTGCATTTTTTTGTGTCATCTTCTATTTCTTTCTTTAGTGTTTTGTAATTTTATTCATACAGGTCTTTGACCTCCTTCGTTAAATTTATTCCAAGGTACTTTATTGTTTTTGTGGCTATCGTGAATGGGATTGATCTTAGTAGTTCTTCCTCGGCCCTGGCATTGTCTGTGTATACAAAGGCTGTTGATTTCTGAGCGTTGACTTTGTATCCTGCTACTTTACCAAACTCTTCTATGAGTTCCAGTAGTCTCTCATAGGAGTTTATCGGGTCCCCTATATATAGTATCATGTCATCTGCAAATAGGGATAGTTTAACTTCCTCCTTTCCCATTTGTATCCCTTTAATTTCTTTTTCTTGCCTGATGGCTCTGGCTAACACTTCTAGGACTATATTGAATAGCAATGGTGAGAGTGGGCATCCCTGTCTGGTGCCAGTTTTCAATGGAAATGCCTCCAACTTTTCCCCATTCAATATGATGCTGGCCTTTGGTTTATCATAGACTGCCTTAATTGTGTTGAGGAATGTTCCTTCTAACCCAAATTTGCTTAGGGTTTTCATCATGAAAGAGTGTTGTATTTTGTCAAATGCTTTCTCTGCATCTATTGAGGTAACCATATGATTTTTGTTTCTCAATTTATTAATGTGATGTATTACATTGATTGACTTTCGAATATTGAACCATCCCTGCATACCAGGGATAAATCCCACTTGGTCCGGGTGAACGATCTTTCTGATGTGTAGTTGGATTCAGTTTGCCAGAATTTTTTTTAGTATTTTTGCATCTATATTCATCAGGGAGATAGGTCTGTAGTTTTCTTTCTCTGTTGTGTTTTTCCAGGCTTAGGAATTAAGGTGATATTGGCTTCGTAGAAAGAATTTGGAAGGATTCCCTTTCTTTCGATCATTTTGAATAATTTGAGAAGAACTGGGGTTAGTTGTTCTCTAAATGTCTGGTAAAATTCGGCAGTGAAGCCATCCTGTCCTGGGCTCTTCTTTTTCAGTAGTGCGTTTATTACTGATTCAATTTCTTCCATGGTTATGGGTCTGTTTAGATTTTCTATATCTTCACGGCTCAGTTTAGGAAGGATGTATTTGTCCAGGAATCTATCCATTTCTTCCAGGTTCCCCAATTTGTTAGCATACATCTCTTTGTAGTAGTTTCTGATGATTCTTTTTATTTCTGTTGTGTCTGTTGTTACGTTTCCATTACTATCTTTGATTTTACAGATTTGGGTCTTCTCTCTCCTTTTTTTGGTTAGTTGGGCCAATGGTGTGTTGATTTTATTTTTTCAAAAGAACCAGCTCCTGGTTTTGTTGATCTTTTGTATTGTGTTTCTGGTTTCAATTATGTTTATTTCTTCTCTGATCTTCAGTATTTCTTTCCTCCTTTTGGATTTGGGCTTGATTTGCTGCTGTTTTTCTAAATCCTTGAGGTGCATGGAGAGTTCATTTGTTTGGTTCCTTTCCAGCTTTTTGATCTAGGCACTAATTGCTATAAACTTTCCTCTTAGCACTGCTTTTGCTGTGTCCCACAGGTTTTGATAGGTTGTGTTATCATTTTCATTTGTTTCTAGAAATCTTTTTATTTCTCTTTTAATTTCGATGACCCACTGTTCATTTAGGATCATGTTGTCCATTCTCCATATATTTGCATATAGTGTAGAGATTCTTGGGTTGTTGATTTCAAGTTTCACTGTGCTATGGTCTGAGAAGCTGCATGGTATAGTTCCAATTTTTTTGAATTTGTTGAGGCTCCCTTTATGGCCTAGTATATGGTCAATCCTAGAGTATGTTCCATGTACTGGGGAGAAATATGTGAACTCTGTGTCTGTGGGGTGGAATGTTCTGAAGATATCTATTAGGTCTATTTGGTCTATGGCATCAATTAGCTCAGTTGTTTCCTTGTTGAATTTCTGTCTGGTTGATCTGTCCATTGGTGAGAGTGGGGTGTTGAAGTCCCCTGTTACTATTGTATTTGAGTCTATATCTCCCTTTAAATCCTTTAGTAATTCTTTCAGGTAGCCAGGCACTCTGTAATTAGGTGTGTATACATTTATAATAGTAATGTGTTCCTGTTGGATAGATCCTTTAATCATTATATAGTGCCCTTCTCTGTCTTTTTTAATAGTTTTTATGTTAAAGTCTATTTTGTCTGATATTAGGATGGCCACACCAACTCTTTTTTGTTTTCCGTTAGCTTGGAGTATCTTTTTCCATCCTTTCACTTTCAGTCTGCGTGCATCTTTGCTGATAAGGTGTGTCTCCTGAAGGCAACATATAGATGGATTCTCTTTCTTTATCCAATCAGCTAGTCTATGTCTCTTTGTCGTGGAATTAAGACCATTCACATTCAATGTGATTACTGTTAAGTACTGTCTTTTCCCCTTCATGTTTCCTGAAACCAGCTGTTTATGTATTTTGAACTTTGTTTGTGGGTTACTCTACATTCGCTTTTTTTTGTAGTGAAGTTCTTGTTTTTGTATTTCTGTGTGCAGCACGTCTTTGAGCAAGTGTTGTAGGGTTGGACGCATGGATACAAATTCTTTCAGTTTCTGTTTGTCTTGGAAGATCTTTATTTCCCCTTCATTCATAAATGATAGCTTTGCAGGTAGAGTATTCTAGGTTGGCATTGTTTGTCTTTTAAAACTTGAAATATATCATGCCATTGTCTCCTTGCCTGTAGTGTTTGTGATGAGAAGTCTGGGGTGAGTCTGATTGACTTACCCCTGAATGTGATTTGTCGCTTTTCTCTGGCACATTTTAGGATTTGTTCTTTGTGTGTCACTGAACTGAGTGTTGCTACAATGTGTCGTGGTGAATTTCTCTTCTGGTCTACTCTGTTCGGAGTCCTGGCTATCTGTTGTATTTGTGTGTTGTTATCCAGCTGCCTTTGTTTGAAGTTTTCTGATATTATTTTGTTGAAGACATCTTCCAATCCATTCTCTCTTTCCACCCCCTCAGGGACGCCTATTATCCGAACATTACACCGTTTGATTGAATCTTGTAGGTCTCCAACTGTATTTTTTAATTTTTTAATTTCTTCTTCCTGCGTTTGAACTGACTGTATTATTTCTGGAAGTTTGTCTTCGAATTCTGATATTCGGTCTTCTATTTCATCTGTTCGATTTCCGAGGGATTCCATGGTGTTTTTTATATGGTCAATTGACTTTTTCAGTTCTAGTATTTCATTCTGGCTTCTCTTTAGGATCTCTAACCCTTGGGCTTGTTTTTCATTCAGCTCTTGACACTGTTTCTCATTATTTCTAAGTATCTGATTATTAATTTTCTGAATTCTTTTTCGGGCATGGTTTCAACTTCTTCTTCTTCTGCCTCTGTTATGGTTGGTCTAGCCTGCTCCATTGGCAAGTTTGTATGTTCTTCTATATTCTTATTGTGGGTTTTTGTTCTGTTTTTTGGCATTCCGTCTGGGTGGTTTTTCAGGTTGGTTTCCCTCTGCTATAGGCTGCTGTGAGTCTGTACCAATATCCAGTGTAAGCAGGCTGCTCTACACAGCCTGAACGTAAACAGACAGGATGGCTGCTCTCTGCCCGCTGCAGCTCTGGATCCTGCCTCCCCCCCCCCCCCCCCCCCCCGCAGCCGCTATTCAGTTTGTTTTTTTTTTCTTGTAACTTGAGTAGACGGGTGTCAGGGCTTTGAGCTGCCCTCCCTCGAGCAAGAAGTGTCCTGTTGCTCCGCTCCACCTTTGGGCTCCGCCTCCAAAGGTTAGTGTGGAGGCAAAGACAGTTCTCTTTTAAGCCCGAATGTAAACAGACAAAATGGCTGCTTCCTGCCTGCTGCAGCTCTGAGGAGGTGCCAAGAGATACTGGCTTACTCAGTTTATCAATTAGTACCCCTGAATCACGCACTCTTTCCGCAGGCGCCACTCACTCTGTTCCGTTTTCTATTTCCTCCCCCACTCAGTCGTGTGTGTTTCAGTGTCCGTCCCAAGGTGGGTTGGGGGAGGGGAGGCAGCGGCTGTTGCCGCGGTGCTCAGCAAGCGCCCCATCTCACCTTGGCTTCCAGCGCTGGTGCGTACACACTCCTGCTGGTGTCCTGCGCCCCATGCATCCGCGTCCTCCTTGTGTGTCCACCCTATCTCCCCAGTTCTCGTTCCTTAAAAACTGCAAATTCTCACCCCTCTTTGAACCTTCCCTTACTGGACCTTCAGTGTGCTCCCTCCCTATTCCACCATCTTCCGCTACCGCTTATAGATGATTATCTTCAAATTTCTATGTCACAAATTAAGCTTATCCTATGTTATCTGTTTCAGAAAATAGTGAAAGGTAAGTTTCAATAACTTAATACCAAAACAAGACATGAATAGTAAAAGTACAGGTAAAACTTCTCCCTGATCTGTGGTAACTAATATTATACCTAAAAGATGATCTATAGGAGTGAAATTGACACTTTCAGATGCAATGATTTTGAAAACCCCTTTTCTCAACTACTGAAGAACAGTGTTTTTTCTTCAAACTATTTGTTGAACTCTTTACTTAGTGAAGGGTTAACATTATTAGTATAAAGTTAACAAAATAGATCTTTGTGAAAAAATGATGGGAATAGGAAAGGGAGGAGGAAGAAGCATGGGTACATGGGCAGCAGGAGAGTAGGGTGGGAAATATCACTATGTACCTGAATCTGTATATATGAAACACATGAAATTTGTACACATTAAATTTTTTTAAAAAAGAAGTAGCTGTGAAAAACTTAAATATTACAAATGAATAGTATTAGGGATTGAATTGTGTCATCCCAGAAGACACACTGAAGTCCTATAACCCCAGTGCCTCAACATGTGACCTTATTTGGAAATAAGGTTGTTGGAGATATGATTAGTTAAGATGGTGTCATACTAGAGAAGGGTGAGTTCTTACCCCAATAAGGTGATGCAATGACAGGAGAAAGTGACATGTGATGACAGAGACAGAGACTGGAGTCATGCAGCTGCAAGCCAAGCAATGCCAAGAACTACCAGCAATGCCAGAAGCTAAGAGAAAAAGCATGGAACAGACTCCCCTCTAGAGCTGACACCCTGAGTCTGATATCCAGCCTCCAAAACTGTGAGACAGTCAAGTACTATTACTTTTTTTAGAAGTCACTCTACATGGTCTCTAAACCTCTAGAGATCTGTCTGGGCATGTCCTCATGGTTAAGGTAGAGAAACAAAAACAAGAAATAAAAAGATTCAAGTGTTTTGCAAGTCTCATTGGCTCAAATAAGACACATGGCAAAGCCAGAGTACAAAGAGCCTACAATATTATAGGGCAAAGGGCAGGGAGGCCATTAGAAACGTCACACATGAGTCAATCTACCACAACAACTTCCACTATATTAAAATCAGTTAATCAAACAGGAGAAAAAGTAAAAGTGATGGTAAGAAAAACTGACATGGTAAATTGAAAAAAAAAATTAATCATGATCATGCAGAGGCACACTGAGGAACTTCAAATTAAATTGGGACAAATACAGAGACCAGATGCCTATAGAATGTGGGGGACTTAGAGATCTATGCAGAATTAGAAAATGTTGATCTCCATTATTGCGACTATTTTTACCCTATTGCAATGACTCTGGTGAATAACAATAGTGATACTGATATTTCTGCCATTGAGTTCTATAAACATGGTAACCTAGAGATCTCACCTTGCAGTGTTTGCTCATAGTATTTCCCAGGGTTACCCAGGAAAATCACTATCTGCAGGAATGACCACTGCCAGTGTTTACACACTGGTGCACAGTAAGAGAAAAAGGTTTTCTTTTTTAAGATTTCATTTATTTGAAAGACAGGGTTAGAGAGAGAGAGGGAGGGTGAGATAGAGACAAAGATCTTCCATCCATTCATAAAATGGCCACAACAGTCAGGGCTGGGCCAGACCAAAGCCAGGAGTTTCCTTCAGGTCTCCCACGTGGGTGCAGGATCCCAAACACTTGAGCCATCTTCTGCTGCTTTCACAGGCATATTAGCAGGAAGTTGGACTGGAAGTGAAGCAGCTGGACTCAAACTGGAACCCATATTGGCATGCCAGCTTTGCAGGAAGTGGCTTTACCCACTACGCCACAATGCTGGCCCCAGAAAAAAAAAATGTAAAGGCAATGTTAGGGGGTGGATATTTGGCACAGCTGTTGTGGGCATGTCAGGAGTGAACCAATGGAAGAAAGAATCAATCTCTCTCTCTCTCTCTCTCTCTCTACCTTTCCAACAAAATAAACATTTTCAAAATCAATGATGTTGGTAATATCCTTGGTGTTCAGAAATTATGAATTTGAATTCTGGATTTGATATTTGTTAACTCTGCCCTTGAACATATTACTGAACCTCCCTATAAGAAAGCCAGAATTTGAGATCTACCTAACACAAGTAATTTCAGTTCTCACAGAAGAGTTCATTGAGTGACAAGTGGAAATAGGTACTTCTCAAGTAGCAAGAAACTCTTTAAGGAAGAGTTCCATTTAGTAGCCCAGATTTATTACCTCTATTATCACACAACTAAGGGCCTTAACCTCCCCTACAAGATCAACCAAAGGGGAAAAAACATGCTAAATTATGAATAACCCTTTTAAACTCAGAAGCACATTGAGTGGGTCCCAGCAGGTTTGTTTTTGGTGATTTGAGTGGGTTTCAATAGACACCAAAAGCGGAGTTTAGACATTTTCCCTTTTGTATATGTTTCATATTAATGAGGTTGGAAATTCCATTTATATAAAAGATGAACATGCTCTGATAATTTGGTTATAATGACATTGAGCTCAGTAAAGATAAATACACTGCAGGAATCTATTCTGCAAATATAAATTCAATTTCTTTCAATGCTTTGAGTTTTTTCTTAATTTAAGCAGCTGAACATTAATTATTCCAATATTAAATACTTCCATAAGTTTGAGGACAAACTATCATATCAAATGAAAGTGTTTAAATTTCACTTGAAGCAATACTTTGTTAAAAATAACATATTGGGTGTAGCTTTTCTTCTCAATGAGAAAGCCTCTGGATTTCCAAAGATGCTGGTTTTCTCAAAAAGATCTACTGCTCCTCTACTACTGTCACTTTTATACTGGCAGACAGATGGATGACCTACATTCTGCTTTCTCTGTGTCTTTTTTTTTCGGGGGGGAGGGGGTGGCTGGGCTAAAAGTAAAACAAAAAGTACATACATTGGAGAGTGATGTTCAGTTTGGGGTAAGTAAAGTTTGCTTCTGCCACTGGGGAGTCAAGTGTCTGAGAAAGTTATCCAACCTCCTTGGGTCTGTTTTCCTTTCTTAAATAGCAATAAACTTATAAACTAATGGAAATCTAAAATTCTGCACACAGCACTCTTAACACTGTGACATGCACATACTGTGATTGTTGTCATTACTGAATTTACTTCCAGCCTCCATGGGTCCTTCTTTCAAAACTTCTACCCAATCACTATAGCCAAGTAGCAAACTTGATGGCTCCCAGGGAATTCTGACTGTTGATTCACAAGTCCAACACAAACAGAAAGTGAACACAGAGTGACAATCTCCCTTCAAATAAAATAATCCTGGTTCTGAAATTTAGATTGCCATGTATCTTCTTCTACAACTTATCTGCCTCACTTTAATTTTCTGAATATTCTCACAGTATAGGGATTTAACGGAGAAAATTCTGGAACCCAAATGCCTGAGTTTAATCTGCATCTATGAATTACCATCCATGGGATTTGGACACATTACTTAACCTTCCCAACACAGTTCTTCCATTTATAAAATGGGAATAAGAAAAATACCACATTGAGATGGAGATAAAATGATTAATAGGTGCAGGGGTGTGGCTGGAAAGAGAATAAATTCGAATGTTCCAAGGCACTATAAGATAACTATCGTTGAGAACAATTAATTATGCCAAAATAGCTGTCAAGATTTTTCAGAGTTCTCAATGCAAAGAAAACGTCTGAGGTGCTATGCCAATTACCCTCATCTGATCATTAGACAGTGTATCCACATAGTAAAATGCCCAAATATACCCCATAAATACATACAATAACTTTTCAATGATGTTTTTTTAACAGAAAAAAGATCATGTCAGAATACTATGAAAACTAAGACTTTGCAGGTAGTAGAGACTTAGTACAAAAATGGCACTGAGTAAGCACTCATTAAATGGAATTTTCTATGAAGAGTTAAGACCCTATATCACCATGGAGAGAATTGCTAGTACATCATCTGCTATCTGCTAATACAAGGCAAATCCTCCCACCTCCAAGGTCTGAGAAACCAAACTTAATTAAGGGAAAGATGACTAAAAAGATGCCCCTGCCATCTGACCACTCAGAAATCCTGGTCCCCACAGCCCTTATGAATATAATTTCCCTTTAGATACTTTCCACCAGGATTATACAGGTATGTGTGCTGTATATTTAAAGACTACACAATGTTGAATGGGAAAAATGTTAACTTGTCAATTAGATAAACAGAGCAGTTAACTAAACTTTGAAATATTCAAGAACCCAATTGTGGCCCTTCTGTTGAGGTCTTATCCATAGACACTTCTCAGCAAATTAGGAACTGCTTTGGTATTTTAAAATTGGATTTGTGGGGCCGGCGCCACGGCTCACTTGGCTAATCCTCTGCCTGCAGCACCGGCATCCCCTATGGGCGCCAGGTCCTAGTCCCAGCTGTTCCTCTTCCAGTCCAGCTCTCTGCTGTGGCCCGGGAAGGCAGTGGAGGATGGCCCAAGTGCTTGGGCACCTGCACCCACGTGGGAGACCAGTGGGAGGCACCTGGCTCCTGGCTTCAGATCGGTATAGCTTCAGCCATAGCGGCCATTTAGGGGGTCAACTAACAGAAGGAAGACCTTTCTCGCTGTCTCTCTGTCTATATCTCTGCCTCTCTCTCTCACTGTCTAACTCTGCCTGTCAAAAAAAAAAAAAAAGTTAAAATTGGATTTGTGGTGGGGATTCCTCTCTGGTATCCTGTAGCCCTGTTATTTAATATGCCTTTAATCTTTGCTCTTGTCCCGTAGATGCACTATTCTCTTCCAGGATAATCAGACAGATACTTTTGGTCTTAGTTTAAAGAGATTTAGAGTGACCTGAAGGATCAACCAGATGATTGATCCCCATCCACCAAACCTGTGTGATTTAAGCTTTGGGGGAGTAGGATTATGGGTACAATTTTTGTGCAGGTCCACTTTCTCCTATCCTATTATACCTGTTTCTCCCTCTCTTGTATATAGACAGGCACATAGGTGAAGGATAGTAAACCCATACCTGGAGTGAGGGTACAATTCCCCTGCCTTATACTCTGACTCTGCCTGGAACCTCTCACTTTCCAAGTCCTCTGTATCACCCCAGGCTGCTGCCTACTCTGCCTCTTTCTTCAAGACTCAGTTCTGTTTTGTTTTGTTTCTGTTCAGGGTGCCAGCCCTGAACTTAAATGAACAGTCCTCTTATCTTTGCCCTTTTATTGCCTCGTACTTTTCCCACCCTGATATCAAAGTTCAATGTGTAATTTCCCTCTCAAATTATCATATACCATGTGGAGACAAGTGATGTATGTGGATGTGTAATGTGTGTGTCCAAATTGTTAGTACACTGATTTTATTGTTTGGGAAAGAAGCTGGCAAAAAATAAATCCAGGTGTGTTTTTGTAAGCTTAATTGCTGAAATCACTATTTTCTATTAAGTCATTGGGAGAAGATAGATTTCCAAGGATTCCCTAGATGCATAAATGAAAGATAGGTGTTCTCTTAGAAGGGACAAGAAAAATATGACACATGGGATGAGAGTCAAGAGAAATTAGACACTTACCTTGATTCTATGGTTTATAAACCTGAGCTTACTTGTTTGGGAAAGATACCATTTGTTCAGACACTTTGCTCTAGGCCAGTAAGACATTCTGTCCTCTCCTCAAATTCCCTAAATTGCCAAAGGTAGATTTAGCACTACTCACAACTGGAAAAAAATGACTGATTCACCATCTTGGAAAACAATTCGGAAATGTATTTCGAAATCTATAAAACACATTCACACCCTCTGACTTGGTAACCCAACTCTGTGGAATGTAATCAAATAAAATAAGCATTGTACAAAAATAGTTCATTTTTTAATATTTGTAATAGGAAAAAGAAAAGGGATAAGTTAACACTGGAATACACCAATATATGCTATGGTTTATAAAATCAATAAAATCCATGAAATATTATATGTCACTGGAAACATGCATTAGAAGACAATAACATCATGGAGAATGTTTGATGCAATACTTAAACTATATCCAAACTCTGGTTAAGTACATAAAAACCATATCTGCATATGATCAAATACAAAACAGATAATGAAAATAGAAAACTTTTCATGAGTTACTTTGCCTTTTTGTTCTGTTATGTTACAAAGGAAAACAAACAAACATTGGGAGGATATGAAATCAACACTCTTTCCTGAATCTGGTCACCTGAGGAAGACACTGAATGAGGATAACTTCTGTCCTAGACAACCATTTGTGCCTCCACTAATTAAAAATAAGTGACACTAGAGGTAGAAAATTCACAGATTATTCTTCCTAGTAGAGAGGAAGCTGCTCCTGAGGATAAAAGAAGATATCACTAGTTCCGGAAGAGTTTCTTCTGCTGTTTCTTCCCCTACTCTTCCTTGAACCTGCAGTATCTCCACTTTTATTAAACTGTCTCTCCCCGGACTATCAGTGTGCTCCCTTCCTATTCCGCCATCTTGCTAAAACCCCACAAATAAATAAATCTTTATGAAAAAAAAAAAAACCACATCAAGTTTTTTCTGAGGAGAAAACAATAGGAATACACAATTGCAAATTTTGAAGTGTAAGAGAGCAAAAGAGCCACGGGGAACTACCCTGTTAGTGACTTTCAAAAGGGATCAAACTGAGGAAGCCCAAACTCAGAAATGACTCCACACAACCGCTAAACGCTTCTCCTTTCAAAGTCACCTGGGTCTACAATCCCCTGCCTGTGTATAACCTGTGGATGACCCTTGTAAAAATAAGAGCCATGGCTGAATAAAGGGGCAGCCAATGGAGCAAAGATGGCTAATTAGCTTCCAATCAGTATCAGTTTCTTGTGATTAAAGCAGAGGAAACTGAGGCACAGAAAGGGAAATTGCTATAGGAAAAAGGAAGCCACTTCCCCCTAAAAGTGATCAGCCAGGCGTGAGCAGCATAGCCCAACAGCCATTTGTCTCTAACAAGGGACCAAGGATAATGTGACAAATGCCAGCAGCCTCTGGTTATGCTAATTGGATTTTCTGACTATTTTTAACTTAAGAGCAGAAATAGAAAAAGGGTTAGTTTTCTTATGCAGAGTTCCAGATTCACCAGGATGCGAAAGCTCTCAATCCTCTCAGAAGGAAACTTCACTGTAGCTCAATAAACCCTAGGAAACTTCTAGATCCACGGTTCAAGGAGAAAAGGGGAGAAAAGCTTCAAATACAGTGGGTGGGACTAAGGAGACCATGGAGGTAGGGGTCAAAAGAGAGCTAAGCAAAGCCAGCAGTGATAATGAGAGTTCAATTAAGACATGGCATGGAGTGAGCAGGATCGGAGATAAGAATTCAAATTCCAAGGAGATTCCAACCCCAGTGACCCTAAATCTTTCTCTGAGGGGTATGGAGAAGGCAGACTGGGCAAAATGGAGGTCTAGCCAACTATCTCTGGTTAATCATGAGAATAGCACAAGAATAGCAAGCCAGTGCCAGCACAGGGAGGGCAGCATGTGATGAGATCCCAGAGGCGAGATATACACAGGAAATCTCAAATTGCAAGGCCTGCTGCATGTTTGGAAATATTTACCCTACTTGGACACTACACAATGTACACATACATCCCAGTACATATGTACCATATTTTATGTCTGTTTTTTTTTAATTTTAATAAAAACTTAAAACACTCAAACAGTGCTAATTTTTTCATTCAGTTCTTGGGGCTCCTGAGGATAAAAGAAGTTATCACCAGACAAATTCTCTGAAGAGACTAAAACTCAGTCAAGAGAGAAAGGGGAAGTTCAGGGCTTCAGAAAGCCTTTCCCTTACTTCCCAGGAGTCTTGTGACTCACCTTGAATCTCTCCCTCTTGAGAATGGGGCCCTCACGTGTATGACACGCATACGCAGATAAACACAAGGTAGAACTTGAATAAAGAGAACAGTCTGCGGCCATTACCATCTGATTTCCAAAGAGCTGTGTGCCCACTCCAGCATTCTGGCCCAGCAATGAAGACTAAAGGCTCTTAAATAAGAAGCAACCAGAGAAGTCCCTTAATGACATAAAAATGCCTCCAAGGAGAGCCAGAGTCAGGACCTCCAATTGTGTAATCTGTAAGGAGAATTCTCTTAAGACCTGCAGGCCTCTGTCCTCCAACTTGTAGCTTCTCTCCTTGGAACACACAACACAAGATGATGCAAGCCTTAACTTGTAGGATACCAATTTAAAATGGGTTAGGAAAAAGGACACCAACAAGGCCAAGAGCAGGAGGAAGACAAGGAGAGTAGCTACATCCAAAAACCAGAATCTTCAGTAGGTCCCACTGCTATGGGTGTGAGCCAACATACAGGAGCCTAAGTAAGGGGCACTCTGCACCTCATTCCATCCCCAAAACACACCCACCAATATGCCAGTTGGGCCAGGATTGAAATATCTCCATTCAGGATATCCTGTGCTCTCACAAAGGGTAAAACAACCAGATCATCCTGGTCCTCTCTACAAGGACCATAGTTTATAAGACTGTAGTCACTGTGTCCACCATCAATGCTTACAGGCCCACCTACTTTGTGGTCCAGAAACAAGAATACCAGAATATAGAACATAAGCCTCCACATAGGCCCACAGGTCCCTCAATTAAGCAAGCAAGAGAGGCACATCAGTAGAAGACTCTATTAAAGTGTCTCCAATATCTAGGCCACCCACTAGTGGGAACCAGTCTACTGGCCTGAAAAAAAAACAGAAGATTCAAATTCTGGGTCTGGATTCCTGGAGACCTATGATTTCCTTTAAATTCAGAAGGATGCACATGAACCCAAGAGGAGACATCCCACACATAGATCACTACTGCCTTTGGGGCTTTCATTTCTATCTTTGTATCACGAGAGGATTGGAACAAAGTTGGCAAGCAGAAAGAGACTCACATACTGGCTACATAGGCAAGACATCTGCTCAGAGACATTTCCTCCCCACAAATGCCCCCTTGTGTCTTGGGTATATATGACAGTCACTTACAAAGGTCGGATTGCTGAGTAAATGAAATGTACTCCGAGTTCAGCTTTGATTTCTATGTCTCCTACAATATAACAAAAGCAAAATCCTAAAAAAACTCATACTAGGGAACGAAGGAATACAACCTGTACCATTTTTAAGCCAGACAGAATATGGGTCCAAGACTAAGGACACTCAGAATAGGAGATAGTTGAGACTGAGGAAATTTAAGCAGTAAGAATCACCTAAGTCCCCCAAAAACTTTGAGGACCCAGAACAAGCCTTCCAGTTTCCAGTTAATATTGACATCTCAGATAGTCCCTAAAGGCAAAATTTAATACAAAAGTTCTGTGAAGACAGGTCCAATAGAAATGTCTGAGTTACAGCCCCATGAGTGGTTATGCTCCTTGGTCATATGTCTTTCTAATAATCACACATCCCTCTCTTATGTAGGATAACGATGCGTAGAATTAAATACGACCATCATCTCTGGAAACTGTACAGTGAGATAATGTGTTTCCTTCAATGTGCTGGAATCTCTTGGTTCCAGTTACCATGAACTTTGTGTTCCCTTTGGCATAGTTTCTTTACCAATTTCTTTTTATTTTACTAATCTTATTTTATGAAACTATCTCATCTCTGTGTAACATTTTAAGTCCTTTTGAGAGCAAAGCGATGGCTCTTTGGAAGAAGTCATAAAACCTAACTTGTAGTCTGAGGCACCAGAGAGTCATGACCCCTGCCTTTGTTCCACTGACACAGTGCCCTTCTTTTGCTAGTAGGACCAACATGACACTCCTAGTCTCTCTTGATGGATAGCTCACTAACTTTCTAAGTCTCTTTCCAATGGCTCTAACACAGGTGCCCATGAAGATGGTCAACATGTATTGGACCAAGAAGAGATCTGGAACAACTACGAAAAGGCACATAGAAGTTAGCCAAGAATAAAAAAATAAATAAAAGATAAACATCATCCACAGTAAAAGGGAATAGAAAGCACAAAAAATTTGGAGACAGAAATTGTCTGGTAAGTGTCATGTCATGGATAGAGGCGTGGCGGGACAAAAGAATGAGATCTATGCAGGGGTCACATCTTTAAAGGGTTCGCTATTTGGGCTTTTAGCCTGTAAGCAATGAGGAAAAGGTGATGGATTTTAAGTAGAGGAATAACTAAATCATATTAACATTTTAGAAAAAATGACTTAGGATATGAAAGACCTATATTTTAGGATAGGGAAACAAGGTTATCCAAGTAAGATTTAGTGGAGGCCCAAAATAAGATAACATCAATGAGATGCTGAGTAAATTCCAGAATTTTTTTTTACATGAAATTGACAAAACTTGGTAGCTTTATTGATGGGGAGGGCATAAATATGACTTCAGGATTAGACTCACATTGTTTAGACTCAACTTGGTGATTTCACACAAAATAGGTGGATAGCGTTGAGCAGAGGGTGAATGAAATGAAGGTATTGAGTACAGATTGAGATGTCCAGGATATCTTCATGGAGAATGGTAGTCATTGGACTTATGGCTGTGATCACCTTTCTACCAAAAATATTTATATGCACTAAAAAGCTGGAGAAATACCTTTAAAGAGAGAAGATAACAGTTAAGAATGATATACACAAAGATACTAAGTTACAAGATACTAAGATACTAAGTCACTCCATGTCAGTATTCTTTTTGTTCATCTCTACTTTCTTATTTTTTCCATAACGATGTTTTTTTTAAAAAGTTTCAAATTGTGAAGATAAAAATATGTCATACCCTAATGTAAAGAAAGTGACCTGAGAATACCAAGCACAAAGTATTGGAAGCCATCATGATTGTGCCATTGGTGACTCAGAGTGTTCAGGGCAAGATAGGAGCTGGGAATAGATCTCTGAGCAACAAGAAGGGACTCAGCAGTAATAAGCCCCTTAAGGAAGGACCAACGTAGTATCCCAGAAGCCCATGATCCTGAACATTTCAATATTCTATCTCCTGGGTTCATGGCAATAGGACAAGTTTTAATTCATATTTCAACTCCATCCCACTGGCACTCTCCATCTCTTAGCCAGAACCTACAGAGTATGGGATAAGTAATGTTTAGAAACGTGATTCTATTTCCCTCTTGGCTTTTCCATCACCTGGACTGCTATGGGATAGGCTGTTTGTGACATTTTCTGTTTAGAATATAATTAGAAAGGGTTCGCAGAGCTCATAAGTGAAACTCCCCACTACTTGGGAGACTCATTCTCCCTCGGAGAGATCATTTAATAAAGTATAAGATAAGCTTTTGTCTCAATTTTGTCTGTGACTGGTAAGACACAAGAGCATCAAAACAGAGTTTCAGAGGGAAGAGGGCTGGCACTGTGGCACAGCAGGTTAAGCCTCCTTCTGCAACACCAGCGTCCCATGTGGGCACCAGTTCGAGCCCTGGCTGCTCCAATTCCATCCTTGCTAATGTACCCAGGAAAGCAGCAGAAAATGATCCAAGTGTTTGGGTCCCTGCACCTATGTGGGAGACCCAGATGAAGCTCCCTGCTCTTGGCTTCGGCCTGGCCACGCCCCAGTCATTGTGGCCATCTGGGGAGTGAATCAGTGGATGGAAGATCTCTGTGCCTCTCTCTCTGTAACTGACTTTAAAATAAATCTTTAAAAACAAAAACAAAGAGGGAAGAGTCCTCTTATAGCCATATTAAAAATATCCATTGCACAAGCAGCCACAACCAAAGAAATACCATGAATCCAATCAGCGATATTGATAACCATTTAGCTGTACCTTCCACAAATTGATCCCATCCACAGCAGATTATACAGGACTATAAAAATTTCATTCAATATGAAAACTCCATAAATATCTCATCCACGTACGGATGAGGCTGAAAAAGGACATGAAAAATGTACACAAGATTTCTGGGATTGTTAAATTTATACCTTTTCACCCATAAAATATCTTTACTGTTGTAGTGTTGGTTCAATAAAGATTTAAACATCCAGAGAGAGAGAGAACAATTGAAGAAGTGGTAGCAGAAGAGAGGGTAACTACACCTGGTGAATCTGAGCTCCTGGGAGGTAGGAATGTCTGGGAAGGGCATCTGAACTACCATGTGCAGAATGTAGCTCAAAGAACTAAAGTGAAGCCGAATAGAGGAAATAAAAAATATTTTTTCCTAAGGCCAGGAAGTTATTCCCATACATTCACAGGCTCAGCAACTGTTAAGCTTAGTAAAGTTCTCCATGGAATATTTCCCACTAGTAAAAGGGAACTTCCTTCCCAGAGCATGGGAAATGAACTTAGTTCTATTGAAGCCATGAATGCCCAGGGCCCACGAAGGAGGACAGATGATCTCAGAGAACTCGTGGTGAAGTTCAGAGTGAAATGAGCCTTGAGGCTTTCTCCTTCCTTTGTCCAATGGAGACTGCTTAACTTGTATGACAAGAGAAAAATCACCCCGGTTGGAGGTAGATCATTACCAACTGATTGTCCAAAAGTCAAGAACACACCAGCTACAGGGCCAAGTGGAACCTCATGTGTGAAGACATAACAGAAGCCAACCATGCCACTGCCCATACAGTTTTGTCCAGAGAAAGAGCCTCAGAAAAATGATACTGTGGAATCAGTTGAGACACGGGCCAAAATAAAAGGTAATTTCAACATCTTGGGGCCAGTGGGCTGGATCAAGCTTTCTAAGAAAATGGTGAAGCAGAGAGATTTTTGGCATTCATAGTGGGATGGATGAAGTCATCCCATTCTGATGGACTGTGATGATCCAACTGTGCCTGAGGGTTTACAGAGCCTATCATGCCTCCAACAACTGCTCTTTGATGGGTTTTCTTCCAACACTGCATGTGTCAGGTGCTCGTGTCTGATACTCAAGCTTCAGCTAAGCAGAGAATAAAGCGCTTCTGCTGCCTCTTTTGAGTCAGTCACTACCAGCGGCCACCTGGGGAAGAAAACAGGGAAATAAACTATAACCCAAGTCCAGCCCTTCATTTTGCAGAGGATGAAACCAAGCATCAGTGACTGGAAGCTCTAAAGATTGCAAACAAGAGTGTGGGTAGCCTAAGAAGTGGTTTCTCTTTCACAGTGAGAACTCATTGGAGAATTCTAGCCAGTGGTGATAGATGCCATTGTGATTCTCACTGACAGCTCCATGTTTCCTGACAAAAGCATAGGTTTTTGTAGGGAATATATACAAAGGATGGATGGGTATTGGGCCCCGCCTTAAGACTGCATGAGATCAATATTCTCTTGGGAGAAAGGACTTCACTGAAGACTTAGTTTGTGAGTAGATGCCTGGGAGAGTGCCAGGATAAGTGGAAAAAGTAGAAATAGATAGGCAAGAGAAAAGAATGAGACTGTAATAGATAATGAGAAACCCAAGAATACAAGACACTTGCTATAAAAACGAGTAGAACAGTGAAAATTGCCTGAGTTAAAACAAGTGATCTACAGTTGATGGTTGGAGAAACTGGAGAGGTAATAGAGGAAGACGTTGTCTTGGTACTAGAATGAAACAAATTGAAGAGCACTCTGCTGAATCTGACAAAGGCATTATAGGCAGGTAGAGCAGTAGTAACACCAAGCTTTCCAAGAATACCAGGCTTTCCAAAAAGAGTGCCTCGGGTTTTTAGGCCAGAGACTCCCATAATTAAAGGTTGAAGATAGAGAGTGGTAGAGAAATGACCCATCTCCTCAACAATCTCAAATTCTAAGACAGGAGGAGGATCACCAGAGATAAAGTCCCCAAGAGAAATTACCTACGTAGTACCTAATCCATATTAGGCACTCAAAAAATATGAGCATTTTATAGGTACACATAAGTAGAGCTCAGGGACCAGCTATTTTTTTCCTCAGAAAAGGTGGAGAGAGGAAGAGGATGCCTGCACTCTCCAGGGAGTTTGGAATACACCTAGAATTCAAACCCAAAAGAGAAGAGGCTTTTATTTTCTGGTCCTGCTTTTCAGGTATGGCCTCTGCTAATCCTTTCTAATTATATTCCAGGAGGAAAAGACACAGAGATAAATCATAGCTCAGTTGAATCAAGACGATGCAGGGTAGTGTGGCCTACAATAAATCAAGTTAATTTACACAGACACTATCATAGATTTCCCTCCATAGAGAGAATAAGGCTCCATCACAAACTTCCTTAAAAGCAGTAAGCCCACAGAGAAAGGAAGACATCAAGGTAGGAGCATGTAGGAAAACGCTTCCTTGACCCTGGGTGGCCACAAAAGCCAGAACCTCCTGAATGCCTGGTCACCCTGTCCTTAATGATCGTTCGTGCCTTAGGAACTCCTACATACAGTGAGGATTTTTCTTGCTCTCCAGCATGCTCCTTCAAGTGACAAACCAGATGGGCTAGAAAGAAGGGACCCATCAAGATCAAGACCTAAATGTGACCAGGAGGGCAGGACCCCAGTGCCATGCAGTGACCACTGTTGAGTGTTGGGCCTCTTTGTAGGAGCCTCACCAGAGTAGTCCTTAAGCTGGAGATGACTCTTTCAGAGCATGGCGGCCTGACTTTCCAACCCCCCACTCCTGTCGCCCCAGAATAAGAACATCATAGGATCCAATCTGTTATACAGATATTGAAACACCTCCATATCCAGGCCACCCATCATGAGAAGAAGTGAAAAGATATGGAGGTCAGATTCTTGAACTGAGGAGAAGCACATCTTCTCCTTGAAACCACTCCCTCGCCACAGCCACCCCATCTATGCCTGCTGCCAAGCCCGGGGCAGCCCCCCTTAACAAGAGCAAGAAGAGAGGATCCCAGCGACAGCTGGAAAGCTTCACAGTGGTTCCTGCACCGCCAGGTTCACAGACCGGGAAGACCTAGCAGGCAGACACTCCAGTGCCGTTTCCTTCAGTGTTCAGGTCAGCTATCAGCAGGAACAACCCACCTGCCATAATACTCAGAACCTAGGATTCGCTTATGACTCCAGACAATATACTCAAAATAAGTTAAATGAGGAAACATCTCACAAATAGCTCGGAAACATCTTTCTCTGCAGAGACTTTTCCTATTTCTCACTGTTATCAGTACTAAAGAAATACAGTGAGGTTACCAGCACAAAGGAGATAGATAATGATGAGGTGGGACATTGCTCAAGGGGTGTTGATTCCCTTTAGTAAATTGTTCGCACTGACCCTGAGGAAATGCTCATAAAGAATGTGAAATGGAAGCATAAAGCCAACTCCTCCTCCCCTTACTGGCTGACACTTTCATGTTCCCAATTTAAGGATCCCACATTGAGAGTACATAAAGGCAATGATGGGAAATCCAAAGCTAGAGGAGATAAAGACGAGGAATACACTCTTCACTTACATGAAGAGACCCCTGAAGTTAGAGGATATAAGAAGTGGGGCAGGAATTCTTGGTTCTGCATGGCAGAAGTAGGGAGCCAGTGTTGAGATGTCCATGCTATCCATTCTTCAGCCTGGTGACTTACAAATATTAATCAGGCATGATATTTGAATTGTTAATATTTTGGAGTTCACAATGGTCCTTCCTTTCCTTAGGAACCAAGACAGTGGTGGTTTTTGGTCTTGGTTCTCTGTGGAGTGCAGAATGTAGACAGAAGCCAAAGCCAGAAGGAAAGAACAAAATGTTTTCTTTGACTTTTACTGCTTCTCAGATTATGACTTCTGCAAATCCTTTCCAGTTACATTTCAAGAGACTGATATTCCAAGAGAAAAAGACTCAGAGATAAATCATAAATCATGAGGCAGGCTTAGAGAGCAGCCATTTAACCTAATGGTTAAGACTCACATCCCACATTAGAGTACCTGGGTTCAATACCTGGCTCTCACTCATCATTCCAACCTCCATGAAGACCCTGGGAGGCAGCAGGTAGTGATGGCTCATCGGGTTCCTGCCACCCATATGAGAGACCTGGATTGTACTCCTGCCTCTCAGCTTCAGCCTTGAACCAGTTCTGGCCATTATGGGCATCTGAGGAGTGAACCAGAATGTGGGAGCTCTCTTTATATATCCATTGATATATCTTTTTCTCTTTCTGCTCCTCAAATAGTTTTTTAAAAATGATGCAAGGTGGTATAGGCTAGAATATGTCAAATTTACAAGAACACTACCATAGATTTGCTCCCTTAAAACAGAAAGTCATCACAAATTTATTTAAAAGTAGTGAGCCCCACAAGGAAGACGAAGACATGAAGAGTGTCTAGGGAAACACTGCCCTGACTCAGGCTGGCCATGGGAGCCAGAACTTCCTGACTGCCTGGGCACCCTGGACATTCATCTGCCCTGCATGCTGCTCCTAATGGTCTTCTGTGCTGAAAGCATTCCTGCTGTCCTTCTAGCACATGGTCAGTAAAGGCTTTGCTGCTGTTGGTAACCCTCTCCATCAAGGCCAAGCCAGTTTGACTGGAAAGAAGGACTCCTCAAGATCAAGACCTAACCATGACTCGGAGGGCCAGAGCCCAGTGCCACATGTTGACCCTCTTTGCATGATCCCCACCATAGTAGTCTCCAAGCTGGTGGTGACTTTGTCAGGGGATAGAGACCTCACTTTCCAGCCTCCCACTCCAGTCACCACAGAATAAGAACATCCCCAATCCCACAACATATGGTCAGACCAATCATACTGGTATCAAAATACTTCCATAGCCAGACCACAACAACAAATGAAAAAAATCTGGAATTCCGGTCTTGGAGTGTGTCCTCTTTTTCCAAGACCATAGGCAATGCTTCCATCCTCACTGCAGGAGAATGATACCAGTGTTGAGAGCGAGAAGAGAGGCTGCACTAAGGATCCCGTCCATGTTCTGGGCATCCAGAACTCACTGGTTAGGGTCACTCATCCTGGGTCCAGGCCCAGGGATTCTCTCTAGGACTTTTTCCTCCATGATTTGTATGATAAGCACAAGACAGCCTGAAAAGGAAATAGTTCACAAGTGGGTCTGGATCCTTCCTCTTTCCTACATCAAGAAAGCAATAGGATGTGATTATGATGAGAAGGGTAATATGGAAAGAGGCCATATTTAGAGGTTTTATTTAGAGTGTTATCCTTTGGTCTGAAATACGAGTCCTATTAACTCCAGGAAGTCAGTCTGATATAACATATCTCATTTTACATAAAAGGGATAGAACTAGCCCACACAAGGTAGGCCTCTGACTGCTAAAGAATACACAGAAGTGGGTGTTTGGCCTAGCAGTTAAGACACTGCTTGGGGCATTCACACCCCATATCAGAGCATCTGGGTTCAAGTTCCAGGTCTGCTCACCTTCTAGCTTCCTGTTAATGCAGCCCTTGGGAGGCGGCAATGATGGATCAAATAGTTGACGAGACTACTCACACTCACAGGCGAGACATGGTTTGTGTTCCTAGTTTCTGGCTTCACGCTAGCCCGGAAACATCTGAGCAGACATTAATACTCAGGGAGTGAACCAGTGGCTGGAAGCTCTTTTATTCTTTCTCTGTGTGTGTGTGTGTGTGTTTCTCTTTCTCCCCACTCCCTCCCTCTTAAATAAATTAGTAAATATTATCTTTTAAAAAAAGAAGCAATACAGAATAAATCTGGGCATTTCAACAGGTGGCAATACTAAGCCCCTATATATTTAGAATTAGGGCTGAAATTTTTCTAACAACTGAATTGTCAACAGAACTTACAACAGCAATGTTTCCTCATATCATCTTGCTTCCCAAATTATGGGATCAATACCAATCTTTATATATAAGGCAAAATAATTTGATGGTAACATTAAGGCCAACTTTAAAGGGACAAAAAAAATTTAATATAACCTTCAGTTCAAGGAGATTTGAGATTTGCTAACTGTATGCTTTCCTTGGAAGATGTTAAGGACGATGGGCTATCCTTATTTATTTAATCTCACTGCTATATTACTAACCAATAGGGGTAACTAGTTCCTGCTTCCCAATTTGCTACTTCTTGGGCTTCTACCTAGTGATTGGCAGCTTTAATAGCAAAAGAAATCTAGGACTACAGACCTACAATAGTGGTCCAATTTACAGAAACAAAAAGGAAACAGGCCTGTTTGTCCCTGAGATAGTGACTCTAAACAGTCATTGGGTACAGTGAAAAATCCTTCATTCAAGTTCCCAAGAATTTAAACTGTCCATTAACAATAGGAGACAAGAAATGCTTCCTCAACCAGCAAGAACAAAGAATGCAAGAGCATTAAGAACAGCAGAGAGAAAAGGGATTAAGTGAAGAGGGTAAGAGGAGAGAAGCAGAAAGATGAGGATCATGTCAAGGAGAAGGAAGGAGAGGAGCAGAGAAGTCATTCTCAGAATTTCTAGAGGAAAGTCTAAATAGGACCATGCCAGCCTCCAAAGAGAAATACTGAGAGTCACAGAGCTGCAGGGGGAAGGGCAGCAAATCAGAATATCAGATATTTACAATACAACATGACCCATCACTTCAGATAGAAGGAGTCTGAGAATAGTGCAAGAAGTAACCCTCTTCAGCTCCAGCCCCCAGCCCCCATTAGGTCTGTAGTCCAGCCAGAGTAAAGCTCTAGCCAACCGGACTCAACCTGGGGACCTCTGTAGAGTCTAACGGAGGCTTTTAAATCTCAAGGATTCAACATGGCTTTAGAAATAATTTGTAGAAGTGCAAATTATGGTAAATGGATTGCAGACAATTTGCTGAAACAAAATTCCCAGATTTGTCCAACCCAGAGGCTTGTTTCTAGAGGGAGGGAGGAGAAGAGAAATGAAAAGAAGGGAGAAGACAAACATAAAGGGAGACTCATTCTCCAGTGGCTACATGGGCTCCTTGTAGGAGTCAAAAGACATGCCAGGTCACCTCCAGACAGATACGAGCCTGCTGACCTTTCTAAGGTTGCATGACAGACCCTCCGCCATAACCCAGCTGATGCTCGCAAATCGAGAATGAAGAGGGAGAATGAAAGGATCTCTTCAGGATGAAGGCAGTAAAACTGGGGGCTTCTCCTTCTACAAGGGGGAATTTTCCTTGCGATAGGAAACCGAATGATAGTGAATGGATGAATGATATTTCTTTCCCAAATTCAAGATCAGGGTGGTTGAAGAAGAAAAGTGAACCGTTACCTGGGAATTACACAGCACAGAGAGGATAGAGCACCATTCTTGACAAAAACGTAGTCCCTCATGGAAGACCCCTTCTCAGTTGGCTCTTGAAGCTGAGCTTAACACCCTAGGAGACTCATGCTGGAGCAAAGGCCTCTTAGTAATAAGGAACTGTCAGGGTAAGGACAATCAGCTTCACCTCTTTTTTGGATAATATGTTGGTGTGTGGTCTCCAGAAACCCACCTACTTGGTAGAGACCTTTCTTTCTGTGGCTATTGGCCAGGATATATACTCCAGCTCAACTGCAGGGATGTGCCCACTGTGTTAAGGCAGCTAGAGCATCATACATCAAGAACTTTCATACATCAAGACTGGTCTACATTTCTTACATTCCCACCACCACCAATTACATCACCCAAAGTAGAAAGCATTTTCTATCTTTGATCCACATGAGAAGTTTCCCCCTACAGACAAAAGAAGTGGGAAGAATTAGGAGCCTGTCTCATGGCATGGCACTTGTACCAGAGGTAGGAGAGGTCCAGAGATTCAATGTTGAATACAAGATCTGGGTTAGGGTCGTCACATAGCCTGGAACTGGTCTGTAAGACGGAGCCCTGATCCACTTGAAACATGTCTTCCTCAAGTGTTTACGTAATTTTCCCCCTCCCTGGCCAGGTTACACTCATAGACACAATAAAAAATACCACTGCCAAGCCTGTCCACTCTTCTGAGAGACTAATCATTGCCTCTAGTTAATGCTTGGGCACACCATGACAGTGCCAGGTGCCGAAAAATCAGCTAACACACAGAATCCATGCCGCCTCTGTCCAGGAATTCAATCAAATTCAAACCCAAAGATTCAGGCTCTGGAATAGCCAAACCCAAGACTGAGCCTCACTAAATTTCCATCTATAGTGGCCACCCCACCCCACCCCCATCATTCCCCTTTGGCTCTGAGAAATTTTGATGACAGAAAGGAATTTGTTTCCACGAAAGGAGGAAGTTACAGTAGTTTTTGGTTCAATATTTCTGGAAGGAATTTGTTAAAGGCAGATCTATTCTAAAAAAATATTGACCAACCATAGCAGTGAGGGTTATGTATAAAGGACTCAAATAAGATAAGTAATCACCAAGAAAGGACTTTGGCCTTGGTCTATTTGCGTTTATGTCCAAGATCTAGACTGCTCGGCCTCTATGGAGCACAGACTATATCTTATTCATGAGCTCCCAGTGGAGTTCTTAAGTTGTTTTAATTAATCTGTTTATGAGTGTGTGTCCAATGGACAAGCCATTAGAAACTGCTTAGAATGAGAGTGTTATGCCAGAAAGGGCCCTGCCATCTTCTGCCTGAGCCTAGTCTGTGAACAGAAGCAGTTTTCAGTGAAAGAACTCCAGAGAAGTTTCTGATTCTTACAGCTTTGGTAGGAAATAGATTCTACCCACAAGTTCAAAGGTTCGGCCTTGGAGTGTAAAAGGAACACAAACCTATTACAATAGCAAAATAACAGAGAAGAGTGGGAGCAGGAAGTAAAGGTGAGGAGGCTGCTATACTTGGGGTGGATTCTAACCTCTGGAAAAAGCCCCTGACTCACCAGTATCCCTGTCCTCCTAGATTCCCAGTGAGTGACATTCCTTGACATGTGACAAGCTTTGTTATTCTTCCAGGAAAGATCAATCTTCTGGGTCAGTTTTTCCTTGTTTAAAACATACCAACATTTGAGTGTTTGACATAAGTCCCGATCCAGGGAACAGGCTGTGATAGGGAAAGATGAGAAAGGTGAGGTGTATGATGCAAAAAGGGAGAGTAGAGAACAGGGAAACTGAGGAAAGGAGAGTCTGGGTGTTTGGACCACACATTTCCCCTCAATTTCACTTAGACAACAAACAAAAGGTCACACAACACATTTCTTACATTTTTAACTTATTGAAACAAAAATCACTAAATATCATGAAAAATTATTACTTTGTAAAACATATATAATCAAAATATCTTTGCAACAAATGACTACTTTGTTTACAAAGTACCATATTCACTTACTAGGGCCCTACTTAGATGCCCATAGGGAATCCTAAGACCTAAAATGTCTGGCTTAACCAGCTTTAATTTCAATCCCATTTCCTCTCACTGCCTCTTGCTCTCTTTTGGACTTCTCTTGGCTCTTAAGCAGCATATCTTTATCTTGCTGCAGAAGCAAAATGAATTTCCTCCTTTCCTTTTGCTAGCCAAACTGTACTGCATAAAGTCCAATTGAGACCCTTTCCTCTCCCTAGACCAACTCAGGCTATCCCAAGTCCATATTTAATCATCCTTCCTCTGATTTCCCCATCTACTTCATTGACACTAGCAAATTTAGAACTGATTTTGACCACTGTTAATCTTCTCTTCAGTTCATGGTTCCCCACTCACAGCAAGGAGCTAGGTTTAAGAGGAGAATGGATATGATCTGTCTTTTCTCAGCCTGTTTAAGTTGTGCTCTGAGTCAGTTAAAATGCTTTATCAGGCACAGAACCCACAGTTGCATTTATAGAAAACAAGGCATTCCCCTGGTTGTGTTGATAGAGATGGAACTCAAAGACTCCTTTGTCTTTAACAGAGGTGACAAATATCTGCAAAAACATGTTCATTACAAGTCCCACTAACTCCCCCGGGACCATGAAACCCAAAAACAGGTACATGAAACCAAAAGAGATCAAGTCAATGAGCAAAGTCAAAGTCACTAGGTATATTCCACATGTTAGAGAAATAGACACACTCAAAACAAATGTTGGCTTTTGTCCCCTCCACATTCTTAGGAAGTAAGTACTCTTCTCTAGCCCATAATTTTTTTTATTTAATTAGCTTTGCCATAGGTTCTAAAGCTGGAGAGGATTGGCAGCATGCTTTAGTACCCAGCACCCATTTCTTAAGATAATTGGTCTCCAAAACTATTACTGGGAGGACCTAGAACCCACATTTAACTGTATTGCATTATTGGTCTCCTATCAACAAGAAAAACTAAACCATTCCAATCTTATTCCCAGGGAGAAATCTGTTAAAATTTCTAATCCACAATGTCAACCAAAGGACAATGGTGTCCAGCTTTCTGTGAAGTTATTTTTAATAGTGTAAAGTCTTCAAAATGATGCCACTTAACCTGCATCCAACCCTTTAACCTGTCCCCAAATAGATCCATGGTCCACCTTTGCTATATTGCCAGCTATCCTGTGGGCAAAAATTTGCCTTGGATTTTAAAACTGGGAAGTTCTAAACTCTGTAATTATACTGCCCCACCACCATCCTAGATAGCAAATGTAGTCATTTTTCAACTTATTTGAATTCAATACAGTTTTGTTTTGAATTTTAGTAAATTATTAAAATCTGCTTAACTTATCCACCAGAAAAATGATAATATACATTATGTGCGCTTAAAAGGGTGATCTTTGCTTGCCCTGGTCTCCACAGCAGGAGAGCTGTACAGGTCCACTGGTCCTAAGTCAGAAACCACATGGACCCATTGATTAGCCTATCTTCCTCTGCAGCATGACCACTACTACTTCCAACAAAGCAGAAGTGATTTTTATATCTCAGTATCTTGAAAGGGTAAAGTCAAAGACCTACTTCAAGAGGGCCTTAGAAACCAATTCTTTCTTCAACCAAGCTTTTGCCCTTTAAAACAAAAATATGCTCCACGTTATACCATGATATAAAATGAAAAGACATAAAGCTTACATTGGAATTTGTGCCTTCATGCAACCTTTTGACAGCCATTCTGCCAAGACAGAAAGGGGCAGGAAATCCTAAGTAGAGACATTGAATATAGCAAAGAACGCTAAAGAAGAGAGACTTATTTATGACAATACTCCCACCCAGATGTGTTGATCCTTTCAGTGGGTGTATTCACTACATGTGTACTTTGTCAACATCAGCAAATTTATAAATTACTTCCTAGATTTATTCAAAATACATCTCTTTACCATAGATATACAAGCTACCAGATAAAATACAAATAAAACAATTAAATTTCATCATTCCCACAACTCTGCTTAAATGCATATAAAGAACATTAGGAAAAAAACATTTCCTAGGGAAAAGCAATCCCAAAAGATCATTTGAAAGGTAATATTCATATAACTATTGTCTAACAAAAAAATGAGGTTAGAGAGAGTATCCAAATGTTGCTATTAAACTAAATTCCTCCCTTGCTCTCCACCTATAAATGAAGTAATGTCTGAAAATATTTCACCCTAATACAGGAGAGGGGCTTTAAATTCTCCTATGCCAATTATTTTGTAGACACGCAACACCTGGAACCCAAATGGGACCCCCCCCCCCACTCTTCTAGTCTCTGGATCAGACACCTTACTACATTATCTTTTTAAGTTCCCAGTTTTCTACCTGTAAGTTTTAACAGTACCATTCATTATCATTTTTATTCCCAATCCTCTCAGAGAAACAGCAAGTCTATCTCGGGTTCACTAGGAGACCAAAAATGAAGGCCAGAAAAATATCACGTGGGAAAGGTGGACTACCTAAACAACATGATACATGTTTGTTTCTTCAAAAAGGCTGATCTTATTCTATTTAACAACATGCATCTCAGAAAATGGAAGACATTTTTCTCTTCTCTTTCTCCCTCTCTCTTGTGTACAATGTGAACCCATGCCCGAGGACATGTGACTTCCACAAAGAGGCACACAGCCCCATCCAAAACCTTAAGCTTATTCCAAAAATAAATTCCCAAACTTAGGGTCAGTTTCTGAGAAAACATCTTTAATAATGCAGAGCCAAGAATAAACTCAACTTAAAAACAGGGATGAAGGCGTAGAAAGCTTCCAAATTAAAGACACTAGAAGAGGTACAGAGGGTCATTCGAAATATGAGCCTTCTCAGACATGGGACTCAGTTAGCTACAGGATGACCTGATAAGGGAAGCAGGAATGCACAGCCGAATCAGCCATGGAAGGAAAACACAATACAGAAATTCCTCAACAGCAGTCAACGGGCAGAGATATACCAAGGCAGGTGAATACAGTTGAGGCCCATTGTTCAGCTGCAGATGACGGAACCAGCAAGGGAGCAGAGCACTGCATCATGGGAGACTGGCAGCCTAGGCAAACATCTGGCAGCAAGGGGGCAGATGCCCAGCAAGGAGATGCCCAGCATCAGGATCCCTGTATTTCAAGAGTTTGAGAAGATCCTAGTGGGCCTTCTGCTAAAGCAAAACATGAAGGTGCCCAAGACACAGGAACAAGCCAACAACCTGTTACTGGGATGTGAATACAAGACTTGGGTAATAGGAAGAATACAGATTTCCCACTACTCACAACTGAAACTGAGCTTGAAACTGAGCTACTAACTCCAAATTCCAGAACAGTAAGTGGACTCTAGGCCTAATTCCTCAAGGCTGAAGGGCAATAAAGGGTGTGCTAAAATAATGACTGCATAGTTAGCAGCACTGTCCATTGCAAAGAGATTGCCAGAGTGCAACCACGACATTGACTAGGATAATCCCTCCCATGCACCCCAATCAACTTTTAAATCTTTATATGTAACAAAAAATTATTTAAACCCTGCTGTGTAAGCTGGTATTCAAGCCTCAGGAAGACACAAATCCTACTCTTGAGACGTGAATGGCCTAATAGAGGGGAGGAGGGGCATCTTGTTCCTGTTGTGTCTCTGATGTAGCCTTTATGATACCATCCGCGTTACTATCCCCACTGCTTCTGAGAGATGAAAATGTTTAGGCTTGATATGGCTTTAGGAAGAGGGAAAGCAAGCCTTAGGTCAGACCCAGCACTGGGCTCCTACCCTTGAATAATCCTTTTGAGATGCTAATGGAATGACACTAACCCCAAAGCTAAGACAGCCATCACTTAGTCATGGCCATCACTGTCTGGAGCAGCTCATGCTCCGTTAGCAAGAAGCATGCCCTAATTTGTCTCCTGGGTAGAAGCTGGAATAGGCTGCCGGGGTCCTTAATGCACAAGCTGATTTTCACTCAGGACACAACAGGCACAACAGACAAGGACTAGGTAAAAAGTAGAGTAATGCACTTGATCACCACATGAGGAACATCAGATCAAAGGGGTCATTTCTTCAAAAAGACAAAGCCATTTGTCAAGTTTAGCCAAGGTCTTAGCACTTGGCTTCTCTCTCAACGTGGAAACTCCTAGTCCTAAAAAGTCCAACTACAGGAAGATGCCTTAGAAAGAAGCCCTTCTCAGCAAAGACCTTGCACCCACTGTCAATATCTGAGCTGGGCAATTGTCACCCCTGGGCCTATCAATGACTTATGGGACATGGCCCTAATCAGTGAGTCCTCCTCCAGGAAGGAGACAGAGGCTTAGGGCTGAAAAACACACTTCACATATATGCTACTCCCAACTTGGCTGTTGAAAACTTCAAGACAGACAGTGAAACACCTGAACTAAATGGTGTAATTTCCAGCTGAAATACCAGAGCAGTAATGCTGTGCAATGGAAGATTAGGGCCTGGTGGAGGACAGGGAAACTGACAGTTCCCCTATTTCCAATACTAACCCAATCTACTAAAACTGCTTGCCTTCTCACTGTGCACATATCTGTGTCATGTAACTTAAAAACTAATGTATATACTAATCTTTCCTTAGTTCTTTATTCTGTAAGTTTAAAAAGGCCAATATCAAACAGAATTTTTAATAAATTTTATTCATTTACATAACTGAAATTTTCTGTCCTTTGCAATTTTTTTAACTTGTCTAATACTTTTTAAATGATCTGATTTAACTGAATGACTGACAGTTGAGGATCATTTGGGGGTTATGGTTCCAACTGTCTCTTTTACTGTTTACCGTCAGTCAAGGGTTCTCTCAACAGGCTCTTGGCCACACATTTATTAGCCAATAAAAAAATGTTCTCTGTACAATGTTATGTTCAAACTCCTCCCAATTCATTTTAGGTTTATTGATTCCTGAACTTGGAGTTGAAAACATTCCTGAAGATTAAAGTTATCATAAAAACTGAAGCAATGCTAAGTTAGAAATCTGGAGCCCTCTCTGTGAATGGCCACTCAAATTCTCTCATGACCCTGGCCTGAACCAAAATCTCTAGTGAAGGAATGGTACCTTGGGTGAGTTTTCTTCTCTCTGCTTTTGTCTCAAAGAAACAGGGCTGTTTCTGTGTGATCCTTAACATCTAATACTATGAAGTCATAAGGTTCATTTCCATGATACTCGTGAAAACATCACTTTAAAACATTGTTTTCAGGGATAACGTCTACATGAAATCTTTCCAAATGTAGGCTAGTTCCTCCATCATTTAGAGGACTACCTGTTCATTTGTTTCAGGGCCTTTGCTATTAGTCCCATGATATGGAACATCCTTTGCCCTGGTCTCCCTCTGGACAAATCCTATTCAGCATTCAAGGTTTCACTTAAGTTCACGTTCTCCCAAAAAAAATTCTGGTCTTCATCAACCATCTCTTCTCCTCTGATCTCCACCCTCAAACACTTTCAAATAGATCGCTAGCAACGAGAGATATCCCATGACATAGCATTAATTGCAAAACAACTGCTGTAAGCACACTAAAACAGCTTGATTGAGAAAGTCTCTTATCCCTGGCAGTGGAGGTAGCATCATGCAAACCAAGTTCATATGGTTTAGGAAAAATGGCCCATCTAGGAATGAATCCCTACTCTGATACTACCTATATGGTCTTAGGAATATGGCTTTACCCCCCCCCCAGAGCCTCATTTTGCAAGGTTAAAATTAGATTGGCATAGCAGTGAAGATGCTGGTATGGGACACCCACATCCCATATGAGAGTACCTGGGTTCACTCCACTTCCCATTCCAGCTTCTGGCTAATACACACTCAGAGAACCAGCAGCTGATGGCTCAAGTATTTGAGTCCCATCCACTCAATGGGAGACCTGGATTGAGTTTCTGGCTCCTGGCTTCAGTTTGGCCTAGGCTCAGCTGTTGTAGGTATTTGGAGAGTAAACAAGTAAATAGGAGCTCTCAAACAAATAAATTTTAATTGGATTACACAGAAGCCCCTTTCCTGAACACTGGAGCTACAAAGATAAATGTGATAAAGTCCCAACCTTGACAAAGCTCACTGTCTCTGGGTAACTCATTTGTAGTAGCCTTAGTTTGTTTGAGGGCAATGTGTAAGTGGCATTTGGGAAGTAGTTAGCAGGAAATAGTAGGACAGAAATTGAAGAGGGAGAAAGTTGAGTCTGATGCTACTTGAGAATTGCACATATGTGCTAAAGGCAGGGAAAGGGTGAGAGCATTAGGAACAAATATGGAAGAAGATTTGAGATCATTCCAAATGGAATAAAATTGCAGAGTTCACTTCATTTTAGATTTAAGAAGATAGAGGAGATTGATGAAGAATCTTGACTCAAACTCCTAGCCAAGGAGAAATGCAAGAAGAAAAAGGAATGGGATAACTGGAGAAGAGCTGGTTTGGGTGGTGGGAGAGATCAATCTTCCACCAAGACCACAGGTGTGTGTCTCACAGACAACAAGCATCTGTCTCAAAGTCAAACAGCTTCTTCTTTCACAGCCCCATTGAGTCATTTCATCTCTCCATCCTTGTCCAGCTGGATTTCATCTACATGAAATTCAGCAATGAGTTGGACAATCCACTAGGTTTGCCAGACCTAAGAAAACTGTGCAACACCAATAAGAAATGCATTCTCCCTTCATGAATCTTATTTATTGGTCCTACTTGACTTTTATGGCTAAGATGACTTCAATTTAAAATAGCCCAAGTTCCTCTTGACCATTCTTCCAAGATTACAAATATCCAACTGTCCTCTGATATTGCCTTGGCAAAGTGAGAGAGCTTGGTCAGTTACAACTGGGGGAGCTGCTTCTGCATTCTAAGCCAGTAACTGCCGCAAGGTCTGGCTAACATCTGCCTCAACCCCCACTAGTCACTAGGCATGCTCACTGCAGCTCACAAAGGTGATCCTTTAATTTATACTTCATGTAGATGAAAAAATAATGTATGCATTTCCCCTGACCTGCAATTCTAGAAACTTATCCAAAGGAAATAATCATAAGTGCATATGATGATTTGATTGCAAACTCATCTGTTAAGGCCTTTTAGACTGGGAGGAGAAAAGAACAAAAAATAGACGGACATTTTGAGTGCAAAACATTAAGGGAATATTTAAATAAATTGCCATATATGCACATAATGGAATATTAGACAGTCAATTAAAAAGTTATAAAGGCATTTTAACAGCATGGAGAAATATTTGAAAGACATTGTAATAAGTTTTAAAAAGTAACAGAAATGCATATGTTTTGTTCTCAGTTTTGCAACATCTATCACATATATTTACATACATATGTATATTTGTATACATGAACACAATTATAAAGACATGAACACATGCTCAGAGACAAATGACCTGGGAAGATATAAATATTGTTTTCTCTTAAGTAGAGAGATTAAATATATTTTTCATTTTCTTCTTTGTACTTTTCTATATTTTCTAATTATCTTTTGAAACTTTTGCAATCAGAAACAAAAAGAATGTTAAAGGGAAATTGGCCATAAAATAGATCATGGTTTGGGAGTAAGAAACTATTAGGGATGACAAGTCTGCTTTAGAACACTTACTTCATAGGGCCAGCGCTGTGGCACAGTGGGTTAAAGCCCTGGCCTGAAGCGCTGGCATCCCATATGGGCTCTGGTTCTAGTCCTGGCTATTCCTCTTCAATCCAGCTCTCTGCTAGGGCCTGGGAAAGCAGTTCCAGATGGCCCAAAGTCCTTGGGTCCCTACACCTGTGAGGGAGACCCAGAAGAAGCTCCTGGCTCCTGTCTTCGGATCACTCAGCTCCGGCCGTTGCAGCCATTCCAGCAGATGGAAGACCTCTCTCTCTCACTGCCTCTACCTCTCTCTGTCACTCTGTCTTTCAAATAAATAAAACAAATCTTTCAAATAAATAAAATAAATATTTTTTAAAAAGAACACTTACTCCTTCAGTACTAAAGGGCTACATTTTTTATTTGTTTGAACCATGAGATGGTCAATCTTTTCACCTCCTGCCACAAGATGCCCGATGGCTCACTCACCCAGTCCTCTCCCCACACATTACCACCTGCCCACATCCACAGAAACACAGACCCCAAGCTACAGATGCCTTCACGGAAACCCTATGTCTTGCTCATCTTGCTGTAAAGCCCTCATTGCCAACAAGTTGCTAGCATTTTGAGACTGAATTTATCAATTTTTAAAATTTATCCTTTGTCCACAAAAAACTACATCTGGATAATTGTAGTTGCACATTTTATGACCCACTCATTCCCTACCTCTACTATCATTTTTCTTGCACCACAATCCCTTAATTTTTTTTTAAATAAACCTCTTTTAACTCCATTTTCCATGAACTATTTTAAAGATTTATTTATTTGAAAGGGAAAGTGACAAAAAAAGAAGAGGCTGTGAGAGAGAGATGTCCTGTCTCTTGATTCACACCCCAAATAGCTTCGACAGCCAGGTCTGGGTTAGGCTGAAGCCAGGAGCCTAGAACTCCGTGTGGGTCTCCCAAGTGAGTGGCAGGGACTCAGCACTTGGGCAGCCAGGTCTGGGTTAGGCTGAAGCCAGGAGCCTAGAACTCCATGTGGGTCTCCCAAGTGAGTGGCAGGGACTCAGCACTTGGGCCATCCTCTGCTGTTTTGCCAGGCACCATAGCAGGAAACTAGACTGGAAGCAGAGCAGCCAGGATGCAAACCAGCCCTTGTATATGGGGTGCTGGCATCACAGAGGTTTCACCAGCTGCATCACAGCAACAGGCCCCTTCTATTCATTTTAATAGCTTCCAGGAAATATCTTTATGTTCTATGGGACAGTCATGATGAAGCGTCTAAGTTGTTTCAAGCTAAGACTCCAAGAGTAGACTTAATCTGAGAAAAGTTTGGGAAATCACTATTTATTCATTCTACGGTTCCCATTTAACTTTTCTGGGCTGAATATTCTCTGCTCTTTAAAAAATGTATTCACTTCTAAACAAGGGCAAGAATTTCATTTTCCTAGGTCACCTAGCCCAATTCAATATTCTTTGTTGTTATGCTCAATTATAAAATGAAAAATTGGAAGAAAACCCAATTTTATTATATAATATAGTCACATGAGCCAGGTTATAAAATGTTAGTCACCATTTCCTTCTGATCATGTTTTCAAGCTTTGTACAAAAGTAGCTTTGCAATACTAAATTTTGTTAGTAGAACAGAGTGTCTGGATTATTTCTTCCTTGAAATATAAGTGAATCTAGTAACTAAGAATTCTTAAAAGGTGAATATCGCATTGAAAGTCATACCACAGGAGCAGAGAACCATAATCTCTTTGATATAGGGCCCCATATTTCAGACATCACTACATATGGTTGGATGAGAATTTTAAAAGAAATAGCTTCTCTTTCTCTCTCTCTCTCTCTCTCTCTCACACACACACACACACACACACACATCTCTTTAGGTAAAGTGAGATTCTTTTCTCATTTGAGGATTAAGTATCGAATGCAAACTTTCAATTGTTTAGCCCATAATTTTCATTAATTACTGTCTGTAACACAGAGTGCTGCTGGGAAATTAAAACATAAAAGCAGTGCACTTTTTTTCCCCTTGTATTTATTGAGCAAGAAAAAGAAATGGAACAATAAGAGATACACTAAGGAAAAGCTCCCAGCTTGTAATATATTAAAGGCATTATTTTAAATGTGCTTCTTCATTCCTCTTGGGCCCGCCCTTTCCCTGAACACAGAATCAACACAGCCTACACGCCGCAAATGTTCTCCAGTTTCACAGCAGCCCTCCACACATCTAGACCTGCTTTTCCACAGCCTTTCTTTTTACATAGCTAAATTCATCAGGGACTCTGGGAGGAAATCATGTCATATTGAGACAATTAAGTTTTGGAATTCTAAAAATAAAACGAAATAAGGATAAATGTGTTGGCAACAGAAGAAGGGTTATTTGGAATATGAGTTTTCAAAGGTTCCTGTCTGAAAGCTATAAACTCTAATTAAAACTGATCTCCACCTAGGATAATCCATCTTTTCCCCCGGTGTTTCAGTTGCACTCTAAAACAGAAGTATAGATTAAATAAATCTGAGTTACGTGAATTAAAGGCATTATATATAATTAACAGCATCTGAAAATGACAAATATATCCTAACCTTCTCCAAAAGTACTCACAGCATTCCCCAAATTCCCCAAATATCACGCCCTTCTAAGCTCACATCATTTTTGCATCTTTGCAGTTACAGCTCACATCTCCCAAGCATCTCCGTCTAGTTTTCCTCCTTGTCAGATGACAAAGTCCCATGACTGATGTTATTTTTTCTCCCTGAGGAAAATATTCATTTTATATATTACTTCAAGCTTTTACACTATCTTTGTGCCCTGAATTTTTTTATCTGAACCTCCAGGTTTCTATTTTCTTTGTCCAATTACTACTTCTCCTTGGCTCTAAGATCTTTCCCAACTCCTCAGGGAAATGTGCCTTTTTCCTGAGCAGCTGCTTGTGCATTTGTTGTTGTCATTTGTTGGTATTGTTGTCCTTTGTTCTGTTTTCCTTGAAGCCTCCTTGTGAAGAGAATATATACAGAATCCAAACTCCCTCTTCGCAGATCACGCAAAGGTAATACAACGAATTCTTGAGAGTCTGAAAGATCTGGATTCAGAACACAGCTTTATGAGTAGGCAAATTAAATCGCCTCCCTTAACCTCAATACCCTCATTTGTAAAATGGGGATTCCAGTAACTACTTCCTAGTGTTGTTGCCAGGATTTGACGGGAGGACATGTGCAAAGACGCCAGGATGCCAGAACACTTCCAGGCATCCCGTAAGTGCTCCCTCTTCCCCTCTATTAATTCTCTTTTTGTTCTCATTAAATGTTAAATCAAGTATTATTTCTTTTGACTACAGATTTCAAGTAACTCATACTTCCTGTAACTCTCTTGAGATTTCTTGGCCTGTACCCTCTGCCTCCCCTAACTTCATCATTTATATATACTGCATACAGGTTTTACATCTATCTTAATTGCTGGTTAAGACATAAGATCTTACTCTATCCCTGCTAGAAAACATTCAAGAAACAGTAAAGAAACACCATCATGGTTTCTGAGTTTTGATTGTTGTCTTCTTTTTCTTCATTTCCAGAAGTCTGGCTAACTGAAATCATTTCAAACTTGAGTTCAGCACTTTTCCTGAGCAAGGTAATCAGTATTTACCAACACCAATTTGGCATACCCCTGCACAAATGTGATATTCAATATAAAAGTGGGTTACAAGAAGCAAATAATCAGAAATTGTAATAAAGTAGAAGAGGGGAAAAATTCTAATAGAGTTCAGGACCACAAATGAGCTGTCCAAATCTATTGTTTATACATGGGCTTAATTTCACCATAATTGCTTGCTCAGCTTAACATAAATCCAGGGGCAGTGTGGGAAAAGGGTGGAGGGAGCCACTTTCCCATGAAGAAATATAAACTGGAATTCAGAGATACAGTAAAAAAAAAAAAAGTTCAACTCTCATCTGACTACATGAGCAAAATTATTTCACTAATGTTCTTTCTGATGTATGTTTTCTCCTTTGTGACAGCTGTAGACAAAATCCACAAAAACTAAAAGGTATCTTTTGCAGCAGAACAAAACAAGCAGTTTGCTCTTCATAACAGGTTGAGAAATGGTGGCTGAATCACTGGTGTCATCAAAGACAGAATATTGCTGGGTTTGCCAGTCTGCCCCACACACTATCCCTCTTATTTGGATGTAACCAGTGTACTCACAGGCCTCTCCAGAGACAGCAGGGAACATGCAGCTTCTGTCTGAACAGTGCTGTGTATCTCTTTACTTCAGATCTTTGAGTTTCTCTCATTTCAGGTCATACAAATGTGACCCAGTGTGACAGGCATTCAAAACGGACGCTGGACATTATCCTCACCACACCCTGCCCTCCCCATTCCCCCACCCACCTTATAATAGCCCTCTAACTATAAAAAAGAAAAAAGAAAGTTGAGTAGTACACTTCTAATCCTGTGTTCCTTGAGTCTACATTTTCTTAGAGTGCAAACAGGATGCCTTGGACTACTGATATGCTTTCCCAGCTGCCAATGCACAGTGGCATCCTCGGGGGGAGGAGTAAGGTCCCTGTTTCCTTGTGGAGCAGCCCCTCCCTCAGATGCTGTAGCTAAACATCCTTTGTCACTGCGAGCCGCAGCCCAGCTACAGTTTGGGCTACCAGATTGGGTTTTGCCCTATTGGTTGTAGAGAAGCAGCATGTTTCTTCTCCATCCAGCTCTTTAAAGACTTGAACTTTCCTCTTAGGTTTCTATTGTTGTTAAATTTAACATCACTGGGGCCAGCGCTGTGGCGTAGTGGGAAAAGCTGCTGCCTGCAGTACCAGCATCCCGTATGGGCACCGGTCCTAGTCCTGGCTGCTCCACTTTCGATCCAGCTCTCTGCTATGGCCTGGGATAGCAGTGGAAGATGGCCCAAGTCCTTAGGCCTCTGCGCATGTGTGGGAGACCTGGAGGAAGATCCTGGTTCCTGGCTTTGGATCAGTGCAGCTCCAGCCATTGTGGCCAATTGCAGAGCGAACCAGCAGATGGAAGACGTCACTCTCACTCTCTCTCTCTCTCTCTCTCTCCCTCCCTCCCTCCCTCTCTCCATCTTTCTCTCTCTCTCTCTCTCTCTCCCTCCCTCCCTCCCTCCCTCCATCTTTCTCTCTCTCTCTCTCTCTCTCCTCTCTGTGTGTAACTGACTTTCAAATAAGTAAATAAATAAATCTTTAAAAAAAATTACACCGTCAATCTTTATAGCCAACACATTCAGAAGACATGAACCTTCTGCACCACAAAAATATTACATTGATTCCTTGAGTAATCCCAAGGAAATCTATATTTGGGAGATAAACAGCCCTAATCCTTTCTATCCTATAAATATTGCTTCCAGTGCAAGCTGAAATACAGACTCATTTGTGGATTTCCAACAAAAGAATCAGCTTTTGTAGAGCTGAGTTTTATCCCAATTACCAGATCTCCTTAAAGAGAGCTTCCTGACCTGAACAACCACACTTCGCATACATAAAGGTATTTCTTAAGTCAGATACATCCACAGGTTGATAACCGTTGAGTTAGATTCCTAAGTGGAGTCCATAAAGAATTCACTGTGGAAGAAGGCCTAGATCTAACAAAGATGAACTTAAACCACAGAGCTATATCTTCAATGCAACTGTTGTAAATTAATGGTTTCCCACCACAAATGATCAATTTTATTGAGTGGCATCATAGATTCTAAAGCCAGATGTGCTATGTATTCAGGTGATAACAGAAGATGAATGTTTTCTGCATGTATCTTCCTGAATTTGCTCTTTATGAAATATGGGACAACTTTTCCCTTTGCTTTTGAGCTTATCAAAACCAAAACCAAAATACATAATCCATTCTTTACATGAAGCACATTCTGAATTCACTGAATTTTTTTCTATATTATAAATGCCAGGCTTTACATTTCGTATTCTCTAAGTCAAGATTCTTTGTAGTCTGACCTAAGCTATAAAGGAGATAAAACCGAGATTTCAGATACTGACTTAACACTGCTAAAAGGGATGGGGGTGGGGAGGTACTTGCTTCTCGAAAACAATTTGGTGCCTTAATTTTCCACAAAGTTCCCATCAGATGTTATCAAATTCAACACACTGCACAGATGGGAAAGACTGACTATTGAAACAATTAACTATTGTGAGTCATTTCCTCAATCTGCTTTTGTTGTAGCCAATATGTCAAGTGGTGACAGACACTGTTAAATTTCACAAGCTCTCCTGTCTTCTTGGAAACAGCATAACACAATTGACATAGCTCAGCTGGATAAATCTGCCAGACTAATGGTGGGGCCTCTCTCCTGTTGATTTTCAGTGCCAAAACCCAAAGATACTATGTAGAGCCCATTCAACAAGAAGAATACAAAGTCCATTTTATTCTGTCTGAAGACTCCTGCCTGATCACTTGCTGGCTCCTAGAATCCCTTTGTATTGAGGCTAACATGAACAAAATAAAAATTTTTTATTCAGTCTCCACAGTCTCAGAAAAAGACCATTATGGGGCATGAGTTGTGAGTTTCAGCTCTCAGCGACCTGGTGGACCACTCACTACTTTAAACAACTTTCAGATGATCAAGAGCTACTGTTCCAAATAAAACTAAACCAGACCAGTCTTGGATATATAACTGTACTACTCACGCGCATCATGTCATTTGCATGTCTAAAGATGAGGAAGGTAAAAGCCATGAGGTTTCTGTCGCATGATGGTCTTATTCCAAACAGGAAAAAAACTCCTGGGCAGCCTCTCCAACACAATCTTCCAACTCACTAACCAGTCCCTTAACACTCCCATCGTGTGCATGGCACACAGTCTACTACCTTCTAGAACGCATTTCTAACCAACTCTGGAAGAAAGCACAACAACTCCTCAGGCACTCAGGTTAGCCAGGAGCCAGGCCAAGGCCCACTCTCCAAGAACAGAGACGGGTTAGAGGATCTGACCCAGCTGCAGCAGCCAGCTCCAGGCGGATGACGAATTACCATTGCAGACATACAACAGCAACACCCAAGCCAAGATTGGACAGTGAACCTAACAGCTGGCATGCCAGAAAAAAATCAATAGCAGGGATACTGGAACTCATCAGAGAGACTACACAAACACAGCAAGAAAAAAAAAAATCACACAATCACACTGACTGGTCTCACTTAAAATTCATGACCACTGCTCTCAAATGGGTCTTTAATGTTCCTGGGAATCATACTACAATTCTCTAGCTTATTTTCTCACCCACTCCCATAGATGTTTTTTCACAACTCCCCACTTCTCAAACTTCTCCAATTACACCTGTCCCCTCCATTCAGATGACTTCCTTTCCCTTTCATTAAAAAAAGTGAAGCAACGAAAAAAGAATCTGCACAGATTTCTACCACCCTCTCTACCTACCCACCAACATCCGTATTCAGATAGCCTGGTTGTCCACATGCAAACATACTCTCCAAACACCTGTCAAAGCTAATCCTCTTCTCTGAGCACTTTTTTGATCTTTTGTTGTTTGGAGGCAAAATGGACTGAAAAACAGTTTGTGTACACCCAAAATACATATTTAGATCTTAACCCCCATTATGGTGATATTAAGAGGTGCAGCCTTTGGGAATTCACTAGGTTGTGAGAAGAGCCCTCATGAATGATATTAATATCCTCGTAAAAGAAGCCTCAGAAAACCCTCTCCCTCTCTTTCTACCACACGAGGATATAGCAAGATGGGCATCTACATCACAGAAGTGGGCCCTCCCCAGACCCCAAGCATGTCAACACTCTAATCTCCAACTTCCAGCCTCCAAAACTGAGAAAAATGAATTTCTGTGGTTTATATGCCACCAGGTCTACAGTACCTTGTTACAGCAGCCTGAACTGACTCAATCACGAAGGTATGTATCCATCAACTCACCAGCCCCCTTCTCTACCATCAAATCCCCCTTTCCACTGGGCCTTTCCCTCTTCATACAAACGTGGTATTAACTCTCCTATCTTAAAAGAAAATCTCCTATGTGTATATGTACACACACACAATTCTAGAGATTAACAGATCTTTAGAGAGCATCAGCTCATGGATCTCAAGCCCGAATGCACGTTAGAATCTCCTGGGGAGCTCTAACAGGAACAGCAGTGCCAAGGCTCCTGTTTTGCAAGAGGTTCTGATTCAGCTTGTCTGGGGTGTGATCCGGACATGGGTATTTTGTGCATTTCACATGATTCCAATATGCATCCAAAGTTGAGAAGCACTCGTTTAGCCTATAATTCTTGTTAAATGAAGTAACAAAAGTCCAGAGAGGTAAAGATAATTCATCACACTGCAGTGACAGAGCCAAGAAAAAAACCAGTACAGCTGATTCCCAGTTCAGTTCTCTTTTGTCAACATCAGACAACATGTGTCTCTGCCCCTCTCTCTCTCTTTCTCTCTCTCTCTTGCTCTCTCTCTGCCACACACACACACACACACACACTTATTACCAAAGAGCTCTGAATATCTCCAATAGGAATTTCTCATCTCCACCAAGGATCCTGGCCTGTTCGTCTTCGGTCACAACAGGCGACCCTGAAACCAGGATGCTGAGAAGGTGAGTGTCACAAGGGACATGAAGGAAACTCTGCCCTGGTACCCACAGCAGATGTTCCCGAAGTTTTGAGATGGTGAGGGCCCTGGGGGAAGGAGCCGAGGAGCAGCATGAGGTACAGTGTGATAAATGAAGCCGTCTCTTTCCTATTACAGGAACATAGCAACTTTCAAGAAACAAATCAGAAACCTAAAGTGATTAATTGTGTGGTCTGCAATGAGCCTGTTGTGTTTGTGAATCCCTTTGCTCGGCAGACCAGACGTACTCGTTGCAGAGAAACACCTGGGTATGATGGACCACGTGACTTTCACAGTAGCCCAGTCAAAAAGGATGAAGAGTGGTTTTGTTCACAGGGAGAACATAGGAAGGGAACCAAAGCTAGTGACAAAATTAGAATGGTGGAATAAAAACAAAAGCATCCCTTTAACATCAAGCCACGCCTCTGGCTTTGCTTCCTCTTTAACCTATCTGACATCAATGAGGAACAAAATACTCCAGTCTTGCCTGTCCCCAACCATTAATTCAACTGAGTTGGCAAAGTTCTCCAGAAGGAAGTTGTAGCTAAGCATTCGCAGTGACTTGCATAGCAGTTGAGCTCACGGGCTCCTGAATCCAAATATCATGTTTCCCGCTTACTATCCATGTGATACTGAACAAGCTATCTAATGATTCTGTGCTTCTCCATTGATCCCACTTATAAAATAAGGCTAGTAACACCTACCTTGTATTTCTGTGATGACTAAATGCAACGCGGATGTAACGTATCTGCAACAAATAGCAGTTATTGTTGCTCAGCAAGATAGCAAGGGAGATGTCTGTTGTTTTTCCTTAAGATGTTACAAGCACTTTAACAATACTGTTTGCAGACAGATGAGTATGTCAGTTACCCATAGTCACTGACCCTGCCTTTAAGAAGATGAGGTACGCTAATATTTAGTTAGCTGATTTTGTTGAAATTTAGATGCCGCATGGGTTGGTAGGAAGACCTTGATTCAAATACCAGCTCTATTGTTTATTAATTCTAAGCCTTGAAAAAGTTATTTACTCCCCCTATGCTTCATCTACTTTTAAAAAATTGGAAGAAAAATATCTCACTTTGAAGGTTGTTACAAGAATTAAATGACATCAGGTAAATTCCTATTATATAATAAGTATCCATAATAAAGGATAATTGACATTACAGCACATATATATTTTCAGGTAATTTTGTTTTCTGTTTTCACTAATTCAGAACAGCATTTCTCCAGATTGGCTTGAATTCATTATGTTTTGCCATATTGTTCTCCAAGTGAAACTAGATGGCAAGTGACCATCTCAGAGCAGCTCTGGGGGACAGCATTATGTAAAACAGATACACTGGCCGGCGCCGTGGCTCACTAAGCTAATCCTCCGCCTTGCAGCGCCAGCACACCGGGTTCTAGTCCTGGTCGGGGCGCCGGATTCTGTCCCGGTTGTCCCTCTTCCAGGCCAGCTCTCTGCTGTGGCCCGGGAGTGCAGTGGAGGATGCCCCAAGTGCTTGGGCCCTGCACCCCATGGGAGACCAGGATAAGTACCTGGCTCCTGCCATCGGATCAGCGTGGTGCGCCGGTCGCAGTGCGTCGGTCGCAGTGCACTGGCCACGGCGGCCATTGGAGGGTGAACCAACGGCAAAAGGAAGACCTTTCTCTCTGTCTCTCTCTCTCACTGTCCACTCTGCCTGTCAAAAAAACAAACAAACAAACAAAGAAACAAAAAACCCAGATACACTGTAGATGCAGCTCTTCTAAAAATATCCAGGAAGAAAATCTGAAATCTCTTCTAGTCACACCTCAAACCCAGAGAGGGAGGAAGCTCTCACATTTCTCTTCTCTATGGGAAAACAATTGGGTTTAGCTAAATTGAAATCAAGGAAGAAAAAAAAAAGGCAGAGAGCTATGTAAAACAAACTATATACAGGTATGCCTGGATTTCAAAAATCTGGGGGCATCAAAATAAACATCTTGTAATTCTATTTTTCACAAACTTTTTCAGTTTATTTATTTAAAAGGCAGAATGATAGAGTGGGGGAGAGAGAGAAGGAGGGAGGGAGGGATTACCCATAGCAGCTGAAGCTGGGCCAGGTTCATGTCAAACCCAGGTCTCCTATATGGTTTTTAAGGACCCAGACGCTTGGGCCATCATCTGCTACCTCCCCAGGGCAATAGCAGGAAGCTAGACTGGAAGCAGAGTAGCTAGAACCCAAACCAGACACTCCCGTATGGAATGCAAGCATCCAAAGCAAGGACCTAATCCACTGCCTCACAACACCCACCCTCCACAAATTTTTTGAAATATCCCTTTACGTCAAGTGTTTCCAAATATGTGGGAGGAACACTGGTGAGGCTGGTGCAGTGACATACCTGTAAAGCCGTCAGCAAAGCAGTATAGCAGCGCAAGCATCCCATATGGGCTCTGGTGTAAGTCCCAGCAGCTCCACTTCTGATTCAGCTCCCTGCTAGTGCATCCGGGAAAACAGTGAAAGATGGCCCAACTTCTTGGGCCCCTACACCCACGCAGGAAACTTGAAAAAAGTGCTGGCTCCTGGCTTTGGACTAGCCAAACCCCCAGGGTTTTTGCTGCCATTTAGGGAGTGAATCAGCCAATGGAAGGTCTCTCTCTTTCTCTCTCTCTCTCTCTCTCTCTCTCTCTCTTTCTGTCTCTCCTTCTCTATAATTCTGACTTATAAATTAAATCTTAAAAAAAGAAAACTAGCACATTAAATGTCTCTAGTTTCTTTAGCTTCTAAAACAGCAAAGAAAGTTAAATTAGGTTGATTTCTTTCTTGAAGAGGTCATTACCAACAATGGGACCACACCATCTCTAAAAGCAAGACTTGAAACACATAAAACACATTAAGATGTTTTTACACAGCCTGCCATGCCTATTTCAAAAATACTCTAAATCTGACAGTGCCATAGGCCGGGTTCCCTGGAAGCAGACACTGAAACAAAAATTCTTGAGCAAGTGGTTAAGAAAAGACTCTCTCCCCATCCCCTGCCCCGCCCACCACCACATGGGATCAGGGACAGACCAGAGATGCCAAAGAGGGGAAGTACTGCCTGCTCCCTGGAGGGCAGCTCCGGCCTGCCCTCACCAGGTAACTCTGGAGAGCTCATTGCACCATACAGTGGTCCCAGTTGGATGCAAAGGAGCCAGGCCTTCGCTACAGATACCCAGTCACTCACAGGCCAGGGGCATCCTGGGGGGGAGACACAACCTCCCAGGCACTTCCTGCTCCCTGCAGCAATCGTCCCCTGAGTCTCACTGGCCCTCAGGAGTCAAAACACATACACACACTGGGAGGGAAGCCTACGGAAACAGGAAAAGGCAGCTTCATGGAGCAGGGTGAGGACAAGAGGGAAAAACAAAGAGATCAGACACTGTCGGTGTCCTCTCAAGTATTCTGAAGTAATTTCTCTCATTATACTCCAGTTTTTCAACCATGGATGTTATAAACAGAAAGCAGAAATAGTGAGACATACATTCCCTTCTGTGAGTACTGTTACTGTCAACCCAACCTAGATGAACATCAATTCAGCCAGGAGCAAGCGACTGTGTCCACACTGCAGACTTTCAACGTGCTTATGGTTCATTCAGTGTGCTCAGACAAGCTGTTTCATATGGAGACTCGCTGTTATTTAGGCTATGATAAGAAGAGATCACACAGTTCACAGGTGTAACAGCGATTCCTTACATTAAATTGCCTATACACACACTTTGAATAAGCAACTACACCGTGTTTCTAAGTCTTTTTTCCAATGTCACTTTGTTCCAGTTCTCTGTTAAAATGTCATTTTATGTCTGCTGAAACTAAAAAATTGGGTTTGTATGTCTTACTTTGTTTCTCTTGTTCTTTGTTTTTATTTCGTCTGATACAGTGGTCAGCCCTATCTATGACAGACTGGTAATTTTTAAAAAGTTGGTTCCGGCCACACAGCCAGTTTGAGAAGCACCGTCTACCCAAGAGGTCTTCTCTCCCCGGGGGAGGCAAGTTCAGCCGCAGGGGCAGGGGCAGAGAGCTGGAAGAAAGGCGGAAGGGAGACGCGAGCCCACATTAATAATAATGATACCATAATAATACCGACCCTGTCTGAAACACGGTAACACACGAATCCAGGTAGGATATGAAGTCAGCTTCATAAATTATGGAACCTAAGTCAAGATTGCATTTGTTCTGCAATGATTGGAACATGGTTTCCCAAGACCGCAACTAAAATCAAAGATGAAACAGTCGCGGCGCCACCTTGTGGCCAGATCCACCCATACCAGGTCTCACTGTGCCTGCATCCATCCTGTCCCAAAGAGCAAGCCTTTCCCTTCTCGCGCCCCTGGGTATTTGGAGGAACTCCAACACCCTTTCTTTCGAAAACTGGACTCTGCCTGCCCGTTTACCCTCCCAGCAGAGCTGTGGGTGGTGAGAAGGGCTTTCCATCGGCCTCTTCAATCATGGGACAGAAATATTCCACTCCTAAGGCTGAAAGGAACCTCTCTGGGGAGCAGAGGCTTTTGTTCCCGCATGCAGCTGTTTCTCTCCACAGGTCATGTGTCCAGAAAGTCGATGAGACAGGAAGAAGCCTGGGGGCCGGCCTAGGATTAGCTTCACCTTGTTCAGCAAGTGGATGGTGTGTGGGGAGGGCTTTTGCTGCAAGTGCTGCCGCATGGTGCTGTTTGAAGGAAATGTGGGTGGCCAGGACTTGAGGAAGTTATCTGTTCCTTGTTCTTGTTTTCAAGCTGCACTACACAAAGCAGGCTAGACACAGGAATGGCAATTCTTTTTTTTTTTTTTTTTTTTTTTTTTTTTTTTTTTTTTTTTGACAGGCAGAGTGGACAGTGAGAGAGAGACAGAGAGAAAGGTCTTCCTTTGCCGTTGGTTCACCCTCCAATGGCCGCTGCGGCCGGCACGCTGCAGCCGGCACACCGCGCTGATCCGATGGCAAGAGCCAGGTGCTTCTCCTGGTCTCCCATGGGGTGCAGGGCCCAAGCACTTGGGCCATCCTCCACTGCACTCCCTGGCCATAGCAGAGAGCTGGCCTGGAAGAGGGACAACCGGGACAGAATCCGGTGCCCCGACCGGGACTAGAACCCGGTGTGCCGGCGCTGCAAGGCGGAGGATTAGCCTAGTGAGCCGCGGCGCCGGCCGCAATTCATTTTCAATGTCTTTTTCCAACCTTTCCTGGAGACTTAAGTAAATTATCACTCATATCCAGAAAAATGAAAATAAAAACCATATAAAGAGACAATCTCTTTTTCAACTTTGAATGATACATTCATTTACTTTTTGCTGGATTTTTTTTTTTTTTTTGTAATTTTGGTCATCATTTAAGGCCACCGACAGATCTCTAGCTTTGGGTTGCAAGTGACAGAAATACAACCCAGGCACCCTGAGAACAGAGGTAAAAATGGAATGGATCCACTCACCTGACTTGAATTCTGCAGAGACTTCAGGCGCAGCTGGATCCAGTGGCTTAAGCAAAGCCCTGGGTATCTGCCTTTCTCTCTGTCTCATAAACTCCTTTTATACATAGCTTTGTTTTGAAGACAGGCTTTCTCCATCTGCAGAGGTAATGACACAGCAACAGAGTAGTCACATCTCCACCTCCAGCATCCTGACCTCAAAAAACCACAAAGTATTCTTCCATGGTCACTAAAGCAGAGTGGCCTGAGAGAAAACCATTCCCGGGAGCAGCGCTGTGGCACAGTAGGCTAAGCCGCTGCCTGCGGTGCCAGCTTCCCATATAGGCGTCAATTCGTGTCCCGGCTGCCCCTCTTCCAAAACGGCTCTCTGCTATGGCCTGGGAAAGCAGCAGAAAATGACCAAATGCTTGGGCCCCTGCACTCATGTGGAAGACCCAGAAGAAGCTCCTGGCTCCTGGCTTCAGATCAGCGCAGCTCCAGAGACCCGGAAGAAGCTCCTGGCTTTGGACTGGCTCAGCCCCAGCAGTTGCAACCATTTGAGGAGTGGAAGACCCTTCTCTCTGTCTCTCCCTCTCTCTGTCTGTAACTCTGCCTCTCAAATAAATAAATAAATAAATCATTTTTTTAGATTTTTTATTTATTTATTTGACAGGCAGAGTTACAGACAATGAGAGAGAGAGAGAGAGAAGGGTCTTCCTTCCATTGGTTCACTCCCCACATGGCCGCTACGGCTGGCGCTGCGCCAATGTGAAGCCAGGAGCCAGCTGCTTCTTCCTGGTCTCCCATGTAGGTGCAGGGCCCAAGGACTTGGGCCATCCTCCACTGCCTTCCCGGGCCACAGCAGAGAGCTGGACTGGAAGAGGAGCAACCAGGACTAGAACCCAGCACCCATATGGGATGACGGCGCCGCAGGCAGAGGATTAACCAAGTGAGCCATGGCGCCAGCCTAAATAAATCTTTTTTTTTTTTTAAAGGGGGAGGGAGGTTGGAGGGCTGGTATTGTGGCGTAGCCAGTTAAGCTGCCACCTGCAGTGCTGGCATCCCATATGAGAGCCAGTTTGAGTCCAGGCTGCTCCACTTCCAATCTAGCTCTCTGCTGTGGCCTGGGAAAGCAGCGAAGGATGGCCCAAGTCCTTGGGCCCATGCACGCATGTTGGAGACCTGTAAGAAGCTCCTGGCTCCTGGCTTCGGATCAGCTCAGTTCCAGAGACCCAGAAGAAGTTCCTGGCTTTGGATAGGCTCAGCTCTAGCCATTGTGGCTATTTGGAGAGTGAACCAGCAGATGCAAGATCTCTGTCTGTCTCTCCCTCTCTGTAACTCTTTTAAATAAATAAAATAAATCCTAAAACATAAAAAAGAAGAAATGGGCATAAAATGTCTTGATGCCCAGCTTTTAAAAAAGGAAAAGAAAGAAAGAGAGAGAGAGAGAGAGAGAGGGAAGAGAAGGGAAGGGAAGGGAAGGGAAGGGAAGGGAAGGGAAGGGAAGGGAAGGGAAGGGAAGGAAAGACATTCTCTTTTTAAGATTTATTTGTTTATTTGAAAGTCAGAATTACAGGGGCTGGTGCTGTGGCATAGGTTAATCCTCTGCCTGAAGCGCCTGCATCCCATATGGGTGCCGGTTCTAGTCCCAGCTGCTCCTCTTCCAGTCCAGCTCTCTGCTGTGGCCTGGGAAAGCAGTGGAGGATGGCCCAAGTCCTTGGGACTCTGCACCTGTGTGGGAGACCCGGAAGAAGCTCCTAGTTCCTGGCTTCAGATCAGCTCAGCTCCAGGGACCCAGAAGAAGCTCCTGGCTTTGGATAGGCTCAGCTCCAGCCATTGCGGCCATTTGGGGAGTGAACCAACGGAAGGAGGACCTTTCTCTGTCTCTCCCTCTCACTGTCTATAACTCTACCTCCCAAATAAATAAATAAATAAAATCTTTAAAAAAATAAAAAACAAAGAAGAAAAGAAAGAAAGAAAGAAAGAGGGAAAGACAGAGACAACAGATCTTCCATCTACTGGTTCACTTTCCAAAAGACCACAACAGATGGGGCTGAGCCAAGCCAAAGACAGGAGCCAGGAACTTCATTCCATTGCTTTTCCCAGCCATTAGCAAGGAGCTGGATCAGACGTGCAGCAGCGGGGCCGTAGCTGTGGCGTAGTGGGTTAAACTGCCGTCTACCGTACCTGCATCCCTCATGGGAGCCAGCTGCTCCATTTCGGATGCAGCTGCCTGCTAATGCATCTGGGAAAGCAACAGAGGACAGCTCCACTGCTTGGGTCCCTGCACCCATGTGGGAGACCCAGAAGAAGCCCCTTGCTCCTGCTTTTGGCCTAGCCAAGCCCCAGATGTTGCAGCCATTTGGGAAGTGAATCAGTGAATGAAATCTCTCTCTGTCTCTCTGAATCTCTCTCTGTCTCTCTCTCTGTCTCTCTCTCTCTTTCTCTCAGTATAACTCTGGCTTTCAAATATATAAAATAAGTCTTTTTTAAAAAGGAACATCTGTGGGCAAAATTCTTCCTGAATCAGGATATCAAAAAGGAATTTACTTTCCTATTGTCTCTATATGGTAATTAAGGCCCAAGCTGTGTAACAAAAAGAGCTATTTCCTCACATGCTGAAGAATATTCTCAGCTGTTGAGACCAACTATCCCTCCAGGGCGATCTGGAAGGCATAGAGACAGACCCAGCCCTGTGGCAACCACCAGCCCACCCTCCATTTAAAGAAGGCTGTAGGAGGGAACTCAGTTTGGTGGGGTATATGGGCCTGGGGTAAGAGATTTCTCTCTTCCCAAAGTCACAGCCCCACCTCCTCTCTGTCTGGACAGAGGAACCCAGAGGCAGGTCCCTCATTCCCAGGGGAAGGAGCTCAGCCTGCAGGAAGCAGGCTCAGGTAGCACTGGGCCACATGTGGGTTCAGCCCATAACATAAAGATTTGCTACTAAATGCATCATTGTTCACTTGTCCCAGCTCTGTACAATGATTTGCAGTCATTTAGGTCTTACAGAGAAAAATGGTTACAGACTTGTCCCCAAAGTCTAACCAAGAATGCTAAGAACTCCTGCCAAGAAGGATTTCACGTTGCTCAGTGACTTTCTGAGTGGAGTATACCATTCAAGGTTGACACTCTTCGAAGACACAATCAATGGCAGCACAGAACTCAGAGATTTACCTGAATCATGGTTTCTGTGCTATCCACTCAGTACATGCCAAACATGTCCTGTTATACATGTACATACACACACACACATCTTCCACACCTACTACTTAGCACACTATCTGGCCCATAATAACAATAGCCAATGTTTATCATTTACCAAACCCCATACCAAGCACTTTATAAGAAGTATACTATTTAACCCTGCCAACTACACTAGAACTATAATTATTCTCATTTAACAGATGAGAAAGAATTCACATGTTGATCTTTTTACTTATCTCTTATTTCACCACCATCTGTAAAGAAGCTATTACTATTCATATCTTTTAAACAAGGAAACTTGAGACAAAAGGAATTAAGTAATGAATCACCAAGGCCATCGTCTGGCAGGTGTCTAAGCATAGATTTGAAACCTGGGAGTGTCTAACTCTACAATCCATGCGTTCTCCTTTGCAAGCCACCTGCTTCCCAAAAGTAGCTTGCCAATACAAATCCAAAACCTAGTGACCAAAAAGACATTTAAAGGAAAGAGAAGTGTGATGCATCAGAAAGCTGAGATGAGTTAGTTGTTACAATTGAGTATTAACTTACCTATGAAACTCTGCAAGACAACTAGAGCAAAAATTACCAACACTGAACTAATCCTCTGAGTCAGTGAACAACAGCTTCATTGGAGAGTCAACTTTCTACAACCATAATATTTATTAGATACCTAAGAATAGATGTGCAATGTCCTATTCTGACACATCAGAAAGATGTATTTACTCTAAATACATGTATCCATGTGAAGTTCCCAGAACTAGTATAGAATAAACAAACAGATATCACAGGATTCACCCCACCACAGAGTTCACAATAGTGGAAAAGTGGCAGAGAAAGAGGAACAAGAGAAGGAACAAGAGGGAGGAGTGAACACTTCTAACATATCGCATCATCCTATCACATCCCCTCAGTAGCTTTGTGAAACAAGTGTGAATGAATACCATTTTACCCTTGAGAATGCCAAAGGTCAACTAATAACTTCAATAGGATTTGCCATAATAATAATTAGAGGAATACCATTTAGCCTAAATCTGTCACTCTTGTTTCTGAGAGGTCAGAAGACAGGCATGTGGACCCTGCTGTCCTTTTGCTGCTTGTGAGACTGATCTGAGACTAATCACAAAAGCTTTCTTGATATGGGAGTCGTTGTGGTAAAAGGACTCACTAGGAAGCATGGAGAGTGGAAATGAAATAATGGGTAGAAAACCTCTTTGAAAAACAGTCTTATTGCTTCCTATTCATCTTCCACAGCTTAGTTCAATGTCATTTCCTCAGGGAAGGCTTCCTAACCTTCTTGACGAGATTCGATCCCTATAGTGTACCTTGTCCTTTGCACACCTCATTAGAGTCACAACTTTACACCGATGTGCTTACTCAGTGGTCTTTCTGGCTCTCCAGCCAGTAGCTCCGTGAGGGCAGAAACGCACCTGCTTCTGCTTGCATTGTTAGAACTCCAGTGCACAGAGCAGAGTCTGGCTCTTAGTAGGCACAGAATATTTGTGGATTAAATTAATCCAGCTATTTGTGTTATCATAAAGTATATAATCATAATTTATAAAACATCACTATAAACAGAAAATTAACACCTTACTTATGACTTAGGTGTCACACTTTCTAGTACTTTCTAGTTATCCTCATCATCAGAAAAAAAAAATTCTTCCATGGGGAAAATGACCGTCATAAAGTCCACACACTTGACTCTTCAGGAGAGGTGGACCGACCCTTGAGCCATCATTCTGACAATTGGCACGAAATAAGGCAGTGGGCGACAGGGGCTACAGCACTTAACAACTGCCAAAGCAATAGCCAACAATCGTAGGAGGAGGCAGAGGGGAAAAGTGTAGGCTGGCCTTCCCTCCATCGTGGCGGTACAGACATTTAATGGGGGGCTATTGGCCCAAGCACCTGCAGGATCCCAAGACACCACTCAGTGCAGTGGCTGGTGTTCCAGAGGGCACCAAGTCTTCAATAAAGGAAAAATAACATCTGTGACACTCAGGGTATAAAAGAGACAGAGATCCCAGCAATGTCTGCCTGCCAGACAAGAACATGAAAACTGTATCAGCAGCAGATAAACTTGCTAAAATGGAAAAGATACATGTCACCCCATGATTGCTTTGCACAACCAGGGTGTTGGTGATACTTGTTTTCATCAGCCACAGGGGAGGACACTTCCTCTCTTACAAGTTTCACACCTGATACTAAGGTCTTAGAAGTGATTCCCCAAAATGAACTTCAGAATGCCACATTATTTTCTTACATAAGTGACTTAAGTAAGAGATAATTGAGTCTCTGTCTCTCCTTATCAGTTGGAAAAACATGGAATCCAATGCAAGCACACAATGCAGACAGGAGAGAGGCAGAGGAGAAAAGCAAGGTGATAAAGATGAAATCATTATCATTTGCAGATTCAAAGAAAATTTCATATATAGTAAAGAAAATATTTCTTTCCTCACACATTGCTTGCTTCACGGCTGAGACTTCTATAACAAAAGACAAATTAATGGGAGCAAAGTGAATGGAATAGTGTAAGTCTGACATAGCATGGGAGCCCTCCGAGTCGTAGACCCAGAGAGACAGGGGAATCTGTGTGTTTTTATACTAACTTGGATGAAGAAGTGGATAGTTGTGAAGAAATAGAAAAAGATATAATCTCATGGTAATAAACTGGGTGAAATCTAGAAATGTCTGCATGTTCATATTCCTCTTGGTGTCTCTGTGACTTCAAGGATAAAGATATTCCTTTCCAGGGCCGGCGCTGTGGCGTAGCAGGTAAAGTCACTGCCTGCAGTGCCGGCATCCCATGTGGGCACCAGTTCAAGTCCTGGCTGCTCCATTTCAGATCCAGCTGTCTGCGATGGCCTGTGAAAGCAGTAGAAGATGGTCCAAGTCCTTGGGCCCCTGTAACCATGAGGGAGACCTGAAAGAAGCTCCTGGCTCCTGGCTTCTGATTGGTCCTGCTCTGGCCCTTGAGTCCATTTGAGGAGTGAACTGGCAGATGGAAGACCTCTCTCTCTGTAACTCTGCCTTTCAAATAAATAAATTTAAAAAAAAAAAAAATGGGGGGGGGGGGGATGCTCCTTTCCTCCAGGTATAGGCAGAGTACTGCTGGAATCAAAGTCTTCTGACCTACTTCAAAGGGAGGACCTGGAGTTCTTACTGCCTGCTTCAGAGGGAAAACATGTGGAACGGCCAGAAAGAACGTCCGCCTCTACTGTTTTCCCACAGGCCAGGGTGCACGTTGTGAGCTTCATCATCTAATTGGTATGAAAGCAAGCAAGTCTCATTAAAAGTCAGTTTGGAAGAGAAGTTGGCTATCATGGCTAAAATGCACATGTCCATTCACCTGTGAGATTTCTATGATTCATATTCAGCTTATTAGCTGTCTGATATTGGGCAACTCATATAACTACCCTGCATCTACATTTCCGTATCTGTAAAATGGAAAAGTGGTAATGCCAACCTAACGGGATTTTGAGGAGGATTAAATAGCTTACATATCTAAATACAGCAGCTGGAATATAGTAGGAATGATTTAAGCTATTACCATTATTATTGTTATTAAGCTCCTTCTTTGTGGGTACCAAGCTAGGCATGGTAGCTAGGGCAAGAAAGCAGACAGACACGAGAAGACAGATGATAAACAAACAAAAACAGTAATTTTAGTGTTAGATAAGGGGTGAAAGAAAATAAAAAGGTTGCCTCGGTACAGAAAATGGTAGAGAGGGAGTTACCTTGGTTAGAATGAGCATGAAAAGCCTCCCGGGAGAATTCCTATCTGACAAGTCAGGAAGTTAGCTGGGCTGCTAGGACCACAAGGAAACTTCGTCCAGGCGTGATGAACAGTGAGGGCAAAGACCTCAGAGCAGAATGAAACCTGGGGGGTTCTAAGAACTAGTCAGAGACCTAGGATAACTGCCCCGAGTAACCTAAGTGATGGAGAGTCCAAGGGTATTGGAATGACAGCCTGAGACTGAAGCCCTCAGCTCAGTATCTCTGCACCCCAAGTTGCATTTCCTAAGGGATATAAGATGGTCATCTGGTGTCTGTGTCTCTCTTTCCCTCTGTCCTCCCATCCCTCTCTCCAATTGACACATCTACAAAATGGGATCCCAGTACATGACCATATTCAGAAGTGATTATTATACTTACTAACCTTCTCTCTGAATTATTTAAATAAATAATATATTCCCAAAGATGAATATTAAGAAATAGGCATTTATGACTATTTTGTGAATAGCATATTAAATCCTAATAAGGAAAAGAAGTTAGGGGACAGAATCACCATTCATTCCAGCCCCTTCTACCCATAAAGCACTGTTTCAGACACTTAACAGATATGTTCAATCATTGAATTCTCAGGGCAGCTGAGTGAAGAACTTATCAGTAACGTCCACTTCGCAGAAAAGATATTGAGCTTCATATCAGAGATGTTAAGTAACTTATCCAAGGTGACCCAGCTGATAATAAGGCAGAATGTAGATTTGCACGTAGCTCTCTCACTCCACCATTCACTTCAGCAACAGCTGATCATTCAACCTGAAGCATTTCCCAGGAGTCAGACTTCATTTAGTTAGTTCGTGTCCATTCCCCTTTGACATTTGACATTTTTACCTTCCTTGTGACCAGGAGCATAGCAACTAAAAGTCAAGACATTGGCAGACCTAGCTGAGAAAAGCAGTCATGTTGTAAATAATAAAAGGCACACAAAGATCTGTAGGCGCTCCTCCACCTGGGACTTCTTTAAGAATAAATGTTTTGCTATAAAAAGATAAGTTTAGAGCTCTTGAGCATCTTGCAAATAGAAAGCTAATTTGCCTTATCAATTTTTGTCCACTGTGCTTGATCCTTGAGATAATTTGTGAGCCACTGTATCAGCTTCATTTATATTGTAGTCTTTTATCATATGGATGCAAGATATATTTCTTGCTGTCAAAACTAATCAAAGCATCTAAGGAAACCCAAGCAACCTTATTTACTTCCTCAAAGATCACAGCAAATGTCTTCATGGTATTTTTTTTTAATATAAGTTGATTTTTATTTTGGCTGCACATCAAGGCACTTAAATTAAGGACAATATATCTTCATTTCAAATGTCGGTTGATATCCCTTAAATGTTTGCTTTTAAAAAATGAATTCAAGGCTAAAGCTAGCAATAATGGGCACTGTATTATTAACAATTTAAATCAAAGTTTAATGCTTTTGACATCACAAAGACATGGATACCACATTATAACAAGCTTTGGCAAATGAATAGTAAACTAAACATAAGCTTCTGAGACAGCTAATCCTAAAAGGTATGATACAGATGAGATTATTTAAATACAGCAATTATTGATATATACTCTCATTCCAATATAGGAGAGGGATAGGAGTTGTTTAATTTTAATGTCCCCAGAGGTTGACTTTGCTCATAACATTTATAAAATATTGAAAGACAAGAAATGGTACAGATGTGAATTCCGCAGTTGGTTTTTTCAGTTGCCCTTGAAAGCAGCTGCCATAAATCTTGGATGAAGCCAAATAAGGCTGATGATTTTGATCTTCAATTCATTCTTTTCTATCCTTCAAAAGGTAAATGATCCTGATGGAATTAGAGCTAAGCAGAATGGCTTTCTTCTGTGATCTGCATAGGCAATGATGCGCGCTGCCGTCATTAGCAGAGTGGAGTCAGTTCCCTCGTGTGGCTGTGCATGTGCACTGGGGCTTGAATGGCGTTTCCAGTGAGAAAGACACTTAAACGTTGAGCTCAGAAAACTTCCGCCTCCCCCCGCCAGCCCCCGCTGCCCCCCTTCCTCCTGCTTTTACTTCTCCCTTCTGTGCCGGCTCAGCAGAAAGCCAAAGTGTGAACGGAATGTATGAAAATCAAGTACAAAACTCTCCCACCAATTCCTCAATTGGCATTTGAAAATATCGCAGCAAAAGATTTTTTTTTCCTGAGTCTGACTCTGTGAAGAGCACCACAAAAAGTTGGAGGAGGAGGAGGAAGAGGAGGAGGAGGAGGAGGATATTGGACCATCCAAGGCTTCCCCTACAGAAAATACTGGGGCCTTCCCCGACTGAAACATGTAAACTAGATGAATCCTTTTCCATGCCTATGGTAAAGCATAATGTCACCTCCTTAAGTTCCACTCAGTCATACATAAGACATAGTATCCTGTCATTAGGGATGGCAATAAATGTATTTGTGTGGGTTTGCAACTCTACCTCAGACCATGAGGCAAACCCAGTTAAAACAAGCGGAGAGAGAATCATCTATCTTCATAAATTCAGTTGCAAAGAGAAATTCATCATGTTTACTGTCTTTAGGAAAGAAGCAAGTCTTATAATAAAACGTTCTCTGGTCCAGAGTCTTTGCATTTATAGGTCCTTTTCCTTCTGCCTTTCATAGAGCACGGCACATTCCAAACCTCTGGCAGTAGTAGCTTCATTAGCATAACGTCATAAATAAGTTACATGTCTGGGAATGAAGAACGTGCCTGGAGAGAGTGAGGAAGGGGTATTCCTTCCTGGCAAGTGACATCCTCCAAACGCTCCACATCTAAGACTCTGCAGAGCTGAGCATTTGGAATCAAAAACAAAGAAACTAGAAAGACAAAGTGATGAAGCAGCTCCTCATCCTCCCTCCTTCCTCACTCCTGAATTGCAAAGAACTGTGTGGGGATATCTTCCTTCATCCCATAGGCATTTATAGAGGGTTTCCATGTGTTGGGCATTACAATAAAGAATATTAAAATGATAAAAAGGTCCAGAAACTTTTTTTTTAATTTGTTTTACTTTAAAACATTTTGTGGTTGCATGCATGCAACATAGACATGGACTCTCACGATGGGAAACTGATCACCTACAAGAAAAACTACCCAAAATACCTCTTAAGGCTGACTGTGGCCTTGTATTCCCTCCCTAGGCCAGGAAAAAGGGAGGACAAGTACTGTAAGCCAATCTAAGGGCCTGAGAAGTTCAAGGGCTAGAAGAACTTCTCTGGGCCACAGTGGTCTGCAGGAAGCTTTAAGGATCATTTCTCAGATGCTCTGTGAAGTGTTCTGCAGCTTTGTCCTTCAGTCTCTGTAATCCCATCCATTCTTGCTAGCACCCCAGAAAATGTATATTGTCTTAACTCTACTGCCTGACTTTAAATGATTTTCTAGGAGGAGGGATATTTTTAGCTCAATTTCTTCATTTCTTTATTTTTCTTCTAGGCATCACATTTCAAATGGAGAAAAGAATCAATTCAGAACAAGAACTCTGGAGTCCAATTGCCTGAGTTTGAATTCTTTCTCACCTTATGTTAGATATGAGCCCTTCAAAAAGATTTTTTAACCTGTTATGGCTGCTTTCACTACTTAATATTATGGATACTCATCCTGACCTCACAGAGTTATGATGAAGATAAAATGAGATAAGATTGCTAAGACACTTGGATGAAGGCCTGGCATACAGTTAGAAAACAGTAAACAAAAACTATTATAACTGAATATGGGTAAATTTAAATTTAATTCCCAATAGAAAAAAAAAGGCCTGCAATGATTTACAAACATTTAGAAAAATGCATGAGCATGAATACTAATGCCAGGAACAATGCTCAAATTAAGAGCAACTTTGGAAAACAAATTTCATTTCTGTATTATTTAATTTTTATTTATTTGAAAGGCAGAGATACAGAGAGAGAAGGAGGGATGGAGGGAGGGAGAGAGAGGGAAGGAGGGGGGAGGGAGAGAGGGAGGGAGGCAGAGAGGGAGGAAGAGGGGAGAGATATTGATCTTCCATCTGCTAGTTCACTCCCCAAATGGCTACAATATCCAGGAGCTTCTTCCAGGTCTCCCACATGGGTACAGGGGCCCAAGCACTTGGGCCTTCTTCCACTGTTATCCCAGGTGCATAAGCAGGGAGCTCGATCAGAAGTGGCGAGGCCAGGACTCTAACCAGGTGGAGACTTAACTTTCTATGCCACAGTGCTAGACCTGAATCATGTTTGTAGAGTTCCTCCCAAGTCTTTCATGTGGTCTCTGATAATCAAGATAACTACAATGTTCTTCACAAAACCAGAATAGCTTGGAGAGTAAAAAAGACATGCTATTTAATTATGTCTAGATACCAGGTGTAAACCAGAACTTAACCACACAAACTGGGATGGATTCTCCCGAGAGAACCATATGGTCATCTTATCCACAACATCCTTTGGATAATAAGGCAATGAACTTGATTGATTTGTGTCTAGGTAAGGAAAAGTGTTCCAAAGGAGAAGACTCCTTTGTAAGACTCCCTGGAACTCTGTCTTCCCAACCTGCTCTCTTTAACATTGTCAACAATAACCTGGATAACGATATAGACAGCATTTTAATCAAGTTTATAGATGATGTAGACTAGGAAAGAATAGTTAATACAAGAGATGTCAGAATGCAGGTTTTAAGCTGTCTTTAAATTGGAACATTAAAGCAAAATCAAATCAAACTTTAAAGGAGTGAATGCAAAGTCCAACTTTTTAGATTCAAAACAATCAATTACACAAATAGGATGCAGAAGAGGTCTGAAAGCCTTCATATGAATTTAAAAAAACATGCCTAGGGTGTTTAGTTGACCAGAAGCCTAAAATGAACATTTAAAATGCTGTTGTATTAGAAAATGCATCAGTTTTGTTTGTGCTGGAGAGCTATAATAGAACCAACAGACAGATGGATGGAAGGGGCGGGGGGAGTCAGCCAACAGATTTATATTCCATAGTGAAACAAGCTGATTCATGAGGAAGTAAAGAAATGCAAGACAAGACCACTGTTAAAGTGGTTAGAGAAAGGATTCTTTAATTTTTTTTAAGATTTATTCATTTCTTTGAAAGGCAGAGTTACAAAGAGAGAGACAGAGAGAAAGAAATCTTCGATCTGCTGGTTCACTCCCCAAATGGCTACAACTGCTGGAGCTGGGCCAATTCAAAGCCAGAAGCCAGGAGCATCTTCCAGGTCTCCCGGTAACATGGGCCCAGGCACCTGAGCCATCTTCCACTGCTTTCCCAGTCACCTTAGCAGGGGCTGGATCAGATGTGGAGCAGCCAGGACTCCAGCTGGTGCCCATATGGAATGCCAATGCCACAGGTGGTAGCTTTACCCCTTTTGCCACAGCACTGATCCCACAGACAGGATTCTTGAGTTGAGGAGACTGGACTAGGGCCAATTCCAGTGAATTTCCACATCTCATTCATATTACATCTTACTGCCAAGAACACACAAAACACACAGATCTACTAAGACTGGCTAAATTTTAGGAGCTCATGAGAACAAAGTTCAGTATGTTGCTTCCCTGTATTAAGTATGCATTCTTCTCCAGGTAGTTCATCATATCCTCTCCTATGTTCCAGAAAACTATGAACCCTCCCCTTGTAGTATCACATGTCACACTGAATGGCAAACACTCATTCCCATTTTTTTTCTAAGACTTAATTATTTATTTGAAAGTCAGAGTTACAAAGAGAGAGGGAGAGAGCGGGGCAGAGAGAGATCTTCCACCCACTACTTCACTCCCCCAGATGACTACAACAGCCAGGACTGGGCCAGGCCAAAACCAGGAGATTCTTAGAAGTCTCCCACATGGGTAGCAGGGGCCCAAGGACTTGGGGCATCTTCCACTGCTTTCCCAGGCCTTTAGCAGGGAGCTATATCAGAAATGGAGCAGCCAAGACACAAACCCTTATGGGACACTGGAATTGCAGACGGAGGCTTCACCCACTAGACCACAGTGCCAGCCCCCATTCTGTCTTCTACCACCAAACCATGATCTCTCTGCAAGGCAGAGCCTGGCTTTTATGCATGCTTAACTGTTTGAGGAATAGTTAGAAAAACAAATTAATGAGTTTAGGAACATAAATCTATACTCTTAGATCTTTCTTAGGAAATATTTCTTCCACTACTTTTAGAAAAAGCCCTTTACAGAAAAATAGAAATATTAGAAGGGACTTAGGCAATGTTCTGCTTAAATGTCTTCCAAACCTGATATAATTCAATCTAAATGTTCTTCTCAGTGGAATCAAAAGTTCAATTCTCTTACAAATTACAAACCAATGCAACTATTTCCCCTCTATATAGAATCTCTTACCAAGTGAAACATAGGAAAGTTAATGTTTTTGTTGTATTGCTTTTTTAGAATTTAAAGCAATGATGATCAAATACACACTTCCCTTAGAATATCAGGAAAGGGTCACACATGCACTTCCCCAGTGAATTAGTTATTGTAGTTGTAAAAAACCAGACCCTCTGCAGCCTACAGTAACACTGATTTAAGGCCTAATTCTCAAGGCACACAATATAAATCCTTCCAGCCAAATGTCTACTGATCTGGAACTAGAATCCACAAGACAATCATCTTCAAAGAATCTTATAGTGCAACTAATGTAATGCAATAAATTAAAAGATCAGTTTTCTTTCCCCCTTCTTCTGCCACAATGGCAATAAAAAAAAGACAACTATAGAAAGACATGAACCAAGAACTTTGCAAAATGGAGCAGGAATAGTAATATACACATTTATTAAATCCAGCTAATTTGGATATCTGACTTTCATTTGTTTCTTCTCCAGTTGTTTTTCAAGAGTATTATAAAATTATGCAAGTTGCTAAGACACTCATATCTGTGGTCCTATCATGTATGAAACTATATTGATATTCAATAATATCCATGATCATATCATAATTTTTTGAGTTGCCTTACCATTAAACCACTGTTTAACTTTTCCACACACTTTACAGAAAAATGACTGATGTGATTCTAGTCCTTCAATTTTAACTGAGCATCAGTGCAGTCCTTTTTCTATCTGGTTTTCTTGTTTGCTTTCTTTCTTAATTTTTTGAAACTGTGGCCAAGAAGAAAGGCAAGTGCTTTAATCCCTCACTTATCTTTAAATAAAATGTTCTGTGATCTAAGGCAAACAATAAGTCATAAAGTAGACACAGTGATTCAGGCAGTAATCTATGGGCACATACATCATCCTGCAATGGTACATTAATCATCACCCTTAAAGACAGGGCAAGAGGAATGACGTTTTTTCAATTGCGTCTGTTGCAACTCAGTGACAGTCAAGAATTTTTAATCCAGACCATTTCTGCAAACAGAAATGACTGCTTTTTCATCTAGAAATATTTCCCAGCCACACCCCTGAACAGTATGAAAGCAATACCAGAAAAGTAAAACCGTTTCTGAATGCAAAAAGGTTATTTTAAATAGTTAAGAAGCCCACAGGATTGTCCCCCTTTCCAAAAAGATTCAATCCTAAAACTAAAAACACTCTATGACAAAATCCAAGGTCTTCCTCCTGCAAGCATATGATCTTGACGAAATCAGTTAACCTTCCTGCCTCAACCTACTCAGCTGCCAAAAAATTTGAAAAACTGTGCTAAACCTGTGGTATGATAGTAAGGATAACTCATCATCGAGGCAAAATCTTGCATAATCTGCATGGCACATTTTAGGCACTCAAAATATAGTCCCAAATGTTGTTGCTTCAAAAATTTTCACCTTGGGCATCCTTTGTGTTCTTACACTGATAGCAGTCGCTGGGTCAGCACTGGGCACTGTTTACAAGGCTAGCAGAAAGTGAAGAAGACCATCGTATCTGGATGTTCTGGATCCGTGTCATGTCCACGTCTAGAAGAAGAAAAATCAAAGTGCACACAGTAAAAATGAAGACATGTAAACAGAAAGTGAAAGAGGTAAGCAACAGACCACTGTTGAAGAATGCTCTAGATAAACACTGCCCAAGAGATGATCAAACAACTCCCTCCTTTGAGTTCCACAGTTCACAGTCACCTCAGAACATGAAAGAACCATTGTTAAACACATGGACATTTTGGCTCAACAATTAAAACTAAATTTCCTCCTCAAGTAAGATGAGTCTTCCTATATAAATCGAAAGGGGGTTTAAAAAGGGTGGAGTCTGCTTCCCCAAGTCAACAATGATGGCTGACAAACAAGGGAAGGAAAGATGCCCTGCATTGATCAACCCTGAATACCCTCCCTATTGTTAACAACAGTCACTAATGTTTTTTGAGGGCTGACTGTGTCCCAATTACTGTTATAGCTCAGCAATGCAACCAGATGGATGTTGGTACCCTCTTTTTACAAAAAAGGAAAATGGGGCTCAGCTCCTAAGTAGAAGAGTCACATTTAGACTCGGTCTGTGAAACTGCAGAGACAGGATCTTGATTATTATCATCAGCCAGCAGCCTGTTATTATTCCACAAGCCAATGTGCTCATAGATTCTACTACATACTTTAATTTCTGTACTTTTAAATAGGCACTGCCTCTGACCAAAGGTGTTTAAACTGGAACCAGGACTCCAGGAAAGCAATAGGTAACACAGAGAATCTTTGAGTTCCCTGAAACAGAAAGTAAAATGCAGGAGTATGTTGGTAGGTGCATTTTTCTATGTCTGTGAAGAGGAAGATTTATTGTGACAGCAATTCTTAAAGGAGTTTAGAGCCCAAGAAACATGTTAAGGACCAATGCATTAGATCATGCATTCAAGAACAAAGGACGCTTATTCTCTATCACCCTGTCATGAGAATGTCTCTCTGGAAATTAGTAAGGCTAGATAAATATGAAGTATGAGTGGAACAAAACTAATCTATTACCATGATCTTTCTATCCCTGGATTTAAAAGTACAGGTGAGGATGAGCAAACAAAAGGGTGGGGTAGAGGGGTTACGGTAAAAATAAATAAAGAGCTTTTCCAAGAGATGTTCTTCCAGGAAAGTCAATTCTGCTGGCTGTTTCTCAAGTATTGCTGTATTCTTACAAAACAAGAGTCCAGCCTAATAATTTTTTTAAAAGATTTATTTTATTTATTTGAAAGACAGAGTTACAGAGAGAAGTAGAGAGAGAGAGAGGTCTTCCATCCACTGGTTCACTCCCCAGAAGGCCACAATGGCCGGAACTGCACCAATCTGAAGCCAGGAGCTTCTTCCTGGTCTCCCTCGCAGGTGCAGGGGCCCAAGGACTTGGGCCATCTTCTACTGCCTTCCTAGGCCACAGCAGAGAGCTGGATCAGAAGAGCAGCAGCCGGGATTAGAACCAGCACCCATGTGAGATGCTGGCGCTTCAGGCCAGGGCTTTAACCCGCTGAGCCACAGCACTGGCCCCTAGCCTAATAATTAAGACACTCATCTCCCATATCAGAGTACCCATGTTGGATTCCCAACTCTAGCCCATGACTAACTCCAGGTTCCTGATAATACAGACCCAGGGAGAAAGATATAATGGCCCAAGCAATTGGGTTCCTGCTACCCTTGTGGGAGACCTGCATTGCTTTCCCAGCTCCTGGCTTCAGCCACAATTCAACCCCAGTCCTGGCCAGCCTGGCCCAGTCTCAGCCATTGTAGGCATTTGGAAAATGAATCAGCAGGTGGGATCTCTCTCTTTCAAATAAATAAACTTTAAAACATTGTTAATATTCTAACCAATAAAAGAAAGCAATTTCACTTGTTCATTTCAATGCCTATCATTCCCATTGATAGGAAGAACTACAAGGATACTTTCAAAAAGTTCACGGAAAATGGAGTTAAAGTATATTTTGGTGCAAAAAATAATTTTTTAAAATCTATGCACAGGTTTTTCATAATATGTCTTTTCCATGAACTTTTTGCAGACCCATCATACAAAGACAAGAGTGTTCTCTGGTGTTACACCCACATCTTGAATCCTGTCTATCAGCACAGAGCTCAAAGGGCCCAGCTCACAAGAGCTGGGAGACAGAGATGCTGGTCTATCAAATGCATCTATGCAGGGTTTCTACTGATGACATGAGTAGGGCAGTGGAGGACTGTGGCTAATGATGGCACCAGTCCTTTTAAAAAAGGATTTTATTTACTTAAAAGAGAGAAATTTATTGAAAGAGACAGAGAAAAAATAGATCTTCCATCCACTGATTCACTCCTCAAATGGCTGCAATAGCCAGATCCGAAGCCAGGAGCCAAGAGTTTCTTCCAGGTTTCCCACACTGGTGCAGGGGCCCAAGCACTTGGGCCATCTTCCACTGCTTTCTCCAGTCACAGGAGAGAGATGAATTGGAGTAGGAGCAGCCAAGACATGAGCCGGCACCCGTATGGGATGCCAACAGCGCAGGCGGAATTTAGCCTACTATGCCACAATGCTGTCCACCCCATCCTCCACCAGAAATCCTCTTTAAAAATCTACTCTTAGGACAGGCCTTTGGTGCAGTTAGGATACCTCTTGGGATGCCCACAAGGGCATAGGAGAACATACTTCAAGTCCTAGCTCTTCCACTCCCATTTCTGCTAATTCACACTCTGGCGTGAAGCAAATGATAGTTTATATAGGTCATTCTGAATCCCACTTGGGCGATACAGACTGAGTTCTGAGCTCCTGGCTTTGACTTGGCCCAGCCCTGGTTGTTGTGGGCACTTCAGGAGTGAACCCCCAGATAAAATCAATTGCTCTCTCCCTCTCCCTCTCCCTCTCCCTCTCCCTCTCCCTCTCCCTCTCCCTCTCCCTCTCCCTCTTCCTCTTTCTTTCCTCTCCTCCCCCTCTCCCTTCTCTCTCTCTGCCAAATAAAATGAAAATAAATATATTAAAAGCCTAGTCTCTTCTCAGTAGAAATCAATTACCCAATTGCTCAACTAGTTTCCTGAGATGTCCGAGTAGAGGCAAATTGTCGACATCTTTTTTCTCTCTGGACTTTTTGCGGTGTAGATGTAACACTTTTCTACATTTTCTACATTTTTCTTGCTGTTACTTTTTAACTTGCAGTTTCCCTTTGGTGAAAAGCCTTTTTGTATCCACATACAGTAGCAGCCACACATAAAGACCCACACACACTGGGAAGTGTGTGACTAGGGAGGATGCTCCCTTGGCAGTTTAAACAGCTTATCTAATCCAGCCTCCTCACAATACCTTGCCTCTCACTTGCTTTAGCACATTTGCCTCTGTAGAAGAATTATTTTCCTTTAAAGGAATCAGGAGTTTTCTCTGGAGGCATTTTAGTCAATTGCGTATTTTTTTCTCCTTATAATAAAAGGAAAAGTAAAAACTAGACATAACCATTTTAGTTCTTATTTGGGATGAGGGATTTTTTTTTCCCATTGAAAAAATAAGATAAAATGATTTGGCCTTTCCAATCTTACACGAACCCTGAGGTCCTGAGTTCAACCTTTCTCCAAAAAGAAAAATGTCAGAACTGAAATGTACGCAATTTCACCTAATTTCCTGTGCCTCACTCTTCAAGAAGATGGATTAAGATGGCTCACCACAGGAAATGGGCACAACTGACTTGAGAAAATAAGCAATATAAGTCTGTGGTTTAAGTAACTACACCATTCTAGGCAGGCTATAGGCCTCTCTGTGCAATTCACGTTTTATAGCTTACCAACGCCAATTGTGTAATTATACAGAGCACTCTTTCTATTGGCAAGATCCATCGATCCTTAAGTGTACACTTTCCAGCATCCAATAAACTAGGACGATGAGGGAGCAAGGCTTTCTGCTGCTGGAACAGTGAAGGGCTAATTAGTTGCATTTGCAGATTAATGACTTTCAACTAGAAAGGGCGAATGCAAAGGGATAAGCCACAACCACAGTGACAGAATGCAAATAAAAGTATTTATAAGGGCAGGAGGAGGGGGGTTGGCCAGGAAGGGCCATCGATCGCTTTTACCCTCTGCACTGGGACACATTCCAGTGAGGGCGGGCCTCCTGGCAGCCTGACAGCCTTCCCCCAAGCTAAGACACAAACAGAATCTGTGGATAGACACAAGCAAGGCCAGCAGGAGAAACAGAGAAAGAAATTCTCAACAGAAAGAGCAACAGGGATCAAGAAACCTCTCTTCTCACCTCAGCCAGTCCTTGTCTTTTGGCAGAGCAGCCTTAAATTTCAGTTCAAACTTGTGTCCTGCCTTTCACCCTCATCTCTAGAAAGATTGACTTGATAGCTTGCTAGGAAACTTCCCAACCAGTACACAAAATCCTATGTTTAAATTCTCTGTTTATGTTCATTTCCCGAAAGAGCACTATGCATCTGAGCTTGTCTAAATATTATTTTTAACCTTAGCTCCCAAATAAGTGCAAGAGTACAATGTCATTTCTTTGAGTTAACTAATGTGAGTGAAAAGATCTTTCCACCATTCATAAAATGAGAAGGAAGCAGGAGGGTGAGGCACACAACCAGCTAGAGATCACTAGTTACAGACTTTGGGATTTCACTAACAAAAATATCTCAAGGGGCAGGCATTTGGCACAGCAGTTAAGATTCCATTTGGGACATCCCACATTCTATATGGGAATGCCTGGGATCCAGTCCTGACTCTGTTCCCAAGTCTAGCTTCCTGCTAATACTCACCTTGAAAGACACAGCCGCAGATGATGGCTCTAGTACTTGGATCCCTGCCACCCATATGGGAGACCTAAACTGAGTTCTCAGCGCCCAGCCCAGCCCCCACTGTTGTAGTTGTGGGCATCTGGGAAATGAACCAGCAGATGGGAGATTGCTTTCTCTCCTTCTCTTTCCCTCTACTTTTTTTCTTTTTCTTTTTCTTTTTTTTTTTTTTTTTTTTTTTTTGGACAGGCAGAGTAGACAGTGAGAGAGAGAGAGACAGAGAGAAAGGTCATCCTTTTCCGTTGGTTCACCTCTCAATGGCCACTGTGGCCAGCGCACTGCGGCCTGCGCACTGTGCTGATCTGAAGCCAGGAGCCAGGTGCTTCTCCTGGTCTCCTATGCGGATGCAGGGCCCAAGGACTTGGCCCATCCTCCACTGCCTTTCCAGGCCACAGCAGAGAGCTGGACAGGAAGAGGAGCAACCGGGACAGAATCTGGCACCCTGACCGGGACTAGAACCCAGTGTGCCAGCGCCGCAGGCAGAGGATTAGCCTATTGAGCCACGGCGCCAGCCCCCTCTACTTTCAAATAGATAAATAAACATTTAAATATATATTTAAGATATATATATTCAATGTTTATTTAAAATATATATATTGGAGATATATATATCTTAAATGAAATTGGGAAATTGATACAGGATTTATAATTTTTATAACCACAAGTTCACTGGAGGGAAAAAATTCTTTACCATAATAATTATTGTATAAAAGAAAGGTTTTAAAGCCATGAAAAATAAAACACAATATCATCAAGTAAGGTAAATCTTTAAATCTTTTTAGCTTTATGAAAAACACACTTTCCTCTCATTGTGCTTGTCGTTTCTCCATGTGTGTGTATTTGACAGTTGTCACTTACTGAAGTTAGCTCCCTACCCTTTCACAGGGACTGGGAGATGGGAGCTATCTCCATGACTGCATTTCAAAGGAATGGCTCCTAGGCCCTTCAGAAGGATATTCCAGGGTTGTAGAAAATTTGTATCTCAAAGAGGCAGAGAACAGGTTTATAATTCAACTTTCCTAAGTAACTGATCTGAGAGGGCAAGGGCTTATGGTCAGGAGAAGGCTGTGTAGCTCAGCAGGCTGAGGGGAGTGGTCAGCGCACACAGAGCAGGGTACGGAGGACACCATGTAAGACACGCATGGCCCTTGCCCTCCTGAAACTTAGTCTCTTACTTCACGTTTTCCTCATGTCTCACACCAAAAATAATCATTGCAGAGATTTGGGGACTATCCTTCTCTACAGGAATTAGCCCTTATGATAATTCATCTGCATGATCTAAATGCCAGAATGTCTAAGCAAACATTCCCTTGCTTCTGTTGGCCAAGGTCTACCTCGGGGTCACTCATCTCTCTGGTGACATGTCTATTTTTCAATGACTGCCTCAAACTAACAGGGTTTGATGGGAAGGCTGGAGACAGAATTTCTGGTTTGGATTTAATCAAATGCTCAATCAGTAATAATACTTTCTCTTCTTCGAGTGCAGTTAAAAGTCATGTCTCTGTTTTGAACGGACACATCCTAACTTCAGGGTCTTCCGCATCATACTGACATCCTTCTGCACTTATTACTTATCTTTATGATTTGAAATGTTTGCCCACCAAAATCCCATCAATCATAGGAGAAACATGCTGTGTTAAATGTCAGCTTCCTTTGGTGCTTCTGTTTCTGTCACTTGCAAGCCCAGTGGTTCCCAGACTCTTGTTGGCCCTGCAGCCCTCCTCTCCCGCAACAGCACTCTCAGCTGCATTGTAAATACCCGCCCCCCCACTCCTTTCACTACATTGAATCGCATGGTGAATTTAAAAGATGAATCCAGATAAAGAAGGCTCGTTAACTTTAATGGGCCACTTTTTATATTTGGTGAAAGGCCTTAAACCCTTGTAAATTAGGCTGGGATTTATAAACCTTGATATACGTGATGACAAATACTGATTTCCTAGTAAAATCCTCCTACACTCTGTCTCTCCATCCATGATGAATTGGTGGTGTTTCTCTCTGTTATTATTTACACGAATGACTTTGGCATTGTCTTGATATGTGGGCAATATACTTAAACCTATGACAGATCCCACGGATAAGGGTGGAGTCATATTGGACTTCTAATAAAAAGAAGTCCTTATTGGACTTATAAAAAATCTGACTCTGGTACATGTGTGTACACATGCAATGAGAACTGAAAACATACTTTAGACCCTATTGAAAAAAATAAAAGCAGACTAAACTGAGAGGGACTCAGAATTTCCCACAAAACTACTCAAATTACTGAGACGGTGTGGTTCTATTTCACAAATTATACCTCTGTGCTAAGATTCCTCTCCAACAAAACTACAGAGATCAATCAGCTCCAGCCATAACATCCTTAATCCTGCTGTTAGACTTTTATAATTTTCTGCCGCCAGTGAGTTATAGCTTGATACGTGTTTAAATATTATACATTGTGAAGTTTAAATAAAGAAAGTATTTACACAGGAATTTTTTTAAAGTATATTACCAATTATATAGTTCCCTGACCACTTAATCATGCAACCAAGTGGAAAACGCTTCAGGAAGTCTGTCCTCCACTGATTCGCCATAATGAAGGGCACCTCGGGAAATACACATTTAATCTCTGCAGCCACATTTCAAGCATCTAATCTCACTCTGCAGTGCACTCTGCCACTGCTTGTCATCCAAACAAAATGCAGGTAAATGATGGAGCAGTTCAGCTTATCCCCTTTAAATATTTACCGGCTAGTCGCCTCTTAGTAATACACGCTGTAGTGTTAGACTCAATTTCATCCTCGAGTGGTCGGCAGACAATTTGGACAGGCTTACTGAGAAGTGGAGGATCTTTCCTTGTCTCGCCTTTGAGGAGAAGCCATTCCCCCTTATCTTAAGTGAAGTAGTTTAAGAACTTTCACCAACAGTCCAGTGTATCAACAAATCAGCCAGGCCTGCTGCGCTGACGACTCACTCAGGGGGAAGAGCCCGTACCGCAGGGTCCCCTCTGCACCGCCATGCCTGATGGATGTGGGTCCAGCCCACAAGGGATCCCTCTTTTCCCAAGTGACGAAAGGCAGCTTGATCAGTGTATCATTTTCTTTCACAAAGGGGAAGCGGAGGGGCTGACAAGAGGCGGCATGCCTCTCAGAACCACTTCCGTGCTCAGGTGGGTCAGAGTCAAACTCACTCACTGTAGGGGACTGCAGAAACAATGCCTTCTTTGCTTGTTGTCTGGGTTTTCACTGAAAGTCCAAAGGAGTTTAAATTCCACTCAAAGTGTGACTCTTACTCTTAAAAGATAACATACATCTATATATACGAACACAAAAATATTAAACGTGTAAAACTAGGGGCCAGCTCTGTGAGCGTAGTAGGTTAAACATCTGCCTGCAGCACCCAAATCCCATATGGGCGCCGGTTCAAGTTCCGGCTATTCCAGCTCCAATCCAGCCTGGGAAAGCAGTAGAAGACGGCCCAAGTGTTTGGGCCCATGTACCCATGTGGGAGACCTGGAAAAAACTCCTGGCTTCTGGATTCAGCCTGCCCCGCCCTGGCTATTGCAGCCATTTGGAGATAATTTAGCAGATGGAAGACCTCTCTCTCAGTCTCCCCTCTCTATGTAACTATGCCTCTCAAGTAAATAAATTTTTTTAAAAGTATAAAATTAAGTTTAGGCCAGCGCTGTAGCTCACTTGGCTAATCCTCCGCCTGCGGTGCCGGCACCCCGGGTTCTAGTCCCAGTTGGGGTGCCGATTCTGTCCCGGTTGCTCCTCTTCCAGTCCAGCTCTCTGCTGTAGTCCAGGAAAGCAATGGAGGATGGCCCAAGTGCTTGGGCCCTGCACCCATGTGGGAGACCAGGAAGAAGCACCTGGCTCCTGGCTTCAGATCAGTGCAGTGCGCCGGCCATAGCAGCCATTTGGGGGTTGAACCAACGGAAGGAAGACCTCTCTCTAATTCTGCCTGTCAAAAAAAAAAGTATAAAATTAAGTTTAAAAAACTCCACTTGTAATTTTAAACTATACATATTTGTATATACTCATACTAGTATATGTTCACCCATGCATTCAGCCCTCCATATCCACGAGTTCTATATCCATGGGTTCTGTGTCTGCAGATTCAACTAATTTCAGATAGAAAATATTTGAAAAAATTGCATCTGTACTGAATGTGTGCTTACTTTTCTTTTGTCCTTATTCTCTAAGTAATATAGTACAATAACTACTTACATAGCTCTTACATTTTATAAAGTATTATACAGAATCTAAAGATGGTTTAAATAATATGGGAGGATGTGTACAGGTTATATGCAAACACTATGCCATTTTATATAAGGGACATTTGAGCCTTCTCAGATTTTGGTATCTACAGGGGGTCCTGGTACCAATTCCTAGTGGAAACCAAGAAACAATTGTATTTATATGCCTGTGTGTACTTGGGATTATGTGCTTGTATGTATGTGTGTGCAGTGTGTGAGTATACAACCATGGACACCATCATGACTATTTGGTTAGCAAGGGACCACATTACAACAGTGCTCTCATAAGATTATATTACAGGGTCCAGAGTTGCAGGGCAGCAGGTTAAGCTACCACCTGTGAGCTGGCATCCCACATGAACATGGCTTCAAGCCTCAGCTGCTCCCCTTCCCATCCAGCTCTCTGCTAATGCACCTGGAGGAGCAGTGAAAGATGCCTCAAGTTATTGGTTCCCTGCAATCGACATGAGAGACTTGAATAGAGTTCCAGGCTCCCGGCTTCAGCCTGTCCCAGCCCTGGCCATTGCAATCATTTGGGGAATGAAGCAGTGGATGAAAGCTCTCTCTTTTTCTCTCTCTCCCTTCCTTCCTCCCCCCTCTCTAACTGCGCTTTTCAAATACAATAAATAGGGGCCAATGCTGTGGTGCAGTGGGTTAACACCCGGGCCTGAAGTGCCAGCATCCCATATGGGCACTGGTTCTAGTCCCGGTTGCTCTTCTTCCAATCCAGCTCTCTGCTGTGGCCCAGGAAAGCAGTAAGAAATGGCCCAAGTGCTTGGGCCCCTGCACCCACATGGGAGACCAGGAAGAAGCTCCTGGCTCCTGGCTTCAGATCGGTGCAGCTCTGGCCGTTGCAGCCATCTTGGGAGTGAACCAGCAGATGGAAGGCCTCTCTGTCTCTACCTCTCTCTGTAACTCTTTCAAATAAAATAAATCTTTAAAAAAAATTAACATAAAAAAATTAAAATGGAGCTGCAAATTTCAATCTCCTGGTGGTGTACAGCCACTTTTACCTCACAGTGCAAGGCATTACTCACACGTTTGTGGTGATGCTGCTGTAAACAAATCTACCAGGCTGTAAGCTGTGTGAAAGTATAGCACATACAATTATATATAGTGATTGACACCTGATGCAGACAAGAAGCGTCTGGGTTACTCATTTATGCATTTACTATGGTATATGACATTATTATGGAGTGTCCTCCTCTTCATCTAAAAAAGTTGATGTTAAACGACACGCAATGTGACGCCAGCAGAAGTCTCATATTCCACACGCTTACTGTGCCTCTTTATTGCATCAAAACGTTGTGTCACATATGCGGCCTACACCATCTTAGTTTGTGTACGTGCAGCAGATGATGTTCACACAATAACAAAATTGCCTAACCGTGAATTTTTGAGGACATACCCCCATGCAACACGTGGCTACATATCCTTATTTACTCAAGATAGAAGAAAGGTCTAGGTGGACCCACTCTCAAATACTACCAGTAGCTACCTCGAGGAATGAGATTCAGGCAACAGGAAGTCAGAAATTTTGCTGCAGACTTTTGTACTGTTGAGTGTTTACAACAGGTATATGTTGCCATCGTAACTTTTTAAATGTTAATAAAGAAGTTTCTTCCTGTTTGCTTAAGTTTTCATCGCATTGCCGTTCAATGTCGGACTGCAGATGGGCAGGCAGGGCTCCCTTCCTAACAGAAGCAGCTGCAGGACAGACGGCGGTCGAACAGGAGCCTCCACCCGGGTTCCTGAGAGCTCACTCCAGATCTTTCCCTGAGCGCTGCGGTATCATTACAAACATGGTGCTTCATGCTTTACGGCTACTGGAGGAAATGCTTTTCTATCTTATCATCCCTGCTTTCGAAGCATCTTTTCTCAAATACAACCCATTGTTCTCCTCACTATTTGCCCATCTGTGGTTTTGTGAAAATATTTGAGCAGTGTTCGGTTTGGTTTTCTCAAAGACATTAATGAATAGGAAAAGTATACGAAATCCTCCAGACACAATTTTGCCTGGGGGCTTCAACACACAAACCCTCTCGTTGGTAGAAACACACGGTCCTTGCTTTGCTGAAAGCAAAGGAAGGTTGGGCGTCCATAATCACTCTCTTGTGCAGATTGGCACACTATCAGAGCTAACGCAACAGAGTACATAAAAGACCAGGTTATAACATCTCTGCTGCTGTATATTGAAATAATAAACTTTGGCAAACACAGAGGACAGCAAATTCAATTTGACAGTCCTCTCAAAGCAGACTAAGAACAACAGAGGGAAGCTAACAAAATAGGATTGGAATCCATTTTATTTGATTATTACATCATTGGATGAGGCAATTTGTAATGCAATTCCCCCAAATCGTTAATTCAGTGTTCACAAAATAATGGTAAAATCAAATGATCATTATGTTCTACATTCCAAATCACTGATTTTCAAGCTAGAAGGGAATTTTCGAACTTCCTTTGGCTTCAAGGACTCTTGCTTTAAGTAAGCACTCATGTGAAAGTTTAGTATGTAAGACAGATAAACACAAGCTTACTCACTTCCATGGGAGAGGCATGGCTTTAGTTGTGCGCTCCCATCTTACTTCTGCCCATCTCTCACCTCTCTGGCCCCTCATGAAGACCCCATGAGGAGTCCATGGATCTCTACTATGTAGCATCATTTGGAAAATGACTGATCTTGGCCATCACCACACGAGTGAGGAACATCTGGCCCAGGAGCCATATAAGACCCATTAAATCATCTGGCCTGGCCCTACCAAGTCAATCACAGGTGGGACTCAAGATTCAATAAATCTATAGCAGGCTAATTTTTAAGTTGATAATGTTGTATGCCTGCAAATCATGTTATAAATATCCAAATGGAGCCGGCGCCGCGGCTCACTAGGCTAATCCTCCGCCTGCGGCGCCGGCACACCGGGTTCTAGTCCCGGTCGGGGCGCCGGATTCTGTCCCGGTTGCCCCTCTTCCAGGCCAGCTCTCTGCTGTGGCCAGGGAGTGCAGTGGAGGATGGCCCAAGTGCTTGAGCCCTGCACCCCATGGGAGACCAGGATAAGTACCTGGCTCCTGCCATCGGATCAGCGCGGTGCGCCAGCCGCGGCGGCCATTGGAGGGTGAACCAACGGCAAAGGAAGACCTTTCTCTCTGTCTCTCTCTCTCTCTCACTGTCCACTCTGCCTGTCAAAAAAAAAAAAATATATATATATATATAAAATATCCAATTGGCCCTTGGCAGATAAAAGGTTCCACATCCTTGAAAGATTCAAACTTTAACTCTGTTAAGGTTGCCAGCTGAAGAACTAGATAAGGAAGAAGCAAGGGAAACCACATTCAGAAAAGAATTCTTGTTGGGAAAATCAATAAATTCATCTTTCAAAGAGAGTAGTGATAACAGAAAACTTTTATTGAGCACTTACTACTTGCCAGAGGTAGTGCTGAGTGCTTTATACTAAGTGCTAAGTACAAGCATTAACACATTCAGCTTTATACAATCCCTATGAGGTGGATTCTAGTTCTGTCACTGTGAAACAGTTGAAAATGTTTAGGCTGGGAAATGTTCGATGACTAGCACACGGTCACACGGCTAAGAAGAGGCAGGACACAGTTCTAAGCCAGGCAGCCTGCTTTCAGCAGCCATGTGCCCACTATGGGGCTCACCTATCTGTGCTCGCCATAACTCTGGCCACTAACACTTGTATTTTGCTTTTTTTTAAAAAAAGATTTATGTATTTTTAACTGAAAAGCAGAGTTACAGAGAGGCAGAGGCAGAGAGAGAAAGAGGTTTTCTGTCCACTTGTTCACTCCCCTGATGTCCACAGCACCCGGAGCTTTGCCTAGCTGAAGCCAGGAGATTCTTCCAGGTCTCCCATGTGGGTGCAGGGGCCCAAGGACTTGGGCCGTCTTCTACTGCTTTTGCAGGTCATAGCAGAGAGCTGGATAGGAAGTGAAGCAGCCAGGACTCACACCAGCACCCATATGGGATGCCAGTACTACAGGCAGCAGCTTTACTGGCTACACCATAGCATCAGCCCCAGCTTGTTTCATCTTTAATCTAGTTGCTTTAGCAATAAAATTGGAGGAAGACAACATTTCACTGGTCCTACCACTCTCTGTGGACATGGCTAAACACATCTCCTGGAACTAAGTCCTATTCATTACCTTGTATAGAAACTGCCATGTCAACAATCCCTTTTCTTTTTTTTTTTAACTTTTATTTAATGAATATAAATTTCCAAAGTACAGCTTATGGATTACAATGGCTTCCCTCCCTCATAACTTCCCTCCCACCTGCAACCCTCCCCTTTCCCGCTCCCTCTCCCCTTCCATACACATCAAGATTCATTTTCAATTCTCTTTATATACAGAAGATCAGTTTAGTATATATTAAGTAAAGATTTCAACAGTTTGCACCCACATAAAAACACAAAGTGAAAAATACTGTTTGAGTACTTGTTATAGCATTAAATCACAATGTACAGCACACTAAGGACAGAGATCCTACATGAGGAGTAAGTGCACAGTGACTCCTGTTGTTGACTTAACAAATTGACACTCTTGTTTATGGCATCAGTAATCTCCTTAGGCTCCAGTCATGAGTTGCCAAGGCTATGGAAGCCTTTTGAGTTTGCCGACTCTTATCATATTTAGACAATGTCATAGTCAAAGTGGAAGTTCTCTCCTCCCTCCCTTCAGAGAAAGGTACCTCCTTCTTTGATGACCTGTTCTTTCCACTGGGATCTCACTCGCGGAGATCTGTCATTTAGGGTTTTGTGTTTTTTTTTGTTTGTTTGTTTTTTTGGTTTTTTTTGCCAGAGTGTCTTGGCTTTCCACGCCTGAAATACTCTCATGGGCTTTTCAGCCGGATCCAAATGCCTTAAGGGTTGAACAATCCCTTTTCTAATCAAGCCAGACAGAAATCAGACTATCTTCTTCTTCAAGTGTAAGCCCCCTGGGGCAGGCATTAAGTTAGAGGTTAAGATACACTCATCCATGTTAGAGTACTACTATGCCCAGCTCCAGCTCCTGATCAGCTCCCATCTAACACAGATCCAGGGAGGCAGTGATGATGGCTCAAGTAGTTGGTCCCTATCACCCATGTAGGAGACCTAGACTGAGTTCCTGGACCCTGGCTTCAGGCCCAGGATCCAGCCCTGGCCATTGCAGGCATTTGGGGAATGAGCCAGCAGATAGAAATTCCTTCCTTCCTTCCTTCCTTCCTTCCTTCCTTCCTTCCTTCCTTCCTTCCTTCCTTCCTTCCTTCCTCTCTCCCTGTTTTTCTCTCCCTTCTCTTTATTTCTCTAACAAATACATAAATAAAAATAAGCTCCTCAAATCCATTGCTGCAACCAAATGAGGCAGGCTTGCAGACACCCTGAAAGACAAGAAGAAAAACCAAAGCAGGCTCGATGACCAGGATACACACCCTCTAGGAGCAGGGGCCAAAATAAGGACAGATCATGCTGTGACAAAACTAGACATGGATGCATTGAGATGCGGAGAGATGACCAAGGACCAAGTTGCAAATAATCCTAGCGAAGGTCAGAGTGGATGAAATTGAATGAGTTGGCAATGAAGGACTGGCATCAAGAGAAAATAGAAAGCTATTGTGGAATGACTGGGAGGAGTGCGACTTGCAGACTCTGAGATAATCCTTCCATGGTCTATTCATCAGCCAACACCCGACATGGGTTCTGTGTCCGGTACTGACCGTTTCACTTTTTAAATAACTGAGAGCAAATAGGCAAAGGTCCACAAGCACAACAATGTTGACTGGAAAGAGAACAAAAAGTTACTGGAAGCAAGATTAAAATATTTAATGTTGTTTACCATGCATGAGATGATACAGAAAAGGAGAAAGGAAAACCTCAGTTACAGACAACATCCCTGCAACAGATGTTTTGACCATTAGTCCTTTGTTTACACCAAAGAAGTCTTTCGTTGTTGGTTCACTGCCCCAACATTTGTCATATACCTACTATGTGCTGGAGATGCAAACACAGGGAAAACTCCTGATCTGTGTCCTGAAAGGAATTGGGAGCCTGGTGAAGACCAGGCTTGTGAATGAATGACTAACATTGCAGTGTAACAGGGACACACAGAGAAGACAGTGGGTGTAATAGGACAACTGAGCAGAATCTTGGAAGAAGAAGGAGAGGTTTTTTCAGAAAGGCCAGACGGAGTAGGATATTTGGACTAGTGGTAAGACACTCCCACCCTAAATGAGGGGTTCAATATCCTCTCTGCTCCTTTTTTTAAAGATTTACTTACTTATTTATTTGAAAGTCAGAGTTACACAGAGAGAGGAGAGGTAGAGAGAGGTCTTCCATTCACTGGTTCACTCACCAATTGGCCGCAATAGCTGGAGCTGCGCTGATCCAAGGCCAGGAGCTTCTTCTGGGCCTCCCACGTGGGTGCAGGGGCCCAAGGACCTGGGCCATCTTCTACTGCTTTCCCAGGCCATAGCAGAGAGCTGGATCGGAAGTGGAGCAGCCGGGACCTGAACCAGCGCCTATATGGGATGCTGGCACTGCAGGCAGCCGCTTTACCCGCTGCTCCAGAGTCAGCCCCATCCTCTCAGCTTCTAATTCCAGTTCCCTGCTGTGGCAGCAGTGGTGACTCAAGTGAGTGGGTTCCTGCCACACATGGGGGAGCCCTGGATTTTGAATTCCCAGATCCTAGCATCTGCTAGTTCAGCCCCTTTTAGGGAGGGCACTTAGGGAGTAACCAGAAAATGGAAGTCCTCTCTTCTCTTTTCTCTCTCTCTCTCCCTCCTTCCCTCCCTCTCTTTCTTTCTCTCTCTTCTCTGAAATAGGAAAAACGCAAACAGAGGAAGGATATTCCAAGCAGAAGACATTGTTTGTGCATGCAAAGGCAGGAAGGCAGGAAACAGTTTAACCTGTATATTGACTCACAGTTCAACAAAGCTGGAGACTAGAGTATAAGAGAATGAAAGAAGGACGTTAGAGACATAAGCTGGAGGTAAATAATGGAGAATTTTTATGTTAGCTAATAAATTGGGCTTAAGTCCAGCTTGTATTGCCATAAAATCAAAATATTTCTACTTCACTAAAAATGAGCCCCTGGCGATAGCCTCCACTCCAGACATGCTTCCCTCCACCAAGACTCTCAGACAGCCTCACGATCCAGCAGTCAAAGGGGAATGTCTGTGACTTGTGCTTTCCAATCCCTTTCCAGTTCTAAACTATTTCAATGCCATGTTCGTTGCTAAGAATATTTGAGGTGGGTGTGTGGCACAGCAATTAAGTCACTGTTTTGGTTGCCCGCATCCCTTATCAGAGTATCTGGTTCAAATCCCTGGTCCTCTGCTTCCAACCCCAACTTCATGCTAATGCATACCCTGGAGGCAGCAGGTGATGGCTAAAACTTGGGCCTCTGCCTTCCACATGGCTGACCCAGAGGAGTTCTGGGCTCCTGGCATCAGCCTGGCCCAGATCTGGCTTTTGGGGCATTCGGAGAATGAACCAGAGGATGGAAGATGTCTCTGTCTCTCTCCGTTTTAAGTAAAATGAAAATAAACAATTTTTTAAATCTTTACTATCACCCCTGCTAACATTTGGGGACTTTATCCAGGGGTGAAACAGAACCACTAAAATATCTCCAGCAAAGATGTTACAAGGATAGAATGATTTTTTTTTTTAACAGAGCCCCTCCCCATGGAGATACTGAAAACGTACACAATCTCCTGTCCTACAGTTTGGACAGTTACAATGCTGCTTGGCCTATGGGTGGTTGGAGGAGATGACACCAAGCATGTTCTTAATTTATGAGGTAATTCCATGGTCAATTACCGTGGAGAGACTGGCTGGTTAAAGCTTCCTCTCACATCTGAAGGAGCTCAAGGTGAGAGAGCCGGCTGGGAGCAGGCCTCTCTGAGTCACAGTCTCTGTCTCATAAGATAAAGAGGCATAGGCGTGGTTTTGTGTTGAAATTCGTTTTACACCGGCATGGCAGGTAACCCCTCGCAGCAGTAACCCGTGCAGTGGCTTCTCCTCCCAGAGCTGTCCACACTGTTGCCCTCTCCTCTCCTCACCAGAGATGGCTGTGAGTCTAGAGCATGGTGCCAGCTTCACATTTCCAGTGAAAGCAAGAGAGAGGAGCCACCAAGGGGAAAGAAACCAAGTCAGCTGGCAAAGCCAGGAAGTGCAGGGACCAGAACCCACACTGCAGCTCTGCATCACACCCCTCAAGCTATATCCTTCAGATGCACTCTATTTCACCCAGATTCAATCGTTTCCAAATCATATTGTAAAAAATAAAGCCTCAGCTTTTTCTTTTAAAATATTTGCATTTCTTGGTAAATCATAACCCTAGTCCTAAATTTCCCCCTGCTCATTTTTTCTCATCTTTCACTTACCTGCTGATCTACCACTGTGCAAGCAGTTTTCTCCTCATTTACTGAGGATGCCACTCTCTTTTTTCTCTTTTCCATCTTCTTTTTTTCTCCTAATGCTCATCTAATTAACAGTCAAGCTGCTTTTCATACAAAATCTCCAAGCTTTAAAATTTTTCCTTCTGATTAGAAGTTTATAAAAAGGAGCTGCTGAGTTTCAAAAATACCTTTTTCAAGAGTTTTATGTGCTCAGCTATCGGATCACCCCCTCCCAGCTAAGCCTCTAAAACTCCCAGAGTTAGTGAGATCTGTGTCCCATGAGACGACTGCTGGATATTTGAGGGGTGTGCTGCTCAAGATCTCAAGTCACACACTGGAGCCATCTTTAGAAAAAGCCCAGTTTCTTTAATCACATTTTACTGTATTGTCCTTAAGAGAGAGGTCATGCTATCAAAGGATTATTAAGCCATTAAATAATCATTTAATGAACACCTACTGGGTGCCAGGCAATGAACTAAGAGCTAGAATATAATGAGAAGTAGAAGATAGAGTCCTCTCAATGTGTGTATACACTCAACAACAGCAATTCTTAATTTTGGTTGCCCGTTGGAATCCCAGGGAATGCTTACAAGTCCCAAGGCACATCCATCCATCCCAGACCAATTAAATCAAAATCTCCAAGGGTAACAGCTATATATATTCTCTAAAGGTCCTCAAGTAGTTCCAAAGTACAGCCAAGTTTGAGACTATATATACATTGAATAATTATAGAAATAGATATAAAATTGTAACATTAATAAAGACAAATAAATTGTTACACATTGAGGAAACTTCAGTGCCATTCGTTTATATGTGAAGCCAAGATTCGCTGAGCATCAGCTGCTCATCAGACATGACAAGAGTAGCATGACCGCAGGCCACAACCCAAGGAAACATTGGCAGTCCCTACCATCCTTCACTTTAATGGGTTGAAACCGAGCCCGGAGTACTTGGGAGTTTCTGGTGATGCACACCTTACTCACGCAGGCCAAGGTAAGAGTCTCACTCTCTAAAGGTTGACAGGATATTTGAACAATGCCACTTGATTGAAATTCAATGCTTAGGGACCAACTATAGTAGGGGGACGTGGTATGATAATTTGCTCTGACATGAGATATCCAAGGCAGGAGACAGAGGAAACCTGATCCACAAGGTCTGTTTGCAGATTTAAAGAGGAAAATAAATTCTGTAAGGCTCTAGGCAAGATTGTCTGGGATTTGCTAAGGGATATGTGCAGAATCCTTATATAATGAGCTTCTTTAAATAAACAAACAGCATTCTGACTTTATAAAAGCTTCTGGGTACTGGAGAGGTTATTAAAAAATGAGAGGTGGTGATTTAGCCTCACCATTGCTGTTGAGGATGGCCTTCCAGGTTTGAACCCCTTCTTGCACTCACTTATTTAAAGCCTGCCTCTCAAGAGGATGGAATTATTTTTCTTGTTTCATTTTGTTACTTTTTTAAAGTCCTCTGGCTCCATTCACTTGATTTAGACTTATCAGATGGTACCATACTGAAGAAAACTCTTATTTGTTCCTTATATTCTATTTTTCAACCTGCAATCTGTCTTTAAGTTATAAAGTTATAAAGACACATAGGTCTTCACATAGGTCACTACAGCTACCATCCAATTGTCGCAAAGCAGCCAATGTTCAATATTCAAGATCAACGATGCATATCTCTGAAGAGAAACCATTTGTTTAAATCCTTTACTACCCAATTTTTAAATTACATAATGATAATCTCGTATTTTTAAAACATGCACTCCAAAACATTTTAAGAAGCAAATGGGTTGGGAATTTCCTATGCTTCCTAAAATCCCCAGAAGAGAGGAGCTAAGACTGGATTTTATTCCAAAGGGGGGAAAGCCTTCATTTTTAATAAGTGCAGAAGCTTTGCATTTAATTTGAACAGAGCCAAAAATCCACCCTGTGAAGTCACCAGCGTTTCTCCTGATGATGCGTCATTTGTCTATCCGATGAAGGATTAGACTCCGACTTGCTGAGGTCTGACACGATGGAACCTGGAAGCAGTGTATGATCACACTGCTGGCCGGGACTTACCATACACGCAAATTCCTTCCAGGCTTCTAACTTGGTAAATAAATGTGGACTCTGGGGAAAAAGGAAAACAAAATGAGTCTGTGAGAAAAGTTAGTTCCCAAAGCTCATGCTCTAAGGTTTTATACTGCAGGTAGAGTCTTTGGTGCAGAGATGTCTAGGAAGAAGACAAGCCCCTAAGGGAATACTAGGCAGTTTCCTCAAGCCACTGAAGCCCGTTCTGCCCTACTGAAGACCCTGCAGAATTCTCCTGCCACCACAAGCTCAACTCTCGGTTCTGCCATCTTAAAAAAAAACAGCCCAGCTGATGCCATTCATTATACCATGTAGTCAGTCAAAATGTGAGCTGAAATTACAGCGTTGTTGCAGATCCCCATGGATACCAAAGTCCACAGCTCCTCATGACCCTTAAGTAATAGGCAGAATACTTGCATATAATGTATGCACATCCTCTTTATACTTTAGGTCATCTCTAAGTCACTTGTAATTCTTGATAAAATATAAATGTTGGGTAATTATTCACTATACCACAATGTATGTTGAATAACAAGAAAAAGAAATGTTCTGTACAGATGTAATTTTTCCACATATGTTATGTCTTCAGGAACCTAAATGTAGATCCCATGGATACAGAGGGCTAACTATATATATATATATATATATTATATATATACATATATATATTTATATATGTATATATATATATTATATATATACATATATATATTTATATATGTATATATATAATTTATATGTACTGTCATTTTTATCACAAATATTATACCAACTTTCCAACTCTTACATTGTAAAAGAACTCTATTCTCAGGATTTTTGATTGTATAAAAGGCATTTGCTCCTCAGGTATCTTTTGTAAAGCAGTATCTGACTAATGTATATAAATTTTTTTCTTTTATAAAATTTTTTCATTTTTTTTTTAATTTGAGGAAGAGAGAGAGAGAGGGAGGGAGAGAGAGAGCACTCATTTGCTGGTTCACTCCCGAAATGCCCAAGATGACTGGTGCTGGTCTGGGACCAGAGGCAGGAGCCAGGAATTCAATCCAGACCTCAACTATTGGTGGCAGGAGTCAAACTACTGGAGCTATCACCTGCTGCCTCCCAGAGTACACATTAGCAAGAACCAGGAGTGGAGCCAGGACTCAAATCCAGGCACTTCAATATGGAAAGTAGTCATCCCAACCGATAGCTTAACTGCTAGGACAAATACCCACTCCTATAGGTACAGAGTTTTAAGAAAAAAAGGACCTGGTTAGAATTTCAGAGGGTCATATCTCTCCAAAGTAGAAGAAATAAAGTATAATAAAGCAAACCAGTTTAATAGGACAAACTAGAGACGTTTAACTGACAACACAACAATCAAACTCCAAAAATATCATACAATAGATTTTCTGTTTTCCTGTCAAGGTTTTGCTGGCATGTGCTTGGCATGACTTGATCAAACTTAAATCTAACATTTTGCTTTCTTTTTTAGGCAGCACAACTTTGTTAAAATACAAGATCAAAACTGCTAACATACGCTTTTTTTTGCAAGAACAAGGAGTTCAGTAGTCAGCCTAAACACCCAAGTCATTAAAGTGAGATTTGGTGAGTTTAGGGCATAGCACCTGAGGAAAAAAAAAAAAAGTGCCACAAAACATTCCCATTTCTCAATTGTCTTCATCTTTGACTTACAGAAAACAAAACATGTTCTGCAAACTCTTAAACAAACTACCACATGGACGATTCTAACTCAATGACCCTGTCATAAATTCAGACTAAAACAAATACAAGGTAAAATAATGTTCATTAAGAACAGAGTTTTAAAAATCAAATTCAGTTTTAAAAGACAGAGTTAATTTTTGTGGAAGTTTGCAGACAAACGTGCCAGGCTTATTTGCCTAAAGATATACTTGAAACTTCTTGAACCTAAAAGAATCAGAAGAATGACAGTCAGCATTTCTCGGGCAGGAGAGGGACACATCACAGAGGTGATAACCCGCCCCTCTCTCAGGATCACAGAGAATGCTCTCTTCCTCCAAGTAACTTCCACTTTCCCAAACCCTAGGAGGGTCTTATACAGCAAAACAATCAGCTTGAGAGTGATTTTTCACAAAGACAGCTACTTGAAAAAGATGCTATGGCACTGACCCTCAGGAAGAGAAGTCAGTGGGTATAGATGGAGAAGCATAAAACTTCCCTTTTCAGAGTAGAGTCAAGGCCTGGATATCTGAATGTCTTCAGATAGTAATCAACATTTATTACATACTTGGAGAACTCTGGTCTTTTGAGAAACATTAACTAGAAAAAATATGGGAAAATAAATGTGCTTAGAATTCTGCACATGGAAGCAAGTGTGGACAAAGAGTCCAAAAAATAATCATCTCTACGTGCTGGTATTTTGCCAAGGTTTCAGTTATCTCCAGGTTTCTGTTTTTTTCAAAGACTTATTTATTTGAAAGGCAGAGTGACAGAGAGAGATGGAGAGACAGAGAGAGATCTCCTATCCACTAGTTCACTTACCCCTAAAATGGCCACAACAGCCAGGTTTGGGCCAGGCAGAAGACAGGATCCAAGAACTCCATTCCGATCTCCCATGTTGGGGCAAGGACCCAAGCATTTTGGATACATTCTGCTACCTTCCACGGCACTTTATCAGGGAGGTGGATCTGAAGAGGAGTAGCAGGGACTTGAAACAGTGCTCCACAGCTTAACCCACTGTGCCATACACCAATCCATATCCAAGCTTTCTACCCACCCTTTTCCAGCCTGCTCAGTGATCTCGGAGATTAACCCACACGGAATGCATCAAAGGGTGCCTTGCTCCCTGGCTTTCAACTGGTTTCCACTAGTAGAGTAAGATCCAGGAAGCTGGGGCCTGGAGGACAGTGCGTCTGCAAAAGTAGAAGAGGACATAAAATATAATAATAATGGTAGTAGGAACCAAATCAGAAAAGAACAAACAGAAAAATGGAGAGGCCAAATCAAAAAGACAACTTAAACATGATGCCAAAAACCCGAGCAAGGCAAAGAACAAAGGATAAAAAATCTAAAAGGGTAACCCTTGGCCTTCCAGGCAGGTGAGGCCAGGGAAAGAGGAAGAAACAGAACTGCTTCATCTGGGTTGCACCAGAGGCAAGACTCTCCATGTGGGCTTGTGGGCCTGAATATCACTCTGAGATTATGATCTCAAAAGCATATGGCTGAGGTGTCTCCATTTTATGCACGTCTGAGAGCTGCTTCATATATAACCTAGGAAGCCATGGTGTAGGCCACAGCTGAAGAAAAGTGTTTATCTCCAGGGGCAAAAGAGAATAAGAATAAATGGTCCATGAATTTACTGCAATGCCATATGTCAAATATCTCATATTAATAAACAACACTTAGAGAAGAGATTAAGGAATCAGTAAGTCACATGGCCAGAAATATCTTAATGTATCATAATTGGAGACATAAATCTATATCAAATTCCCAGATCTCTCCCATTCACCCAAAACCCTTATTATTCAAAAGTGCTCCTCAAATTCTGCCACATGAAGGAAAATATCTTAGTGTAAAGAACTATTACATATTTCCATCATATTCCTCCAAAGTTGAATGATAAGCAGTTGTGTTCCTACCGGATGTGCATATAAAGTCTAGCAAATAAGAACATAAAATAATGACAGGAAGAAAACAAACCAAAAGCTAAAATTATCAGTGGAGCTGATTAGCATATGTATAAGAGACACTTGTACAGATGTGGGATGCTTTCTTTAGAATGTAAGTTCTCAGAGCTGTGATTCTTAATCATTTTTGGAGTTGTGACATCTTATCATGTATTTGCTTTTTATGATCATCACCAACCTCCTCCCAAGAGCATATTTTTAAATGAGAAAGAATAATTTTATTCTCAAGCATTTGGTTTTATTTTTATTCTAAGAATTACCCTGGAGGATCATACCATTTGAAACACCAACCACGATTCAAAATCCAAAATTCCAAAATTTAAATTGTCCCTTTGCCTTTTGCCTTTCCTGGAAGGGTTATGTAATAATCCACTGCCCCAGGAAAGCTAATGAGCAGAGGGGAAAAAGCTGGACTGACTTGTTTCTAAAAGCATCTTTCAAAGTTTGATGGATTTTTAAAGGAAGCAGTCATTTAATGAAAGGTAGAACATCAGTGGGGGCTGTATAGAAAGAAAAAGAGAAATCTTCTACCCTGGTTCACACCCCATATAGTCACAACAGCCAGGGCTAGGCCAGGCTGAAGACAGGATCCAGGAACTGCATCCTGATCTCCTACATGGGTGGAAGGAGTCCAAGTGCCTGGGCCATCATCTACTGCCTCCAAGGCCCGTTAGCAGAAAGGCGAATTGCAAGTGGAGCAAATGGGACTCAAACCAGCACTCCAATGTGGGATAGCAGCATTGCAAGGAGTGGCTGAACCCACGGCACCACTATGCCAGCCTGGTCTTTCAAAGTTTGCATAGAACATTTTTGAAAGAAACCCAAAAGAGGAAGAGATAGATTGGCATGATTTTTCCAAATATACTTGTGTATCATTCCATTTAGGTAAATATTATGGGTGCTGAGAACCAGTTTGCACAGAACCTCTTAGCTAACTCCACTGGGTAAGCCATTTTCACCAGCTTCATTATTTGTATAAATGAGAAAGAAAAGTAGCCATTTCTAGAGCCCTTGATTTTGTCATTTGTTTTAAGCCAAGGTTTAAATCCTCCCGTAAGATTTTATTAGATGCTCCCTGTATGGGTCAAAATGTAGGAAATAGTACATTTCCTCTTCTAGGAGAAAGCACATAATCTTTTAAATTGTTTTCTTCGAATCAGAGTTGGAAGGGATCTTTTCTATTGCATAGGAATAGGGCACACATAAAGGTAACTTGAGAGTACATACTACACTATATTACTGCCAACAAGTTCTAAATGTCATAACTCTTTCTGACTCTTTTACCAGGGATGCAGTCACCACATGTTAATTGGTAACAAAGGCACAGGAGGGAAAAAAAATCAAAGTTCAGATTATGTCTCAAGTTAAAACAGACATCAGATAGTTTTTATCTATGCTTTCTGGTGATTCTTTTTTTTTTTTAAATTAACCAATTAAAACTCAATCTTGACTTCCCACATTGGTAGTATGGACCCAAATATTTGAGTCATCTCCTGCTCCTCCCGGAGTCTGCATTAGCAGGAAGTTTGAATGGGGAGCAGAGACAGGACTTGAACTCAGGCACTCTGGTATGGGATGGGGGTATCCCCAGCAACATCTTAACCACCGTGCTAAGCGTCCTCCTCTCAGTAATTCTTTTCTTTCAGTAAGAGACTCACAGGTCTCCAAAGGGGCCAAGGCATAGCAATGAAGAAATCAACCGCGAGATCATTGCTGGAGCTAAAGAGGGAGCAAGAAGTCTCTACATATCACTAACCTATGACTTAGCATATCCTAATGCAAAGACTGAGATACACTGTCAACACATTCCAAAGTGAGGACTCTGGCCCATTTAGGAGAAGAGAACATTTGAATCACCTGGTTGTTTGCATAAACTGGCTGGCTACCCACTCCAGTCCAAACTGTTGACTTTGTAATTCCAAACAGAATAAAATCAGTTCTGGCTTTTATCTACAGAATTATGCAACCAACACATCTGCTTCTCTCCTCAGGAAAAAAAAAAAGAAAACTTTAAATCCGTTAAAAATAAATGTGGTGTTTTAGTTATAAGAAAATGCACAAACAGACAAGGCATTATAATGCCATTGCCAAGCAAATGATTAAATTCCATTTAGAGGAAATGTCATAGCGGCACTCACATTTCTGGTGAGGGCCACGTCGGCGTAGTCTTCAGATGCCAGAAGACAAAGAACAAGGGGAAGGGTGGGGCCAAAAGACAGGGGAGGAAGCTCAAGCCAATATAATGAAAGATGGAATAACCTTACAGCTAAACAGTTTACTTTTCAAAGGCAGCACAAGGGCAAAATGCTTTGTGCAAAGAGAAAATTAGTTTCCAAAGTGTATGCCTTCTACAAAGAGCCAAGTTAATTATTCAAAGCAGAGGCCCATGAATTCCCACAATTTAGTCATTCTATTCTGACACATTCAGGCCCAGCGAGCTGCTTCTTATCACTAAGACTTTGATAATTGGCTTAGACATATCAAATAAACTTTCTGGAGAATTTAGTAGTAAGCAGGTATGACATCCTAATAGGGGTTTTATTAGGCCTTGCTCTGTGCGGTAATGTATTAGCAATCACTGTGACATTCTCTGCTCTGGGGGGTTTTGGCCTTGCTCATTTTTTACACTTGCTAGAAAATAAATTTATTCATGGTAGAGATCTAATCCAATACACTGCTCTGTTTACCCTGGTTTCTAAAGGAACAGGTCTCTCAGAATTAATGAAAAGTGACACATACATCATAGAAGAAAATGCACTGTCTTCAGCCAGGCATAACTGAATAGCAAGAATCCCTTTTGATTCTACAAACTTGGGAATTCAGTAAGTACAGCCTTGGTACTTTCCCTGATCACATATTTGCCTCCTGTACCATTGAAGAAAGAAGAACACATAGCCAATAGTACATATGGATTAGATGTCTCCTCTTTAGCAGCTTAGTAGTAGTTTAAAAAAGTAACTTCCCTAAGAATATATGGCTAAGATAATACTAATGTACTTTCATCACAGGACAAAGAAGTATGAATAAAGGTCAGCCATGTGAAATCTCTGTCATTCAATGCTTGTTGTATAACCAACTTCCTACTTTCCATGTTAATGAAGACAAAGTTAATATGAAAAACTACATAGGAAATCTATTGGTTTTCTATGTCCTTGTGTAACCCTTTTTAGCCTCATGTATGAGGCTAAATTCAGAAGCAAGACCAAGAAATAATGTTCTCTCAAAATACTTCAACTACCTGCTGCATGATGCCTGCAACTTTCTAGTTAACCCTACAGGGTAATAGTTGGTTAAATGTTAATTTTTTTTAACTTTTATTTAATGAATATAAATTTCCAAAGTACAGCTTATGCATTACAATGGCTTCCCCCCCATAACGTCCCTCCAACCCGCAACCCTCCCCTTATCCACTCCCTCTCCCCTTCCATTCACATCAAGATTCATTTTCGATTCTCTTTATATACAGAAGATCAGTTTAGCATACATTAAGTAAAGATTTCAACAGTTTGCTCCCACACAGAAACATAAAGTGAAAAATACTGTTTGAGTACTAGTTATAGCATTAAATCTCAATGTACGGCACACTAAGGACAGAGATCCTACATGAGGAGTAAGTGCACAGTGACTCCTGTTGTTGACTTAACAAATTGACACTCTTGTCTATGGCATCAGTAATCACCCTAGGCTCTCGTCATGAGCTGCCAAGGTTATGGAAGCCCCCTGAGTTCACTGACTCTGATCATATTTAGACAAGGCCATGGTCAAAGTGGAAGTTCTCTCCTCCCTTCAGAGAAAGGTACCTCCTTCTTTGATGACCCATTCTTTCCACTGGGATCTCACTCACAGAGATCTTTCATTTTGTTTTTTTTTTTTCCCCCAGAGTGTCTTGGCTTTCCATGCCTGAAATACTCTCATGGGCATTTCAGCCAGATCCGCATGCTTTAAGGGCTGATTATGAGGCCAGAGTGCTGTTTAGGACATTTGCCATTCTATGGGTCTGCTGTGTATCTCACTTCCCATGTTGGATCATTCTCTCCCTTTTTGATTCTATCAGCTAGTATTTGCAGACACTATTCTTGTTTATGTGATCCCTTTGGTTCTTAGTCCTATCATTATGATCAATTGTGAACAGAAATTGATCACTTGGACTAGTGAAATGGCATTGGTACATGCCACCTCGATGGGATTGAATTCGAATCCCCTGGTATGTTTCTAACTCTACCGTTTGAGGTAAGTCAGCTTGAGCATGTCCCGAATTGCACATCTCTTCCCTCTCTTATTCCCACTCTTATATTTAACAGCAATCACTTTTCAGTTAAGTTTCAGCACTTAAGAAGAATTGTGTATTGATTACAGCATTCAACCAAAAGTATTAAGTAGAACAAACAAAAAAAATATTGAGAGGGATAACATATTAAGCTGCTCATTAACAGTCAGGGTGAGGGCTGATCAAGTCACCGTTTCTCATAGAGTTCATTTCACTTTAACAGGTTTCCTTTTTGGTGATCAGTTAGTTGTCACCTATCAAGGAGAACAAGTGGTATTTGTCCCTTTGGGATTGGCTTATTTCACTCAACATAATGTTTTCCAAATTCCTAACAGGTATCACTTTTCAGTTAAAATTTAAACACCTAAGAATAATTGTGTGTTAATTACAGAGTTCAACCAATGGTACTAGAACAAAAAAAAAAAATACTAAAATGGATAAAGTATTACATTGTACATCAACCGTCAGGATAAGAGCTGATCAAGTCACTGTTTCTCATAGTGTCCATTTCACTTCAACAAGTTTCCCCTTTGGTGCTCAGTTAGTTGTCAGAGATCAGGGAGAACATATGATATTTGTCCCTTTGGGACTGGCTTAATTCACTCAGCATGATGTTTTCCAAATTCCTCCATCTTGTTGCAAATGACCAGGTTGTGTTGTTTTTGACCGCTGTATAGTATTCTATAGAGTACATGTCCCATAATTTCTTTATCCAGTCTACTGTTGATGGGCATTTGGGTTGGTTCCAGGTCTTAGCTATTGTGAATTGAGCTGCAATAAACATTAAGGTGCAGACAGCTTTTTTGTTTGCCAATTTAATTTCCTTTGGGTAAATTCCAAGGAGTGGGATGACTGGGTTGTATGGTAGGGTTATATTCAGGTTTCTGAGGAATCTCCAGACTGACTTCCATAGTAGTTTTACCAGTTTGCATTCCCACCAACAGTGGGTTAGTGTCCCTTTTTCCCCTCATCCTCTCCAGCATCTATTGTTGGTAGATTTCTGAATGTGAGCCATTCTAACTGGGGTGAGGTGAAACCTCATTGTGGTTTTGATTTGCATTTCCCTGATTGCTAATGATCTTGAACATTTTTTCATGTATCTGTCGGCCATTTGGATTTCCTCTTTTGAAAAATGTCTATTGAGGTCCTTGGCCCATCTCTTAATTGGGTTGTTGGTTTTGATCTTGTGGAATTTCTTGATTTCTTTGTAGATTCTGGTTATCAAACCTTTATCAGTTGCATAGTTTGCAAATATATTTTCCCATTCTGTCGGTTGTCTCTTCACTTTCCTGACTGTTTCTTTTGCAGTACAGAAACTTCTCGATCTGATGCAATCCCAAATGTTAATTTTGGCTTTGACTGCCTGTGCTTCTGGGGTGTTTTCCAAGAAGTCATTGCTGGTACCTATATCTTGCAGGGTTTTTCCAATGCTCTCTAATAATTTGATGGTGTCAGGTCATAGATTTAAGTCTTTAATCCATGTTGAGTGGATTTTTGTGTAAGGTGAAAGGTAGGGGTCTTACTTCATGATTCTGCACGTGGAAATCCAATTTTCCCAGCACCATTTATTGAATAGACTGTCCTTACTCCAGGGATTGGTTTTGGATCTTTTATCAAATATGAGTTGGCTGTAGATGTTTGAATTGATTTCTGGTGTTTCTATTCTGTTCCATTGGTCTATCCATCTGTTTCTGTACCAGTACCATGCTGTTTTGATTACAACTGCCCTGTAGTATGTCCTGAAATCTGGTATTGTGATGCCTCCAGCTTTGTTTTTGTTGTACAAGATTTCTTTAGCTATTCGAGGTCTCCTGTGTCTCCATATGAATTTCAGCATCATTTTTTCCAGATCTGAGAAGAAGGTGTTCGGTATCTTGATTGGTATTGCATTGAATCTATAAATTGCTTTTGGGAGAATGGACATTTTGATGATATTGATTCTTCCAATCCATGAGCATGGAAGATTTTTCCATTTCTTGGTATCCTCTTCTATTTCTTTCTTTAAGGTTTTGTAATTTTCATCATAGAGATCTTTAACGTCCTTGGTTAAGTTTATTCCAAGGTATTTGATTGTTTTTGTAGCTATTGTGAATAGAATTGATCTTAGAAGTTCTTCCTCAGCCATGGCATTGCCTGTGTACACAAAGGCTGTTGATTTTTGTGCATTGATTTTATACCCTGCTACTTTGCCAAACTCTTCTATGAGTTCCAATAGTCTCTTAGTAGAGTTCTTTGGGTCCCCTAAATAAAGAATCATATCATCTGCAAAGAGGGCTGTTTGAGTTCTTCCTTCCCAATTTGTATCCCTTTAATTTCTTTTTCTTGCCTAATAGCTCTGGCTAGAACTTCCAGAACTATATTGAATAGCAGTGGTGAGAGTGGGCATCCCTGTCTGGTACCAGATCTCAGTGGAAATGCTTCCAACTTTTCCCCATTCAATAGGATGTTGGCTGTGGGTTTTTCATAGATTGCTTTGATTGTATTGAGGAATGTTCCTTCCATACCCAGTTTGCTTAGAGTTTTCATCATGAACGGGTGTTGTATTTTATCAAATGCTTTCTCGGCATCTATTGAGATAATCATATGGTTTTTCTTCTGCAGTCTGTTAATGTGGTGTATCACATTGATTGTCTTGCGCACATTAAACCATCCCTGCATACCAGGGATAAATCCCACTTGGTCTGGGTGGATGATCTTTCTGATGTGTTGTTGCATTCTATTGGCGAGAATTTTATTGAGGATTTTTGCGTCTATGTTCATCAGGGATATTGGTCTGTAATTCTCTTTCAATGCTGCATCGTTTTCCGGCTTAGGAATTAAGGTGATGCTGGCTTCATAGAAAGAATTTGGGAGGACTCCCTCTCTTTCGATTGCTCTGAATAGTTTGAGAAGAATTGGAGTTAGTTCTTCTTTAAATGTCTGGTAGAATTCAGCAGTGAATCCATCTGGTCCTGGGCTTTTCTTTGTTGGGAGGGCCTTTATTACTGTTTCAATTTCTGTCTCAGTTATGGGTCTGTTTAGGTTTTCTATGTCTTCCTGGTTCAATTTAGGTAGGTTGCATGTGTCCAGGAATCTATCCATTTCTGATAGGTTTCCCTGTTTGCTGGCATACAAGTCCTTGTAGTAATTTCTGATGATTCTTTTTATTTCTGTGGTGTCTGTTGTTACGTTTCCTTTTTCATCTCTGATTTTATTGATGTGGGTCTTTTCTCTTTTTCTTTTAGTGAATGATGCTATGCTAAAGTTTGATGTAGCATTTACCAAACACTAGAAAGAGGGTTTCAGTATTCTCATTTTACAGATGAGATAATTTAATCCCAGGAAAATTTAATAACCATCTAATGCTTATACTGTTACAGCAGAACACAAACATCTATTAACAGAAGCTATGATTACATCCTAATCATGCACTTTCAGCGACGAAAGGAATGGTGATGATGGCCTCTTAGTGAATCCATTCTTTCAGGTCTCCTTTGTAGGTGGTGGGAGCGCAGGCATGTGGGCCATCTTTCGCTGCTTTCCCAGGCCATTAACAGGGAGCTGGATCTGAAGTGGAGCAGCCGGGACACAAACCAGCACCCATATGGGATGCCTACATTGCTGGTGGCAGCTTTACCCACCACACCACAATGCCGACCCCTACATGTGACATTTAATTCTTACTTTATAAATATCTTACAATAACATTAGCAGTAATATTGGATGGAATAGGGGGAAGAAAGTAAAGTATCTTTCAAGTTGAAGTATGGGCCTTGGATAAAAAGTTCAATAAAAGCATCATGCTTTTACCACAGAGCTTTTTTTTTTTTTTTTCCCAAAGAAAACTTTTATTTAATGAGTACAAATTTCATTAAGTACAACTTTAGGAATATAGTGATTCTTCCCGCCACACCCAGCCTCCCACCCACACTGCCACCCTACCACCTCCTCCTCCCTCTTCCAGTCCCAGTCACATTCTCCATTAAGATTCATTTTCGCTGGCGCCGCGGCTCACTAGGCTAATCCTCCGCCTTGCGGCGCCAGCACACCGGGTTCTCGTCCCGGTCGGGGCGCCAGATTCTGTCCCGGTTGCCCCTCTTCCAGGCCAGCTCTCTGCTATGGCCTGGGAGTGCAGTGGAGGATGGCCCAAGTGCTTGGGCCCTGCACCCCATGGGAGACCAGGATAAGCACCTGGCTCCTGGCTTCGGATCAGCGCGGTGCGCCAGCTGTAGTGCGCCAGCCATTGGAGGGCGAACCAACGGCCAAAAGGAAGACCTTTCTCTCTGTCTCTCTCTCTCTCTCACTGTCCACTCTGCCTGACCAAAAAAAAAAAAAAAAAAAGATTCATTTTCAATTAACTTTATATACAGAAGACCAACTCTATACTAAATAAAGATTTCAACAATTTGCACACACAAAAAACTTACAAAACTGAGAACAAATTTCACAGTTAATTCTTATAGTACAACTCATTGAGAACAGAGGTCCTGCATGGGGATTAAGTGCACAGTGACTCCTGCTGTTAATTTAACAATTAACACTCTTATAGGGGGCCGATGCTGTGGCGCAATGGTTTGATACTCCGCCTGCAGCACCAGCATCCCATATGGGTACCAGTTCTAGTCCTAGCTGCTCCTCTTCCATTCCAGCTCTCTGCTATGGCTTGGGAAAGCAGTAGAAGATGGCCCAAGTGCTTGGGCTCCTGCACCCACATGGGAGACCCAAAGGAAACTCCTGGCTCCTAGCTTAGGATTCGAGCAGCTCTGGCCATTGCAGCCATTTGGGGAGTGAACCAGCAGAAGGAAGACCTTTCTTTCTGTCTCTCCCTCTGTCTGTAACTCTACCTCTCAAATAAATAAATAAAATATTTAAAAAAAACAATTAACACTCTTATATATGACATCAGTGATCACCCAAGGCTCTTAACATGAGCTGCCTAGGCTGTGGAAGCCTTTTGAATCCACAATCTCCGTCAGTATTCAGACAAGACCATAAGCAAAGTGGAAGTTCTCTCCTCCCTTCAGAGAAAAGTACATCCTTCTTTGATGGCCACTTCTTTCCACTGGGGTCTCACTCACAGAGATCCTTCACGTAGGAGTTTTGTTTTGTTTTGTTTTGTTTTTGCCACAGTGTCTTGGCTTTCCATGCCTGAAATGCTCTCATGGGCTCTTCAGCCAGACCAGAATGCCTTAAGAGCTGACTACCACAGAGCTCTTAAAAAGAGATGCACAACAAAGACAAAGGCAACTCTAAGTTTGAAGAAAGCCACTGGTGACAGAGAACAAGCCCTGTATCCAGCTTGACACACAAAGAACAGGAGGCAATGCAGATACTACACAGTTAAGCAGTTGAAGAGTTGACTCTCCTTGACTCCACTGTTTTTTATTCATACTATTTGTTGAACTCATTATTTAGTGTAGGGTTAATTTTATGAGTATAAAGTAACTTAAGTAGATCATTGTACAAATTAAGAGAGGGAATAGGAGAGGAACGAGAAGGAAGGGTGGGAGTGGGGCAGGAGGGAAAGTAGTGTGGGAAGTATCACTATGTTCCTGAATCTGTATATATGAAATACATGAAATTTGTTTGCCTTAAATAAAAATTTTTTTAAAAAGAGCTGACTCTCCAAAATTTATTTGTGGCAAACATCCTTGTTTTCTCATTTCTCCTCTATTCCTTTGCTTTACAGAAATTCAATTCAGGGACCAGCTCTGAGGCATAGCAGGAAAAGTTGCCATCTACAGTGCTAGCATCCCATATGACTTCCAATTCAGCTCCCTACTAATGCACCTGGGAAAGTAGCAGAAATTGGCTCAAATCCTTGGGCCCCTACATCCACATGGGAGATCTGGACAAAGCCCTTGGCTCCTGGCTTTGTCCTGGCCCAGCCCCAGCCATTGTGGCCATTTGGGGAGTGAACTAGTGGATAGAAGATCTCTCCTTGTATGTCTCCTTCTCTAACTCTGCCTTTCAAATAATTTTTAAAAAGAAAGAAATAAACACAATTCAGGTTGGTTCTCAAGAAGCCAAGTACTTCAGGAAGCATGGCCATCCCCAGTGATCAGTGGTTGACTCTTGATTAATATCAACAAATGGATTAGTTCCATTCTACCAATCAGCAAGCAGCTTAGCAGACAGCATGCAACCCAATCCCACATGAAGCAGGATGCAGTGTCTACAGGGAGGCTTTTGGAAAATCTTCTCTTATTCTTCAAAACAGCCAGAGGAAGAGCTGCTTTCTCTTTTGGCTTAGGATACTGGTCTTTGCTCAGAACAGCTGCAGAAACTGAGTCAAGCCGGAAAACTAAGGACATACCCTATGAATTGCAGATAGAAAAATGGGAATAATCTAGATCCTGATTATGTTACTGAGCCACTGAACTAATAGGAACCCTGGAACTTGCCTAGTTCTGAACTTTTTTATGAGATAATAAATGGACCGTGTTGTTTAGTTAGTCGAGTTGAGATTCTCAATACTAGCAAAAGAAAGAATTATAAATGATACAATGGAAGATAAATTAGCCATTTGTCTTTGTGCAATATTTACTATGATGTGATTTGATTGCCTTTCTTGTCCTGGTCAACTGTGACTCCAAGGTATTCCCAGTGACAGGAACTATCATTATATTGTCCTCATGAAAAGATGATGCATCAGGAGCAGGCATTTAGCCTACTGGTTAACAGTACCATATCAGAGTGCCTGGGTTCAACTCCTGGCTCTGGCTCCTGACCCCATACTCCTGCCAAACCAGATCCTTGGTTCCAGTGGTAATGGTTCTAGTAGTGGGGTTCCTACCCAATCACCTGGTAGGTGTGGATTGAGTTCTTTGCTCCTGGCTCTTGTCCCAGGCCAACCCCAGACAATTGAGGATTGAGCCAATTATGCAAGAGATGATTGCATTCTCTCTCTCCCTTTCTCACTCTTCTCTCCTCTCTCAAATAAGTTTTTTAAAGATTTGCTTATCTGTTTGAAAGGCAGAGTTACAGAGAGAGAGAGAGAGAAAGAGAGAGAGAGATCTTTCATCCACTAATTTACTACCCAAAAGCCCCAATGGCCTGGACTGGACCAGGCCAAAGTTAGGAAACAGGAGCTTCACCTGGATCTCCCATGTGCACTCAGGGGCCCAACTGCTGCTTTCCAAGGTGCCTTATCAAGGAACTGGATTGAAAGCAGAGGCCGCCGCCGTGGCTCAATAGGCTAATCCTCCGCCTTGCGGCGCCGGCACACTGGGTTCTAGTCCTGGTTGGGGTGCCAGATTCTGTCCCGGTTGCCCCTCTCCAGGCCAGCTCTCTGCTGTGGCCAGGGAGTGCAGTGGAGGATGGCCCAAGTGCTTGGGCCCTGCACCTGCATGGGAGACCAGGAGAAGCACCTGGCTCCTGCCATCGGATCAGCGCAATGTGGCGGCCATTGGAGGGTGAACCAACGGCAAAAAGGAAGACCTTTCTCTCTGTCTCTTTCACTGTCCACTCTGCCTGTCAAAAAAAAAAAAAAAAAGAAAGCAGAGCAGCCGGGACGAAAACCAGTGCCCATATGGGATGCCAATGCTACAGGCAGCTGCTTAATCCCCTGTGCTACAGTGCTTGCCCATTAAATAAATTTTTAAAAAAGATGATGCATCAGTATGTTACAACTATTTAACTCTTGAGTTAAAAAGAGTTAAAGCTTCATCCCTAAGATTTTCTATCCTTAAATATTTGGATTTGTTCAGTAATTGTAGAAACAAAACTCCCATTGCAATTGGTATCTATCAGAGGTAAGGGTGATATTTGGGTATGATTAAATGATATCTAGCCAAGGGATAAGAATACGTATTTTACCCTGTGCTCATGCAGCAAGGGCAAGGAACAGCAGACCCATTTTTATTCACTGGGCTTGCGCCCCAACCCCCAGCAGAAAACTCTTTGATAAACAAGCAGGAAGCCCTTGGCTTAGGTATAGGGTCCTCAGGGGAGTCTACAAATCAAACCTCACCTCCAGTCTTCTGTTTGTGGGAAAAAGAAAATTGAAGAGATCAGTGCTCCCAGGTTTGCATAAATAAGAGATTTGGAAAAAGTAAATATTGAGTGACTTGGGCTTATGTAACTTGGCCATATTGTTTGAAAGCCACATTAAAAGAAAACAGGAGTGAGTCATGCCTATGTAAGTGATTTTTAAATGAAGAGACACCAATCAGACTCAATAAACATAGCATCTTCAGTGTCATGAAATCAAACCAATAAGATTAGCAACCCCTCCTCCAAGGGACCAGCAAATATAGAATGAGAATGTGGAAGAGAGGTGTAAGAAAAGTTCCTTCTCAGAAGGCCTCTGTATCTAGTCTTTAAAACTTCCAAGGCTTCCCTTTTATAAGATGGTCAATATTGCACTACTCTCAGAACTTAATGCAAGCTTCATTCATAACTGATTTTTACTTTCCCCCATGGCTTGATCTTCTCTTATGAACTATTATATTTATAATCACTTATTTCCCACGGCTCTGCTAAAAAGTGAAAAATCATAATTACAACCAAGTCCAGAAAACATGCAGAATAATAATGCAGTTAAAAATCCTTACTAGAGTGCTACCTCATTATACACAGATGGTGTCTATATGATGGCTAGCATACTCATGGGATAAAACAGCTGGTCTTGCTGATTCTTTTGGCAAAACTTCACTTTAGGGAATTTGGAGGAGATATTTTGGCCTCTGTATGTACCACAGTTGGCCAGCATGCAGTTTGAGCCCAATCCTAAAGTGCAAAATAGGCCAAGACTATCTGCTCCAAAAACATCTGGACTCCTCCCTCAGATCTCATCGGCCATGCCAGGCTCCTTTACCAATGCTCATGAAAGTTCATTTTCTTATTTCCACTTTTCTTTTCATTATAGTCTTTTCATGGGTTAGCAGCTAAAATGAAAATCCACCACATTTCCATGCAGGTCCTTCCTCAATCTTGTTCTAACATACTTTTCTAGATTTAGATCATACTCCTGAAGTTTGTTCAGCTAATGATTTTTCTGAATATAGCCTATTGTATCTTATAAATAGCTCCTGTGTTCCCACCTCTGCGCTTTTGTTCATTCTAGTTTTTTCAATGCTTAGCACATCAGCAATGGAAACATCCCAGCAGATCGTCCAGTTCCAACTATTTGTTTTCTTCTGAGGAAACTTAGTTCCAGAATTATTGGGACTACAGAACATACTGTATCAATCAGCCTTTGAAGCATAACCAATCACCCCAAAGCTAATCCCGGAGTATTTTTTATTTTGTGCTCTGTGGGGTGGCTCAACGGTCCGTTGGCTTGTGGTCTCTTATGCAGACACACACAACTGGAGGGTCCAGGAGACCAGAAGGTCTAAGGTGACCATATTTACATTTATTAAAGTCGATGCTGTTAAGGACAGGATGTCTGGGTCTTCCCCTGTGAGTTGTCCTCCCGAAGGCTTCCTTACATAGTGTTCTCTGGGCAGTGGCCCAATAAGATAAAAGACACAAGCTACAAGACCTCTTGTGACCTAGACTGTGGAGTTCACCACAAAGCAAGTGACAAAGCCAGAAACAGAGAAACAGACTCCAAAGTCCTGTTGCTAAGTGGAGTGCATACCAAAACAGGAGGGATTGTAGCCATCCAACAATCTCTCAGAAAACAAGCCAGGGACTTCTTGTCAGGTTTCACTGATACACAATCAATGAACTTCTGAACAAAGCCTCCTTAGACTGCTTCTGCCCAGGGACAGAATGGGACCCAGGGCCCATCTCTGTATCAAAAGGAAGCCTTGGCATTGCTGAGCATGGTCCTGGTACAGTTTGAAAGGACATGACCACATGGATGCCCCTGTGTAAGGTTGGCAGGAAGGAGGAGCAGTCTCCAAGTTCCTGGGTCTGGTCATCTCATTTTTACACCACCAAACTCAATTGTCAGCATACTAGGATCCAGCTGATGTCCTGAAGACTGGACTATGCTAACCAAACACCTGTGTAAAAACCATTGCCCAAGTTTGCAAAGAACAGAACCCATTAGAGGGCTTGGACGCTTGAATGTCTGTGTAAGCAGCATGAAGGTTCACCATATTCCAAAAGCAATCTGGAAAGAACAGGGTTGAGTCAGGGGAGCCAGCTGGGGGATTGAAAAGAACATGGGCTGGATTTAAATCCTGTCCTTGTCAACTACTACCTCTGAGACCTTTAACAACCTCTGTTTGGAGAAAGCTTTCTCTCCTTCTAGTTCCTCAGTTTTCTCATCTGTAAAATCAGTATAATTATATTTGCCTGTAAGAATTTCTATAACAATTATAAAAGTTTCTGGAAATATAGTAGTATGTAATAGATAGAAATTAGCTTTTAAATTATACAGTGCTGGCCGGCACCTTGGCTCACTAGGCTAATCCTCTGCCTGCAGCACCAGCACTCCGGGTTCTAGTCCCGGTTGGGGCGCCAGTTCTGTCCCGGTTGCTCCTCTTCCAGTCCAGCTCTCTGCTGTGGCCCGGGAAGGCAGTGGAGGATGGCCCAAGTGCTTGGGCCCTGCACCCATGTGGGAGACCAGGAGGAAGCACCTGGCTCCTGGCTTCAGATCGGCACAGCATGACGGCCGTAGTGGCCATTTGGGGGTTGAACCAACAGAAGGAAGACCTTTCTCTCTGTCTTTCTCTCTCACTATCTATCTCTGCCTGTCAAAAAAAATTATACAGTGCTAACTACTACTGTAAGTCATTAGGATCCAAGAACACCAAGTTCCAACTGCTAAGTCAAATAGTGAGGACACCCTGTGCCCTGGACTCTGATAGAACACTATTAGCCTGCCTAGACAAATCTAGCTTAGCCTTTAAAACTGCATGCAGCCCTTTCTATCAAACCTCCCTGGCATCCGCTTTGCTTCCATTCTCAGATTATGATACATGTGTTTGCAGAGGACTTGGGAGCACAGGCAGAAATGCACTATAAGTGCAAATCCGTCTCATAACTTTCTATGACCTGGATGGAAGTACCTACCGAGGTGTGAGAAACAATTCAGTTGATCTCCTGAGGATGAAGATGTCACTAATGAGGTTTTATTATATAGTTATAATGACAGTCCTAATAACAACCATATCCGAGGCAATTTACCCACACTAACACTAACACACCGCAATTAAAAGTTTAATCTCCCACCATGATTTCAGACAGTGAAAAATGTTCTATTGGGGGGGGGAGGGCAATATAAAGCTACGATGGGGTGCAGCATAAACAATTTTATTTTTTAACATTTTACTTCAGGATAGTTTTAAATTTATGAAGCAAAAATTGTGAAGTAGTAATACAAAGAATTCCCATTTCTCCTGTTAACATCTCATATTAGTACCTTTGTTACAATTAATGAACCACGCCCACCCAGCTGCCCTTTTTTTTTTTTTAATCTAAACTCCTTTTATCCCTCCCACCTCTCCCAGTCTCTAGTAATCAACATTCTGTGGTCAGACTGAGGTGTTAGAGAACTGCAGGACATCATTTGAGTGAAAGACAAGTACCACATGTGTTCACTTATATACAGGAGCTAAGATTTTAAAAATACATAATTTTCTTAAAAAGGAAAATGTGCTTAAAATGTTACTTCAACTATAGTTAACTTCATTCTTGTCTTTTTTCCAAAAATACTTGATTAGAAAATGTACTATTCTTTCTTTCACTCTCTCAGCAAATCCCCTTACTCTATACTCTTGCTGAAATAACAAACCCTGCCAATCATTTTGATGATCACTTTAGCTATTAATCTCCACACTTACTAGCATAAAAATTGGTCTTTTGCAGTTTGGATTTTTCTGCTCAACAGGTACCTTCCATCACATCTTCATACCTTGCTTTCAGGGAAACGTCCCATAATTCCGGAGACAGTGATATACATGAGCCTCCTCTGAGACACCCTGCGAGTCCTCCAGTAGGAGAACTCCCCTGAAGGAGATCAGCCAAAGCCATAGCTTTTGCAGAATCAACAATGAAGGTATTTGTGCTCCTTTTAGACCAAAATCTCTAGCCACTCTAGGGGCTCATCTTAGTCTGCCTAAGTCGCCATAACAAAATATCACAGGTTGGATGATTTAAACAACAGAAATCTATTTTCTCACTATTCTGGAGGCTAGAAGTTCCGGATTAGGGAGACAGCAGGGGTGGGTTTCCGCTGAGGGCTCTTCTCCTGGCTTACAGAGACTCACATTTTTGCTGTATTCTCACAGGGCCTTTCCCCAGGGCTTGCATTTAAGAGAGAAAGCAATCTCACTTCCTCTTCTTTTAAGGGTGCCAACCCTTTCAGACTCAGACCCACCCTTATAACCTCATTTGACCTTAATTTCTTTCTTAAACTATTTCCTGGGCCAGCGCTGTGGAGCAGCGGGTTAACACCCTGGCCTGAAGCGCCGGCATCCCATATGGGCGCCAGTTCTAGTCCCAGCTGCTCCTCTTCTGATCCGGCTCTCTGCTATGCCCTGGGAAAGCAGTAGAAGATGGCCCAGGTCATTGGGCCCCTGAAGCCACATGGGAGACCCGGAGGAAGCTCCTGGCTCCAGATCAGCGCAGCTCCAGCCATTGTGGCCAGTTGGGGAGTGAACCAATGGATGGAAGACCTCTCTCTCTCTCTCTCTCTCTCTCTCTCTCTGCCTCTCCTCTCTCTGTGTAACTCTGACTTTCAAATAAATAAATAAATCTTTCTTTTTAAAAAAGAACTATTTCCAAATTCAGTCACATTGAGGGTTAAGAATTTAACATCTTCAGTCCACAGCAGTGTTCAGTAAATCCTGAAGTAATTAACCAGAGATTCGAGATGTGAAGGCAAAGAATTGTGGGCTGACAACTAATTCTGTGTAACTGCTATAGAGGCTACTTAAAGTGGAGTGCTGAGAGAGATGACTGGAAAGCAAGGCTGGACCAAATGAGAAAGGACCTTGAATACCAAGGTAAACACGTTCACTTTACTCCATAGGGAATGGGTTAGATAAACCAGGTTATTGAGAGGAGAAGAGAACTGTGGTTAATGCTGGAGACAGCTTTGCAAGGAGGAGATCAGAGGAAGGGAGACCAGTGAAGAGATCACTACAGCGGTCCATTAAGTTGCGTAGAGTGCTGAGTCTCTGCAGATGTTTCCGTCTCAGAGGGGTACTGCAGAGTCTCTCTCTATTTAGCAGATGAGGAAGCGGAGCCTCTGAGCCCCGCAGCCTCCAGGGATGAAGAGCCTGCATCATGATCACAGGGCTAGGAAGTTACAGAACAAGAACCAGCAGTTGGGACTTCTGTATCTTCACTTAAATAAATAGTTCACAAGTCAAGAGAAAATGGATTATTTCCATATGGCTTCTACTTCTCCAAAAAGAAAATCCTTACTTTTTTCCAAAAAATCCAGAATTTTTAAAAAGAATGCATGCACCTAGTTTTCCAAGTTGAAAGTGAAGAGTAAAGCTAAATTCCACACTGGCAGAAATCCTACAGGAAGCATGCCATCATGGATGAGACTGTAGATTAAAGTAGGCATCCAGGGAGCCGGCGCTGTGGCACAGCAGGTTAAAGCCCTGGCCTGAAGCATCGGCATCCCATATGGGCACCGGTTCTATGCCCGGCTGCTCCTCTTCCAATCCAGCTCTCAGCTAGGGCCTGGGAAAGCAGTAAGAAATGGCTCAAGTGCTTGGGCCCCTGCACCCACGTGGGAGACCCAGAAGAAGCTCCTGTCTCCTGACTTCAGATCAGCTCAGCTCTGGCCGTTGCAGCCATCTGGGGAGTGAACCAGCAGATGGAAGACTTCTCTCTCTGTCTCTACCTCTCTCTGTAACTCTGTCTTTCAAATAAATAAAATCAATCTTAAAAAGTAGGCATCCAGGTGCAAATCCTGCCTGTGTCATGTCCTAGTGTGACTCTCTAAGCCTCATTCTTCCCATCTGTGAGATGGAGAGAACATGGCATGAAATCATGTATGAGATGCAAACATTCAATAAATATAAAGCACTGTTATTAAATGTATACCTCTTTATATTTCACATTCTTAACTACCTGAAATAGAAAAACACATTTCAGTGGTTTAAGCAACATAAGCAGAGTTCACGCTGGTCTTTAGAATCAAATGTGGTTGTCATGGCTGGAACTATAAGTCACCTGTTACCAGGGAGAAAACAGGAGGCTTACTTTAAAAACTCGAAAGGGGAAATGTTATTCTTAGCATTTTTGTTTAACTTCAAATATGCAGAGAAGCAAAGAAAATACTTGTACCTTGACAAAAAAAATCACATATTATATCTGCTAGAAGGTCAAGCTTGTAGGTTCAGTCTATCAGTGGTATATGTTTATGCTAATTCATGAAGGTACATTCTGTCGATTACAAATGAAATTATTATGCTTGGCAGTCAAGTGCAGGAAGACAAATATCAAATCTCAGTAGCTACACTTCCAGCTGTTTTGCAAACCAAGATAAAAGATAATCCCTGACTAAATAGCATTACTTTCAAGATAAAAATCAACTTTCAAGTGCACTGTGTTGAATAGGAGAAGCCAAATTTGCTCCAAGTTTCCAATAATCTGGGATGAATAATATTTATTAGAAGAACTTGTGCACGAGGTTGAAATTGACAGGAGTAGTGCTTTTTGGCTCAGCATGATGCTAATATCTGTAATTAAGGAAAAACTTAAAGGAGCATCTGAAAAGTGAGTATTTAGTTTGACAAATCCCTTTGCAAGTAAATTTACTAAGCTTCATTATTTGTTTCCAAAGACACGTTTAACAATTTTATATGGGGCATATAGCCACATTTCACTTCATAAAGCTTTGTGACTTCTAAGCCATGCCATAACTTTTGCAATAGTCAATTTTCACTACTACCACTTTCTCCATCAACACCAGTGTCTTCACTTTCAATACCAGTTCTACCTCCAGGACACCATCTTGGTCTCCATAACCTCATTACTATTTCAACTGTCACAAACACCATCAGCTCTACTGCCAATGATGCAGTCTCAACTGCTAACTCCACACCGCCACCATCATCACCATACATACTCATCTCCACATTTCCCTCAGCACCATTACAACACTACCTACTGCCTGATCTTCACCACCATGACTAACATCATCTCATTACACTCACCAATATCATTCTGTCATATCTCTGCCTGTATCAAAAGCTACAGATTCTATTGATTTCCCCTTCCTTCTATCCAAATTGTTAAACTGCAACAAATGGCAATATTGCAATTTAGTTAGTTAGCAGTAACTAAGTTTATATTCATATGATAAATGCAAGCTCAATTCTTGAACTTCTCATGGGTAGAAAATAATATGTAAATAAGTAGGACTTTTTTTTAAAGATTTATTTATTTTACTTGAAAGTCAGTTACACAGAGAGAGAAGGAGAGGAGGACAGAGAGAGAGAGAGAAAGAGAGAGAGAGAGAGGTCTTCCATCTACTGGTTCACTCCCCAATTGGCCACAATGGCTGGAGCTGTGCCAATCCAAAGCCAGGAGCCAGGAGCTTCTTCTGGGTCTCTCATATGGGTGCAGGGGCCCAACGGGTTGGGCCATCGTCTACTGCTTTCCCGGGCCATAGCAGAGAGCTGGATCAGAAGGGGAGCAGCCAGGACTTGAACCAGTGCCCATAGGGGATGCCGGCACTGCAGGCTGCGGCCTTACCCACTACACCACAGTACTGGCCCGGATTTTTTTTATTTTTAGTCAATTTGCCACTGCCATTTTGACATCCTAGTTTTGGCTTTTTTTTTTTTTCATTTGTTTGTTTTAATGTAAACAATAGTTTTTTGAAACTCATCCATTCTTCATGCCCTCACTCACTCCTACTCTATGGCATATCCCTGAGAATGAGATTCAATAGAGAATGAGATTCAGCTCTAGGATAAAACTAAGTAGTTTGTATGTTTTGGTATTATTTTTAATAAAAGCAGAAAAATATAATGATAAAACATACCTCAAAGAAGCTACATAAAAATCACAATGTCAAAAAAAACCACTGAGGGATGGGTGTTTGACACAGTGGTTAAGACACTGCTTAGGAAGCCTGCATCTCACATCAGAGTGTGGTTTGAGTACTGGCTCTTCTGCCTCCAGTTCAGTTTCCTGCTAATGTGCACCTTGGTCAGTAGCGGATGATGGCGCAAATACTTCCTTCTCTGCCACCAACAAGGAAGACCCAGGTTGAGTTCCTGGCTCCTGATTTCAGCCTCAGCCAGCCCTGGCTATTGAAGGCATTTAGGGACAAAATCAGCATACAGAAGATTTGTGTGTGTGTGTGTGTGTGTGTTTCTCTCTCTGCCCTTCAAATAAAATAAAAATATTTTTTTTAAATCTTGAAAAGGGAAGGCTATATGGAAACACCCACTTTGAAAAATCTTTATTTATTTATATGCAATCAATAATAAAATGTTATATATAATCCTACTAACACATTTCCTGCAAAAAAATTACTCAAATCATTTTTTCTAGTGATTCAAAACACAAACTCATTTATTGCAGCCAAAAGTACTCTAACGTGAGCAGGGGTGGGGATTCAAACAGCAATGAAAGGAAGGAGACATGGTCCAAGCGCCTTGAGAAGAGGTCATTGCCAAAATCTAGTACATAAATTAAAGCACCTCCACAGGCTGCTTAAAACTAGAACGAAAGGAATTAGGCAAGATTGTCGTTGGCCCTCCCCAACCCCGCTACTCCCGCATCTGTCCCTCCCATTTCAACTCTACCTCCTGGTCCTGAATGTCTAGAAAACCAAAGATTTAACATTGCATTCTAAGTTGCCCTCCTCAATCTGTAATGTAGGAGGCAGAGGTTCCGGATGGGCTTCTATCTACTTAGAGAACAGCACATACTTGGAATTTGCCTCCTGCCAAATCTGCTGAAAATCCAGGCGTGGCACAGGAGGTGCAGAAGATGAAAGAAGCGCCTCAACAAGCTTCTTGCACTTTTACAACACTACGGCTTCCAAGATGCCTTTATTTAACTTAGATATTGCATAATTAAGAAATCAAGCTATCAGTCTGAATGGAGAAGGCAAGCCTAACAGGATGGACACGGAAGAACAGTTGTATTGTAACAAGTCAATAGCATTTAGAGAGTGGGTATACAGGGCAAGCTCAGCTAATGCAGTTGTCCCAATTGTAAAAAAAAAAAAAAAATGACTATAAAGCAATTTTATTTTAATCAAACCTATTTTTCCATTGACTTACATTGCAAAGCCAAAGATGTATTCCCCACAGGAAATATTTTAGCCTGAAGTCTAAATAAAATCACATTTAACAATACAACAAGCTCCTCCAAAGTAAATTATCTAAAGGAAAAGCTATAGTTTCCTGACAAAACAATAATCACACTTAAAATAATTCAGAAAATATAAATAAAATCTCCAGAATAGCATTCCCTTAAGAATAGGTCCACACAGAAGCAAAATTACCTGGAAAGAGTTCAATACAAGGCAGCTAGAATATTAAAAAAAAAAAAAAGCAGCCAGTTCTTATTTATATCTAGCTGTGATCATTGTGGGGTACAGTTTAAAGGGCTCTAGGAAGATCCCATTCAAAATTCTTTCCTTTGCTGATGTCTGCATTTCACTCCAGTGACATAGTCCTTTGGGTTAAATACTGGCTTCACCTAGAGTTTTCTCTCAAACTAGAAATATCCTTCAAAAGATAACTTGTGATGCTTTAGCAACCATGTCTTCCAAATTGTAACCTTTTGGCCATCAACATCAGAATCACTAGGAATACTTAACAGAAAATACAAATTCTGAGGCAGGCATCTGGTCTAGCAGTTAAGATGCCCACATCCCATATCAGACACCTGAATTCCAGTTCCTGGTTCCATTGCAGATTCCAGCTCCTGGTAAGGCACACCCTGGAAGGTGGCAAATGATGGCTCAAATAGTTGGACCCCTGTCCCCGACATGGGAGACCTGGATCAAGTTCCCAGCTCCCAGGGATTTGGGAAGCAGATAGGGGTGTTCTTGCTCTCTCTCTTCCCTTCTCCCCCTCAAACATACTCCCACCCTAGAGTTCTGACCCAGTACCACGAGATTCATCTGGGCATCTAAATCTTTTTTTTTTTTTTTTTTTTTTTGGACAGGCAGAGTAGACAGTGAGAGAGAGAGACAGAGAGAAAGGTCTTCCTTTGCCATTGGTTCACCCTCCAATGGCCGCCATGGCTGGCGCGCTGCAGCCGGCACACTGCGCTGATCCGATGGCAGGAGCCAGGTACTTCTCCTGGTCTCCCATGGGGTGCAGGGCCCAAGCACTTGGGCCATCCTCCACTGCACTCCCTGGCTACAGCAGAGAGCTGGCCTGGAAGAGGGGCAACTGGGACAGAATCCGGCGCCCCGACCAGGACTAGAACCCGGCGTGCCGGCGCCGCAAGGTGGAAGATTAGCCTAGTGAGCTGTGGCGCCAGCCCAGGCATCTAAATCTTAACAAGCTCCCAGGGGCACACTGACATTTAAAAACCACACCTTGGTGACTATAGTTATCAAGCTCTTTCCCTCAGCACTGTCCCACTCAGGGAACTTTGCGTCCTCAGTGCTGTGGCCAGCCAAGAGCTCTTTATTTTCAGAGGGGTCACAGCCCATGCGGGAACAATCACAGCTACCCCCCGCTGCGGGTGATTTACAGTTTGTAAAGTGCATTTTAATTGCTCTGTTTTAATCTTCATATCAACCCAAAAGAGGTTATTTTACATCCATTTTATATGAAAAATTGACTTTCAGAGAAATTAAGTTTTTTCAAGGTTAGACAGAACTGAGATTCAAAACTTGATCTCCTAAAGCTAATTCTCATGTTCTGAGTTTGGCTTGTATCACTTGAAAAGTTAAACAGTCCTTTTAGGGAAGGAAAAAGCAGGGAGAATGAGACTTAGTCTGATAGCTGAAATAATCAAAAGATGAGAGCACAGAATGGGATTAAAAAATCCTTATGTTGGACACATTTACAATTCAAAGTAAATTGCATGGACCTTCACAGCTCAGTCAGATTGTAATATCACAAAAACACTCAACTCTAATCAAAGGCCAACAGAATATTGGTTGTTCTCAGTCATTTGATTTTACATTAAGCTCTAAGGATCTTTTCTCAGTGTAATGTGGGATTTTATACATTCTGCTATGGACAGAGAACATAATGAAACAGTATATTTTGGCTCAGAGAAATATAATCTTTTCAATATAATTTTTATTAAGAAAAATGATAAACTTGCACAAGGCAGAGAGAATAATACAATGAATTCACCTGTACCCATTACCCAGCTTCAGCAATTGTCAAGATTTTGCCATTCTTTTAAAAAAAAGCTTTAAAAAAACCTTTTTTCATATCACAATAGATCCATTCAGAATTCCCCACTGCAAATATCAAAATATTTTCTAAGGAGCAAATGTATATAGTAACCAATACATCTATAGATATGCATATCTTTAAGGGTAATAAATTGTCTCCCTTGTGGGGATGCATACAAAATGCCTGCTTACAGCTCAAAAATGTGTGCCTTTTCACAATCTGTTTGATGGCAGGCACTAATGGTCAGAAAAAAATAAAATTTAGTCCTTACAGTCTGTCCTGTCTTTAAGCAAAATGTGTGCCATTTACTTGGGAGCTATATAACAGATGTGGATTTAAAAGGGAGAGACCAGTTATAAAGCACTAGGGGGAAGCTGTGCAGATGTCCCTGTTTTTAATGTGTTACTACGCAGATCCAATTTATCTCACTGCAAGTGATCTAGGACTTCATGAAATAGCTCCCGATTATACATCACCAACACCCTCTTTTAAAGGCCTTACGTTATAAAAAGAAAAGGCATACTTACACTGGCCATTAAGGCACACAGGGTGGTGTCCCAGACCCATTGAATCTGATAAATAAGATGGAAGGAGGGAAATGCTTGGAGGAACTCCCTGCAAGGACAGAGCACACGGATGCATGTACAGACAGCACTTGGGACTTTGTGGGAAGCCCAGTTCCAAGATCTCCTTGTGCATTAGATAATTCCTCGGACCAAAAACATGAAATAGCTTCTGATTCTGAGGATAAAACAATTATTCTTCATTCTTTCCCAGCACTGTAGCTTTCCAGAGACCCAGTACCCATCTCATCTTGAGTGCTTGCTTGGTGCCAAGCACTAGAGTAGATTGTTCATACATAAGGATTATCTCGATTTATCTTACCCTTTGAGATAAGTACTGCTAATGGATTCCAGACACAAGCGGGCTAAGATTCAGGTCTAAGTAACTCGCCAACTTTAAAACAACTAGAAAGCAGCTGACCTGGATGTGCACTTTGTTCCTTCTGATTCCAGAGTCATTTCTGGAACCCTCCTCATAGCAGCGAGTGTCAGATATGGACAGTCTGGCAACATGTATCCTCCTTGCTTGAATCAGTAATTCCATTTCTGGATAATTTACTTGTGGGAACAATAGAGCAAAGTCACAAAGCTGTATACACAGAAGGAAGCATTACAGTGTTGTTTGCGATATTAAAAACTTGCAACCACCAGTATTCCCTGAGATTAAATACATTTTGACAAATCCATTTACTGAATTAGTACACACCTGTGTAAAAAACTGAAGATAATGAATATTGATAAATAACCACTTCTTATTTTGAGGTGAGGAAAGTAAAACTTTTTTAGATTTTTTTTTTTTTATTTCTATTTGAAAGGCAGATGGAACAAGGGGAGGAACAGGAAGAGAGAGATCTTCCATTTACTAATTCACTCCCAAAATATCCCCAACAACTGGAGCTGGGCCAGGTCAAAGCCAGGAGCCCAGAACTCCTTCCAAATCTACCACGTGAGTGGCAGGGGCCCAAGCACTTGAACCATCACCTGCTGCTTCCCTGGTCCTGTATTGGCAGGAAGCTGCATTGGGAGCAGAGGCAGGAGTCAAACCTAGGCACTCCAATATGGGACGCTGGTGTCCAAAGCAGCAGTTAAACTGCTTTGCTCAATGTCCTCCCCAAACAAAGCAAATGTTAGAAGAGAACTATAATGTGTGTGCATGCGTGCACACACACACGCATGCACACATAAGCACTGAAAGAAGATTCAGAAACATACAGCAAACTTACCAGTGGTGGTTTTTTGTTTTTTGTTTTTTTTTACAGGCAGAGTTAGCGAGAGAAAAAGAGAGAAAGGTCTTCCTTTTCTGTTGGTTTACCCCCAAAATGGCTGCTACAGCCGGCGCGCTGTGCCGACCCGAAGCCAGGAGCCAGGTGCTTCTCCTGGTCTCCCATGCGGGTGCAGGACCCAAGCGCTTGGGCCATCCTCCACTGCCTTCCCAGGCCACAGCAGAGAGCTGGACTGGAAGAGGAGCAACCAGGACAGAACCGGCGCCCCAACCGGGACTAGAACCCAGGGTCCATTTCTTCAAATAATTGAAATTTTAAAAACTGTATTGTCAATTAAAAAGAATAATTTTTTCAGCTTAAGAGACTATTTCTCTGCTATTTTCATCTCAAAAGTCAAATCCCTGATCTAATCCTGCTCAGTTTTTGAAAGTAGCCTCAAAGGATATTTTGTGGGAGATGAAGGATTTATCTTTATTCAGATGTTTCCTGATTTGCAAGGCTTCCCCGGACTACAGAAGTGCTTCTCTGAGCTCCCAGCATGTCATGAGCATCCTCCTCGTAGCAGCTCTCACTTGACTCTGACATCCTCAAGGGGAGGAAACACACTTCTTTTATCTGGCACATGGCATATATTTAATAAATGCTTGATGGGTCAGGTGCTTTACCTAACAGTTAAGAAGCCAGCTAGGATGCCCATGGCCCATATCTGATTGCCTGGGTTCAGGTCCCTACTCAGGCTTCTGATTCTGCCTCATACTGGTAAAAACTCTGGGAAACATCAAGTGATGCCTCAACTGATCCGATCCCTTCCACCCACACTGGAGACCTGAACTGAGTTCACAGCTCTCGGCTTCAGCCTGGCCAGCCCAGGCCTTGATGGCATTTGAGGGTGGAATCAAGAAGACAGGAGCTCTCTAGATTTCTCCCTCCCTCCCTCCCTCCCTGCCTCTCTCCCTCCCTCCCTCCCTCCCTCCTTCTCTCTCTAATTAAAAAAACAATACATATTCCACATATCCTTTAGGAAAAATGAGTTAAAAGGCCTGATAAGTGAGTGAATAAATGAGAATGAATGTTTTGTGGGTGATATTTAAATTCAAAAAGCTGGTAATGTGTTCAAAATCCCCATCACTGAACTATAGTAGTTCATTTTGAATCAATTAAATTGTGAGCTAAAAGGTCTGCTGTTGATAGGGAGCCCTAGGTCAATAAGAAGAACAAGGACTTGGGGTCAGACAATGGATGTCCATACTGGATGTGTCACTGGTAGTTTTGTGAAAAAGTAGCTTCATTGTTGAGTTTTGGAGTCTCCAACTGAAATGGGTAGGACACAGTGATGTGTCAGGCTGCTATGATGACAAAATTTGATAACATCTACATAAAACTTGGCACATAGTAGACATTCCAACAATATTTGTTGTAATTTTTATTGCACAGCCTGTTAGGGGAAGAGTATCTGTGCTAAGAGCAGCTTCTGATGGCACAAGAGTATAAAATTAAGGATTGCTTTTAGACTGCTCCTCCGGCACTTTCACCCATGTAACGGTAATGTGCTGAAATCCTCTCAGCAGTCGGATGAATTTGCTGGGTCTTCCCTCTTGTAAGACATCTACTAGACCACTTGGACTCTTGGGCAAGGAAAAATAACACAGATGCCAAGTATCTCCCAGAGGTGACCCCTAGAATTCTTGGTTTCATGTAATTCAAGACACTGTCTAAATTGGAGAAAGGAAGAAAGGAAGGACGGAAGGAAGGTAGTTAGGTAGATGCACTGTTGGTGAGAATAGACCCTGGCATCACTTCTCAGCCTTTTTGCTAAGATCAAGTGAGAATAGACCCTGGAACAATCTTTCATGGGGGGAAGAGAGGGAGACAATCTACAGGAACTATCAACATGTAAAGCATTTACTACTATTCTTTGTTTCAGCAATTGCTTATCTAAGATATTTTATTTGAAAGGGAGGGAGGAGGAAGGGAGAGAGAAAACAAACACTGTCTTCCATCTAATAGTTTGCTTCTCCAAATGCCTGCAACATCTGGGCCAGGACTAGACTGAAGCCAGGAGCCTAGATCCCACTCTGCCAAGGACCCAAGTGTTTGAGCCATTACAACTGCCTCCCCTGATGTACATCAGCAGGAAGCTGGAATTGGAAGTGAAGCTGGGACCCAAACCCAGACATTCTGATATGGGATGCAGACAGCCCAAGTGGTGTTTTAACTGCTGTGCCAAACTCCACCATCTAAGAATTTATTCTAAATAAATACCTCAAAGAATATGCAATTCTGGGTGCTGGTGCCGTGGCATAGCTGGTAAAACCGCAGCCTGAGTGCTGGAATCTCATATGGGCACTGGTTTGAGTCCTGGCTGCTCCTCTTCTGATCCAGCTCTCTGCTATGCCCTGGGAAAGCAGTAGAGGATGGCCCAGGTCCTTGGGCCCCTGCATCCATGTGGGAGACCTGAAAGAGACTCTTGGCTTCAGTTCAGCCCAGCTCTGGCCATTGCAACTATTTGGGGAGTGAACCAGCAGATGGAAGATCTCTCTATGTCTCTCTGCCTCTGTCTCTCTGTATCTCTGTCTTTCAAAGAAATAATTTAAAAAAAAAGAATATGCAATTCTATATGGATAATGTGAAGCAATGTTTGTGGTAGTGAAAAATCAACAACAAACCAATAGGGAAATCACTACATAAATTATGATATTTTTCTAGAGTATACACTCAGCTTTTGAAATGAAATATATCTACGTCCTTTAAAAAGTGAGCAAGATGTGAAAATGAAGATTACAAGACAATATGTACTCAGTTTTGTTTAAAAATAGTATTAATAGTTATATGTATAGAAATAAACAAAAAATATATTCCAAATGGTTCTATCTTAGAACAATATGAAGGAGCTTTTACTTTCTTGTATATGTAGTAACTTTTCATTCAAATACTGTAAATGAACATGTATTATTTTGGTAATTAAAAATGAAAACATTACATTTTTAAGTCTAAGTTATTAATAGAAGGAAGGTAACATATGGGACAAGGCATGACTTGGTTGACATCTTAAACTATCTTTTTTGATGATTCTAGTCCCCAAGGCCCTTTAACCTTTAGCCAGAGCATTGGCCATGCCCTATAATTCTGTTAGCTAACCTTATTTGTCTGACTGTTGGTAAATGGGACCAGAGGATATCTAGAATAGCCTTTTTTTCTTTTTTCAAAATGAACAAAAGCCCAATATAAAATCTGGCTGTGAAATATGTAATTGAAGAAAGTATTGCCCCTTGGTTAAAGAAGTGACCTCCAATGGGCAATGATTCCTTTAGATTGAACATTTTGTTACAGTTGTCCACAGAAACTTAAAGAGGTAATTTCCTTCATCTGCAGGGCATTCATTTTCTACCATAAGCATCCCACTGTGTAATGTATATACCTTACATAGAGGAGATTAATAGCATTTCTCTAGTGCTTTTTCCTGAACTTCTTGATACAAGTGGTATTCGTGGAAATGATTTGATCTGAATCACTTTTGAGTCCCAGCATTGAAGCATTCCTAGCTGCTTTATTTCCACCTTTCTTTTAAAAATAAAAATCATATCTATCCACTTATAATTGAAAAATCCTAAATTAGTAAAGGAAAAAATTCAAGTCTGAAGAGTGTACTCTCATGCACTAGTTCAATATGTAAATTAGCATACTTTTTCCAGGAGATAGTTTGGCATCGTGTATCAGAATGGAAATGTAAATCCTTTTGACCTAGTCTTGCACAAGAATGAGAAGACCTATGATTAGTGAAAAACTAGAAATAATCGGTAGTGTAATTGTATAGAAAGTATGAAAACTGTGGAATATTCAGACAATAAAACATTCACTCTGAGATACAAGTAGGCTGGGACAGTGTCACCTCAAAATTCACATCTACCTGAAATCTCAGAATGTGTCCTTATTTGAAAATAGGATATTTTCAGATGAAATTAAAGATCTTGAGATGAAATCATCCTGGCTTTAGGGTAACGAGCTGTAAATCCAGTGCCTGTTGTCTTTAGTTTAAAAACTGATAGGACACAGAGAAACCCACAGACACAGCAAGGAAAAAGGCCATCTCAACAGAGGCCACGATTGGGGTGATGCTGTCACAAACCAAAAATACAAAGCATTGTTGGCTCAACAAGCAGCTGGGGGAGGCATGGTACAGAGTCTCCAACAGAGCCTTCAGAAGGAACCAACCTTGTCAACACCTGAGGCAAGATTCTAGGCCTCCTGATTGTAAGAAAATAAATTTCAGATAGTTTTAAGCTACTCTGTAGTAATTTGTTACGGCAAGCCTAAGAGAATAATCCATACATGCAATTGAGGTCGGTTTTCAAACAAAGCAGCAATGAGGAGGCTGGGATAGAAGGAAATATAGATGAAGCAAACTTGGGCAATACTAGCAGAGGGTATGTTAGATAATAGTCTGAAATCTTTTGTATATATTTGAAATTTTCCATAATGGAAAATAGAAATTTGAAGCTGATTTAAATTTACCAACATGGAAAGATATCTATAAACATATTACTCAGTTAAATTTAAAAAGTCACTCAATCCAGTGTTAGAATCCAGAGAAATCCTGGAAAGGTATGTACCGAATGTCATGCCTGGCCATTTCTGGATAGTGTGATTTGCATCTTCTTCATATTTGCTTGTATTGTTGAATTTTTACAGTAAGCATGATTCTTTAAAATATTAACCTACTTTCAATAACAATAGTGTCCCATTCAAATTACTTCAGAATGAAAACTTCCTTCTTTGCCTTCACTGAACCTGTGATAAATCGGATATTTCCATTCCTATTTCAAAGATGAAGGCTCAAGGAAATATTTTCCTGGGACGATCCAGTGTGTCCCCCAGAGAGAAAGCATATGTTGGAAAGTTAACCCCCCATGTTACAGCACTCGGAAATGGGGCCTAATGTGGGGTGTTTAGGCCACGAAGGCAGGTCCCTCATGATGGGATTAATGCCACTTACAATAGGGCTTGAAGCTGTGAGTTCCATCTCTCTGTTTTCTGTCACCACGGATATCTTTGACAACATTATGATGCAGTAAGAAGGCCTTTTCCACTTGCTAGCACTTTGATATTGTATTTCCAAGCCTCCAGAATTGAGAAATAAATTTATTTTCTTTAAAATTAGCCAGGCTCAGATATTCTGTTATAGCAGCACAAAGTTGACAGTTTCCTGACATCATCTTGGATCGGAATTCCAAATTAAGGCCAGGGTTTGCCAAAAGTTAAGGTGGTGTCATTGTTAGCTGCTACCTTGGAAATTTCCTTCTTTCTCAGAAGTCTTTATAAAGTTTGATCTCCACTCAGATATCACTTAATACTGACTTGATGGGTGAGACAGTTGCCCAGGTTCTGGCTGTCATGGGGCTACCTCAAGGCCAGAGTCATCTCCCCATCCATCAAGACAGTCATCCTTAACTGCATTGACATTCCAGTAACACTAGAGGCAGGGATGAGAGTCAGAAGGTTCTCATCTCTCGTTCCCACTAGCCAAGCCTTGGGATGCAAGGAGAACATGTAAAGAGAGCTGAAGTTCTAATTGGTAAAAGAAATAACTCTAGCAAGGAAGGCATACATTTCTTCTAACATTGACAAAGCACCTACTATGTGCCAGCTCTAGCAACATAAAGAAAACAAAAATGGCCTCTGCTCTTCATCAGTTTAATGTAATAGACGACAGATTGCTTTGGAGATTGGGAAAGTCTGTAAAGAAAGTCTGTAAAGGGGCTGGCGCTGTGGTGTAGCAGGCAAAGCTGCCACCTGCAGTGCCGGCATCCCATATGGGCACCGGTTCAAGATCCGGCTGCTCCACTTCCCATCCAGCTCTTTGCTGTGGCCTGGGAAAGCAGTGGAAGGTGGCCAAAGTCCTTGGGCCCCTGAACCCACGTGGGAGACCCGGAAGAAGCTCCTGGCTTTGGATAAGCACAACTCCAGCCATTGTGGCCAATTGGGGAGTGAACCAGAGGATGGAAGACACCTCCTTTCTCTCTCTCTCTCTCTCTCTCTCTGCCTCTCCTCCTCTCTCTGTGTAACTCTTTCAAATAAATAAATCTTTAAAAAAAGAGAGAGAAAAGAAAGAAAGTCTATAAAACAAGATATAAGATTCTACTGGAGATTCTCTTGCTTTGACCAGAGTTGCACCTGGGCAAAACTGTGGGTTCAGAACTCAGATTCTTTTTTGTTTGTTTTTTAGAATTATTTTATTTTAAAGAGAGAGAGAGGTCTTCCAATCCACTGGTTCACTCCCCAAATGACCACAACTGCCAGAGCTGACCCAATCCGAAGCCAGGAACCAGGAGCTTCCTCCAAGTCCCCCACACAGGTGCAGGAGTCCAAGGACTTGGGCCATCTCCCACTGCTTTCCCAGGTCACAGCGGAGAGCTGGATGGGAAGTGGAGCAGCCAGGACTAGAGCCGGTGCCCATATGGGATGCCAGCACCACAGGCTGGGACTTTAACCCACTGCAGCACAGTGCCAGCCCCAGAACTCAGATTCTTAAAGCCACAGCCCAGAGACTGTTCTACCTAAATATACAGGTTGTATTCAAGAAACATAAGAAATGCAGGAAATTCAAAGGTTCCAGTCTCTACTGATTCTAGCAACAATCACTGCTATCAATAGTTTAGTAAGTGTCATGTACATGTCATTTACAATCTCTAATCCTTACAACCTTGCAAGGAAGGTAGTGTTATCCTCATTTTACTAAGAAAATAAAATTCCGAGAGATGAAGTGACATGACCAGGAAATAGGCTTGGGGTAGAAAAGACATTTAAACTTGGGTCTCTTTGAATCAGTATGCTTTTCACACCATTACACTATACCTCTGAAAAGGGAAAACTGCGTGCGAGTTCGTGTGAACAGGTACACTCACATATCTCTCATATATCTGGTATACACATGAGCATTACCCAGAAAAGCAAAAAAAAAAAAATCTAGTTACTGAGGAGGACACCTACATTTGTACAAATTACCAGAAATAAACAGTAATGGATGCCATTAACACACTGGCTGCAGACATATAAATTGGAGAAAGTGGCTTCCAATCATAAGAAATGATCTCCCAAGCATTCGATTCAATGGACACAAATCAGGAAATAATTTTTCATTGTACACCTTCTGTGTTTAGATAGCAGCTGAAAAACCTATTCCTATTTTTTGAAAATGCCAGACTAAGAAAAGAGAGCAAGTAGCATATGAAATCATTTCAACAAAATAGCAGCAGGACTATTTCTACCACTTGAGTCTTGGCTTTGCCTCTCCTTTCTTCTAAGTCATTGTGAGGCAAAGAGACATAAAGGAAAGAACTAAACAGAATCAGCAGACTTCGGAAGAAAGCAAAACAAGAAGCAAAAGATTCACTTCATCTGCCCGGAGCTCTAAGAGAAAAGAAAACATCTCTGGAAACAAGACCAGTGTGAATCAAAGGCACTGCAACATGGAAAAAAAGAAATCTTTATATGGAAAAAAAAAAAACTTTATATCAAATGAGAGTTTTCTTCCCACAATAAATTTTTCAGATTAGGTAATCACCCAAAACTAAAACACACAACTTTTATACTTAGATTTTTGTATTGCCAGCATGTTTCAGTGTTCAAGTCAAAGTCAAAGATTAAACATCCTTATATTTTTGTTGTGATTTTATTGCCAAATGCAAATATCTTAACTGTAAGTAAGTCATTACTCTCCTGCTGTTGTGGTCTGATTAATTCTCACAATATTAGCCAGCAATTCATTTTATCCCTTGGCGTCACAAGTCCAGTTGAAGGAGATAAGTGGCTGATAAAAGATCTCTGAGAACAGTTATAAATGATTCACTTTAAAAGAATAATAAAGCAGCCACTGTGTAAGTGCAGCTGAGTAAACCTTCCATATATTGCACAAAACTAATTTAGTTTAAAAAACTTCGGCAAATTATAGTCAATAATCTTCACTGTCACCCTGCTGCTCACAAAACTTTTGAGAGGAAACTTAATGCTGAAATGCAAATATTTAATTAGATTTTAATGGGGAGGTTTATTTTTCCTAAATCTGGTCATCTGTCTCAATTACATTCTCCATTTTTTACAGTTAACCAGGAATTGTCATTCCCATGGGCTCTGGAGATGTTTTTTCTTCCCTAATTCCTGTTAGGCATTTGCTTTTTCACAAATGTAATTCTTGTAGAAATAGTGTGGTTTGTTCTCATCTCTTTTGGGAAAAAGAAACATGCAGAAAAAAAAAAGAATACATTCGCAACATTGCTTTCAAAGCTAATTGTCCTTCTGTCCTAATAACAGAATCTTCAATAGCTAAGCAATGAACTGTCTGTTTTCTACTTCACTGCACAGGACAATTAATACGCATTTTTACTTAGTTAATGCCCATTACAAGAAATTCTGTATGTACTTGCAAATTCTCAAGCTGTATTTCTTTCAGATATATTCTGTAGTTTTGATTTTACACTAATTTGGGAAATTAATGAAATATGGCTATTCATGTCGCTTTCTCCAAAGCTGATGTTTAAAATCAATCATTCTTTCCATGAAGCATAAAATCCTTCAGAACTGTTGGGTGGGGAGGTGGTGGTGATAGCGAGACTGTGCTCCTGACCATCTCCTTTTTTTTTTTTTTTTTTTTTTTTTTTTTTTTTTTTTTTGACAGGCAGAGTGGACAGTGAGAGAGAGAGACAGAGAGAAAGGTCTTCCTTTTGGCCGTTGGTTCACCCTCCAATGGCCGCCACAGCCGGCGCACCGTGCTGATCCGATGGCAGGAGCCAGGTGCTTCTCCTGGTTTCCCATGGGGTGCAGGGCCCAAGCACTTGGGCCATCCTCCACTGCACTCCCTGGTCACAGCAGAGAGCTGGCCTGGAAGAGGGACAACTGGGACAGAATCCGGCGCCCCGACCGGGACTAGAACCTGGTGTGCCGGCGCCGCTAGGCGGAGGATTAGCCTAGTGAGCCGCGGCGCCGGCCTAAGCATCTCCTTTTCTGTCATCCAGTGATATGTCCAGCTTCAAACTCACCCTCCCACAATGGGCTTCATGCTCTTGGGGGCTGCAACACTGTCAACCACCTTCCATCATCTCCACCTGCCTTCTGTTAAACAGGGGGCCAACAGGGGGCGCTAATGGAGACTGGAGGGCAAGCAGAGGAGGACAGGACTCTCTCTGTTGTCTTGTTGACTTCCTGTTCCTAGGACCTTCAATCACCCCAGTAGGGTTTCTTCACCCTGGTAGCAGCAACCTGCTCCCACCATTCACTCTCCTCATCACCAGCAAGGAGCACACCTTCCCCAGAGATCTGGGTTCCAGCACCAAGGGGCCCTTCCTCCCAGCTTGTAGTGTAGTGATTCCAAATGCCTCCCTTTTCACCCAACCCAGTGAGTGATCGCTACGATATGATCAATTTTACCTTTGGTCTTTTCAGTTCTTTAACACCAATAATGCTTTTTCAGTGTTCAAATCTGTAAAACTAATTGGCGTGATTTCAGTCTCCTGGCTGGATCTTGATGCATCACCCTTGCTTTCTTTCAAAGCAGATAAACCTGGTTTGGAATTCCAGGCCTACAACTTACCAGCTTTGTGACCTTGACCAATTACTTAAGATTTCTCTTTATGCAAAATGACTATAACGTCCTAGAGTTGTCAGTATTAATGAGATTATCTATGTCGAGAGACTTACACCAAATCAGGTTGGCTCCTTTCCGCTTTGCCTTTTATAGGTTCAAGTTCTCCCATTACAGCAGATAAGAGTTATGCTCTTCCTTTACTGAGAATGAATTACGTTCTTCCTCCTTCTTGACAACTTATTTGTGCTGGAGTAAAATCATCCCAGTTAACTCCCCTAAGACGTCTTAATTCCAGGTGCAGTCATCACAATAATTCCTGCAGGCTTGTCAATGTGTTTTTATGTTAACCATATTCTTCTCCATTGCTTTCAGGCAGCCCATCTTCTCTTCCAGTTATTTTTCCAATGCTTATGATATTTTCCTTTAAGACATTTCCTGCCTCTCTTACTCTGTGCCAGTATGGTTTCTAGAGCTGTCATCTCCACCCCACCTCACCTCCCACACAATCTCACCTCATCCTTCACTGCCCACTCCCATTCTCTTGTGTCCTGGAAATCTCGCGTATTAATAAAATAATCCCACATCAGGTCTTACGCGTCTTTTATGAACATCAAATTCATCTTTGCCCATTCACTTTTCCTTTAGGAGGCTTTTAGGTGGTGGTTCACAATACGCCCTTGATAAATATACACTGAGTGAAAAAAATTAATGAAATCTCCATTTATCCCAATCACCAATCTTTTATGCTTTCCAAATTCCTTGGCCTTTCTCTTTTGAAAAGTGTTACTTCCTCACTCTGAGCAAGAAAGAATAAGCTTGCATCATACTCCTCTTTCTGTTCTATTCTCTCCATTAATATTATAATACAGAAACAAAACTTCAAAGGCACAAAGAGATATAAGATATTCAAAGGTATAAGACAGTGTCCTTCTATCTAATCCTATTTCACTCAAAAAGCATTCTACTCAATTTTTTGTAAGATCTATTGTTTGATAAAGCACTTAGGCACAGTCTCTGCCCAGACAAGCTATATTAATTTGTGAGTATCCAATTACACTTTTGTAGCTGTATGTGATGTGATGTGGTGTGTGTGTGTGTGTGTGTGTGTATGTGTAAAATATTTGGTGAATTGGCATCATTTTTTAAAGAAAAATATATTTAGTCATTTGTTTCTACTTATTACCACAAAGTTTGTGAGACAGATAGACATTGTTGCAAATGGATATTCTCTTTATGATTTTTTTTTAAATTTATTTTCATTTGATTTGAAAGGCAGAAAGAAAGAAATCTCCCATTAACTGTTTCACTCCCTAAATGTCTACAAGAGTTAGAGCTGAGGTAGGCTGAAGTTGCAACCTTGGAACTCAACCCAGGTCTCCTATTTGGGTGGCAGGGACCCAAATCCTTGAGCCATCACCTATTGTCTCCCAGGGTGCACACCAGTAGGGAGCTGGAATTGGAAGTGGAGCTGGGACTCAAAGCCAGGCACTCCACTATAGAAGGTGGATATCCCAACTGGGGTCTTAACAGCTACACCAAATGCCCACCCTGTGTGATTATTTTCTTAGTGGATCAGTGTGAATGATCCCATTTCCTGTCATATCAAACTTAAAGTTTCACCCTCTAGTTTCTAGTGTTTCACCCTCTCCCTCTTCAAAAAAAAATAGAATCCCCTATTGTGGATTTATTATTTGTGTTTCCTATAGAATTTTACTTTTAAACCTCAGGCAATGAATTCCCCAGACACACAATGAATTAGGTATTGACATTAATTATATCAAGGTATAAATAAGACAATTAAAACCATGTGAATAATAGCCTTCCTTCACCACTATTTTACAAAAGATAAAACCAAAACTCAAGGGTGGATATAAGCTGGTCAAATGACAAAATGGGAATGATAGAAGAACCAGGAAGTTTAAGCCCTTGACTCTCAAGCCAATATTCTTTGATTCTCTCCTAGTCCCAAAATGGACATAGGGCACACTTCTGTGTGATGACCAGTTGGGGATTAGGATGGCAGCACTGTGACTCTGGAACCCATGAAAGGTGAAATGCAGGGTCTTACGCTCATTAACACATGCCCTACCACAATCAATGGTCTCAGATACAAGCTACATTTGATTGCCTTGAAAGCTTAAAATCATCACTGAGGGAAACCATGACAAGTACCCAAGAAAAGTAACGCAAGAGGTACAAATACCAGTAATTCTCCCCTCTGTAGGGGTTGCCTGTTGGTGGCATCAGTACCTGGCTTAGTGCTCGGATCTCACAGACAGGTTCTTCAAGAGCTCTTCTCAGTTCAATCAGCAGGTTTTGATCCCTACCATGATTCTTGCTGTGAACTTGACTTACGTAGTAGCAGCAGAATTTCATTTAAGTACTAGCCTCAGGGAGAAAACTCAACAACATGGAAGAAAAAAAGAAAGAAAGCAACAAATAACTAAGCATCCACCACATGCTGGACCACGCGTTAAGTGTTTAATGTTGTTATCACACTTCATCTGCATAAAAACTCTATGAGGTAAGATGGAGTATCTCATTTTGACAGGTGGTGAAACAGAAAATGTATGAGCTTAAGATATTTGAAACTTCACAGAATGGTCACTGACCTACGATTCTGAACATGAGTCCATTAGACAATGAAATCCTTGCTCTTTTCGTTAAATTACCTTCTATAAAATAGGGAAGTTATGAAAGTTTTCTTTACAAAAACTCATCCTACACATCTATGGATTTGAATATAGAAAAAAAGCATTAAGTAACTATTCTTATTCCTCTAATAAGCTCTGACTAGAAATAATTCTGTACAAAATAGCATTTTTCCTTGGGGGGGTAGATTCTGTCTAACTTCAGAAAATATTGCACCATTACCTAGTAAATTGTTTCCTTACATACCATAGTTTATCATCTGCAGACACTGCCAAAGCCTGATGTTTGAATCATTATGCTTATGGGATTTAATTTTTAATGATGCAAAAATTATGCATAATATACCATCATTTCTCTCCCAAACCTAGAATCTGATAGCTAATAATTGCTCCTTACTTAGTTTGCTAACACGCCATGATATTAATTAGAATGCAACTGGAATCAGAAAAGTGACTCTTTGAAAATGACCTTTATGGATTCTGTGCTCATTTTCTTCCAATAGCATCATGATTAAAATTGTTGGATACATGCATCAACAGTTTTTTCCCTGACAGACTCTTCTACAAATAAGATAGAAGGTTTGGAAAAGCTACTTGGTAGAAGTATGAAGAACTCTGTACTATTTGCTAGCATAATACTAACTACTGTAACAAGCCACCAAATTAACAGCTCACTTCAGTAGAGAAACATAAACCCCTATTTATTCACAGGTCAGTTCCACACAGGTGCTCCCAGTCACCACATGGTGATTTAGAGACCTAAGTTTCCTCCAGCTTTGGCACTTCCCACTCCCTGGAGCCTTAGGATCTTCTGCCTTTAGGGGTGTGTGCACACATGTGCATGTGCGTGTATAGCACGTTCAAGAGAAACTTACATATATAATGAATATGCATTATATATAAAATATTTGTTATTAAGATTAAAGTCATTTACATATATATATTCTCTTACATCATACATTACATAAACATAATTTTAGTCTTTTAAGAATCCTAAAGAGTGGATACTATTATTATTATTTACTTTGATAGCTGAGGAAGTAGAGCCAAAGTGAAGGACTAGACCTGCCTACAAGTCACTGCATTCCTTTCTTGCAGCCACCATAACAAATTAGCACAAACCTCATGATTTAAAATAATAGAAATGCATGCGCTCAGTTCTGGAGGCCACAAGTCCAAAATCAATATCAATGGGCTGAAATCAGGACATCAGCAGGCCACACTCTTTCTAGGAGCTCCAGGAGAGAATCTATCGCATGCCTCTCACTGGTGGCTGTATCACTCAAATTTGTCCTGTCATCACACTGCCTTCTCTGTGTGTATATATGTGTTTGTCATATTTCCTTCTCACTCCCACTTTAAAAGGTACATGTAATTACATTTAGGGTCCACCCCGAGAATCCAGAATAGTCTCCCTATCTCAAAATCTTTAACTGAACCATGTTGCAAAGATGCTTTTTCCATATAAGGTAACATTTACAGGTTCCAGGGATTAGAACATGGATATTCCTTGGGGACCCATTTCTCAGTCAACCACACTCATCCAACTGCAAAGTGGCAGATCTAGAAATCCCAACCGTAGTCTGGAATCTTACATGTTATAAGACTGAGCTCCATAGTCTGGAATCCTACATGTTGTGCTAAATGGAGTTCTCCTTAGCCATGCATCAATCCAGCTACCATTCAGAGCAGTCATTAACTATTTTCTAAAATAAAGTAATGACAAAATAGAACTGCAGGATCCTCAATCCCTCACACACATCTTGTCACATCTTTACTTGTCTGGACCTTTTAGAATACTATTAGACCTATTAAAATATTAGTATGATAGTGTCAGGTTCCATGACACATACCAAAGGAGTAAATCTTTTATTCCTTTTTTTTTCCCCCAAAATAGAGCAGTGAGATCACTGAGAGATCAGTATAGGGAAGAGGCAGAAAAACAGCAACAGATGGGGCCAGGCGCTGTGGCGTGGTGGGTAAAGACACCACCTACTGTGCCAGCATCCCCATTTGGGCACAAGTTCAAGTTGTAGCTGCTCCACTTCCATCCAGCTCCCTAATGCTCTTGGGAAAGCACCAGAAGATGGCCCGAGTTATTGGGCCCCTGCACCCATGTGAGAGACCCAGAAGAAGCTCCTGGCTCCTGGCTTTGGACCTGCCCATCTCCGGCCGTTGCAGCCATTTGGGGAGTGAACCAGCAGATGGGAGACCTTTCCCTGACTCTCCTCCTCTATGCGCAACTCTACCTTTCAAATAAACAAACCTTTAAAAAAAAGCAAAAATGAAGTCAGAAACTTATAATCTTGACTAGATAATAGAAATGTTATCTTACATAGATTACACCATCCAGAAAGGGAAACATCACTGTAGAGAGAGCTACAAGAACCTCTGAACAATCTCTCCGCCAAGTCACCCCAGAGGAGAAACCACAGGACACTTGTGGAGGGCATGCATGTGTACTTGGGCATGTTTCCAAGTTCTCTGATGGAGAAGCATTGCTTTTACAATAAGAAAATATGTATACATTCTCTTTGTTAAAAAAAGAAAATTACACTTATATACCTAAAAATTATATGTCTTCTTACAACTGCATGGGAATCTCCTAATTATCATAAAACAAAAATGTAATTGAAAAAATTTGTATGTGTATGTACTTGGAAAAAGACAGAGAAGAACAGAAAATATTAAGTTCATTGTTAACAGAATTATGATGTTGCTCTAGCTCTGGAATTATCATTACAAAGTCACTGATACAATAATAATTTAAAATATTTGAATATTGATGAATTCATACCATATATATGCATGTATATTTATTTATTTATATATTTAGGTATTGACTACAGAAGACTGCTCTCTCATCTGCTTCCAGCCTGCCCTTCTCGACCATCTCCTATGAACAAGTCTCCATTCTTAGACCAGCAAGAGGGGCCCGCCCTAGGTCCCAATGCTTACAAGCCACTACTCCAGGGTTCCCTCCAACCACATGTCTTCCCCTGGGGTGAGAAGTGCCAGAGAAGACATGCCCACCCGGACCCCATGCCTCCCCCAGACAACCTCTGAGTTCCAGATGCCCTGCAACTGCCCCTGAACTGCTTCTAGGATCAGTGTGACCTTCTTCCCCAGCTCTGTCCCCATCACACAACTGCATCTCAGGGTCCCATCCCTGGACCTGAAGGGTGGAGAGACAGAGGGGAGGTATTTGTGGACTTCAGGATGCCGTTTGGATGTATGAGCTAGCCTGGCCTGATTCCATGTGTGCCTCCGAGTCCTCTTGTAAAGCAGGATATGTGAGGGTGAGAAGACAGGAGCAGTGAACCGCAGTCCACACTTGGGGCCTCCTCTCCTTATACTCCCCCCATTACAGAGCAGAGAGCAATGGAGTTCAGGAAGTCTAAATTCAAACCAGATATTCATTGTCACTAAAAAAAACTTTGTAAATTGCAACGAGAGAGGTATTTAACAGTTTGCTATTTTAATCGGCAATTGGAAATATTTAGACATGTGGTATCTAGGCTTCTATCTGTACTCATGTCCTGAGCCTCACAAACCTTTGAGAAAGTCTACTAGCCCAGAGACAGGACAAGAGTAGATACTTCCTTCTCTCATAGCTCATAATCACTTTCTGCTCATAATTCTTCAAAGAAATAACCTGAATTCCTTAAATGTTGTCATCAGATGGATGATTTACCAAAGGTGAAAGTGAACGTCATCTGCTGACTATATTTCAATATTCGCTTCCTGCAAGCAAACATTAAATTACTTACTCCAGACCTATCACATGGAAAATGGCGAGACATCTTGATGAGCAACACTGAACAGCTGCCCCAAGCCCTTTATACATTCCATTCTTGCACTACTTGCACAGGAAATAGCTATCACAGTCACATGGGCTCTGTGGCATTGACATCCAGGTGAATGAGGTAGGGAAGCCACAGATCTGGAACCATATGTCCTAGAAGTTCATTTCCAAGTGAGTAATTCTGGGAGGCAACTTGAAGGTGAGAAAGGCCATGAATATTCAAATTATATTTAGAACTGAAGTTTAACTCTGAGATATTAGACCTTTATGGATGGTCAGCAAGTGCTCTGAGTCTCAGGTTCCTCATCTATAAACCAACACTACCTGTTTCATCAGACTCTCATAGAGGTCAGTCGGAACATGTGCGGCATATCTACTAGATTCTGTGGCACATATCAAATGTACAATAAATGTTGGTCCTCAGCTTCAATTTTTTCTGTACTGATATCTTTGTCACCTGAATTGTCTATCTTTGGCAAATAAATTGGCAGTAATTTTTCTATCTGCCACTAACATCTGGTTCATGAATATTTTTATCTTCTGACCTTTTTTGCATTTCATTACTTTTTTCTGATTGCCTCACTGTGTTGCATATCCATCCTCCCACAAAGAGTCAGTAAAACAAGGCAGGAATAGAGATGGGAGGAAGAATGGTCCTTCCTTCTTTATCACTGCCACTGTGAGTTATTGATGATCTCTCAAGTCAACACCTGAATTTGGTACATGCTTGCAAATTCACATAGGATAGGAGCCCTGTAAATGTTATTTTTTCTTCTAATCAAGATAATTTGCATAACAATTACAGCTACCAGGACACATTTGTGCAACATGCACTACTTGCAAATCTGCAATGGAGAATCACTTTTGCAGTTGATGGAAAGGTGGGGGAGTTGGTCATTTACCATAATGACTTTTTCATGATGAGCAACCCACATCTAGGATTATTTCCAAAAGCAGTGAATAGGTTCAAAGCCTTACATTATTGGACTTTAATTAGGAGTCTACTTTGCATACATTTTAAATGTTAATCACTACTCAGTGAGTCCATGAACTCAGATAGGTCACCTGCCAACCTACTCTTTCTAGAAAGAATATACCACTTCTCATTTTTGCTGAGATATAAGCATTTGTGAGCCATTGGAACAAGACCTTGTAACCAAAAAGAAAATGGTATAGTACAGGTAGAGTTCATAGTGATGATTTGGAATCTTCAGATCTGTTAATGTCATTATGTTTAGCTGTACCTACATACATTACCTATAAATTCCATTGATTTTGAAGTCTATTTGGGAACCTCTGGACATTGTCTAAGCAAATACAGAAGCAGAATGAAACATTTTTCACTTATAATTAGTCCAAACTGAATTTGAGCAGGTCATTCCAAACAGAGCAAAATGAGAAACCCAAAGAACCATGCAACGACTGCCATTTCTTGACAAGATTGTTCATTATTATAAAATTATATCCTTCCTACTATTTTATTAAAACATGATTTTTTTTCAGTAAAATTGGTTCATAGTAGATGGCAGTCATGTATTGCTGTTGTTTTAAATAAGTCCTTAATAGATTTCAAAATTGGCAAATTTCCTAACTTTAGGGAAAGAAAAATCGGGTAAGTGGGTAAAATTCTCAAATCTGGGAAATGCTGAAATAGTGTGCCCTCAGACCCAGTGTTCATCATCCAAGAAAGCCTGCTGCCCAGGACTGCTGAAGACAGCACCCTGATGCTGACCCTGCTGTTTTATGATTTTCGTTTCTGTCTAAGACAACGTTTAAAAGTCAATATTTCTCCATTTCCTGGCTCTTCTTTTGATGAGAAAGGACAAACACTTGAAAAAAGAATGCATGCAAGGTGCTTCAAGACAGAAATTATTTCCTCAAAGTGTTTTAATCATGCTGTTGAGAACCACTTCCTCCAGTGGCCTAATCACATCAATCATAGTAAAAGGTTAAAGACGAAGTTCAATTGTACAAAATTGCCATGATGGTTTCTCAGAAATGGATTATTTTCTATTAAAAGGTGAAGTCATTCTGCTACCTATTGGTATGCTTGGGTGGTCTCTGGATTGTAACCTCACATCTCCTCTACAGATAAGGTATGTGAAGTTTGATTTGAAAGGCTTCAAGTTCAATTTCTATCAACATTTTACTACAACCCAGAATTAGGACCCAACTTCTAAGAAGTGTAATAACACACCAGAAGCATCAGGGGACAGAAGCCAGATTGTGTGAGAAGAAAGTGCTGGTAATCTAACTCCTCTTTGATAAACAAATACCTTCAAAAGCAGTTTCATTTCTTTATTATTCAAGGTTTCCAGGTAGTAAGCATTGCAAATAGAAAAAAATCCTCAAAAACATAGACCTCGAGTATCAGCGGACTATGAGTCTATTTTTCCCTTTATACAGCAGCATAGGTGGGTCACCCAGTTCCCCTGGGCCTCACTTCTTCATCGACAAACGTATGTATTGAAATGATCTTGTATCTCTGCATACTAAGGACTTATTTTGTGCTAAGTATCATGCAGAGCATATCACAAATATCTCATTTAATGCCTACAATAGTGCTTATGTGGTGGGTGCTGTTACTAGCCCCACACTACAGATGAGGAAACTGGGTCTTTGAGAGCATAAATGGTACAGAATCACAAAATGAAGGGCGCCTGATTTAAACTCATGTCTGGCTAATTCTGTGCCCACTGCTATGCATTATATGGCTAAATGTTTCTGCCTTTTCCCAGGAAATAGCTACTTAATGTATACTACCCTAGGTTGGACTAAATGGTAATATATACAGATATATATATGCATAAACACCTTAGAACTCTCTACCCTCTTTCGATGACATGACATTCTACAGGCAATGCCTAACCTTGGATGTCTAATCAAGGTGTAGCCTAGTAGAAGGACTTCTGGAACAGATAAACAGGGTGGTGAATTTCCACAGAAGCGAAGCAGGGAGCTCTCTCAGAGCAGGTGAAGTCTTACAGAAGCACAAAGTCTTCATCATCAGCCCCTGTCTCCGGAAAGCCTACTTCCTATCTGTGACTGCACAGCTTGAGATGTGTGCTTGACCTACAACGTGACTGAGTAAAAGAGAAGGGAAATGACAGAACATTTATCACACTGTGAGTCTCCTTAATACGCTAATATGCTATTCTTCTCAATAATCCTGACAAAATACTTATTTTTACACAATTTTATAGCAAGAAACAGCATCAAAGACTTGGGACTCAAAATAGGATATTTCTTTGTATCTGAATCCAAACCCCCACTATTCCTATTCCCAGGCCTTCATTATCACAGATCTGGAAGGAATCTGAAAGACTCACTCAGTCTTCTTACTTTAAATTTAAATGACTTGTTCAAGGTGACACAACCCATAGAGGAAACCAGACCGGGACTCAGGCCTGCGGTCTCTCAGGCCCCTTTGCTGGACATGGCTCTATTCTTCCCAAAACAAAATGCACTTAAGACGCTTTGGGTAAACAATTACTCCTTCCCAAAACACATCTGCAGCTTCTGCAAGTTAGTTTTGTCTTTTTGGTTTTACTTCTATGTATGTGTTCTTTATGGGTTAATTGGTTTCTCTTTTTCAGCACCATTGCACTTTGCATCTGAGCTCCTTACAGTCATAAGAACATTCCTTGCCATTTATTAAGCACCAAACATATGCTTTGCAACTATTTTCTCTTACCCTGACAACATCCCTGCAGCAAAAACACTAATTGCTCCCTTTTACAGGTGAGGACACAGTCACAGAGACATTACGTGGTTGCTGAAGATCACAGCTAGTACATCTCCCTTCACTGTTCTGGCGTTCTTTCCACAAAGCCCTACAGCCTAGGACACAGCTCTTTGATCAAGAATATTACCTACTTACTTCTATGCAAGGATCACTCATTTCGGTGAAAGAAAACGTAAGTGAGTTACACAAATATTCACATCAAAGCCATTTGGATTTCATCATTTCATCAGCCTGGATTTGTTGCATGTGGCTTATTTCACACCAGACTCTGCTGCCAGAGTTGGCACTGTTTTGGACCATTATTCCTTATATCCTCTTTGGCCAAGTATCCATTAATTCACCAGACTCTGAGTATGCTTTCCAAGTGAGAATCCTGATTTATTTCCTCACTGTGTGTTTGCTGAAACTCATTTTGGAGAAAAAGTACATAAAACAGAGTTTCTTTGATTTCCTCCCAGCTTTCTCACTCAGCAGGCCATGAGTAGTAATTAAACACCTACTATGTGTAGACCACATCATTGGGAATTACAAATGATACTAAGATGTAAATAAGATAGAACTTTGTCCCTAAGGGGCTCAGACTCTACTAACCAGTCCTTCCAGAAGATCTGACTTCAAGCTGATCTTTAATTCTACTACAAAGATTTGAAATTAACTACATTATTCTAAAAACAATTTCTTTAAAAAAGACTTACTGTATACTTCTTAAATGAATATTAGCACGTGTAAAATAAAGTGATGTGTACACAACTATTGGAGAAACTAATGGGGAAAATGTTTGTTACTTTTACAATAATAGAAACACTTGGGTGCCAGCGCTGCGGCTCACTAGGCTAATCCTCAGCCTTGCAGCGCCGGCACACCGGGTTCTAGTCCCGGTCGGGGTGCCGGATTCTGTCCCAGTTGCCCCTCTTCCAGGCCAGCTCTCTGCTGTGGCCCGGGAGTGCAGTGGAGGATGGCCCAAGTACTTGGGCCCTGCACCCCAGGGGAGACCAGGAGAAGTACCTGCCTCCTGCCATCGGATCAGCGCAGTGCGCCGGCCACGGTGGCCATTGGAGGGTGAACCAACGGCAAAGGAAGACCTTTCTCTCTGTCTCTCTCTCTCACTGTCCACTCTGCCTGTCAAAAAAAAAAAAAAAAAAAAAAACAAAGAAAGAAACACTTGGGCAGTTGTTTCTGTTTTCCAACAACAGGAATTAATTATTTAGGATACAAGCTCTTGAATGTTATTTGTCTGTAGGCAAAAAGTAACCTTGAAAACAATTTATTTATTGTGAACTTTTGTTAAACAGCATTAAGAATAATCATCTACTTTTTCTCATGACTTCTCTTTTTAAAATATTTGTTAAAATATCTGTTAAAATGGATGTTTGTTTTATAGACTATCAATTTAATGTGACCATTTCCAAATAAGCTGTAAAAACTATTATCATAATCAATATGATATCAAGGAACAAAAATGAGATCTAATTACACTTTACTGTAGTTATATATCCCCTTAATAACATTCATAAGTTACTAGTTACATAATTAAATGCCAGAGGTGTTATCAAAAATACATTTTAAGGTCTAATTAACTGATAATAATTATGGTTCAATGCTAAGTCTACATGATAATTAGCAAGACATTAGCAGAAAAAGTCTGCTAATCTGAAAATTATGAAGCTATTTCCCACCTGTTGCACCATGGATAGAGTTTAGCCTCCAAAGAAATGGCTTCAGGTTCTTAGGTTGGGCTCAAGGAAGACAAAAAAATGGGTTTTGTATGCAACAATAATAAAATAATAATAATCATAGCCCCTATACTCTTTTCCTTTAACATTTTTAAATTGTGGCAAAATACATACAACACAAAATATACCATCTGGGCATTTTCGAGTGTATAGTTCTGTGGTCAGAATTACATTGACATTTTTGTGTAACCAATCTCCAGAACTTTTTTTTTTAAAGATTTATTTATTTATTTATTTGAAAGTCAAGAGTTACACAGAGAGAGAAGCAGAGGCAGAGAGAGAGAGGTCTTCCATCTGCTGGTTCACTCCTCAAATGGCCACAATGGCCGGAGCTGTGCCAATCCGGAGCCAGGAGCTTCTTCCAGGTCTCCCATGTGGGTGCAGGACTTGGGCCATCTTCTCCTGCTTTTCCAGGCCACAGCAGAGAGCTGTTCCCAGAGATGACACTGGTGACCCCACAGCGGCCACCCGCCCACTTCCCTCCAGCATTCTGGAATGTTCTGTTAAAGGTTTTCGTCCAGTGGTGGCGTCATCTCCGCGTGACTTTTCTTCTTGCAAAACTTACAAACTCTGCACTCATTAGACAAGAACTCTGCATTCCTCCTTCTACCACCTCCTCGCAAGCACCACTCTATTTTTTATTTCTATGAGCTTGTATGATTCTACTTGTATGAGCTACTGAGAGTAATGAATGCTCATTTATATCTCTTAGCACAACGTCCAAGGTTCATCCATACATGGCATGTTTCAGAATTTCCTCCTCCTTAAGGCTGCATAGCATTCTTTTTTTTTTTTTAATAAAGATTTATTTATTTAAAAGTCAAAGCTACACACAGAGAGAACAAAAGGCAGAGAGAGAAAGAGAGACTTCCATTTGCTGGTTCATGCCCTAGATGGCTGCAACAACTGCGCTGATCTGAAGCCAGGAGCCAGGAGCTTTCTCCAGGTCTCCCACACGGGTTCAGGGGCCCAAGGACATGGACCATCCTCCACTGCTTTCCCAGGCCATAGCAGAGAATGGCATAGGAAGTGGAGCAGCTGGGAATTGAACCAGCGCCCACATGGGATGCCAGCATTGCAGGTGGCAGCTTCACCTGCTAGGCCACAGTGCCAGCCCCAGCTGCATAATATTCTGTGGTTTATATATAACATATTTTGCTTACTCATTCATCCATTAATGGAAATGTGGTGATTTCACCTCTGGGTTGTTGTGAATAGTGCAACTATCAAACTCGATGTACTTCTTTCTTGATTTGATATAAACACACATTTCCTGGGATAACAGACTGGCACCAAGATCAACCTCCAGTAGCCCTCACTGCATCAGCAATGCAGCCCCCTTTGATCAGAGCACCAACCTTCTCCCTGAGATTATGCTGCCTCCTAGGAGACTGGAGACGAGTCATACCGATTTTGCCCAACATGCGTCATGCTCTGTGTGCAGCGTGCTTTTACTTTTAAAGAATGTATTAATCTCTCCATGTCTAAATGGGAAAACTAGGGCTTAGAGTTCAATAGTTTGCCCACAGTTTCAAAGAAAAGAAACTGGATCAAAACCCAAAACCTTTTTGGGCTCTGAATCCCATGTACTCCTTTCCACTATGTACATAACCGAAGCAACTCTTCCTACTTGTGATCATAGATACAAATTTATACTGTTGGAGGTGGGTCATTCTGCAAGTCAGATGTTCTTCCTCTCATCTGGACTACCATCCACCCATTCAGTGGCCCCGTTCCCCTTTATCCTAGGCACAATGACTTAATGAGGCATAAGATGAATTTGTGCCTCTAAGAAGCTCACAGCCTCTATGAAAGGAAACATCAAAGAATTTCAAGGCAGTGATCGTATACTTACACATTGGAACTGGTTAGGGGACATGGATTCTGACGCCAGTGCCATCCACTGCCTAGCCTGTTAGATAGTTTACTTCTCAGTGTCTGTTTACAAGTCTGAGGAATGAAGGCACTGTGTTGAGTTTCCTTTACGCTCTACATCTCTGACATGCTATTGCCTGCATGCACACAGAGGTTATATATTACCAGGGGACTCCAGGCAAAATGCTTACATCCTTGATGTTTACTGTCCTTGTTTATAAAATGGAAGGTTAATATGTGCCTTGCATGATTTGGGGGAAATTAAATGAGGTATTTCCAGAAGAGTTCTAGGAACACTCCTTGGTACAATAAGTGGTACCTGGTATTACTGCAGATCTGTGTTGAATAGTAATAAAATCAACAGCAAAGCTGCAGGATAACGACAATGGGAAAGCAGAGGGAATGAGATGTGGTCTCAGGACTTTTGTTTCTCCTCTTACACAAAAATAACCCTCTAGTGAGTAAAGTTTGATTTACCCGTCTGACTCATTTTGTGAGAACTAGTGAGCAACACTTGAAATTCTACTTCCCATCCACAAGGACAACATCCAACGATTTTACAGAAGTCCAGTGGCTAGGAGAGACAACTGAGCTGTATGCAATTATAAGGTGGGAAGAGGTCTTGAAAACCATGGAGCTTTGTGGTCCCCAAACCTACGTAGTCATCAAAATTACCTGGAGGTACTTTCTAGAATCACCGATTCTGGGGTGGCCATTCGATTAAGAAGCCCACATTCTACAACAGAATGCTTGGGTTCAAGTTCTGACTCCAGCTTCCTGGCAATGCTGACCCTGGCATATGAGGCAGGGTGGGGTGGGTAACTTTGTGGCACAGCAGGTTAAACTGCTATATGAGTACTGGTTCAAATTCTGGCTGCTCCACTTCCAATCTAGCTCCCTGCTAATGCACCTGAGAAATTAGCAGAAAATGGCCCAAGTGCTAGGGCCCCTGCCATGCATGTGGGAGATCTCGATGGAGTTCCAGGCTCCTAACTTCAACATGGCTCAGCTCTGACCACTGTAGCCATTTGGGGTGTGTACTAGTGGATGGAAAATCAATCTCTCTCTATCTCTATGTGTATGTGTGTGTGTGTGTGTGTGTGTCCCCTTCCCTCAAATAAATGTTTAAAAAATGCAGACCCTGGGAGGCAGCAGCAATAGCTGAGGTGACCGAGTTCCTGACACCTAACTGGGAGTTAGACCTAGGTGGAGTTCCCAGCTCCCTCTGGCTTCAGCTACCCAGTGGTGATTGGCATTTGGGGAATGAGCCAACAGATAGGGGCACTCAAGCATTCTTCTCTTTCTCCTGCCTCTCAAAAAATTTAAACAAATAAATTACACATTCCTACCCCAGCCTTCATAAAGATTCTGATTCAATAGATAAGAGTCTAAGTGTAGTTGGAGATTAACTCCTCCAGCTATGGACCCCTTTTCATCTTGTTACCACTTCACAGTGGCCTACATATCTATTCTAAAAGTAGTTTTCTGAGCAAGTTCACTTTTGGGTATATACCTAAGTGAATTGACAGCAGGACTCAGATATTTGCACATCCATGTTCATTGCAGCATTATTCATAATAGACAAAAGATGGAAACAACCTAAGTGTCCTCCATTCATAGATGAATGCATAAACAAAATGTAGTGTATATGTACAAGGAAATATTATTCAGCACAAAAAAGGAAGGAAATTCTGACCCATGGTACTACACAATGAGCCTTGGGGCATTAATAATCGAAATAAGGCAGACACGAAAAACAAATATTGACCACCTCCACATATATGAGTACCTAGAATAAGCAAATTCAAAGAGACAGAAAGTAAAATGGTGATTGCTGGAGACTGAGGTTGGGGAGATGAGGAATTGTTTAAAGGGTTTGGAATGTCAGCTTGGACACAGGAAGAAAATTGCAACAGATGGTGAACACTTCCCACAACAATGTCCAAGTACTTAATGCTTTTGAACTGTGCACTTGAAAATGGTTGCAGAGGGACCGGCGCAGTGGCTCAATAGGCTAATCCTCCACCTTGCGGCGCCGGCACACCGGGTTCTAGTCCCAGTCGGGGCGCCGGATTCTGTCCCAGTTGCCCCTCTTCCAGGCCGGCTCTCTGTTATGGCCCGGGAGTGCAGTGGAGGATGGCCCAAGTCCTTGGGCCCTGCACCCCATGGGAGACCAGGAAAAAGCACCTGGCTCCTGGCTTCGGATCAGCGCCATGCGCTGGCCACAGCGCACTGGCCCTCCAGCCATTGGAGGGCAACCCAACGGCAAAAGGAAGACCTTTCTCTCTGTCTCTCTCTCTCACTGTCCACTCTGCCTGTCAAAAAAAAAAAAAAAAAAAAAAAAGAAGGAAGGAAGAAAGAAAATGGTTTCAGAGGCCGGTACAGTGGCACCACCTGCAGCGTCTACATTCCATATGGACACTGGTTCATGACCCGGCTGCTCCTCTTCCGATCCTGCTCTCTGCTTATTGGCTGGGAAAGCAGTGGAAGATGGCCCAAGTGCTTGGGCCCCTGCATCCACATGGGAAACCCAAAGCTCCTGGCTCCTAGCTTCAGATTGGCCCAATTCCAGCTGTTGCAGCCACCTGGGGAATGAACCAGCAGATAGAACACCTTTAAGTCTGTCTTTCCCTCTCTCTGTAACTCTGTCTCTCAAATAAATAAAATCTTTTTAAAAAATTGGTTACAATGGTAACTCTTTATGTTATACATTTTCCCATAAAAGAAATTTTTTAAATTACCTAGGGTAGGTAATTTACTGCCTGCATAATGATTTATTCTGAGCATTCACCATCAACCAGGCTCTTAGCAGTAGGAAGAGGATTCCTTCCCACCAGGAGACTCTGCACCTTCCACAGAGAGAGGCACTGGAGTGAATGAATCCCCACCCCACCCCCCACCCCCCGGGAGCACAAACACTGCTCGGATAGCAGCCTGCAAAGGGGTTGTTCTGTGGAGTCAGAAAGGGGAGTGAGCAATCAGCTCTTCCAGGGAGCCCAGGGCCGGCCAGGGGCTGACCACTGAAGGCTTCTCTGGGAAAGCAGCCGTGACACTGCAGACTCTCCTCCAAACATCTGGCCGGCTCCCACTCCACTCCAGCCCAGCCCAGCCCTAACACTGCATCATCTTCTCTGCCTGCTGGTACTTTCTTTGGTGTCCTGAAGTCCCAGGTTGAACTTCACCAGCACCAAATTGATATCGGAAATGACCCCCTAAAATATATACAAAAATGTGGCCCCTCAAAGTTCCCCAGAAGTCTCATCCGGGATGCCACATGTTATCGGAATTTGGGGTGCCATACGATATCACCATATGCTTAATAATAAATCCCCAATATTAATAAGCCCAAGAGGGTTCTTGTCTAATATTTAGAGAAGAATTTTAAATACCAGCATAAATAAACGAGGCAGCTTGGTACATTTTAGATCCTTAGGAGAGTGAGAGTTTTATCTAAGAGAGAGGGGGGTAAATCTGGGTTCATACCAAGCACCAGGAACCAACCACACGGAGGAGCATCTAGGCCCGAAGGCCACTGCCCTGGGGGTGCAGGGCTACAGCCAGCCCCCTCCTGGCTAAAGTCCAGGAAACAGAAGAGAATGGAGGGCGGACACACCGTGTAAAGGGGAGTGGTTAATTAACCTGATTGGCCAGTGGGCACTCAGGTGTGGCCAGGTCGGAGCATGAGGTCACACAGGGGCATGGCAAAGGTAGCAGGTAGGGCATGAGGTCACATAGGGGCGTGGCCTTCCAGCTCACAAACCTAATGGATTTTAAAACGTATGCGTGCCCACTTCAAAATGACTGCCATTTGACAGAGGACTAAGAAATTCTTCATCAGTCTGAGGTTAGGTCTTTCAGTGAAGTCTTTTCTTATATCTCGTATTCTGTGGCTATTTCTGTTTTGCTCTACTTTTTTGCTATCATCTATATACATATATATATATATATCTGTAGAAAATGTAAATGCAGATAATAGATATAAAATATAAATGAAAAATAAAAATCCCACCTCCAGAAATATGAATGCACACTCATTTTTTACATTAATGGTAATCCTGTGCATTACCATTTTGTAGTCTGCTTTTCCCACCATGCTCTGCTACATTTTGAGGGCTGACTCCTCAACACATGTGTGTGGCTGGGAAGAATGTCAAGGCCAGATTCTGACATTCACCATCCACAGCACATACATGCAACACTCATGCCCAGGGGTTTCGGCAGGGTCTGCGGATGCCAGGAGCCTGAGACTGAGGGCAGTGCAAGGAGAAGCAGCTGCACAGCCCTCCCCACACAGCCACCCCTCCAAACACAGAGCACAGAGACTTCAGCCTGTGCAGTGCCTGCCCTGCCAGGAATCGGGCACGCTGCCATCCCAGCAGACGGGCTGGAGAATAGGTTGTGAATGTTCATTTCCATGGACAAATAGGAGTATCAAGTGCACACATTGAGAACAGGACTCCCAGGTAAGAATTTATCCTTCAGCACTCAAATCAAGACAGACACAGAATTCTAGCTGAGGGACAAATTCACTCTGACCCAAGAGGAACAGCTGTCAAGTCTTGGGGAAAAAAAATGCTTCCATGGAGAGGGAAGGGCAGCAGCAAGGCCGAGGTGCTCTCTGGTGGGTTCCCCTGGAATTCTGCAGAATCCCTCTTGAAGCCAAAACAAGCTCGCTAGGCCCAGCCGGCGCCTGGCTAAGCAGGCCATTAGAATGCAGAGCCTCACTCCGCAGGCTCTCCAGATACATAAAGAGTCCATAACATTTGGGCTGCAGCCCCAACTCATTATTTGCTATGAAAGTTTATGCAGCCACAAAATTAAATGGGAAAAGCACATTAGGAAGGGTTTGCAACCTACTTAACTCATGCCTGACAACAGCAAAAGACCACAATGTAGCTGTCAGATTAGCCTTTCTCCTGCTCACTTTAAGAAAGATCTAAACAAACGGGAGCTTCTTGCACACCCAGGGCCTATCCCCTGCAGCCTGGGATCCCCCTACAGAGGTAGGCCAGTCACTCTTGCCAGGACACGCCCAGGCCCTCTGCTCCAGCTGCCACTGTGAAACAGTCCTGGGGCTTATTTCTACGGGCCCACTGGGCTGTTTTAAACAGGGTCTGAAAATTCCTATTCAGCCACAGATTAGGGCTCTTTAAGTAAATGATGGGTCAGTAACCCACGGCACCAAGGACAAATCCAGACCCTCACTTGTTTTTTGTTGTTTTTTTAAAGATTTATTTATTTATTTGAAAGGCAGAGTGACAGGAAGGGAGAAGTAGAGAGACAGGGAGAGAAACAAAGAGATCTTACACCTCACTCTCTTTTTCATTCTCCAAATGACCACAACAGCAAAGCCTGGGCCAAGAGCCAAGGTTGAAGCCAAGCGCCAGGAACTGCATTCTGGTTCCCCGACGTGGGTGGCAGGGGCCAAGCACCATCTTCTGCTGCCTTCCCAGGTGCACTAATAGGAAGCTGGCTGAGAAGCAGAGCAGCCAGGACTCAAACCAGCACTCTGATATGGGATGCCAGCGTCAATAGCAGCAGCTTAATATGCTCTGCCTCGCAGGCTCTCTCTTTATGTAACTGGAGAGCCTGCCTCGCTACCATTATTTTCTTCATAGAGTTTTATTGAAATATAGCCTCACCTGTCCATGCAGGCTATGGTTGCTAACACGGCACCAGGAAAGCATTGGAAAGATGAGAGAGACAGTGTCTGTATGGCCAATCAAGTTAAAAATATTGACTGAGGCCAGTGTTGTGGCATAGCAGGTAAAGCAGCCTCCTGTAAGGAGGAATTCACTTTTATCCATGGAAGAAAATGGAAATTTTAGTCTTCTTTAGCTTTGCTATGGCTTGAATGTGTCCTCTCCAAAATTCAAGTGTTGAAACTGAATGACCAGTGTGATACTACTAACAGGTGGGGCCTAAAGGAGGTGATTAGGCTACGAGGGCTCCTCCCTTTCCCACAGGATTGAGGCTCCTATAAAAGGGACTTCATCCACTGAAGTTAGGCTCAGCTGGTTCCTGCCTTGTGCTGTGTTCGAGAGGCCGTCTTGGATGCGGAAATGAGAACATGATCAGAAAATGAAACTGCTGGTGCCTCGACTGTCCGCTTCCCGGTCTCCAGGACTGTGAGCAATTTCTGTTCTTTATAAATTACCCATTCAGGCTGGCGCTGCGGCTCAATAGACTAATCCTCCACCTGCAGCGCTGGCACACCCAGTTCTAGTCCCAGTCAGGGCGCTGAATTCTGTCCTGGTTGCCCCTCTTCCAGGTCAGCTCTCTGCTGTGGCCCAGGAGTGCAGTGGATGATGGCCCAGGTGCTTGGGCCCTGCACCCCATGGGAGACCAGGATAAGCACCTGGCTCCTGGCTTCAGATCAGCGTGGTGCGCCAGCCACAGCAGCCATTGGAGGGTGAACCAACGACAAAGGAAGACCTTTCTCTCTGTCTCTCTCTCTCACTGTCCACTCTGTCCAAAATAAAAAATAAATTACCCATTCACTTTTTATTTAAAAATTTCCCCCTTGAAGTATTTTAAAAAACCCATAATCCTCATAAAACATTTGCTCTTTAGCACTGTCTGTGATCAGCAAGCTATCGTTATATAACAACAGCAAAAGTTGACGCATATATAATGATCTGGTAGAGGAACTGATGGCCTTTTTCTGTTAAGGACCAGGTTAGTAAAATTTTTTTTTAAATAATTATTTATTTACTCGAAGGGCAGAGTTGCAGGGAGAGAGAGGCAGAGAGAGAGAGAGAGAGAGAGAGAGAGAGAGAGAGATGTTCCATCTGCTGGCTTATTCTCCAGACGGCTGCAATAGCCTGGGCTGGGCCAAGCCAAAGTCAGTAGCTTCACCTGGATCTGTCACCTGGGTGCGGTGGCCCAAACGGTTGGGCTATCTTCTGCTTCCCCCAGGTCATCAGCAGGGAGCTGGATTGGAAGCGAAGCAGCTGGGATAGGGATTGACACCTTTGGATTGCTCACAGTCCTGGAGACCGGGAAGCGGACAGTCGAGGCACCAGCAGTTTCATTTTCTGATCATGTTCTCATTTCCACATCCAAGACGGCCTCTCGGACACAGCACAAGGCAGGAACCAGCTGAGCCTAACTTCAGTGGATGAAGTCCCTTTTATAGGAGCCTCAATCCTGTGGGAAAGGGAGGAGCCCTCGTAGCCTAATCACCTCCTTTAGGCCCCACCTGTTAGTAGTATCACACTGGTCATTCAGTTTCAACACTTGAATTTTGGAGAGGACACATTCAGCCACAGCAAAGCTAAAGAAGACTAAAATTTCCATTTTCTTCCATGGATAAAAGTGAATTCCTTATGACACTGAATACAAGTTGTACAGGGGTCCAGATCACCTGAGAAGCAGGGACCAGGACATGGGAGGACTGTAAGAGGGGAGATCTCTGGGAGAGAGGAATGAGCAGAGAGCCAGAGGGGGCTGGGAACCCGGGCAGCCCGAGAAGGAAGGAAGATGAGGTGGAGTGTGTGAGAATGCATTGCAGCTCTAAGGGCATTTCAGCAAGGCAGCTCTTGAGGCACAGTTGATGCCAGCAGGCATACAGCGAAAAACTGATTAGGTATGTGAGCTGGAAGACCACGCCTTCACCACGCCCCACTGTGACGTCATGCCCCTACCTGACCACACCTGTGCACCCACCTGCCAATCAGACTAATTAACCACTCCCCTTTGGAAGTGGATGAAAGGACTGAAATGAATGGGCCCAGCCCTTTTTTTTCCCTTTGCCCTTCTCTGTCCTCCCTGTCCTTGATCCTGCGCCTTCGGGGCGTGTGGCCTTCAGGCCTCCCACAAAATGCTTTCCGGCCTGCCTGCACCTCCACTCCTCCACGTGGCTGGCTCCTGGTGCTCCGTATGAACCCAGATTTCCCTCTCTCTTTGAGATAGGGCCCTCACTCTCCTATGCATTTCTCTCACTGAATAAAAAGTTTAAAAACTTATCATGCTGCCTGGTTTACTTGTGCCAGTATTCAGAATTCTTCTCTGAATAAATGGCAAGAGCCCACATGGCTTATTAATTTCATATATATTAATAAGCAAATCGGTAACAAAGTCACTGCCAAAGGAGCCCTGGCTCTCCTAGGGATGGAGTTGCTTCACATCCCTGCTCCTCTCAGGAAGCAGGGCCTGGGAAACCCATGGAGGGGTTCCCAAGGCCAGCAGCTGGGGCCTCAGATAAGTACACTCCCTGCAGTGAGTTCTGTGAAGTGCATAGTCATGGTCACCCAAGGAAAAAAGACAAACAACACACACAGATGTTTGTGGTCCTTTGTGGTAGGTCGTTTTACAACCTTCAATCTAAATGAGACTATAAGGAGATACAGACTTCTTGAAAGCAGAATGGAGCCTAGAGTTCATTGTTTCAACCTCGGTTTAAAATGTGTATTTATTCATTTATTTTCTTTGAAAGTCAAAGAGACAGAGAAACAGAGAGAAAGGGGTCTCCCACCAACAGGTTCCCTCTTCAAATGCTCGCAACAGCCAGAGTTGGCCCAGGCCAAAGCCAGGAGCTCTTAACTTAGTTGAGGTCCCCCATATCTTGGGTCATCATCTATGGTCTCCCAGAATGTGCATTAGCAGGAAGCTAGGATACAGATCAGAGCCAGTGCTCTAACCCAGAGACTCTCATAGGTGAGGTAGGCCTCTCAAGAGGTGTCAAGCATCATGCAAAACACCTGCTTCCCAACTTCTTTATTTTAGACAAAAGAAAAAGCAATTTGAAATAGTCCACTCTAGAGAAAATGGCCCAGTGTTCTATCTCTGATCAGTCTACTGCATATTCTGAGCATCATTGATTTTAGAGATTGAGATACCTTGGCAACAGCTAAATCCATGGGGCAGAGGGAAAGGATTTCAGAGTGAAAAATAAGCATCCAATGTTGGAATCACTCTTTAGGCCTTGGCCTAGATTCACCAACGATAAAATTCTTGGACAGAACTCAAATGAAAATCCATCCTTTATGTCTTAGAAACATTAAATAGCACAAAAAGGCTGGATCTTAGAGCTATCCAATCTAAATCTTCCAATTTGCCAGATAGTCACTGAATCTGAGAAAGTAATGAAGTAACATTTTCAGCAAATACTATGTGAAATAGTACTACCAGCAATCTCACGATCCATCAGTTTCACAAGTTAATTCTAGGGGCCGGTGTTGTGGCAAAGCCGGTAAAGTGTTTGGGCCCCTGCCATGCCTGTGGCTAAGCCAGATGCTCCTGTCTCCTAGCTTCAGCCTGGCTAAGTTTTGGCTGTCGCAGCTTCTTGGGGGAGTGAACCAGTGAATGTGTTAGGTAGGAAATCATAAATTGAGCCTACGTGTGTATGAGAAAGGCCTAAAGACCAGCACCTACTGTGGAAGCTCCGGAAGCCAGCAAATCTGGGGAGGATTTTGCTAATTTTCACCCAACAATCCCTTCCGCCAGGACTCCCCATCCTTTGCCCTGGAGGAGAGGGGGAAGTGGTTAAACAGACTCCTTAAAAACTTAGGGAGTCCAAACAGACTGCGCACTCAGTCCTCTGCCTCTCAGCTGAGCTGCCCGCCTGGCCTGCCCAGGTATATTCTCTCCACTCAATCATGTAACCTCCCTCTCCCCAGTTCGAGTGACTGGGTGCTCTCTCTCTGTCCCTGCAGTTCTGAGGGACACCCTATCCCCAGTAAAGCTTATCACTCCACTCTCTGTCTCACGCCTGAATTCTTTCTTGCATGAAGACAAGAACCTCACAGCTTCCACGACCTTCCTCCAGTAACAGATGGAAAATCTCTCTCGTGTCTCTCCTGCTCTCTGTGTAACTGCCTTTTCAAATAAATAAATAAGTCTTTTAAAAGAAGAAGAAGACATGAATTCTAGAAGAAGAGCAAAAGCTGATAGAGGTAGACAGACCAGTAAAATATTATTACAACCACCCTGGCAGTGATAACAGGAATAGAAATGAGAGACTTGTCACCTGGTCAAACAACAAAGTGCAGAACCTAAAGATGTCTCAAGACTGAAGGAGTCAATGGAAGAGCAGGCCTTGAATGCAGATGGTCAGGACGGACAGTTAAGAACAGAAGCTGGGGCCAGCACTTCAGCATGGTGGGTAAATCTGCCTCCTGCAGCGCCAGCATCCCATACGGGCGCCGGTTCATGTCTCAGCTGCTCCCCTTCCCATCCAGCACTCTGCTGTGGCCTGGGAAAGCAGTGGAAGATGGCCCCAGTCCTTGGGCCCCTGCACCCCCGTGGGAGACCTGGAGGAAGCTCCTGGCTCCTGGCTTCGGATCGGCACAGCTCTGGCCATTGGAACCAATTGGAGAGTGAACCAGCGGATGGAAGACCTCTTTTTCTCTCTCCCTCTCTCTCTGTAACTCTGACTTTCAAATAAATAAATCTTTTAAAACAACAACAACGAAAAAGAACAGAAGCTGGAGAGCGCAGACAATGAGCAAAACCAGACTAGTACAGTTTGAGAAGCCACTGGAACATTTATGTGCAGCCATCCAGCAAGTGAGAGAACATTCAAGTCTGAACGTCATTAGCAGGGCAAGGGCTGGAATTATTTACTTGAGAGTTATCCACAGAGAGCCATCTGACCATGGAAGCTGGGTGAGAAATGGAGCCCGGGAGATGATGGCGCTCCACGGTAGACAGGCGTAGGAAAGCTGGAAGAAGAGCAAGGGAAGAAGCAGAAAAGCTGAGGCTGCAGAAGCCGGAAGACAGTCTCCCGCTGGAGCTCACCAACACGCTAAGAGCAATAGAGGCTGCGGAGGGGCGTCAAACGCAGACTCTGGAGAGACCCCTGGGGACCGAGCAAAACCAGGCCAGTGGAGCAAGTCATCCGGCAGAGCTGACATAAGCAGATTCGGGAGAAATAGTCTAGCAGTGAAGGGAGGGAGTGGCGGAATAGTGCAACAACCATTTGAGGGTGAGGGGTCTCACTGGCCAACCTTTTGCTTTTCTCAACTGATTTTGCTAACATCAGGTGCTTGCTTGGATTCCTGGCTCTCATTCCCTCACGTCAGCATTTACTCTCATTCCTGACACTTAAGTTTGCCTAATCTGGTCTCCAGGAAACTGGACCCTGTGGAATTCAACTGCATGAAGGATTAAACAGGATTTTGTGAGCAAGACTCAGTCAGCACCACCATTTGCAATAACCTCCTGGAAAGAATGCCCTGGAAACTGAACTATTCAGTATGTGTCTCTCTCTGCCTGTGTTCACAAAGGCTTAATTTGTGTCTTTTCCAAACCTACGCCCTAGAGAAGGAAAGGCATGGCAGGTAAAAGGCTTGCGTTGAGAAAAAATATTTTTTAATTTCTTAGTAAATCAACTTATAAGCCTCATCATATTGAAACTCTGTGTTTCTCTCACACACAGAGAACAGATGTTACAGAGTCACACACATTCTTCTAGCTCTGAGATCATCATTATGAATAGTAATAATACAGTTTTCAAAACATTTTCATATTGGCTCAGTAGCAAACCTTAACTGTAAAGATGTTAAGCAGTAACTGTTATATTACAAATAAAACTTACACCTGTCTCTGTCTAAAATGTTAGAGTTTATTATTATTGTTATTGTTATAAGAAAAGGAAAAAGCAACCCTATAGGTATAACCCTTCACAAAAGAAAAATATCATGCTGGCAACTCATTATTTCAGGTTGTTATTATGTTAGATGATAGCTTCTAGGTGCAAGGCACATACCTATAATGATCACATTAAGGCAGAACCTCATTAATAATAGATGAGATCTGATTATATCCATTCCTGACGTTTCTTTAATAACCTGTGGCATTTTTGCAACAAAAAATAATAATTTGAACCTTTTTGCTTTTTTTCAAAAATATATATATTCTTGGCACATCTCAGTACCATGCTAGAGAAAACAGGCTGCTTTCGAATCAAGGAGTTGCCCCTGACATGAGACTTTCTGGTGCCTTTTAACAGTACAAATTGACATTTCAAATAAATGATAATAATAATCATTTTAGACTGAATTTCTGGCCTTTTAGAGATTTTTGAGAGGAGGAATTTGATAGATTTTCATTGTTGTGTATGGTGATTTTGCTTTTTTTTTCATAGAACACATCAGCTTCTGTGTTCAAACCAGACCCAAATGCCTTGTATTCCCAGTGCAGTTTGTCCAGTATAGCTGCAATCTTTCAGAATTGAACAGATATTTTATAGAAGGCACTTGGTTTGTAGCAGGAATTTAGCCAAGTGACCCATGTCCCACATCAGAGGACCCAGGTTTGCTTCCCAGCTCCAGATCCTGACTCCAGCTTCCTGCTATTGCAAACCCTGGGAACCAGTGATGATGGCTCAGGTAATTGTATGCCCACCACCCACATGAGGGACATGGATTGAGTTCCTGGCTCCTGGCTCCAGGGCCAGCCCAGCTCTGGTTGTCATGGGTACTTCAAGAGCGAATCAGGGGCCAGTGCTGTGGCATAGCAGGTAAAGCCACCACCTGCAGTGCTGGCATTCTATATAGGCACTGGTTCCAGTCCTGTCTGCTCCACTTCCAATCTAGCTCCCTGCTGCGGCCTGGAAAAGCAGTGAGAGATGGCTCAAGTCCTTGGGCCCCTGCACCCATGTGGGAGACCTGGAAGAAACTCCAGGCTCCTGGCTTGGGATCAGCCTAGCTCCAGGCATTGCAGCCATTTGGGGAGCAAACCAGTGGATGGAAGACTCTCTCTCCCTCTCTCTCTTCAAATAATAAATAAATCTTTAAAAATTTTTAAAGCACCTGGTTTCTTATTTGATGCTATTTGGAAATTTGCTGCTGCTTCTCTTGCCCAGTTTTTAATCCTTCATCTCTTGTGTAAGACGAATGATGCTCCTTTAACCAAAGATCTCTATATATCACCTTAAAATAGCAAAAGGTACTCTACACATATAATTAAGGACGTTGAAGTGGGGAGGTTATACCGGGTATCCAGATGTATCTGCTGTAATTACAAAGGTCCTTATATGGGGAGAAGGTAAAGTGATGAGAGCAGAGGCTAGAGTTATGCTTTGAAGATGAAGGAAGGAGCTACAAGCACAGGAATCCGGCAACCTCTGGGTAACTTTTTTAAAAGGCAGGGGGTGAAAAGAAATGGATTCTCCTTTTAAAGCATCCAAAACCAGCCCTGCCCACACCAGCAGTTAGCCTCTGGAAGATTCAATCCAAACTTCTGATCTCTGTAACTTAAAGAGAATAAATGTGTGTCACTTTAAGTCACTATGTTTGCAGTAAATTTGTCACAACAATTGGAAACAAGTATACCTTCATCTTATTTGCTTTCAAAAGAGGAAGAGGGAAGGATAAATTGCCACAAAGTCAAAGGAAGAGAAAATTCAACAGATATCATTTTAATCTATGTAAACTTGAACAAAGAAACAACATAATTTTGTAAATCATCATTCCTATTGAAAATAATGCTTGCCTATGATAGAACAGAGAAAGAGGAAAAATAAACAGCTACTGATGACATTCTATAGTGTTTCCCTTCAGTCTCTTTTCTATGTGTTTTTTATATACTTGAGCATTTACCAGAATGTGGAAAATAATCATGTAAGGCAGGGCTCTGTTGCCCACTTTGTAGATAAGGAATTTGAAGATCAGAAAACTTAAAGTGACTTTGCCATGCCACACTGCTCACAAATAAGAGAGCTTGGATTTCAGCTGTGTCTGTCCTAACAACAAACCATAGCACAAAATGGCTCTAGTAGGTGGGGATAAAACTGTAAGGGGAAAGTCCCACCAATTTTGATAGAGGTTTTACAATTCTACTCCTGTTAGAGGTAACCCCAAGGAACCAGAAAGTGTTGATATGAAGTGTGGATGACAAAGAGCCATCTTTCTTTTTCCTAGGTTAACCACTAACAGACCAATAACCCAGGAAGACAGTAGGTAGACGGAATTGAGGTGCACAATTAAAACCCATTTCATATCAGCAACCAAACTGCTCCATCACTAGAGCCAAAGGTAGGTGGAGGCTGGGGAGGAGAGGCAGACTTTTCACATCCATGCATTTTATTATTTGTGCTACCAATACTATACCATTCCATGTTGTTCCACTAAATGTGTTTACTTTGTCTTTTCAAACAAAACTTAAGGGAGGAAGGAGGGACGGAGAGAGGAGAGAAGGAAGAAAGGAAGTTTGTTAGTTGAGTCCTATGGCATGGGGAAGGTTGATGAACATGCTCGCACAGTTGCATACATTGGCTTTATCCATAGGCTTGTTTTATATTATTGTTCATTAAACATTTCTATTTGAGTCAAGCAATTGGGAATTGTTTGCATTTAACAGTTTAATGCCTTGTGCAGTCAGTGATGTAGAGAAATTAATGTAAATGAAAATAAATTGGGTATTATGCCCAGTAGGAAAGCACCCCAGTCTGTATCCCTCATCTAATTCACTGCCTAAGCCAGAGTGCAGAACTTCTAATGCAGTGTAATTTCTTTTTTGTAAGGTGCAAAATACAGCCTCCATTAGTGGTCTATTTGAAGGATGCTTCATAAAGAGAAAGAGCATCCACATCTCGGAGGTACTTGGGAAGCTTGTGTCCTGTATATGGGTTCTGGCTGGGGCATTCATCCTGAAGGCAATTTGAAGAGAGAGACAATAGGCAATAAAACTAAATCATTCAAGAGACATCTGAGGGCTCTCCTCTGTGCCCGGGTGGTGGAGCTGGGCTGTAGCCAAGGTTGTGCTATCTACTCAGAGTGCAATTCTCCTTCCTTCAAGGTCATTCTCCTCAGTAAAGCAGGAAAGGAAAATGGAGTTGTAACTGAGATGAGATCCCTGACCCCTTTTAAGTGGAAAGTCTAAAGCCACTGTACTGCCCACATTTCTCTCTTTATGCCAAATACCTATTCTTCATATTGCCAGGGTCAAGGTTCTGGCTATTGCGGAGTAATCTGATTATGTGGTTGCAGTATGTGAGAGGATTTGTTCAGGCTCATGTTAGGACTTGAGGATAATGATTAGAGTGATGATATGACAATGATAGACACTAGCCCAACCAAATGCTTAACATGCATTAATGTGCATGTGTGTGTGTGTGTGTACTTGTATAGTCACACATATCTAAAGACACTTCAAAAAGTTTGTGGAGGGATGGGAGTTTGGCTGAGCAGATAAGCCACTTATTGAGATGATCACATCTCATATCAGAGTGCCTAGCCTTGATGTCCATCTCCACTCCAATTCCAGCTTCCCACTAATGCACACCCTGGGAGGCTCATGTACTTGGGTCCCTGCCACCGATGAAGGAGACCTGGACTGATTTCAAGGCTCCAGGCTTTAGCCTGGCCCAGCCCTGGCAGGTGCAAACATTTGGGGGTGAGGGATCTCTCTTTCTCTGTGACCTCTTTCAAACAATCTATACTCACATATACATAAAGATCATGTAAAATGCATATTAAAAATTGTATAGATTTCAATAATTTTGTGCCATAATTAACTTATCTTTTAATCTCATTTCCATGACATTTTCAAAGTATCATTATATGTATATTCTTTTAATTCTCAAGCCAATTCTAAGCAGTAGACACTATTAACCTCATTATCTACATGAGAAAAATGAGGCACAAAGAACCTAAATAACTTAGCTGAGACAGCAGCAGCTAATAAGCAGAGGGGCCACTATTTGAATGCTGGCCACTGGCCTCGAGGCTTTGGTGAATGGCTCTTATTTCTCTTATAGGAAGGTACTTTAAAACATTTACAGGAAAATATGGAATTAAAAGATAAGTTTATTTGGGAATCTAAAAAGTTGACATCCATTCACAGTTTTTTCATAATATGCATTGTTCATAAACTCTTTGAGGACTCCTGATATGCATAGATTTCAATAATTTTTGCCCCCTGCCCCAGAAAACTTATCTTTTAAGTCTATTTTTCATAAATGTTTTGAAGTATCCTTATAGATATATTTTTGCTAATTCTCACAGCAACCTCTAGGGTGAATAACATTATCTACACTTTACAGATTAAGAAATGTGGTCTTACCTAAGCTCTCTTAGCTTCTCACATTTATATGTAATTGTATAGGTCATTGGTTTAAACGTTTTTCTTCTGCTAGAATCTTCCTGGAAATGAAATTTATTGGAAACCTCTCAGCCTGGAGAGAGGAGAGATGAGTCCATCCACTCCTATGTGTAGCAAGGAGAAACTCTTTGTTCCTTCCATAGCACTTAACCATATTTCCAACTGTTTGATGCCATTGTTTCACACTCATTCATTGCCTGTTTTTTTCTGTAAGCTCTAGGAGAGCAGGAACTAAGTCTATCTTATTTACCACTGTGCATCTAGCACCTACAAAACACCAGGCACATAGTAAGAATTTGATAAACACAAGCGATCTTCAAAAAGTTCATGAAGAATGAATACTATGAAAAACCATGCGTGGATTTAATTTTTTTGTACCAAAATAAATTTCTAATTTCATTTTCCAAGAACTTTTTTAAGAGTCCACATATTTATTGAAATGTACAAATGAAGTCATACTTTTTGTTTCTCCATCCCACATGGGGCAAATCAGGACAAAACAGAACTTTCAAAAACTAGACAGCAGAGCAAACTATTAAAGGAGGTTTCCCATCACCCAAGACTGTATTTCATTTCTGTTAGTATAAACCCCTTTGCAGGGCACTATGCTTAAACTATTCTGCTGCCACTGTGGTAAAAAACAAAACAAAACAAAAAAAAAACTATGTGTTAAGCCAAAGTCATGAGCTTAGTTTCACTCAGTCCATGGTGCCAGCAAGAATAGACAGAGAAGAGGAGCTCAAGGAGTCTCTTCTAGGGAAGTCTACTACACTCATGCGTAGAGGCATTGTTCATTCAGTCTCTCTTTGATTTTTTTTAAAAAAAATTTTTTATTCATGTGAGAGGCAGAGAGACACAAAGGGATAAATCTCCCATCTGCTGGTTCACTAAGAAAGAGGAACAAATTGAGATCTCCTCTCCATCAGTGCATGCCCCATATGTCCACAATAGCTGAAGCTGGGCAAGATGAAAGCCCGGAATCCAGAATCCAATCCAGGACTCTCAAATGGATCACAGAGACCCAAGCAGCTGAGCCATCATCTGCTGCCTCCCAAAGTGCATATTAGTAGGGAGCTGGAATCGTGAGCAAAGGCAGGATTTGAACTTAAGCCATCAGGTAGGGGATACAGACAACCCAAGCAGCACCTTAACCATTGCCCCAGCCTTCTTCCACTGTTCTTTTTTCTTCATTTGCAAAGTCTTCCCAGACCATACAAGGTGGTTTTCCCAAAAGAAACTGAATTGGAAATTACTGAAATATTTCAGTGTTTCAAATGTGACTATCATACAAGTCTGCTTACAAAATTAAATAGATCCCTAAATTAAACATCAACAAATTTGACTAGGTCAAATAAATACATGAAAATAATCACAAATAAAGTTAAGAAGAATTTCAGATAAATATATTTATTCTTTACAACAGACAATATTATAAGCTCAAATTAATAAGAAAAATTTACTGACTTAGCATACAAGTACGCAATAGGAGAAAAAGAGAATTCTCCAAAGAAGAAATATTGATGGTTAATAAAATGTAAAGCTCTTCATTTCCACTGTAAAGCAAAAAAAAAAAAAAAAAAAAAAAAAAAAAAAAAAAGATAAAAAGGTGATGTAAACCACAGTGGATATCTCAGAAATCTGAATTTAGACCTACCATGGAACTCAGCCATAGAACTCCTGGAAATTTACCCAAAGGAAAGAAAATCAGCATAAGAAAGAATTATCTGTTCCCCCATGTTTATTGCAGCTCAATTCACAATAGCTAAGACATGGAATCAATAAAAATGCCCACCAACTGAAGACTATACAAAGAAATTATGAGATATACACACCATGGAATACTACACAGCGGCAAAAAAAAAAATGAAATTCTGTCATTTGTAACAAAATGGATGAAACTGGAAAACATTCTACTTAGTGAAATAAGCCAGTCCCAAAAGGACAAATACCATATGTTCTCCCTGGTTTATGGTAACTAATAGAGCCCCTAAATAGTAATCTATAGAAGTGAAATTGACACTTTGAGATGTGATGACTCTGAACAGCCCTTTTCTCAACTACTGAGGAACAATTTTTTTTTCATGTTATTTGTTGAGCTCTTTATCTAGTATAGTGCTAATCTTATGTGTATAAAGTTAATTGAAAATAGATCTTAGTAAAAACTAAGAATGGGAATAGGAAAGGGAAGACAAAGAAGGGTGGGGTGCAGGTGGCAGGGCGAGTAAACTGGGAAGAATCACTATGTTCCTAAAGTTGTATTTATGAAATTCATGAAGTTTGTATACCTTAAATAAAAGGTTTCTAGGAAAAAAAAAACACAGTGGAATGCCCTTTTTTAAAATCAGGTTTATTAAGATATAATTTATATACAGTAAAATTTATTCTTTTCAAATGTATAGTTTAATGTTTTGATAAATGTATACAGTCTAGAATCCATAATTAAAATCAAGACATAGAACATTTTTAACACAGACAAAAAAGTTCCCCTCAGGCCCCTTTGCTGTCAATCCCCTCTCTCATGCCCACATTCTGATTCAATTTTTTCCTTATATTTTTTTCCTTTTACAGAATGTCATATAAAAAGAATAAATACATAGTCTATTGAGTCTGACTCATTGTATGTTTTGAGTCCATCAAATTAGTGAAGGTGCAAAGAGTAACAATAATGTTCACAAGTGTGCTCAGACACAGGAGTGAATATGTAAGTTGGCATAATATAATCTCTCTTGAATGCAGATTGGTAACATTTATCAGATTCTAAAAAACTGATACATGTTGACCACTAGTCCTAATGCTAGTAATTCCTATACCAATAGTATTATCAAAGATGGGTATGTATGCACAAAGATGTTTACTACAGTGTCACTTATCCTTGTGAAAAGTTATAAGCATCCTAAATATTCAACATAGAATTAATGTATAAGTAAACTTATATAATAAGCATATCTATCTGTATATAAATTAGAAGTTAAGTTTATAAAAACTTTTTGATGACACAGGAAAATACTTATGATAAAAGAGCACAAAAGCTGCATACCATGATCTCAGAGTAAAAATGCACAAGGACAAGACTGGAGGGAAAACTGTGGCCTCTGTGGGACAGACGACTGTGAAAAGTATGTATAGCATTATTTTGTATTGTCCTCATTTGCTCCAAGGGCATTTCATTATTTTTATAATTAGAAAAACACTTTACAAAATACTCAAAACCCTGCTTTCTACTGCTCTACTCTGAAATGAGATTCAGGTCAATCACATACCTTTAACCAAGATTTATTAAACACCTCCTAGGCCCCAAGTATTCTGCTAGTGCTAGGACAACAAGGATGTACAAGACAAGGGAAGGCTGTCATTCCCTCAGAGGCACCTTAGATCAAAAAATGAACATACAACACTAATTACTTTCAATAATTTATTGTACATTTTTATTGTGTGGTAGACACTAGCCTTGCTTTATATGTCATCTCTTCTATTTGTAAAATGGAAATAACACTATTGTGGTTATAAAGACTCACCCTTACAACACTGAGCACAGCTCCTAACTTATTTTAGGTTACCACCTATTTGTTCTATTGTTAAAAGTATTATAAGAGAGGCAATAATTAAATAAACTAAGAAATAAATACAAGAGATGCAAAGGAAGGACCATTCTACATAAGAGAGGTCAGGAACATGTGGGCTTTGCTTTTTAAAGATCTTCCAGGTGGCCAAATAAGGTATAAGCATTCCAGGCAAAGGGGCCAGTAGGTATCCTTATACCTTTGCAAGTGACTCTCCTAATACTTGTATAAGGAAATAGTTTCTTGTGTGATACATTCTCAGGAGTCCCTTAAAACCAAAGGTGTACACTGGCATGAAGGAGTTGCCAGTGTTAAGACAGCTCCTGACAACTTTTTGGATTCATTTTATAACTTGATTCCATAGGAGAAACAGAGAACTGCAGTTCATGCATTGAAGATTGCTCTTTTGTTGCACTTTAACTGCATGTGAGTAGGACTTTCAAAGAAACCAGAGAGCACAGGGCTTCTTGATAAATGGAAACATCACAGAAACCTTTCGAAGCAGCAAAGCAACAATATTGTTTTGCCAACAAAGAGGAGTTGGTTCATTATCTTTCCTTCTTTGCTGTCTTTCTTTGTCCTTTGCACTGTCTACCAAATGCTCCTCTAGTGCATAAACATAAATCCTAGCCATCTCAGTGATCATCTGGAAGAGGAAAATAAAAGAATATTATTTTCTTTAGGATGAAATTGCCTTTGTTTTGCTTCAGAAACACTAGTCATTAGCCAAATAGTGTGACAAATTATGGCCCTGGCTTCAGCAGCATAAACACCCAAGTTCAGTGAAGACAGCTTACACCTATGTCAGGCATCAGCATACCAAAGAAAGAGCTGGAAGAGAAATTCCAGTCCAGGGAAGGTGAGGCACAGCACCCTTCAGCACCATTCACTTATGGGGCCATGGGGCTACTTTCAGCAGGAGATGGTGCAGTTCTTTCCTCCTCAATATTCATATTCAACATTTAGGATTTCTTAACTTTCCATCTTCATAGAAAGGTATTCAACAATAATTCCCAAACACCACCACTTCCACTAACATTTTGGTCCCAATTTATGGGACCACTGATTTTTAATTCAGAACCTAATTCTCACTCATCTTCACATTTTTCTCATGAACACAGCTCACAAGATGTGTATTTATAAGCATGTGGGAAGTTGAAATCAGAGAAGACCACTGCTCTAGGAATTTCTTACCACCTCCATACTTCTTGGAGGTCTCATCCATCAGGTAAAGCTGAAAAGGCTAATCATAGCCTTAAAAGGATTCTGGCCAAACTTTACCAGGAGACCTCAGGAACGTGGCTTCAACTGTCGCCAATTGCTCTTCTCAGGATGAGAATAGCGCCCAAAACTACCTTAAAGCTTAGCCCCTACGAGATGCTCTACGGAAGGCCTTTTCTCACCTCTGATATTCTCTTTGACTCAGAGGTACAAGGTCAAATAAAGTACATTATCAACTTAGGCCAGATACAGAAGGCTCTAGAACAATATGGCAACAAGGTCCTTCCGGCCCAGACCCTGAGGCCCATGAGCAGCCTGTCTCCCCAGCGGACCTGGTCTTATTAAAGCCCTGGAAGGAAGGGTCTCCCTCCGACCAGTTACAGCCCCAGTGGAAGGGGCCCTACCGGGTACTGCAGAGCACGCCTACGTCAGTAAAATTACAGGGAGTCCCAAGCTGGGTACATTTGTCAAGGATTAAACCTCTACCTCTTGAGTCTCCACAGGTGGATCCAACAGCTACTTCGGCTTATTCCTGTGAGCCAATTGAAGATCTAAATTACCTCTTCAAAAGGCAGAAAGGTAAGTAGAACTCTTGTTCTAGCCACAGCAAAATGCTACAATCCAGTGCCCACCTGATGAACATATCTCTCTTAGTCCTTTCTGGGTGCTATTATTGCAGAAGGACCCCTTGGTGGGTTCCTCAGTGACAAAGAAGGACAGCCCAGAAGAGTTTTTCGAAACCGACTTTAAGAACCTGACCTTAGCTATGGGTAATCCGGCCTACGCTTCAGGACGGCTTCTGCAGCAGGCTCTGATTTCAGTAGACTCCCTGTCCAGGGTAGTTATGGACAATAGACAGGCCTTGGAGTTCATGTTAATAGAACAAGGGGGCATGTGTGCAGTGCTCAACGGGATCTGCCACCTTTACTCAAATAACAGTATATTCTCAGAAAAGGACATCAAAGCCCTCTATGCTCAACTAAATGGTTTTATAGTTTGCATAGGGGTAATCTCCCACCACCTACTGTCTGGGAGATGGCTAGACATATTTTTTCTATCTTAAGGGGCACACCAATAGCACTTGGGGCTATTCCAATCTTGCTCATGGTGACTGACAAACTTATATGTTTCAGAACCCAACAGCTTCTGAGAATAATGATGACCATGCAGGGGACATGGAGGATGGCGGTGACTGAAAGAGCCCCAGCTAGTGAAGCAAATTCATTAGATGAGATAGGCAGAGACTTCCGGACCGAGAACATGCAGGGTCTGGGGCCCTAATCAGCAGGAAGTAGCCACAGAAGATGGTGACTTGACGCCCATCAACATCCCCTTAAGATTAAGGTCTGGAGTCTCTGAGGGGGGAATGAAGTAGGTTTAAATTGTTAAATTTGTGAACTGGAAGACCACGCCCTTGCCACGCCCCTGTGTGATCTCATGCCCCTACCTGATGCCTTTGTCATGCCCCTGAGTGGCCTCATGCCCCTACCTGGCCACACCTGGGTGCCCACCAGCCAATCAGGTTAATTAACCACGCCCCTTTGGAAGTGGGTCAAAAGCCGGGCCACACCATGGCTCTTTTTCCCCTGGCCTCTCGCTAGGAAGGGGGCTTGCGGTAGCCCCACGTCTCCAGGGAGCATGGCCTTCGGGCCATGTCCTCTAGGCTTCCTGGCCTAGATGCTCTTCCATGTGGCTGGTTCCTGGTGCTTGGTATGAACCCCTATTCACCTCTCTCCCCTAAATAAAGCTCTCACTCTCTTATGCATCTTTCTTACTAAATAAAAGCTTAAAATGTACCATGCTGCCTTGTTTATCTGTGCCGGTATTTAGAATTCTTCTCTAAATATTAGGCAAGAACCCTCTTGGGCTTATTAACATTGGGGATTTAGTAACAAGCTCCTGGTGAAATCACAAGGCACCCCAAATTCCAGTAGTACATGTGGCACCCCAAATAGCATTTCTAGGGAACTTTAAGGAGCCACATTTCAGGGTAAATTTTAGGGGGTCTTCTCTGATTTATAAGTCACTATAGATTAATAAAAACAAAGACATCCCTTGAAGCGGCCAAGCTTGACAGAAGCCCCACGTTTTCAACTACAGCCATCTCCTCTTCCTACTGAGAGCGTAGTGGGTAGAAAATGCAAGGTATGCTAGGAAACACTGGCTGCAGGAGAAGTCGTGAAGAATCTGTTCTTTAGTGAGTCCATCTTGGATTGCTTTCATGTTTTCCTTTTTTTTAAAGATTTATTTAGCCGGCGCCGCGGCTCACTAGGCTAATCCTCCGCCTAGCGGCGCCGGCACACCGGGTTCTAGTCCCGGTTGGGGAGCCGGATTCTGTTCCGGTTGCCCCTCTTCCAGGCCAGCTCTCTGCTGTGGCCAGGGAGTGCAGTGGAGGATGGCCCAGGTGCTTGGGCCCTGCACCCCATGGGAGACCAGGAAAAGCACCTGGCTCCTGGCTCCTGCCATCGGATCAGCGCGGTGCGCAGGCCGCAGCGCGCCGGCCGCGGCGGCCATTGGAGGGTGAACCAACGGCAAAGGAAGACCTTTCTCTCTGTCTCTCTCTCTCACTGTCCACTCTGCCTGTCAAAAAAATAAAAAATAAAAAAAAAAAAAAAAAAAAAAAAAGATTTATTTATTTATTTTGGATATTTAAAAAGATTTATTAGAGTCAAAGACCTCCAGCCAGAGTAGCATGGAGGAGGGATTCCAAGAGAGCAAAGAACCCAAAGAACCTCTTGGCACTGAGGTTTTCAAAGTACAATTTCGAAGGAAAAAAAAATAACTTGACAATCAGTTTGGCATTCAGTTACCAGGTGGGGACAAAACCCATCAAAAGACCTGACTTACAATCCTTTATCCTGTCTGGCTTGCTTAAGATAAAACAAAAAACACCCAGAAGGGTAGGATAGGTAAGCTGTGAGCTCAGGAAGGTAAAATCACAACTCCCTTGCTATTCTCATGGTAAATTTGGAGATTCCTAAGGAAGGAGGACAGACATTTTGTTCTTGTTAAAAATAACCTTTTGGATGGGGGGGGGGAGCAAATATTTTACATTCCAAATTATATTGGGACTACACTGACTATTAGGAAGAGTTGCAGATTGGTGCCTCCTCATTGGGGCACCAAAATTTAAGGAAAAGAGTGACAAAAATAGAAAAGAGGTAGTGTACAAATTTACAGCCAGACCAAAAGAAAATAAATCCATAGAGGTGGGTGACCAACTGCCTGCGTGTACATGGTGGAGCTTGTGGCAGAAGGCCCCGACCCCCAGGGCCAGGCCTGTTTAAGGAGGGCTAGGGCTGGGGGTGCAGGTAGGGGGCAGCAGGCAGAGGGGAGTTCCAGGAACTGGGCGAGGCCTTGGGAACCTGGAAAATAATGCAGGGGTGGGGTATGAAGGCAATAGGGTATGAGACCCAAGTGAATTTCAGGGGCAAGGAATACATTCCAAAGTTTATCTCTTTTGGGCAATGAGGGAGAATGGCTGAGCCTTATGTCCTTGTTCCATCACTGACTACCTACTAACCCATCTGACTCCTCACATCCCCTCCTTAGCACCAATGTACCCTAACATCTGATCACTCTGGCTGCTTCATACTGAAAAGGGGAATCTTTGGGAAGGGGAGTGCTAGGAAAATGGCACAGTTTTATCTATGGAGCGATCTACACCCTGATTTACATCCTAGGCCCTAGCTCCCGCCACCATTGCTGAAAGCCAGGTGGCCACATGGCCCAACCACCAGTGTCAAGCTCCACCCCCAGCCTAATGGGATTCACTACTCCTGCTTCCCTGCCTGCCCTCTGGCAAAGTTTTAAAAGGGCCTGTTCCTGAACACATGGCTCTCTTGGCTCCTCTCGTCTGCTCTCTCCTCTTCTCATCTCTCTTGGCTTCTCTCTTCTCTCCTGCTCACTCTCTCTAACCTCCTCTTCTCCTCTCTCACTCCCCTCTCTCCTCCCTTCTCTTTTCTTTCTCTCTTACTCTCCTTTTCCCTCTTGGCCCCTTCCCTCCGGTCTGCTGGGTTTTCCCCCAATAAACCCTTTCTCTTACTCTGGTGTTTGGTGTGTTTTGTGACGGCTAACAGAACACATAACAGGGAGTCAAGACAGGCTTCCAGCAGGAGGTGGCTTCTTGGCAGGAGGTAGCTTTACCAGGGGGTGCAGTGCCAGCTTGCAGAAACTGCTTCCATTGGAGGTTTTGAAGTAGGCAGCCATACAGGTTAAAATCGATTAGGTTTGTGAGTTGGAAGACCATGCCTTCGCCATGCCCCTGTGTGACCTCATGCCCCTACCTGGCCACACCTGGGTGCCCACCAGCCAATCAGGATCATTAACCACTCCCCTCTGAAAGTGGATTAAAAGCCTGAGACATGGTGTGTCTGCTCTCTCTTCTTTTCCCTGGCCTCTAGCCAGGAGGGGGCTGGCTGTAGCCCTGCGCCCCCATGGTGCATGGCCTTCGGGCCACCCTAGGCTTCCAGGCCTAGATGCTCCTCCATGTGGCTGGTTCCTGGTGCTCAGTATGAACCCAGATTTACTTCTCTTTCTTAGATAAAGCTCTCACTCTCCTATGCATCTTTCACACTAAATAAAAGCCTAAAATATACCGTGCTGCCTTGTTTATCTGTGCCGGTATTTAGAATTCTTCCCTAAATATTGGGCAAGAACCCTCTTGGGCTTATTAATACTGGGGATTTATTAATAAGCATATGGTGATATCATATGGCACCCCAAATTTCGATAACATATGTGGCATCCCAGATGGGAATTCTGGAGAACTTTAAGGGGCACATTTTTGTATATATTTTAGGGGGTCATTTCTGATTTCAGTTTAATGCGCATGGCCACCTAGAATTTTACTTTTATTAAGTCCAGAGAAAATGAATCTAACAAGCAATTTAAACTCACAGGATCTAAAACTGAAGACAGAGTCCTCCTCTAATAATGAGGCCCTAAGAAAAGTGTCTAAACCATGAGCAAGTTTTTTTTTTTTTTTTTTCCATTGAGAGGTAAATAGAAACTGGCAGAAAGGCCTTGAAAATAATCAGGTGGGCTTTAAGGCCTTGCCAGTTATGAAGCTCAGAACTATCTACCTGTTAACATGGGATACATCATAAGGGAGGTACCCTGTTCTTTTTCATTACCTAGCTGGCCTGGGAAGAGAGCTGGCTTGAAGAGAAGGTAGGTGGCATTTCTAAAAGGAAAACGTTTTTAGTTAATATACAGTTCTGCCTGCAATGCTGTTCACTGTACTTGGCCATCCCCCTTGACAGCAGTGGTTACTTTGGAAGCTGGGCTGAGTGAAGGGCTTTTCAGCTTAGAGTGAACAAGGTCTGTGGCTCTGACCTGGAGCCCTTCAACTCCAGGGCAGGTTCATTTCCAGTGACCCAACTCTTGGCTGGCAGAGCTGCCAGAGCTCTTCATGAGCTGACTTCTGCTGAAGCCCTGGCTTTCCACATCAAAAACCAATGCAGTGGACTGGCCTGTTGGGTCTCCTTGATGGCAGGTCACTGTGTAAAGCAGCCATTACTTGGCTTGCCACCTATCTTTACATTGTTTTTGCAACCTAGCTTCCTCTTCCTCCTGGTATTTGTTAAAACAGACCAGAGGAAACCTTTAAGAGAATCCAAGTCAAGGGGGTTCTCTGTCCCTAATCTTTGGTGACCTAAACTAAAAATCTGTAGTCATAGGCATATGACTACAGATTGAGGTAGACAATGCCCATGAAGAAAGCTATGTCAAAATGATGACCATCTTATCTATAAAACTTTAAGTCATTAGTAAAACTCTCTTCCTTTGTTTCATTTAAAAAGTGAAGTTTTTGAAAAATGATCCCTGTTAAATATAAGAGTGGGAATAAGAGAGGGAGGAGATGTACAATTTGGGACATGCTCAATCGGACTTGCCCCAAATGGTGGAGTTAGAATCATGCCAGGGGATCCCAATACAATCCCATCAAGGTGGCATGTACCAATGCCATCTCACTAGTCCAAGTGATCAATTTCAGTTCATAATCGATCACACTGATAAATCTAAGAGTCAAAGGGATCACATAAACAAGAATAGTGTCTGCAAATACTAGCTGATAGAATCAAAAAGGGAGAGAACAATCCATCATGGGAAGTGGGATACACAGTAAACTCATAGAATGGCAGATGTCCTAAATAGCACTCTGGCCTCGGAATCAGCCCTTAAGGCATTCAGATCTGGCTGAAGAGCCCATGAGAGTATTTTAGGCATGGAAAGCCCAGACACCCTGAAAAAAAAAAAAAAAAAAGGAAGACCTAAATGGAAGATCTCTGCGAGTAAGATCCCAGTGGAAAGAATGGGGCCATCAAAGAAGGAGGTACCTTTCTCTGAAGGGAGGAGAGAACTTCCACTTTGACTATGACCCTGTCTGAATAAGATCGAAGTCAGCGAACTCAAAAGGCTTCCATAGCCTTGGCAGCTCATGACTAGAGCCTAGGGAGATTACTGACGCCATAAACAAGAGTGTCAAATTGTTAAGTCAACAACAGGAGTCACTGTGTACTTACTTCTCATGTGGGATCTGTCCTTAATGTGTTGTCCAATGTGAAGTAATGCTATAACTAGTACTGAAACAGTATTTTACACTTTGTGTTTCTGTGTGGATACAAACTGATGAAATCTTTACTTAATATATACTGAATCGATCTTCTGTATATAAAGATAATTGAAAATGAATCTTGATGTGAATGGAATGGGAGAGGGAGCGGGAGATGGGAGGGGTGTGAGTGGGAGGGATGTTATGGGGGGGAGCCATTGTAATCCATTAACTGTACTTTGAAAATTTATATTTACTAAATAAAAAAAAATGTAGAAAGTACACCCTCAGGGTAAAACTGCAGGGGAAACTGTAGTGGGTGGTCCTGCAAAAGCAGTAGAAATGGCCCAGACCTGTGTGGAAGTTGCAAACACTGGGCAAAAAACAACAAAACAACATTAACAACATTAACATTAACAATCCACTAACTGTACTTTGAAAATTTATATTTACTAAATAAAAAATTTTTAAAAAATGAAGTTTTTCCTGTGCCCATGGCAAAGTAATCTAGCTGTTGAATCACAATTTAAGCTCTCATTCTGGCTATGATATTATTACAGAAAAATGTTAGCCATCCATATTATAAGGTCTAAAGATTAAATTGTACATTCTAGAGAGTCCTTCAGAATAGAATTAGTTACCCATCTTGAATAGAATAGAGAAATGAGGGAACAAGTCAGGCTTCCCAGACCACTTACTGACAATAACAATACCAAATGAAAACTTAGCAAACAATTTTAAATGTTAAATAACAACTTATGAAAACATCTACCTGAAGGTCCAATGGCTTCTATACATTTCTTTTTTTTTAACATTTTTTTTTAACTTTTATTTAATGAATTTAAATTTCCAAAGTACAGAATATGGATTACAATGGCTTCCCCCCCATAACGTCCCTCCCACCTGCAACCCTCCCCTTTCCCACTCCCTCTCCCCTTCCATTCACATCAAGATTCATTTTCGATTCTCTTTATATACAGAAGATCAGTTTAGCATACATTAAGTAAAGATTTCAACAGTTTGCTTCCACACAGAAACACAAAGTGAAAAATACTGTTTGAGTACTAGTTATAGCATTAAATCTCAATGTACAGCACACTAAGGACAAAGATCCTACATGAGGAGTAAGTGCACAGTGACTCCTGTTGTTGACTTGACAAATTGACACTCTTGTTTATGGCCTCAGTAATCACCCTAGGCTCTTGTCATGAGCTGCCAAGGCTATGGAAGCCCCCTGAGTTCACTGACTCTGATCATATTTAGACAAGGCCATGGTCAAAGTGGAAGTTCTCTCCTCCCTTCAGAGAAAGGTACCTCCTTCTTTGATGACCCATTCTTTCCACTGGGATCTCACTCACAGAGATCTTTCATTTAGGTTTTTTTTTTTTCCCCAGAGTGTCTTGGCTTTCCATGCCTGAAATACTCTCATGGGCATTTCAGCCGGATCTGCATGCCTTAAGGGCTGATTCTGAGGCCAGAGTGCTGTTAGGACATTTGCCATTCTATGGGTCTGCTGTGTATCTCACTTCCCATGTTGGATCATTCTCTCCCTTTTTGATTCTATCAGCTAGTATTTGCAGACACTATTCTTGTTTATGTGATCCCTTTGGTTCTTAGTCCTATCATTATGATCAATTGTGAACAGAAATTGATCACTGGGACTAGTGAGATGGCATTGGTACATGCCACCTCGATGGGATTGAATTCGAATCCCCTGGTATGTTTCTAACTCCACCGTTTGAGGTAAGTCAGCTATACATTTCAAGACAACAGTGTACACATTTATTTTTATTTATTTGAACGGCAAAGCTACAGAGAGAGGAGGAAAGACAGAGAGAGAGAGAGAGAGAGATCTTCCATCCATTGGTTCACTCCCTAAATGGCCACAATGGTTGGGGTTGGCCAAAGCCAGGAGCCTGAAGCTTCCCCAGGGTCTCCCACATGGGTGCCAGGGCCGAAGCTGACTTCTTCTTTCCCAGGTGCACCTGCAGGGAGCTGGGTAGGAAGTGGAGCATCCAGGAAAAAAGGAAAAAAGAAAGAAAAGAAATCCTGCCTTTTGCAACAAAATGGATGCAACTAGAAACCATTATACTTAGTGAAATAAGCCAGTCCCAAAAAGACAAGTATCATATGTTCTCCCTGATCTGTGGTAAAAGGTAATCAACAGGAGTGAAAGTAACACTTTGAGATGCAATGATTTTTAACAGCCCCTGTCTTGACTGCCAAGGAACAGTGGTTTTTTTTTTTTCTTCATACTGTTTATTGAACTCTTTACTTAGTGTAGAGTTAATCTTACAAGTATAAAGTTAACTGAAAATAGATCTTTATAAAAAAAATAAGAATGGGAATAGGAGAGGGAGTAGGAAGAAGGGTAGAAGTGTGGGTGGGAGGGAGGGTAGAGTGAAAAGTATCAGCATATTCCTGGATCTGTATATATGAAACGCATGAAATCGATATATCTTAAATAAAATAAAAAAATTAAACCTCTGCAAGAGAATGAAGACTTTTTTCTGCCCAACCACTGGACAAAGTCCTAAACTCCACTATGATTGGGCCAACTTAGGTACTACCTGTCCATGAACTAATCACTATTACCAGAGGATTGGTTTAGGCTCTGGTTCCTGTCCATCCATGAGTTCATCACTGTGACACACAGCATGGGCTTACGGCTGATCTCTGGAGTTCAGAGGTGAACACCATCCAACCATAATGCTATATAGTCTATAGGGATGGTGTTTGGGAGATGGCTAACTATATCTACTATAGGATGTCATAATCAGAGGGTTACTCTGTGCACATGGACTCAGAATAAAGAAAGTCAGATATACAAATGTTTAACATCAAAACAAATAACGGGATTCACCAAAATCTCTATGTGAACTTCCTAGCCAAGGGTAGTAGGAAGTCCACTGGCTAACTTCTGATTCTATCAATGTACTACTATAAAAACAAATGAAACAAAAAGACAAAAACTACATGATTCCACTTAATAGGTACCTAGTGCCCGTCTCATGAAGATAGAAAGTAGAATGGCGATTACCAAGAGCTGTGGGCAGGGGAGAATGGAAAATCACAGTTTAATGAGAAAAGAATTTCAGTTTTGCAAGATGAAAACAATTCTGGATGTGGACGGTTGCCATAGTTGCACAACAAATAAATGTATTTGATATTACTGAGCTGCCCACTTAAAAATAAGACAGTAAATTTGTTTATGGGGATTTTAACACTATTTTGTAAATGGATGGGTTATGGGCATATTTTACAGACCTTAGAGCTGAATTTAGGTATCCCAACTCTAAAGTATTAAGCAATTCTTTTTTTTTTTTTTAAGATCTATTTCTCTATTTACTTCAAAGGCAGAGTGACCGGGGTGTGAAGCAGAGAAGCAGAGAGAAAGATGTCTTCAATCCACTGGTTCACTCCCTAAATGGCCACAATAGCTAGAGCTGGGCCAAAGCTAGGAGCCAGGAACTCCATACGATTCTCACACATGGGTGGTGGGGCCCCAAGTGTCTGGGCTCTCTTCCAGTGCCTTCTCAGTCACATTAGCAGCACGCTGGCATGGAGGCAGAGCAGCCTGGACTTAATGAGCTCTCTGATACGGGACTCCAGCACTGCAAGACACTGCTCAATCCACTGCACCATCATGCAAGCCCCTATGCTTGTTTTAAGTTAAATTACAATAAAAGTTATTATTTTTCTGCTTTCAAAAGATACAGGGTTGAACAATACAATGACATACAGAGAAAACATATATCAACATTTGGGCTCAGACCTGTTGGTAGTCCCCTAGTCTCTTGCCAGCCACTGGTTGAAGCTGAAAATGTCCTGTTTAAATCAGTACAGCTGGAGACTGCTCAAACGATGCTGCAGGAGAAAGACGCTCAATGCCCTGTCACTTCATATAGTATAACTGGGGGATGACAGAGATCTCCTGACCCAGATACTCTAAAATGAGGCACGGTCTTGCCAGTGTGAAAAAATTCTGTTCTATCACGGTTTCATATCAGCATTGGAGCCAACAAGTACAACCTTCAGCTCTCTGGCTCATCCCTGGGCTATCTGAGAGGAAGCTGAAGGCGTCCAGTAGAAACACTAGCTTGTTTCTCCTTGTAATCTGACATCCCAGTGTTCGGAAGCAGCTTTGCTGGACTCCTGGAATACTGATTAAAACTACTGATCATATTTCAGAAAAAAAAAAAGAATAGGGCATAGAAAAGCATACCATGGGTAGCTGAAGACGGCTGGAAAAACGGTGGTGGAGTTACAAGTAAAGGATGAAGCAAGTAAGCAAGTGTGAGTCTCTGACAAGGTTTATAAACCACACAAAACTGCAGCTGGGTTCTGGTTATCTTAGCATAAGTAACAGTGTTCTGTAGAGCTCTTTTTTTTTTTTTTTTTTTTTTTTTTTTTTGGCAGGCAGAGTGGACAGTGAGAGAGAGAGACAGAGAGAAAGGTCTTCCTTTGCCGTTGGTTCACCCCACAATGGCCACTGCGGCCGGCGCGCTGTGGCCGGCGCACCGCGCTGATCCGATGGCAGGAGCCAGGTACTTATCCTGGTCTCCCATGGGGTGCAGGGCCCAAGCACCTGGGCCATCCTCCACTGCACTCCCTGGCCACAGCAGAGAGCTGGCCTGGAAGAGGGGCAACCGGGACAGAATCCGGCGCCCCAACCGGGACTAGAACCCGGTGTGCCGGCGCCGCTAGGCGGAGGATTAGCCTAGTGAGCCGCGGCGCCGGCCCCATTTATTTCTTAATAAATAATTCTTGTAGAATTAAATGCCATCATCTGTACTTAGATTAGCATTTCCTAAAGGAGGGGGCAAGTCCCTGAGAGAAGCAAAATATTACCTTCTGATGAATTAGTGTTTTAAGCTTTGTGGTATGAAGTTTAACATACCTATTCTTAGTATGATTATACTATTAACCATGCAACATGGTAACATCAGTGTTTTGAACTTTAATAATTAATTCATTGTGGTGAACTCTCTCTATACATCAGCTCCTCTAATCCCTAAAACACAGTATCATTATTTCTGTTTTACACCCAAGTAAATCAAGGCTCAGGGTTTAGTAACTTTCCCAGGATTGTGTCATTGAGAAATAGTTAAAACATGACTCCAGCTCAGATCTATTTGACTTAAAAACAAACAAAAAACACACTATTCTTAATCAACATGTTGAACAGACCTTTATCTTTGTTGGACAATGTTAGCCTTGCTCAGTTTTCCACACTTTGAATACTTCCCTTAAGAAGTAACCACATGGGGGCTGGTGCTGTGGCGCAGCCAATTAACCCCCTGGCCTGAAGCACCAACATCCCATATGGATGCTGGTTCTAGTCCCGGCTGCTCCTCTTCCAATCCAGCTCTCTGCTATTGCCTGGGAAAGCAGTAGAAGATGGCCCAAGTCCTTGGGCTCCTTCACTCATGTGGAAGACCGGGAAGAAGCTCCTGGCTCCTGGCTTCGGATCAGCACAGTTCCGGCCGTTGTGGCCATTTGGGGAGTGAACCATCGGATGGAAGACCTCTCCCTCTCTCTGCCTCTCCTCTCTTTGTGTAACTCTGACTTTCAAATAAATAAATACATCTTTTTTTTTTTTTAAAGAAGCAACTACACAAAGCCAGATGTTACAGAAACATCAGTTTTATCTTTTAGGCAAAGCAAACACTAAAACTGCACAGAAATTCTACAATATCCATTGAGACTGCTGGTAGCCAGTCCTATCAGGAGAAAAATAAGTGAGTTCCCAGGTTCCAACCTTAGCTTTAAGCCTCCCTCAAAGAATGTTGCTTACATAGCACCGATGTTAAGCAAAGATTAATAGACATGGGTCCAAATTCAAATTCTCCCTTGCTCAAGTTATTTAACTCCTTGAGCCACATTTTTCTCACCCCTAATATGGGTACTTTTTCACTACTTCAATATTCACTTGTTTATTCAGAAACTTTCAAGCATCCTAAGTATCAATTTCATAATTATGTTCTTTTTTAAGATTTTATTTATTTATTTGAAAGGTAGAGTTACAGACAGTGAGGGGGGAGAGAGAGAGAAAGGCCTTCCTTCCATTGGTTCACTCCTCAGATGGCTGCAATGGCTGGAGCTGTGCCAATCCAAAGCCAGGAGCCAGGAGCTTATTCCAGGTCTCCCAAGTGGGTGCAGGAGCCCAGGGACTTGGGCCATCTTCTATTGCTTTCCCAGGCCATAGCAGAGAGCTGGATTGGAAGGGGGCAGCTGGGACTATAACTGGTGCCCATATGGGATGCCGGTGCCACAAGCAGAGGATTAACCTACCGCGCCACGGCACCAGCCCCAATTTCACAATTATGTTGTAACAGGATTTATAACAATGTTTTTACCAAAAAAAACCCTTTTTTGCAATACTTTAGTGTGCTTATTTTTTAATTTTTATTAAAATAAAGTGAACACATTTCATGTATTTCATAGGTACAATTCTAATAACAGTACTTCCTTCTTTCCCTCAATCCCCTCCTGAAAAGCAAATCAAAACCACAATGAGGTTTCACTTCACCCCAGTTAGAATGGCTCTCACACAGTAATCAACAAACAGCAAATGCTGGCGAAGATGTTGAGGGGAAAGGTACCCTAATCTATTGTTGGTGGGAATGTAAACTTGTGCAGCCATTGTGCAAGAAAGAATGGAGATACCTCAGAAATCTGAATATAGACCTAGCATATGACCAGCCATCCCACTCCAGGGAATTTACCCAAACCAAATAAAATCAGCATATGAAAGAGTGATCTGTAGCCTAAGAGTTCATTGCAGCTCATTTCACAATAGCAAACATGTGGAATCATCACAGATGTCCATCAGCTGAAAGATGGATAAAGAAATTATAGTATAAATACACTATAAAATACTACTTAGTGGTTAAGAAAAAAAAGACGAAAGAAAAAAGAAATCCTGTCTTTTGCAACAAAATGGATGCAACTGGAAACCATTATAAGCCAGTCCCAAAAACACAAATACCATATATTCTCCTTGATTGTGGTAACTAATACAGTACCTAAAAGGTAATCTACAGGAGCAAGATTGAGACTCAATAATTGTTCATGGCCCTTGTGTCAACTGTTGAGAAACAGTGTATTTTTTTTTTCATACTATTTGTTAAACTCTTTAATTAGTGTAGGGTTAATCTTATGAGTATAAAGTAAACTGAAAACAGATCTTTGCAAAAATTAAGAACTGGAATAGGAGAGGGAGGAGGAAGAAGGGTGGAAGGATGGGTGGGAAGGTTCACTATTTATTGAATCTGTATGTAGGAAATAAATGAAATTTGTATACCTTACATAAAATTTTTTAAAGATGAGAAAAAAAAGAAAAAGCAGGAAAATCAAATCTTAAATGGTCAAAACTTTCTATGAAATAAAAAAACCCTACTACCATCTTTTTTTAATTTTTGAAAAAACATAATTTCAAACTACTCTATAATCACAAGCTTAACACAGCACTAACCATAATATTCAACAAAAAGTAGAAACACCACAGTTCCACAGGAGCATAAACAAAGGCTAGAAACAACCCAATCACAAGATATCTGTTTCATTCCCATACTTTTTTTTATATTTTGTATTAACTCACACATACCAGAGAAAACATATATTTGTCTTTTTTTGTGACTGGCTTATTTCACTAAGCATAATGGTTTCCACTTGCATCTATTTTGTTGCAAAAGATGGGATTTCATTCTTTTTTGTGGCTGAGTAGTATTCCACAGTGTGTGTATGTGTGTGTGTGTGTGTATGTAGGAATGTACAATTATTAGTTCTTTTTTATTTAGCCACTTGAATAAGTGATTTTAATGTCTTTGTGGTTTTAATTTTAATTTCTCTGGTGGCTAATGTTAAACTTTATTATTTTCATTGGTATATCTTTCTTGGCAAATTATTCAAACTTTACACTTATTTTTAAGAAGTGAATTGTTGGTCTTGTTAATATTGAGTTTTCAGAGTTTTCCAAATAAATTTTAGATATGTACCAAGTGTTAGTGCAGACAGAAAACAACTGGAAATCTTACACACTTCTGGTGGAAGTATAAAATAGTGCAGAAGAAAGGTGCTAGGCAGTTTATGAAAAGTTAAACATATACTTCTACTATGACTCAGTCATTTTACTCCTAAGTTTTTATCTAAGAGAAATGGAAAAATTTGTAAACAAACAAAAACAGTTGTGCATGAATGTTCACAGAAGCTTTATTGATAATAGCCCAAAATTAGAAGCAATCCTTGTCCATTAAAAAGAGAACGGAACAATAAACGATGGCATAGCTAGGCAACAGAATATTATTCATCCATACAAAAGAACAACATACTGATCTATATGACATTGATGAGTTTCAAAATTAGACTGAATGAAAAAAAGTTGCATAACAAAGAGTTCATATTGTAGGTTCCCATTCACATAAAATTCTAGAAAATGCAAACTAATCTACAGTGACAGAAGATTGGTGGATTCCTAGAGACAGAAAGAGGGACATGGCAGGCTGAGAAGTAGAAAATAAAAGGGGCAAAAGGAAATATTCATGGGTGCAGATAGATTCACTATCTTCATCATAGTGAGGGCTTCCAGGGTGTGTATATGCCACAGTGTATCAAATTTAAATATGTGTAATTTATTGTATGTCAATTACATCTCAATAAAGCCTTAAACATTTATTTGCTCTCAACATTCCCTTTGTCCTGAGATTTGCTCTATAAAGAGGAAGAGGCTGCAGCAGCCACGCTTGTACATGTATTACACGACTCCGTTTTCTCAGAACCAACCCATGTGACAGCAGCTCATTAAAGATGATAAACACTGATGACAATATTCTGGAGAAAGGCTCTTAACACTCTGCTTTGTAGGTTCCTACAGTTTCTCTGGCTTGTTTCATCCAAACCTTGGTTATTTTAGACTACAAAATCTGAGCATTCTTTTTTTTTTATTTTAATTTTTTATTTATTTGAAAGAGTTACAGAGAGAGGTAGAGATAGAGAGAGAGGTCCTCCATCCGATGGTTCATTCCCCAGATGACCGCAACGGCTGGAGCTGCGCTGATCCCAAGCCAGGAGCCTCATCCAGGTCTCCCACAGCGGGTGCAGGAGCCCAAGGACTTGGGTCTTCTTCTACCGCTATCCCAGGCCATAGCAGAGAGCTGTATCAGAAGAGGAGTAGCCCGGACTAGAACTGGTGCTCATATGGGATGCCGGCGCTTCAGGCCAGGATATTAACTTGCTGCATCACAGCGCCAGCCCCACAAAACCTGAGTATCCTGTCAATAAATCTCAGTCAGAGTTGGTTTATGTTATGGGAATCCCAGGAGAAAAACGAAATTTACTTTTAATTCATCTCAGAAATATATATTCTATTCTCTATCATATGTGGCCACACCTCTATCTTGAAAAAAGTGGATCATTCATCTGTCCCTCATTGAACAAAATGCCAGTAGTGCACTACAGGACAGGAACTATGCCAAGCATTTTCACATCTCATTCAAGTTATACAACAGACTGTATAACAATCTCTCATTTATAATTGAAAAAGCATGGGGGCTGGTGCCGCCCCTCAACAGGCTAATCCTTCGCTTTGCAATGCTGGCACACCGGGTTCTAGTCCTGGTCGGGGCGCCGGATTCTGTCCCGGTTGCCCCTCTTCCAGTCCAGCTCTCTGCTGTGGCCCGGGAGTGCAGTGGAGGATGGCCCAAGTGCTTGGGCCCTGCACCAGCATGGGAGACTAGGATAAGTACCTGGCTCCTGCCATAGGATCAGCGTGGTGCGTCGGCCGCAGCGCACCAGCTGCGGCGGCCATTGGAGGGTGAACCAATGGCAAAACGAAGACCCTTCTCTCTGTCTCTCTCTCTCATTGTCCACTCTGCCTATCAATAAATAAATAAATAAATAATAAAAAAAAAATTTAAAAAAGCATGGGTTCAGAGAGCTGTTATTTGCTTAACATCAAAGTGTTTAGTAGTTATTCAATCCAGCATTTGAGTACAGGCCTATCTAACTCCAGAGGCCACATTTTCCCCACTATCATTCCCTAGGGCTAGTAAGCTCTACCCTCAATAGCATGTTTGCAATGTCCAGTCATAGTGGCTTGTGGGTTTGAGAAACAGGGACCTCAAGATGTTTCCTTGATGTTACCTCAAGGCTATCAGAGTGTCAGCTGATTGAAGCTCAAGAAATCAATGTCCAGGGAACAAATGAATTATCCAGTCTGGAAGGCAGGGACAATCTGAGGTCCTTTTCTCTGTGTCAGTGTCTGTTTCCTAATAAGGAAATTGGCTCCTAACTGACAAAGGAGCAGCGAACCCTTGAAAATAAAAGCAGTAACTACAACCACAAGAATTGCCCAAGCAATGCCACCTCTGGTCACAAATCAAAAGATAATGGGGCTATAATATTCTTCCTGGGAACTCACTGGATCTTTGAACGCTTATGGAAAGTTCAAGGTTGAAGCTGAACTTTCTCACAGTTGCACTCCTGGTAATTCCAGTTGCACAGGCTCAGGTTAAAGCCAGAGACCTCCTAATACTTTCTTTTCCTCAGGGAAGAAAGTCTACCAGAGCAGGGAGAGTTTTGTTTTAAAATTTTAGAGATTTCAGTATGGTTTAAATGGTTTTTCTCTTGAATTTAAGAACATAATAAAAGGGGAAAATCTATAGATCTTCACATTATATAGTCTTCTTGTTCACCAAGATATAGAAATGTGAAAAATCCCCAAAAGCTCATGTACACCAAAAAGCATCACATATGTATGATAAAAAAACATGGAAACAAGAACTTAATAATTAAGTTAAACTAAACCAAAAATATATCTATATGATAAAATGATGTACACATGGAAAGCACTTTCAAATACTAAAATATCATAGCATAATATTTATGAATTAAAAAATAGTAAAAATAAAAATTAAGAGGGTACAAAAATAGGTATGCAGTCTGATCCTAAATGTGTGTGGGATGTGTGTATCTATGTGAGATATCTAAGAATTAACCACAGCAATGTCTGTCAAATGCTTTCCTCTTAATTCCAGATACTGTCCATCTTAAAATACATATACTTGCATGCAAGTATAATGTGGCATCTTAAATTAGGGACAGAAAAAAACAAAATCAATTGAAAAACTTGTGAATTATATATAAAGTCTGTAGCTTAGTTAATGGTAATATATACTAATGGTGATCGCTTAGAAATGATATACAAACCCTGATTATGTAAGATGTTACCATTAGAAGAAGGAGGCTGAAGGATATATGGGAATTTGCTATACTAGCATTGCAATTTTTCTATAAATACAAAACTATTTTTACAAAACAAAATATTTTTCTACCACTATCCCAGGCCATAGCAGAGAGCTGTACCAGAAGAGGAGTAGCCGGGACTAGAACTGGTGCTCATATGGGATGCCGGCACTTCAGGCCAGGATGTTAACTCGCTGCATCACAGCGCCAGCCCCACAAAACCTGAGTATCCTGTCAATACATCTCAGTCAGAGTTGGTTTATGTTATGGGAATCCCAGGAGAAAAATGAAATTTACTTTTAATTCATCTCAGAAATATATATTCTATTCTCTATCATATGTGGCCACACCTCTATCTTGAAAAATCAGATGTTCAGCCAGCTAAGTGGATCATTCATCTGTCCCTCATTGAACAAAATGTCAGTAGTGCACTATAGGACAGGAACTATGCCAAGCATTTTCACATCTCATTCAAGTTATACAACAGACTGTATAACAAATATTTTTTCAAAATATGAGAGTGGGAGAGATCCAAGATGGCAGAACAGGGAGACAGCTTACTGCTCCATTCTAGGGGAAAAAAAGCGGAGAGAGTGCAGTCGCAGAGAAGAGTTAGGGAGAAAACGACAGAAGAAACTTCATGCAAGTTAGAGGGACACTGTGCACCTATGTGGAGGGTGTGGATGTGCCAACTCAGGACTCCAGCAGCCGAGAGCCCCAGCACCAGCTCTAGAGAGTGAGGAGACTAGACTACAGTAGCCTAAGCCACTGGAGATAAAGCTGCAGGAAGAGCCTGGTGTGCGTCTGGCTTGGAGCCCTGTGGGGGCAGTGTATCTGCCAACCTAGAGGAGAAAAAAAAGGGGCACATTTCTCTCCCTAACTACTCTGCACCTGTATCCTATAACAAGCTGAGAGAGGGTAAGCACCATTCTGCACATATGTAACAATTGCACCAGCTCCTGTCCACATACCCGGCAATCAGCTGAGCGGAGCCACCTGAGTCTGAGTGGGAGCACTGACAAAGGGCTAGATCCTTGCAACTATGGGAGGCTTCTGTGCCGGGACTGTGAAAACACTGTGGCTGCATGGGAGGGTGCAGGGTAGGGCTGAGACTTTGGGCAGTCACTGTGGCTGGTTCCACATGCTCTGGGCTCCCTGATTCCCTGGTGGGGGTCATTGCTGTGGGATTCCTGCTTACACCAAGGAATGCACAGATCCTTTGTGTTGTTCTTGTGGCAATGTGGACAAATGTTATACCCAGTGGGGCTAGCACCAAGGCACTGATCTTTGAGGAGAGGGGGTGAGTGTGAGACTATGTCAACAGAGCAGAAAAAAAATATCCCACTTGATAAAAATAAAAAAGAGATTTTACCACACCCAACTTGGGTATCACCTTGGACACTCCCTACACCCTGGAGCACAGAACGGATCCCTTGATCACACCCAGAATATGCCTCTAGGTATTCACTGAAAATGCAAACACTCTACTAAGCCACAGAGGAATAGACCAAAGATAAAGGTCATCACAGAGAAAAAAACAAAACAAAACAAAACAAAAAAGAAACCAACAAGTATCTCCATAAATGTCTAATAATAAATGCAGCAATTCAGGAAACAAGAATAAGGAAGACAACATGACACCCCCAAAAGAATGTAATGGAAGATGAAAAGAAAAAAGAAATGCCAGAAATGGAATTTAAAAAATTGATCGTAGGATTACTTAGAAGTAATCAGAAGCAAATCCAGAAACTAATGAAATCCATACAAGACATGAAAGAAAATTTCTCCCATGAAATTGAGATCTTAAAGAGAAATCAAAATGAAATCTTGGAAATGAAGAATTCACTAGAACAAATAAAAAAATTATGGTGATAGACTCAGTAAAGCAGAATAAAGAATAACAAAGTTTCAAAGTGGAGGAGGAGGGGGAGGAGGAGGAGAAATTAGAAAACTAAAAAAAAAAACACTATTGGAGATCTATGGGATATTATCAAACAACCCACCATATGGGGCTTAAGAGTTCCTGAAGGTGAGGAAAGAGAGCATGGATTAGAAGGCCTTTTTAGTGAAATAATTGCAGAAAACATCCCTAATTAGAAGAAGGAAAGGGACATTTAAGTACAGGAAGCACAAAGAACTCCTAGTACACATGACCAGAAAAGATTTTCACCACAACACACTGTAGTCAAACTGTCGACAGTAAAACATAAAGAAAAGATTCTAAAAAGTGCATGATAAGGGCAGGTTCCAAGATGGTGGAATAGGGAGGGAGCTTACTGATAGTCCAGGAGAAGATAGTTTAATAAAAGTGGATATAGTGTATTCTCAGGGAAGAGTCAAGGAAAAAATGGCAGAGCAAACTCTTCCATAATTAGACGGACACAGTGGACCTATGTGGAGGGCATGGGCACCCATTGCTCGGGCCTCTAGCTGCCAAGAACTTCTGCACCAGCACTGGAAAGTGAGGTGAGACAAGACCGCAGTAGCCCGAGACACTGGTGGAAAAGCTGCAGGAAGAGCCTAGAGGGAACGAGGCTTGAAGCCCCGTGGGGGAAATGTACACTAGCCTAACTAGAGAAGAGAAAAAACAAGGGATGGTACAGACACGATTCTATCTCTCCAATCACTTCACAAAGGCATACAAGCCAATAGAGCGGATGCCATTTTGGACAAATGTCATAGCTGTGCCAGCTTGGGGCTGCACCTGGCAATCAACCAAGCAGAGAAATCTGACTCTGGTAGGGAGAGATAACAGGCGGCTAGGAACTTGTAACCGTGTGAAGCTTCTGAACCGGGACTGTGGGAAAAAAAAAAAAAAAAAAAAAAAAAACAACTGAGGGTGTATGGGAGAACTCACGGTGTGGCTGAGACTTTGAGTAGTCTCAGTGGGAGATGCCACACGCTTGGGCGGCCCTAGCTACCCAATGAGAGACATTGCAGGGGAACCTGAGATTACACTGAGGAATGCACAGATCCTTTCTGTGGTCCTTGGGACAGAGCAGTCGAATATTATATCCACTGGGGCTAGCACTCAAGCACAGATCACCATTGAGGAGAAGAGTTCAGCTGAGTGGCCAGCATCCTATTGAATGAGGAAAAGTAGGAAGCATTTCCACTGAGATCCAGTACCAGACAGGGATGCCCACTTTCACTACTGCTATTCAATATAGTTCTAGATGTTTTAGCCAGAGCTATTAGGCAAGAGAAAGAAATTAAAGGGATACAATTGGGAAGGAAGAACTCAAACAGCCCTCTTTGCAGATGATATGATTCTTTATTTAGGGGATTTTTATTTATGGATCTTTACTTTTATTTATGGATCTTTATTTATGGGATCTCCACTAAGAGACTATTGGAACTCATAGAAGAGTTTGGCAAAGTAGCAGGATATAAAATCAATGCACAAAAATCAACGGCCTTTGTATACACAGGCAATGCCATGGCTAAGAAAGAACTTCTAAGACCAATCCTATTTACAATAGCTACAAAAACAATCAAATACCTTGGAATAAACTTAACCAAGGATGTCAAATATCTCTATGATGAGAATTACAAAACCTTAAAGAAATAGAAGAGGATACCAAAAAATGGAAAAATCTTCCATGCTCATGGATTGGAAGAATCAATATCATCAAAATATCCATTCTCCCAAAAGCAATTTATAGATTCAATGCGATCCCAATCAAAATACCAAAGACATTCTTCTCAGATCTGGAAAAAATGATGCTGAAATTCATATGGAGGCACAGGAGACCTTGGATAGCTAAAGCAAACTTACATAACAAAAACAAAGCTAGGGCAGGTGCTAATTGGCTAATCCTTAGCTCACTTGGCTAATCCTCTGCCTGTGGCGCTGGCACACCAGGTTCTAGTCCCGGTTGGGGCGCCAGATCTGTCCCGGTTGCTCTTCTTCCAGTCCAGCTCTCTGCTGTAGCCTGGGAGGGCAGTGGAGGATGGCCCAAGTCCTTGGGCCCTGCACCAGCATGGGAGACCAGGAGGAAGCACCTGGCTCCTGGCTTTGGATCAGCGCAGTGCGCCAGCCATAGTGGCCATTTCGGGAATGAACCAATGGAAGGAAGACCTTTCTGTCTCTCTCTTTCTCACTGTCTAATTCTGTCTAAAACAAACAAACAAACAAACAAAACAAAGCCAGAGGCATCACAATACCAGATTTCAAGACATACTACAGACAGTTATAATCAAAACAGCATGGAATTGGTACAGAAACAAAGGGATAGACCAATAAACATAATACAAACACCAGAAATCAATCCATACATCTACAGCCAACTTATATTTGATCAAGGATCTAAAACCAATTCCTGGAGCAAGGACAGTCCATTCAACAAATGGTGCTGGGAAAATTGGATTACCACGTGCAGAAACATGAAGAAAGAACCCTAACTTTCACCTTACACAAAAATCCACTCAACATGGATTAGAGATCTAAATCTATAACCAGACACCATCAAATTATTAGAGAACATCAGAGAAACCCTGCAAGACACTGGCACATGCAAAGACTTCTTGGAGAAGACCCCAGAGGCATAGGCAGTCAAAGCCAGGATTAACATCAAATTGAGAGGCTTCTGTACTGCAAAAGAAACAGTAAGGAAAGTGAAGAGGCAACTGACAGAATGGGAAAAAATATTTGCAAAATTATACAACTGATAAAGGATTAATAACCAAAATCTACAAAGAGATCAAGAAACACCACAACAACAAAACAAATAACATACTTAAGAGGTGTACCAAGGACCTAAATAGATATTTTTCAAAAGAGGAAATCCAAATGGCCAACAGACACATGAAAAAATATTCAGGATCACTAGCAATCAGGGAAATGCAAATCAAAACCACAATGAGGTTTCACCTCACCCCACTTAGAATGACTTACACACAGAAGTCAACTGACAATAGATGCTGGCAAGGATGTGGGAAAAAAGGCTCACCAATCCACTGTTGGTGGGAATGCAAAATGGTAAAGCCATTATGGAAGATAGTTTGGAGATTCCTCAGAAACCTACCACATGACCCAGCCATCCCACTCCTTAGAATTTACCCAAGGGAAATTAAATTGGCAAATAAAAGATGCCTCAATGTTTACTGCAGCTCAATTCACAATAGCTAAGATAAGGAATCAACCTAAATGCCCATCAACAGAAGACTGGATAAAGAAATTATGAGACATGTACTCTATAGAATACTATACAACAGTAAAAAAAAAATGAAATCCTGTCATTTGCATCAAAATGGAGGACTCTGGAATCATGCTGAGTGAAATAAGCCAGTCCCAAAGGGACAAATATATGTTTACCCTGACCTATGACAACTAACTAAGCACAAAAAGGAAACCTGTAGAAATGAAACTGACACTATAAGAAACAATGACTTGATCAGCCCTTGTCTTGACTGTTGAGGAACAACTTGCTATTTTATTCTTTGTAGTATTTTCTTGTTCTACTTAATACCATTGATTGAACTCTTTAACTAACACACAATTATTCTTAGGTGTTTAAATTTAACTGAAAATTGATCCCTGTTAAAAATAAGAGTGGGAATAAGAAAGGGAGGAGATGTACAGTTCAGCAAATGCTTACTCAGACTTACCCCTAATGGCAGAGCTACAAACGTGCCATGAGATTTGAAATCCCCTTAAGTTGGCATATACCAATGCCATTTTACTAGTTAAAGTGATCAATTTAAGTTCATAATTTATCATAAAGATAGGATTAAGCATCAAAAGGATCACATAAACAAGACCAGTGTCTGCTAATAATAACTGATAGAATTAAAAAGGAGAGAATTATCCAATATGGAAAGCGGGATACACAACAGACTCATAGAATGGTAGATGCCTAAACAGCACTCTGGCCTCAGAATCAGCCCTTACGGCATTCGGATCTGGCTAAAAAGCCCATGAGAGTTTCTCAGGCATGGAAAGCCAAGACACTGTGGAAAAAAAAAATGACCTAAATGAAAGATCTCTGTGAGGAAGATCCCAGCGAAAAGAACAGGTTATAAAAGGAGGTACTTTTGTCTGAAGGGAGGAGAGTACTTCCACTTTGATTACGGCCTTGTCTAGATAAGGTTGGAGTTTGTGATCTCAAGAGGCTTCCATAGCCTTGGCAGCTCATGACAAGAGCCTAGAGTGATTACTGATGTCATAAATAAGAGTGTCAATTGTTAAATCAACAATGGGAGTCACTGTGCACTTACTCCCCATGTAGGATCTCTGTCCTTAATATGTTGCACTATGCAAATTAACAGTAAAACTAGTATTCAAACAGCACTTTATACTTTGTGTGTCTGTGTGGGTACAAACTGTTGAAATCTTTCCTTAGTATATACTAAGTTGATATTCTGCATATAAAGATAATTAAAAATCAATCTTAATGAAGAATGGGATGGGAGAGAGAGTAGGAGATGGGATGGTTTGTGGGTGGGAGTGTGGTTATGAGGGAAAAAACCGCTATAATCCAAAAATTCCACTTTCAAAATTTATATTTATTAAATAAAAGTTTAATAAAAATAAAAAGTGCATGAGAGAAATGCCAGATTACTTTCAGAGGATCTCCAATTAGATTCACAGTGGACTTCTCACCAGAAACCCTACAGGCTAGGAGCAAGATATAGTCTGAGTCTTAAGGGAAAAAAACTGTCAATCCAGAATACTATACCCTGAAAAACTCTCATTTATGAAGGAAAGTGAAATAAAGACCTTCATAACAAACAGAAATTGAAAGAATTTGTCACAACCCATTTACTAATACTAAAAAAGGCTTAAGGATGTGCTGCACACAGAAATGCAGAAACATGGCCATCACTACAAAAGTAGGTGAAAGTAGAAAATCTCCCAAAGAAAGTACAAAGGAAATCCAAAGTAAACAATACAAATATTTATGTAAAAATGGCAGGGCAGAATCATTATTTATCAATAGTCACCTTGAATGTAAATGGCTTCAATGCTCCAGTTACAAGACACAGACTGGTAGAATGGATTAAAAAATAAAACTCAACTATTTGCTACCTATAAGAAACACATTTCACCAACAAGATACATACAGGCTGAAAGTCAAAGGATAGAAAAAGATATTCAAGGCTAAGAGAAACCAAAAAAGAGCTGATGTAGCCATCTTACTATCAAACAAAATTGACTTCAACACAAAAACTGTTAAAAGAGACAAAGAAGGGCACTATGTAATGATTAAGGGAACAATTCTACAGGAAGATGTCACTATTATAAATGTATTTGCACCTAATTACAAAGCACCTGGCTATTTAAAAGAAATGTTAATGGATCTAAAGGGAGACATAGACTCCAATACAAAAGTAATGGGGAACTTCAATACCCCACTTTCAGCAATGGAAATTTCTAAGACAGAAAATCAGCAAGGAAACAACAGAGTTAATCGACACTATAGACCAAATGACCTAACACATATCTACAGAACTTTCCATCCTACAGTTGCAGAATACACATTCTTCTCATCCATGCATGGAACCTTCTCCAGGATTCACCACATGCTAGGCAATAAAACAAGTCTCAGCAAATTAAAACAAAAAAATTGAAATCATGCCATGCATCTTCTCAGACCACAGTGGAATGAAACTGGAAATTAATAACTAAAGAGCCTCTAGAACATTTGCAAATGTATTGAGACTGAATAACATGCTCCTGAATGAACAGTAGGTCATTGAAAAAATAAAAGAGAAGTCAAAAAATTTCTGGAAACAAATGACGATGACAATATAATATATCAAAACTTATGGGATACAGCAAAAGCTGAGTTAAGAGGAAAGTTTATAGTAGATGATGCCTACATCAAGAAATTGGAAACACACCAATAAATGAGCTATCAATGCATCTCAAGGACCTAGAAAAACAACAGCAAACCAAACCCAAAACTAGTAGGAGAAAAGAAATAATTAAAAGTGGAGAAAAAATAAACAAAATTGAAACCATAAAAAATACAAAAGATCAGCAAAACAGAGAGCTGATTTTTTAAAAAAAATAAACCAAATTGACACACCATTGTCCCAACTAAACAAAAATGGGGTAGAAGAACCAAATCAATAAAATTAGAGATGAAAAAGAAAATGTTTCAATAGATACCACAGAAATAAAAGAATCATTAGAAATTACTACAAAAAGCTGTATGACAATAAACTGGGACCTAGAAGAAAGGCACAGATTCCTGGACACACACAATCCACATAAAATGAGCCAAGGAGACACAGAAAACCTAAACAGGCCCATAACAAAGACGAGAATTGAATCAGTAATAAAGACCCTCCCAACAAACAAAAGCCCAGGACCAGATGGCTTCACTGCTGAATTCTACCAGACATTTAAATAAGAACTAACTCCAATTCTTCTCAAGCTATTAGAAGAATTTGAAAGGTAGGGAATCCAAACTCTTTCTATGAAATCAGCATCACCTTAATTCCTAAACCTGAAGATACATCAGAGAAAGATAACTATAGACCAATTTTCCAGATGACATAGATGCAAAAATCCTCAACAAAATACTAGCCATTCAAATCCAACAACACATTAGAAAGATCATCCACACAGACCAAGTAGGATTTATTCCTGGTATGCAGGGATGGCTCAACATTTGCAAATCAATCAATGCGATATAACACATTAACAAATTGAAGAACAAAAACCAAATAATTATCTCAATAGATGCAGAGAAAGCATTTGATAAAATACAACACCCTTCCATGATGAAAAGTCTAAGCAAATTGGGTAGAGAAGGAACATTCTTAAACACAATCAAAGCAATTTAAAACAAAATTACAGTCAGCGTCCTGTTGAATGGAGAAAAGTTGGAAGCATTCCCACTGAGATCTGGAACCAGACAAGGATGCCCACTCTAACCACTGTCATTCAGTAGAGTCCTGGAAGTTTCAGACAGAGCCATTAGTCAAGAAAAAGAAATCAAAACGGGGCTGGTGCTGTAGTGTAGCAGGTAAAGCTGCTGCCTGCAGTGACAGCATCCCATATGGGCACCAGTTTGAGTCCCCACTATTCCACTTCTGATCCAGCTCTCTGCAATGGCCTGGGAAAGCAGTAGAAGATGGCCCAAGTCCTTGGGTCCCTGAAGCCACATGGAAGAACAGGACAAAGCTCCTGGCTCCTGACTTTGGATCGGCACAACTCCAGACATTGCAGCCAATTGGGGAGTGAACCACCGGATAGAAGACCTCTCTCTCTCTCTCTGCCTCTCCTCTCTTTATGTAACTCTGACTTTCAAATAAAATAAATTATTTAAAAAAAAAGAAAAAGAAACCAAAGGGATACAATTGGGAAGGAGAAAGTCAAATTATTCTTATTTGTAGATGACATGATTCTATATATAAGGAATCCAAAAGACTCCACTAAGAGACAACTGGAACTCACAGAAGAATTTGGTAAAGTGGCAGGATATAAAATCAACACACAAAAACCAATAGCCTTTCTATACACAGATAATGCCAAGGCAGAGATTGAGCTTCTAAGATCAATTCCATTCACAATAGCTAAAAAAAAAAATCAAATACCTTGGAATAAGTTTAACCAAGAATGTCAAAGATCTCTATTAAGAGAATTACAAAAAATTAAAGAAAGAAAGAGAAGATACAAGAGAATAGAAAAATTTTCCATGTCCATGGATTGGAAGAATCGATATCATCAAAATGTCCATTCTTCCAAAAGCAATTTACAGATTCAATGTGATCCAAATCAAAATACCAAAGACCTTCTTCTCAGATATATAAAAAATGATGCTGAAATTCATATGGAGGCACAGGAGACCTCAAATAGCTAAAAGTAATCTTACACAACAAAAATAACACCAGAGGCATCACAATACCAGATTTCAAGACATACTATAAGACAGTTATAATCAAAACAGCCTGGTACTGGTACAAAAATAGATGGATAGTCCAATGGAACAGAATAAAAACACCAGAAATTAATCCAAACATTTACAACCAAATTATATTTGATCAAGGAGCTAAAACCAATCCCTGGAGAAAAGACAGTCTCTTCAAAAAATGGTGCTGGGAAAATTGTATTTCCACATGCAGAAGTATGCATGAAAAACCCCTACCATACACCTTACACAAAAATCTACTCAACGTGGATTAAAGACCTAAATCTCTGACCTGACACCATCAAATTATTAGAGAACATTGGGAAACCCCTACAAGACATTGGCATAGGCAAAGAGTTCTTGGAGAAGACCCCAGAGGCACAGGCAATCAAAGCCAAAATTAATACATGGGATTACATCAAATTGAGAAGCTTCTGTACTGCAAAAGGAACACTCAGGAAAATGAAGAAGCAACTGACAGAATGGGAGAAATTATTTAAAAACTATGCAACTGATAAGGGATCAATAACCAGAATATATAAAGAGATAAAGAAACTCCACAACAACAAAACAAAAAACCCAGTTAAGAGATGGGCCAAGGACCTCAATAGACATTTTTCAAAAGAGGAAATCCAAATGGTTAACAGACACATGAAAAGATGCTCAGGATCACTACCTGTCATGGACATGCAAATCAAAACCACAATGAGGTTTCACCTTACCCTTGTTCGAATGGCTTTCATACATAAATCAACAAACAACAAATGCTGGTGAAGATGTTGTGTAAAAGGTACCCTAATTCATTGATGGTGGGAATGTAAACTGGTAAAACCACTATGGAAGACAATATGGAGGACCAGCACTGTGGTGCAACAGGTTGATCCCCTGCCTGTGGCACCAGCATCCCCTGTGGGCGTCATTTCTAGTCCCGGCTGCTCTTCTTCCAAACCAGCTCTCTGCTATGGCCTAGGAAAGCAGTGGAAGATGGCCCAAGTCCTTGGACCCCTGCACCTGTATGGGAGACCAGAGGAAGTTCTTGGCTCCTGGCTTTGGATCAGCACAGCTCCGGCAGTTGCAGCCATTTGGGGAATGAACCAGTGGAAGAAGACCTTTCTGTCTATCTCTACCTCTCACTGTCTGTAAGTCTAACTCTCAAATAAATAAATAAAAAATCTTTTTTTAAAAAAAAAGACAATATGGAGATACCTCAGAAATCTGAATATAGACCTACCATACTACCCAGCCATCCCACTCCTGAGAATTTATCCAAAGGAAATGAAATCAGCATATTAGTTATCTGTATCCCCATGTTTATTGCAGCTCAATTTACAATAGCTAAGATATAGAATCAACCCAAATGCCCATCAACTGAAGACTTTATAAAGAAATTATGGGATATGTACACCATGGAGTACTACACAAAAAAAAATCCCAAAATCTGGTCATTTTCAACAAAATGAATAAAACTGGAAAACATCATACTTAGTAAATTAGCCAGTACCAAAAGGTCAAATACCATATGTTCTCCCTGACCTATGAGAACAAATAGAGCACCTAAAAGGCAATCTATAGAAATGAAATTGACACTTTGAGAACCAAGGATTTTGAATATGGAGCCTTATTTCAACTGTTGAGGAATATGGTTTTTTTGCATACTATTTGTTGAACTCTTAACATATAGTCATATGTGTATAAAGTTAATTGAAAATAGATCTTAGTGAAAAATAAGAATGGGAATAAGAGAAGGAGGACGAAGAAGGATGGGAGTGTGGGTGGGAGAGTGGGTATGGTGGGAAGAATAACCATGTGCCTAAAGTTGTAATTATGAAATGTATGAAGTTTACTTTCCTTAAATATAAGGTTTCTGGGGGAAAAATTTTAAAGAATACCAAAGTGGCAAGCCAAAAAAGGAACCAGTTTGGCAAAAAAAAAAAATGCATTCTTGTTTGTTGCATAATTTATCATATGTAAACTACTTCCTAGATGTTTGGTTCTTCCCATAGTGGTGGAAATTTCTATGGTCCAAACCTATCCTGGATTTTTCTGGTTTGCCCCAGTTAGCTGATAGACCAGTGCTAGGCTAAGGATATACAACCCAGACTGACAAGTTCATTGATTAGTTGACTTGTATTAAAAAAGAAGTCACTAAAACACACATCAAAGGTTTCACTATTTTGTTGCTCTTTTCCCTTTTGCAAGAACTTATAACTCATCCCCAATTACATTTTAGATGAATGATAGAACACACTAATGAATTAATTAGCTGAAGCTATATGAAACTATATTTTCAGACCAAATATGTCTAGTATTTGCATTTATATAGCTCAAGTTAAATAATATGCATTTATGATAATCAAGAAGGAAGAGTTTCAGAGTTAACACCTTACCAGGCATGGTATAAGCTTTCCTGCAATTATTATTTCCATGAGTTCCCCTCCACTCCTATAGTATTGCTGTTTTGCACTCTCATCTACATTTATTCTTTTTTTCTCCAAAAAATATAAACAGTAATGTACTTCCAGAAATTTTGGACCAATTTATAAAACATCAGTTCAAAAGTCATATGTCAGGAGGAAGCATTTAGTCTAGAGGTTAAGGCACTCACATCCCATATAAGAGAACCTGGGTTTGACTCCCAGCTCTGGCTCTTGATTTCGGTTTCCTATGAATGCAGAGCCTGGGTGGCAGCAGTGATATTTCAAGTAGTTGGGTCTCTGCAACCCACATGGGAAACCTAAATTGAATTCCCAGCTCCCAGCTTCAGCCTCAGTACAGCCTCAACCACTGCGGATATCTGAGGAGTGAACCAGCCGGTGGGAGTTCTCGTTCTCTCTCTCTCTCTCTCTTGCTCTTGCTTTCACTATCAAATACATTCTTTTTAGTCATGGGACAGGTGTTGTGATACAGTGGGTTAAGCTACCACCTAGGATGCCCTGATCCCACATCAGAAGGCCTGTTTGAGTCCCAGCTACTGCACAATTCCCATTAAGTTTCCTGCTAACAAACCTGTAGGGCAGTGGATGATGATGGCCCAAGTATTTGGGTTCCTGTCCCACATGTGGGAGACCTGGATGGAGTTCTTAGTTCTGGGTTTCAGCCTGGCGCAGCTATTGCAGGCATTCAGGGAGTCAATCAGAGGATGGAAGATCTCTCTCTTTCTTTCTCTGCCTTCAAATAAATAAATAAATAGTTTTTAAAAATCACACGTCATGACAAACTGATATGTCCTGGTTGGTTGTGAGGTGTGAAGCAAGTTAATGCATTACAACTTTTTAAAAACATACAATGTATAATTGGTTTGTCTTTTTTGCATTTTAAGACAAAAGAAAATAGAGTCAAGGTAATCCTACCAGTAGCCTTACACTCGCCCTCACTCATACCCCAGTATGATTTCCTGAGTGGAGAAAAAAAAAAAAGATTCAGGAACAGTCAGGGCTCCAAGAACCATACACAGCCCTATTTGTGTTTGGGCAGCACATGTCAACAAAGCATCAGCCTGTGTGCACCTGCAGACAAAGGGAAGTTGGGAATCACTATTACAGAGGATCAGCAAGTGCTGCAGGTTCCAAAATCAGAACACAAACATCTGTTTAACTATTTCACCACACTTAAGAAGCTTATTTGAAAGGTGAAGCAACTTAACATCTATAAGGATGGCTCGTGGCTATGCTTATTTAAAGCAGCGCTTTCAATATTTATATAACTTAGAAAAATGCTTCTCTTTCTCAAACACAATCTAACTATTTTTATTTATACAAAAAATGCTGCTGAAGGTTTACTGTGCGCTAGAAAATACAGTTCTATAGTAATTAGTCGAATAGATGCTTTCCCTAGGCACAAGAAATTGATGGTGGAAATAGTAAGGCAAACATAGAAGTACAAAGAGTGCAAAATGTCTTGAAATCAACAGGGCACTAGATTGGGGGGAGACCTCCTTTCACAGGGAGATCATGGAAGGATTCTCTAAGGCAGCAACAGTTAGGGTGCAGCCTAAAGGATCAGAAGGGGACAGTCCTGCAAAGAACAAGGAAGAGGGCTGCATGGTGCAAATGGTATAGAAATTTCTGAGGCTGGAAAGTAAAGACGTGGAGTGGTGCCAATTTGCATGACCATGCAGTTTCTCTCTGGTAATGCCTAGCAGCCCGAGTAGAATACAGGCATATTCTGGATTGACACAGAATTGAAATAGGTAATTCAGTAGGTGTCATTCAGAGTCTAAGAGGCAGGGGAGATGAAGGCGCTTTGAGGAATATGAAAATATAAACGTTACTGTAAGAGATCAGAAAGACCCAGTATTTACCAAGGAACGTTTTAATAAAACTCCACTGCGATTCTTGTAGAAGTCTGGAGACACAGGCATTCAGAACTGTGGGGCGGATTTCAGAAAATCTGGAGGTGTCTGGAAAAGAAGTGAAAGTTTGTGTCATCAAGATGGTATCATTTCTTAGGACAGTCGTCATCCTTACATCAACAGAGGGGACAGACAGCAGCAGTTTTTTCTGTACTTTTCTGTGGTTTTATCCCCCAACTGAAAGAACACTGCAAAATCTGTGATCACTGCTGTGTCTCCCATGTAAGCCTCCATTAACATAAATCAAGGTTTCATGTTTGGAATTTATGTTTCAGCACTTAAAGAATACCTTGCCAGTTATTTTAAATAGATAAATCAAATCAAAATTTTGTTAATAAAATATCAGACATGTCATAAGACTTCTGATTTATTGAACGATGCCTAACAGACTTGATCTCCATTATTTCAATTTTTTAGGAAGAAAAATGGTTAGCTGGCTCATCCTACTCTTATTTTTATTCCTTCATTTAGGAGATTACATCTCAGCTCCAAAATCATTTTTAATAATGAGATATACAATTTTTAACTGTTGATATTTTTAGAAGAATAAACATGATTAAGATTAATTCATGCAGTTCCAGATATATTCAAATAATGGATTAGTCTGTACAGCACATTTGATTCATATCTGATAGTCAAGCTCTTTTATTTTTACTCCATTCATATATTCAGAAAGTTACTCTCTTGTTTGCTTAAAAGCCCAAACTGCTAAGCAGTAGAAGGAAGTAAATATGAACTGAACACTCAAGGTAGCACATTCCAATTACCCATTTTAAAAACTGTATCCATTCCCAGGGAAAGAATAGAATACAGCACATTAACATGATGAGACAAAGAGAAATTTATGTCCACGGACCACATGCAAGTTCTTTCCAAAGGTAATCAGTCCAAGGACTCAAATATTAGAGCACAATGAAAGAGAAAGACACAATCCAGACAAGCACATGGAAGAAGAGTGGCAGAGACGCTTTCCTTTTCTACCAAAGAACCATGTAGGTCCTCCATAAGTCTCAGATCAGAAACTGGTTCTCAGTTTTGGGTGGCAATTACGTATATATTCCATCTGGAGAGTCTGAGGCACAAAAGCTTTGTATTAGAAACAATTAGCAACATTCTTCATGATGTATTTGAATCATTTTATTCTTCCTACTTTGGTGAGCAAACCACACACACACACACACACACACACATTGTTTTTTTAAAGATTCAATTTATTTATTTGAGAGGTAGAGTTACAGAGAGAGAGAAAGAGAGAGAGAGAGAGAGAGAGAGAGAGAGAGAGAAGGTCTTCCATCTGTTGGTTCACTCCCCTATGGCCGCAACGACCAGAGCTGTGCCGATCTGAAGCCAGGAGCCAGGTGCTTCTTCCTGGTCTCCCACGTGGGTGCAGGGGCCCAAGCACTTGGGTCATCTTCCACTGCTTTCCCAGGCCATAGCAGAGAGCTGGACTGGAATAGGAGCAGCCGGGATTAGAACCAGTGCCCATACGGGATGCCAGCACCACAGGTGGAGGATTAGCCTACTGCGCCATGGCACCAGTCCCACACACACTTTTTAAAAGATGTTCATGAAAATCAGGTAAAACAAAATAATGGAGCCAGTCACCTTTTGCTTACACTTCAGAATAGACACGCAGGTGCACACAGGCTGATGCCCTGTGGAAATGTGTCACCAGAACACACCCAGAGTTGTGTGTGGTTCCCAGAGACCTGACTATGTCTGCCTAGCATCACACTGCAGGGCCTTAGTATGTCAATTTTTTAGTATTTCCCCAATAACAATATTAAGTGAGAATGCTGAGGATCAAACTAAAATTTTTTATAAATTAAGAATAATTCAGGCGGCACCGCGCCTCAATAGGCTAATCCTCCACCTAGTGGCACCGGCACACCGAGTTCTAGTCCCGGTCGGGGCACCGGATTCTTTCCTGGTTGCCCCTCTTCCCGGCCAGCTCTCTGTTGGGGCCTGGGAAGGCAGTGGAGGATGGCCCAAGTGCTTGGGCCCTGCACCCCATGGGAGACCAGGATAAGCACCTGTCTCCTGCCTTTGGATCAGCGCAATGTGCCGGCCACAGCGCACCAGCCATGGCGGCCATTGGAGGGTGAACCAACGGCAAAGGAAGACCTTTCTCTCAGTCTCTCTCTCTCACTGTCCACTCTGCCTGTCAAAAAAAAAAAAAAAAAAGAATAATTCATGATAGAAAAATGTAAAATAAAATTAGTTTATTAGTTCCTGAGGTAAATATCACTCTTACTCAACATTGACTAAATTTAAACATAGAGGGGCTGGTGCAGTGGTGCAGTGGGTTAATGCCCTGGCCTGAAGTGCCAGCATCCCATATGGGTGCCGATTCTAGTCCCAGCTGCTCCTCTTCCAATCCAGCTCTCTGCTATGGCCTGAGAAAGCAGTAGAAGACAGCCCAGGTTCTTGGGCCCCTTCTCCTGGCTCCTGGCTTCTGGCTTTGGATTGGCGCAGCTCCGGCCGTTGTGGCCATCTGGGGAGTGAACCAGTGGATGGAAGACCTCTCTCTCTGTCTCTACCTCTCTCTGTAACCCTGTCTTTCAAATAAATAAAATAAAAATCTTTAAAAAAAATTTAAACAGAGATTGGGGCGAAAAACTCAACTATTTTCAGCAATTAAGTAGTCATTTGATCTAGAAAAACTCAGGAGCTTTAGTTCCATTTTGTACAAGGTAAAAGTACTAAGTAGTATGGTTTTTAGGTCTCCTTTTAACCCTAAAGTTCTATGTTTCAGTCGTAGAGTTATACATTGTTGCCTTTCATTGAGTATAGAATCTTATATACTATTGTTAGACTTTCAAGAAAGCTTAACTGACAAATCGGTGGCTAGTTTAATAAAACATTACATTTTCTAGACTATGTTTTTATACTCTTGAGAAATACTAGACAAGTATATCTAAAGGGATATAACTACTGTAGTCCTTTGCATAAACTCAAGCCTAAAGCAACATCCTTTCACTTTTTTGTTCCTTATGTGACTGACTCAAAACCAAAAAAAAAAAAGGACGCTGCTCTCTCCTCTCCTTTATGATAGTTCACCAATGCTCTATTGCACACACATTACTCACTGTCCTCACAATGCTTTTTACGCACACATTACTATACTCCCTGCATATATATCATAGAAGTATCAAGAGTAATACTAAACATGTCAGCAAGAAACAAACCTTGCAAATACAGTGTAGTTTACCAGAATGTTGATTTAAAGGTTACATAGAAAGGAGAGAGAATTGCTTATAATGTCCACAGAGGCACACCCAGGGACAATTAGGAAAAAACAAAACAGTGATAAGGAGTCTCAGCAACAGTTAATACAGGGCAAAGAGAAAAAAAATGTTTTTTTGACAGGCAGAGTTAGACAGTGAGGGAGAGAGAGAGAAAGGTCTTCCTTTTTTCCGTTGTTTCACCCCACAATGGCCACTGCAGCCGGCGTGCTGCAGCCAGCGCACCGCGCTGATCTGAAGCCAAAAGCCAGGTGCTTCCTCCTGGTCTCCCATGCGGGTGTAGGGCCCAAGCACTTGGGCCATCCTCCACTGCACTCCTGGTACACAGCAGAAAGCTGGACTGGAAGAGGGACAACCGGGACAGACCCCGACGCTCCAACTGGGACTAGAACCCGGGGTGCCAGCGCTGCAGGTGGAGGAATAGCCTATTGAGCCGCAGCACCGGTGGAGAAATTTTAAAATAAGGTTAACACAGGGCTGACACACTGTAGCACAGAGGGTTAAAGCTCAAGCTTGCAACAACGGCATCCCATATGGGCACCAGCTCGAGTCCCAGCTGCTCCATTTCTGATCCAGCTCCCTGTTAATGTGGCTAGGAAAGCAGCGGAGGATGGCCCAAGTGCTTGGGTCCCTACTCCAACGTGGGATACCTGGAAGAAGCTCCTAGCTCCTGGCTTGTGGCCATGTGGGGAGTGAACCAGTAGATGGAAGATTCTCTCTCTCTCTCTCTCTCTGTCCCTACTTCTCTTTCTGTTAACTTTGTCTTTCAAATAAATAAAATAAACATCTTAACAAAAATTATAAAAAAAATATGATTAACACTAAAGCTGAAACTGGGCAATGACTGAGTTGCCAAAAATGTTATCCAAGGACACAGAATTAAATTATGTAATTTTCAGTCTTTTTTCCCCTGGTTGCAGACTCTCAGTTTCTGTGACTGACCTTCCAGTAGTGTTGCCTATGCCATATGATAGAAATGAATAAAACAAATGAAGAAGCAGAAGTTAAAATAATGAGGCAAGTCTGTATTCCCAGAGCTCAAAGTCAAAATTCAGAGTCTCTACTCCACAGCCTGCTCGATAAGATAAAAGAGAAAAATTCAGATACTTGAATTTAGTCCCAAAAGAGAGACCTCTCAAATAAAGTACTTCACAGCCCTCTTCTCTCTAAAGCTATTGTCATGAGCCATCTCCATCCATGTTCCCACTAACACAGTGTCACAAGTACCTCTGAAAGATATTTTTAAATTGTGATAGTGCCTCAACCTAACATTTCCAGTTGCAGGGTAGTAAAGAATCTTGCCTTAGGCTTTATGTCTTCCTTCTCTGTGATGCTGGGACTTCACCAATAGAGTGTAAAGATGCAATTGGTTGGAATGGTCTGGCAAACCAGATTGCGGAAGATCTAAGTTCGCTTAATGATATATAAGGAAAGTCATACATGTTCTCTACATTTTCCTGGGACCACAGAGAAAAGAGAAGCATTGCTCTGCCTCTCCTAATTGCTGGGCAACTCTGGAAGTCTTATATTATGGACATTCCTTTCCTCTGCTTGAGGGGATTTGACATTATGTGGTTCTCAAGAGGTGCCCCAAACACCACGTCTAAAATGCAAGTGTATTCCAAAAAGTTAAGAGAAAAATGAAACTAAAGATAAGTTTATTTTGGTGCACAAGGATTTTGAAATCTGGGTATAATCTTTTCATAATATACATTCCCATGAATTCTTTGAAGGTTTTGATACAAGAAGGAATAAGTAATAGCGAGACAGGAAAAGCCCCTATTCCTCTACTCCAATCACAACTTGTTCTTTGTGTCAGAGAATCCTTGCAATGCAACCAAACTCATTAGAGCTTCCTGCTTTATGATGGCCTTTCACATTATCACTCCAAATGGAAAACCTCACTACACTACCCTAAGCTCAAAGAAAACACAGAAGCAGAAAACAAGCTTATGTCTCAGCCCTCCCCTGACCTGTAAGGACAGCATACAACAGTCATGTCACATCTTCTTCACTTGAATCCAATCTACAAACCAGAATATTTGATGGTGAAGGTTGGGGGTGTTCTTCTTCAATTCTCAATCATTGCTCTGTCAAATCAAATCCAAGTTTCTTTTATTCTTCAAATAGCTTTCAAAATTATTTCAGTCAATGTCTAGTTTTCTACCAGGATTGGAAGGTGCTAGAAGGAAACTACTTGGTATCAGCAGGGATTCAATTACATGCATCTATAACACAAATGGGCTTTTAGTTTGAGAAAATTGCCTACAGAAGAGGTTGTCAAGGGGCTGGTATTGTGGCATAGTTGGTTAAGCTGCTGTCTGCAATGATGACATCCCGCATGTGTGCCAGTTCAAGTCCTGGCTGCTCCACTTCCAATACCTGCTAATAAGCCTGGACAAGTAGCAGAAGATGGCCCAAATCCTTGGGCCCCTGCATCCATTTGGGAGCCCTGGATGGAATGCCAGGCTCCTGGCTTTGGCATGGCCCAGGCCAGGCTATTGCAGCCATTTGGGGAGTGAATCCGCAGATGAAAGTTGTCCCCCTCTCTCTGTAACTCTGCCTTTCAAATATATATATATATATATAAAGACATTGTCTAGAAGAACAATGATCTCCTAAAATGTTGTCAGAAAAATACTAAATTTGATTCCAAGTCAAAAAAAGGTCTGGATTACAAATACAGCCAAAATTAAATTAAAACAAACACCATAGGAGCTTGCATTTAGGCTGGTGGTTAAGATGCCCCTCACATCGATATTCCTTGGCTCAATTCCCTGGCCCTGCTCCAGACTCCAATTTCCTGACAATGCAGTCCCTGGGAGGCAGCAGTAATGGTGTAAGCAGGGAGGTTCCTGCCACTCACAGGGGAACCCTGTACTGCATTTGCAGCTTCCAGCATAAGCCTTGGCTCAACGCTATCTGCTGTGGGTACTGGGGAGTGGCCCAGCAAATGGGAGCACCCTCTCTAGCGCATGCTCGCTTACTCGCTTGCTCTCTCTCTCTCTCCCTCTTTCAGTCTCTCTGCCTCTCAAACATAAGTAAACAAACAAATAAAACAAATACTAAAGATGTAGAAACCAGCAGAATGATATCTTGAGAAAACAACCTCAGGGCCGGCACTGTGGCTCACTCAGTTAATCTTCCACCTGCGGCGTTGGCATCCTCTATGGGCACCCGGTTCTAGTCCCAGTTGCTCCTCTTCCAGTCTGGCTCTCTTCAGTGGCCTAGGAAGGCAGTAGAAGATGGCCCAAGTCCTTGGGCCCTTGTACCCACATGGGAGACCGAGAGGAAGCACCTGGCTCCTGGCTTCAGTTCAGCATGGCTCCGGCCATAGCAACCATTTGGGGGGTGAACCAACGGAAGGAAGACCTTTCTCTCTGTCTCTCTCATCTCACTGTCTAACTCTGTCAAATAAAAAAAAAAAAGAGAGAGACAGAGAAAACAACCTCAGAATGTGGAACATTCTGTCAGATTTGTAACCTTGTTTCTCCAACAAATTGATGGTATAAACAATGTGTGTGTGTGTGCCCTTCGGAATGAATGAAGCTTTAATGAAATAACTATTAACTGCAATGTGTGGACCACATTTAGATTGTAATTTGTACAAGCCAAATGTGAAAATCCACTCTTTTAATAAAGAAATTTAAATGTAGACCTTAGATGGATATCACAGAGCATTAAATTATCTTAGGAAAAAGTCCTTATCCATTACTAGTCTATCATAAAGGGCTTAAAAGTGAAATAGTAAGACATCTGAAATTTTGTGTACTGTTCTCAAGAAAAAACTGGGATATTCAACGAAATAAGGTGGGCAAAATGATCATTACTGAAGTTGAGTAGTAAGTACACACTGGTTCCTTCTAATCCCAAGGAAACATTACAATATTTCCACAATAAGTTTTTAAAATGCCTATGTACTACCATTAAACTTTTTAAGTTGCATACATATCATTATTATAATTCATTTTACCACGAAACAAAAATAATCTAAATTTCCACACTAGCACAATTTTTTTAACTTTTATTTAATGAATTTAAATTTCCAAAGTACAGAATATGAATTACAATGGCTTCCCCCCCATAACGTCCCTCCCACCTGCAACCCTCCCCTTTCCCACTCCCTCTCCCCTTCCATTCACATCAAGATTCATTTTCGATTCTCTTTATATACAGAAGATCAGTTTAGCATACATTAAGTAAAGAGTTCAACAGTTTGCTCCCACACAGAAACATAAAGTGAAAAATACTGTTTGAGTACTAGTTATAGCATTAAATTACAATGTACAGCACACTAAGGACAGAGATCCTACATGAGGAGTAAGTGCACAGTGACTCCTGTTGTTGACTTAACAAATTGACACTCTTGTTTATGGCATCAGTAATCACCCTAGGCTCTTGTCATGAGCTGCCAAGGCTATGGAAGCCCCCTAAGTTCACTGACTCTGATCATATTTAGACAAGGCCATGGTCAAAGTGGAAGTTCTCTCCTCCCTTCAGAGAAAGGTACCTCCTTCTTTGATGACCTGTTCTTTCCACTGGGATCTCACTCGCGGAGATCTTTCATTTACACACTAGCACATTTTTAAAAGGAGATTTGATGAAAAAAACTAATGAAAAGCATGTACCTTTTAAAACAACAGGGAGGCAGGCGCCGCAGCTCACTTGGCTAATCCTCTGCCTGTGGCGCTGGCACCCGAGGTTCTAGTCCCGGTCGGGGCGCTGGATTCTGTCCCGGCTGCTCCTCTTCCAGTCCAGCTCTCTGCTGTGGCCTGGGAGTGCAGTGGAGGATGGCCCAGGTCCTTAGGCCTTGCACCCACTTGGGAGACCAGAGGAGGCACCTGGCTCCTGGCTTTGGATCAGCACAGCTCCGGCCGAAGCAGCCATTTTGGGGGTGAACCAACGGAAGGAAGACCTTTCTCTCTGTCTCTCTCTCTCTCACTGTCTAACTCTGCCTGTCCAAAAAAAAAAAAAAGGGAAAAGAGTAACAAAATACAGAATTATTATTTTTAGAATAAAGACTAAATGCACATTATCATCATACTACTTAAAATACTTTTAAAAATACTGTTTAAAATATGTGTGAATGTAAACAAAGAGAAGACAAGTACATGAGAAAAATAAAACAACAAACTGATGTGTGCTAAAATTTGGTGAAATGTTTTTTCTTACTGGTGATGTATTTTTTTCCAAAATTAAAAAAAGCTAACACGAACAAAATAAACATAAATAAACATAAAATATGGCCCTAAATAGGCAGAAGTGCTGCATGAGACACTGGAAACCACAGTGGCTTTGGAGTCGGACATTTAAATAATCTGAGAATCAGTTTCCTCATCTCTAAATTTAATATGTCTACCCTGAAGGATTGGAATGAGGATTAGAGCTATAAGTGATTAGTGATGTAATTTAATGTCTGTCACAATATGTGGCACATGGCAAACACTCAGAAAACAGTACCTATTGCTATTATTATATTAAAAGTGAGACAATTCTGAGAAAATAGAAAAAAATAAGGTGACCTGAAGATGAAAGAACCAAAGACTCCTAGAGCACTACAGCTTTCATCCATGAAATTAAGGTAAAATGCAATGAGGACTTAAAATCTTGCCGGCGGGGCCGGATGGAGGGAAGGGCTAGCTGGAAAGGGTTAAAGACTTGCATTGCGAGCACAGGCAGGCCATGGGGAGAGGTGATGAGGGCACTAGGGAAAACAGGGAGAGTCAGACGATACCATGCTATGTTCAAACTACTCTGTGGCTTCAAGGCAAACGCTACAGGACTGGAGGAGTGGGAAGATGAGCATGAAAGTAGGAAACTAAGAAGAAAGTATCTAAAATATATCCTGGAGAGACACTCTATCTGTTGACTTTGGTACTCTCTTCCTTCTGAACTCTTGACTTCCAACATCAGAAACTCCATGTAGACAAGAAGTTCCATGTCTGTGCTGAATGGTAGGGGAGTGGAATCTTAACAGACGTTTATAGTAAAAAATGAGTAAAACAGTCAGTGTGACTTTGGGTCTTATTTTGGAATATTTAGGCAAGAATGTAGACCAGACTGTTAATTCTGCATCCAGTTATTGATAATCATAGAATTCCTCAATGTGAGAAATTAGAGCCAGAATGTGAGAAATGCAGGAAAGCTTGGATGTGGTATGGTTGCACTGACCTGCACAATCTACAGCGACTCAGTTGGAACAGTCCCTAGGAGTCAGTCAGATTACTGAAAAGCAATGGGTCACTTTTCAAAATATATTGCGTTTATTTGAGAAGCAGAGAGTGAGCTCCATCCATTGGTTCACTCCCCAAATGGCAACAGTGGTTAGGGTTGGGGTTGAATCCTGGAGCAGAAAGCATAATCCAGGTCTCCCACAGAGGTGGCAGGAACCCAGTTACTTGAGTCATCACCGCTGCCTGGCCAGGGTCCGTGCTGACAGAAAGCTGGCTGAAGGAACTGGAGCCAAGAAGCAATGCAAGTCTCTAAACTACAAGGTTGATTCCTGCTCTCATAGGCCTCTTCTACTGTATAAAGTTACCTAATAAAATCTTAAGTCACTGAGGCCGGCGCTGTGACATAGCGGGTAAAGCCACTGCCTGCAGTATTGGCATCCCATACGGGCACAGGTTCAAGTCCCAGCTGCTCCACTTTCGATCTAGCTCTCTGCTATGGTCTGGGAAGGCAGTAGAAGATGGCCCAAGTCCTTTGGCCCCTGCACCCACGTGGGAGATCCAGAAGAGGCTCCTGGCTCCTGGCTTCAGATCGACGCAGCTCCAGCCATTGCGGCCAACTGGGGAGTGAACCAGTGGATGGAAGACCTCTCTCTCTCTCTCTCTCACTCTCACTCTCACTCTCTCTGCCTTTCTGCCTCTGCCTTTCAAATAAATAAATAAATCTTTGAAAAAAATCTCATGTCTCTATTTGTCTTCATCTCTCACTCCAAATTGCCCTACATTTTTCCCCATCAAAGTTACAATTATACTCTACTGTCTAAAGTACTTAAAAAACTGTAATTTATTCCCACAGCTAAAATTTCCCATCAAGTTGCAAGGTATTCTAAGCATCATGAATGGTTTTCAGGTCCTATTTTGGTTGGAAGAGATTTCATGAAAGTTTACTATCTAATAAAAAAAATTACTAGGTCAGGTATGTAAGCACCATAAAAGTGCTGTGCACAGATGTACTATAAGGTGTTTAGTACAATATCAGGGCAGGATAGACAGATCACAGTCTTGCTACAGATCTGCAGGGCACTTTGTTATGTCCATCACTAAGGCTATAATCCTATACAATTATAAAGGTATTGCCCTCTCCTGCAATGTGACTTTTCTAAATAGACACTTACAGATACCAGATGCTTCATCACCTCAAAGCAGAAATGAGTCCTAATGAATATCAGACTAATTATATGAAATAATAGATTTCATATTTTCACTGAAAAGAAGTATCTAGAGGACTCCAAATCTGAACAGGTATGCGGATGTTCAAGCACCTTCTCTTGGTGCTAGAGATGGCACTTTAGGGGAAAGAACAGATAATTCACTACTGGGATTATTATGAGAACAGAGTTTCAGAGCTTGGATGACCTGAAATTCATATAAGATTATCTTATCCTGTCTCTCGATTCTGCAAGATGAGAAAAGCAGGAGATCCCTGATGGCCGAATAGGGGAACGACATGTTGATTTTGACCACAGGAAGATACCGGAACAGGGGAGGAATCGCATTCCCAGTGGAAAGCTGGACAGAAATTTTCAGTGGAAAGTCTTCAGAAAGAAGAGAGACTCCATGGAGCAGGGGTTACAGTCACGGAGCAGCTAGCAGGACTCTGCTGGGGATGCCATCTTCTCAGAGTGAGGTAACAGGCACCGGCAGCAGCCTGTGTACCACTGGTGATGCTGTCTGAGGGAGAACCTTGCAGTTCCCCCTGACTTTGAAATGGCCAAAAGCACTGGTGTGGGGCAGGGTGCCCACCTAAACTCATGAAGGGGAGGCACACTGATCTCCTCTCTTCTCCCTGGGATCAAGGTACCTGGAGACCACCAGGGAGGAAGCACCATCTTAATAAGGCAAATGGAGACTGCAGCAGTCCACACACCACTGATGGATTTTGTCAGAGGGATAAATTCAGTGTCCCCATCATCTTTGAGTTCAGCCTAGAGAGTTGGCAGGGGGCAGGGTACCCACTCAGTTCTGTGAAGCGGGGGCATACTGTTCCCCTCGCCTCACCCACCAAGGCAGCAGACTCAGCTGCCAAAGCAGAGTACCAACCAACCTCTTTCAGACTGGCAGCTGCCTTCAGGAACGGGGTGGCTCTCTCTCCGGAAAAAGAGGCTTGTAGGGCACAGAATGGATCCCTGTTCCCTGATACTGTGGAAGTCCTAAACCCTGTGGCTGTGGGAATCCAGTGACTGTGTAATAGAACATAAGGTGTTGCTGGATCTATGGGTAATCACTGGGTCTGGCTCCAGACACTCAGAATTCCCTGAGTGCTAGGGAGGATCCTCATGCAGAACTCCACAATCACACTGAGTAGCACGTAGATCCTTTGTGTGGTTCATGTACCTGAGTGGGCGGGGTGTGCAGGCACTGTGCGCTCACCCTGGGCAGGTGGTTCAGCTTGGCAGGGGGGTAAGGCTGTGAACATGCAATGCAGTAAGATCATACGTTGCCCTGTGCTGATGATAGAGATCTACCATGCCCAACCTTGGTGCCATTTGGGATTCTTGCTCCACCCTTGAGCAATGGGAAAAACACCTTTGCATATCCACTGAAGGAGCAGGCATTCCAGTAAGCCATTGAAGCACAATTCAAAGAACAAAACCCTCAGAGGAAAAACCAACAAGTGCTTTCACAAAGGCATAAAAAATGTAAAAATGCAAGAGAAATGAACAAGGAAGACAATATATGACTCCCTAAAAAGGAATACTGCATTGCAGAATTAGAATGTGAAGACAAAGAGGCTGATGAAATCTCTGAAATGGAATTTAAAAGGATGATCATAAATTTATTAAAAAACACAGAGAATAAAATACATGAGTTAAAGAAATCCACACATGACATGGCCAAAAACTTCTACCAGGAGATAAAGATACTAAAGAAAAATCAAGCAGAAATATTAGAAATGAAGAATTCAATGTGTAAAATAAAAAATACAGTGGAAAGCCTGAACAGACTCAATGAGGCAAAAGAAAAAATATCTGCAGTAGAAGAGAAATCTTTGGAAATAACTCAGTCAGACAAAAAGAAAAGAAGAAGAAAAAATTTGAAAAACTGAAAACAATGTTCAACATACAGGGGATAGCACCAAAGGACCAAAATATACATCTTAGTAGTTCCTGAAGGTATAGAAAAATAGAATGGCTTGGATTTACTCAGCAAAATAGCAACAGAAAAAATTTCCCAACTGAACAAGTCTTTGTCTCTACAGTGTGGTTTCCCTAATCCTGTGTGGATAAATGCTCCTTCAAGACCACCCAATGAGGGGACAGCATTGTGGCACAGCAAGTTAAGCCACTATTGAAATAGGCAATCCAAGTGGGAGACCATATGGAGCTTCAGGTTCCTAGCCTAGCTCTAGCCGTTGTGGGCATCTGGGGAGTGAACCAGCAATGGAAGCTGACTCTCTCACTCACTCTCTCTCCTGGTCAAATAAATAAAATCTAAGCAAACAAACAAAATCAGAGCACCCATTGGTGGTCCCCAAGAAGCAGAGCCTGCTCCTCTGAGGAACAGCCTCTACTGCTCTCACATTGTTACAGGAGGCAGCTATCAATACATCACAAACTCCAAATTCTACTCTGGGGACAGTTTCATGAGAGCTACAAAACATACCCTACGCCGCACAGGAAGGTGAAGTAAAGTTCCCGGCAGAGGTGGCCTCTCGGAAGGAATAAAGAGCAAGAAGCTAACATTGCTGAGAATCTGCTTTGTTCTAGGAACCACCCGAAGTGCTTTACATGTGTTAGTTACTGTTTTTTGTTCCTTCTTCCATCCAGTTTTATTCATTGAAGTATCTCATAGTTGTCTATACACACTACATAATTTCTGTTGAGGATGAATTTGGAGATAATTAGAGCAAGGAGACTTCCTATGTTAAAATCAAGGAAGATGTATTTCTTCACACTCCTAGTTATATATTCTTCATACAAATTTCTACTATTTTTCAGACCATTTAAGGACACACACTGACATGAACATCGGTATTTTTTAAAGATACATAGTGGGCATAAAGAATCCTAAATATTCTATGGACTTTATCTTTTACTAGCACATCTTCCTCTTCAAAATGAGTACCATTGCTGAAACTGAGTGCAGGTATGAGAAAAAATCAGGAAGAATTTAAGCAAGCATTATGAGACCATAGCTCACCCACCTGGCCCACTCTCCTGAGAGTCTGGCAGCTCTGACCACTGATTTACATTCTTCTCTGCTGCATGCTTGCCAGTGCTTATTAGACTATTAAAATATTAATAGGGTCTTGGAATCTGTCAGTATTAATTTTGGAGAGGAACAAGGACATGCCGAGCCATAGTCTTGATAGATTTGTAGAATATGTTAATCAAAGCACTCATTATTCACCCTAGTTACTTTTTCAGGTGGTTTTTCTTCACTAATCAATGTTGATATTTAACAGTTTTTCATCTCCAGCTAAGCACACTTGTTCCTTAGAAATCTACTTATGCATTTTATTATGTTTTTATAGCAATAATTTATTGAACAATTGTTGTGCTCCCATCACACGATGATAAAATTATCTGATAAACATTCACAGGGTTTAGCTGAGAAATCAGTAGATTCTTAAAGCTGGAATAAAAGTAATATGCTTCCTTTATAAATTTAGTTTATTTCATTTATTATTTTAGTTCACTGGTCCTATAGCAAGGCCAACAAGGCCCAAGGCCAACTTCTCAGGCCACCAGTCTCTGGGCTTGGGGCACCTGCGATCGTAAGCAGCATCTGCACAGTGTACTTAGAAGAGCTGTCTTCCTGGCTCATGTGGAGGCTCTTGGCACCGGCAGCCTCACCCCAAGTCTCTTGGAAATTCACAGCTTTCTGGTAGCAGTGACCATTAGCAACTCTGGTTTAGACATTATGGAGAGGCCAGAGAGAACTAAAATGTCTATTTTGCAATGCAAAAAATTAATATAAATGGTCTGATATGGAATGTTCGTGCTCTCAAGAGAAGAAAAGTTGAAACACAAAGGTAAATAACTTCCTAAGAACAGGAAGCAGGAATGGACACACACGGATATCTAATTTGCCTCATTCCAGAAGCTTGAAATGCCTCACACTGAGACTTGGGGTTGGGATGGGACGAGGGTACATTTAACAAAAAGGTAAGCACAGGTACTTCCCTTGGTCAGATATAGGACACAAATATAATTGAAAGGCAACTAAGAAGTATTGTTTTGTTTGTCTCTTAAAATCTTCAACTCAAAGTATATACAGTGAAGAAGAATGGCATGTTCAGTGAGTAAGAAGGAAATATACTTTAAGGTTGTGTGAGATGAGGCTGGTGCTGTGGCACTGTGGGTTAAACCATCACCTGCAGTACCAGCACCCCATAGGGACACTAGTTCAACTCCTGGCTGCTCCTCTTCCTATCCAGCTCCCTGTTAATGCACCTGAGAAAGCAGCAGAAGATGGCCCAAGTAGTTGGCCCCTGCACCCATTTGGGGGACCCAGAAGAAATTCCTGGATTTGTCCTGGCCATTGCAGCAATTTTGGGAGCGCACTAGCAGAAGGAAGATTTCTCTCTGCCCCCATCCCCGTCCTTCAAATAAATAGACCTTAAAAAGGGGGGGAGGGTATGAGTGGGATCATACCTGCATGTCTCCCCAGTTTTTTAGTCTCCTCACTCCATTTCCCACTATTATTTCTAAGAAATCAGTACTCTATCTGCCCCAATTGGGATGGTGGTGACAAAATGAAAAAGCAACAGGTTTAAGTTAGCAGGGTTGTGCTTCACATCCAATTACAATAGCACAGTCTGTATCTAAACACTAAGGACAAATCAATGCAGAAACACTGCTTCAGATAGCTATAGTACTATTTCCTATAGTAGCCCAGACCTCTAAGAAGAGGGCTCTAATGAAAGGGACAGGAACACAGATGGAATCAGAAAATAAGCTGGCTGATTACATTATCAACATCACTATTTATGAAATAGTTCTTAATGTGGCTTCAAGCAGAAGCCAAAATGTTTTCAACTTGGAAGCTGAAATAGCCTTGACTGTGCTTTATCTAAAGTGCTTATAGTAAATCAGATGGTGATACACCTTTTTTTTTTTTTTTAACATGGCCGGTTTAGCTCTTCTTGGCCCAGACTCACAAAATGACAATTAAGATAATAACAAGCTGCTCCGACTGTTCCTCTGAAGCTACAACTAAAATATAAAACAAAACAAAAAAAGCTGTTGGAGGAGGCATTTTCAAATTTCAGTATTGTGTAATCCATGTTTAAATATAACAACCCAGATGTAAATTTCAGTTGTAAGATGTAAATCTCAGCCTACCCACCTCTTCTAACATTCAGTGATGAATTACATGAAAGAAAACATCATTCAAAATGGAACACTCCACAAGTAGGGTGTTGGCATTAACTCATGATTCTCCCACATGATTCTTCTTTCTACTCATACCACTAGAAATCTGAATATATGTTCTTTATTCAACCTTGGAACTCAGAATATAACTAAAAAATTCTTGAGTGAATGAAGCTCCCTTGAGAGTTCTAAAATACATGGTCAGTCCATGTTACTTCAAAATAGGAACAGATACTTAGCCTGCAGGTTCAGATGCCCACACATCTCTGAGTACCTGGACTTCATACCTGGTACCAGCTCACAACTCCAGCTTCCTACCAACACAGACTCAGGAGGCAATAGTGATGGCTCGAGAGACTGGGTTCCTGCCACTCCCATGGTAGACCTGGATTGAATTCCAGCTTTGACCCAGCCAGCCCCACCTTTTGTACACATTTGGGAACTAAACCTGCAGATCGGAGCATTCTTTCTCTCTCTCTTTCATCTCTTTTCTCTCTCCTCAAATAAATAAATAAAAATCAGGAAAAAATAAAGTACAACAGCCTATTAACACAAATATCCTGAAATTATTATTTTTCCATGTACTTCCTGATGCAATCAGTTCCTCTTATAACTGAACTCTTCTCTAAACATCAAAAGTGAGTGTGACAGGGAAAAGAGTGTGGTTTTGTGTGTGTGTGAGAAGGAATGAGGAACACTGCTATATCAACTGATACTTGCTTCCTTCAGGACTACTAATACTCCTCAAGTCGACCTCTTTTGAACAGACAATGGTTCTCTTTCTCTCAGACTTAGTAACTTTGCTACAATAACAAAACTGGGTGATTCTACCGACTGAATCACATCCTCCCAAATACACTTATTGAAGTCTTAACTCTCAATGCAATGGTACTGGAGACGGGAACTTTGGAAGGTAATTAGGTTTAGTTGAGGTCATGGGTCGGGGAGGGAGGGCTCATGGTGGGATCGGTATTATTATATAAAAGAGCAGGCTTGCTCTCTCTGTCCCTGTATTTAATGCAGGCAAAGAGGAGGTCGTATAAGCACACAGCCAGATGACAGCTGTCTGCAAGCTGGGAAGAGAGCCCTTGCAAAAATCTGAGCACAATGGCAACCTGAACTTGGACTTTGAGCCTCCAGAACTGTGAGAAAATAAAATAAATGTCTGTTGTTTAAGCCACCCAGATTATGTATCATATTATGGCAGCCTGAGTTAGGATAGGTGGAGAGACAGAGATATTTTGAGAAGAATTTTTTCACATAAACAGAGTAGTTCTAAATACAATGGAAGGCTACTTCATCTCATTCATTCTCATATTTATGAAAGCTTAATTTTTTTATTTTTTATTTTTTTATTTTTATTTTTATTTTTTGACAGGCAGAGTGGACAGTGAGAGAGAGAGAGACAGAGAGAAAGGTCTTCCTTTGCTGTTGGTTCACCCTCCAATGGCCACCGCGGCTGGCGCACTGCAGACGGCACACTGCGCTGATCCGAAGGCAGGAGCCAGGTGCTTCTCCTGGTCTCCCATGGGGTGCAGGGCCCAAGCACTTGGGCCATCCTCCACTGCACTCCCGGGCCATAGCAGAGAGCTGGCCTGGAAGGGGGGCAACCGGGACAGAATCCGGCACCCCGACCGGGACTAGAACTCGGTGTGCCAGCACCGCAAGGCGGAGGATTAGCCTAGTGACCCACAGCGTCAGCCATGAAAGCTTAATTTACCACTGCTTGGTCAATGTCCAGGACCGCACCCTTAGAACAGCAAACAAAAGCAAACAAGGTGAGGAAGAAGAGAGTGAACACAGCCCTTCTCAGAAGATGGAGCTATCTATTCAATTGTTTGCACACACAATGTCCTGCTCTGATTGTAGCAAATGAGAGCAAAGGCACTTTGCAAAGTGCTGATCCTTTGCAAAGGACACAGGCCAACCCTGAGGCAGACTGTGGCCTGACGTATGTCTGCTACAGTCTCTACATGCTTCTTCATGCCATGCTACGGGCTTCCTTATGCCTTGCACTCCCAATGCCTCCACAGCATCTGTTAAGCATGGGTGAGTTAACTGAAGAGATCACTGGCCTCCAACAAAGAGTAAACTTAAAAGAAAAAGACAATTGTGAAAACGCTCTCCACAAACCAGTTTAGTTAGTGCTGGCTTTTGCAAATGTGAAGCTTTCTATTTGTCTCTCTTACAGTAGGGTTTCTACAAAGCTCAGATACACAGCTAGGCTTACCAGATGCCAATGCTAAGAACCATGGATGCTCTCAGAGAAAAATCAGTTTCTAATAACCAAACTGTTTTCCCCTGCTCCTTAAAAAAATAAGAATAAAACATCAATGCTAGGCAAATAAATATAGAAATGGAGATGAAAGCTCTGCCTAGTACTGAAAGATTTGTTTTTAATAATGTTGATTTGGATCAATTTGAGATAACTGTTGGGAGATGCAAGGCTTTATTCTTAGATACGTCATTTGTTTTTGTTTCTGATCTGAGCTCAAAAGAATGCTGCCAGTGTTTTTCCAGCAGCACAATGTAGTTCTAGAAGAGTTAAAATAAGAAACCCTACCTGCTTAATCTGCCAGAAAACACCTAAGAGGAGCAATCAGCTCTGGGAAGAGATGCTCTGAATGAGGTATGCCTGGCTGCTTTAGGCCATGCTGTTTGTCAGTCTTTCAAAATTCAAGTCATTACCAGATGCTGATCTACTATAATATTGTGATATTTTATCTGATTACACTTACCTGATTGTGCCTTATCTGCTATTTGCCTTCCCATTCTTCCATGTATATTAAATGCAGGTGCTTTTATTATTCTGAGAGCTAGAGAGTGTTGACTGCTCTGAATATAAATGGGGATATTATATCATTAACTGGCTCCAAAAGCAGGACCATTCACTGTGTAAATCACATGCAAGGTACCTGGTAGAGACACAATAAACCATAATGTCTTGAGAAAGAAAGCAATAGGGAATGGATAAGGAGATAAAAATTTAAGGCATTGTTAAGAAAGGGTAATCTTCACAATCCTATTTGGTTCTTTCAAACTAGCATTCGTTGATGATATAACCTTTATATTAGAAACTTTCTTAAGTTTATAAAAGAGAGCCCTTGGAGGAGGCATCACAACATGGAATGCTATCACTAAAAGGATTACATAAAAACACTAACATTGGTATCCTGTGGTTTGTCTAAGTCAAGACAACTTTTCGAATGTGCCAGTAAAATCCTTTACAGGAGTACACTTTGCTTCTCCAAATATATACTTCCCCTACTTCAGTATACTCCTCAAACAAGGTGAATAAATGCCCATGTGCACTTAGCATTCCCGGATGTTAAAAGGTGAATAATTTAGAATTTCACAGGATGCAAGGTGCAGCAAATTAAGGCACAAGAGTGACAAGGTGCCTCTGCCCAGCACTCTGGGGTTACATGCTGTGCTTGGCTGCCACTTTGTCAGCTTCAGTAAAAGTTAACCCTCAGTTATTTACGTGGAAAGATTCAGAAAATCCATTTTCAGAGCAAATGTTATGTGAGAGTTTAAATGAGCCGCTGCCCTGTTGGGTAGAATATCTGATGGCCTGCTCATCGATCAGTGTGTCAAGATTCCTCCACAATGCAACAGCTGTGATTCAAACCTTTTAAAGGAGCACCCATTAGAACCTTTGCCGGAAGGAGCGTGGCCAGAGTCACCGAATAAGGGTCAGGCCTGAAGGTGTGGGACTTGGAAGAGAACAGCATGAGGACAGCTGGGCGCGTGAGGAGGTAAGGCAACCAAGCATGTGCTTTCTACCCCCTCTCCTTCCAAATGCCCCGTGTGAAGACACCAAACCACAGGGGATGGGCACCCTCCTCTCTCCTCCCACTCACGGTTATACAGAAATGCATGGGACAGCATATTCTTTCACCTGAATAAATGCAGATGTAAAGCACTTCTTTAATCAGATACTCTTTTAGAGAATATTCTGAAACTATATACTAAAGGCATACCATGAATACAGAAGATAGTCTGATAGCTTCCATAATTCCCTACTTGTACCTATTTTCTTAGGAAAGATGCCATAATTGGATTCTTATAACCTGAGTAAATTCCATTTATTTATATATAAATAATTTTAAATGGATAGTATTTGACATTATTTAGAAGATCAGTTCTCAACAAAATTGTGAGAATTGGGACCAGCATTGTGGCACAGTGAGCTAAGCTACTGCTTGCAATGTCGGCATCCCAAACCAAACAATGGTTCAAGTCCTAGTTGCTTCACTTCTGATCTAGCTCCCTGCTAATGCATTTGGGAAGGAAGGAAAAGATAGCCCAAATACTTGAGCCTCTGCTACACATGTGGAAGACCAAATGGAGCTCTGGGCTTCTGGCTTTGGACTGGGCCAGACCCAGCCAATGCATCCATTTGGAGAGTGAAACAGCAGATGAAGATCTCTCTCTCTCTCTCTCTGTCTTGGTCATTCTGCTTTTCGAATAAATAAATCAATCTTAAAGAAAATTAGTGAAAATGAATATTCTAACCAATAAAATTTTTAGTGGGAAGCAAAGGAGAATATGTCCATGATCTAGGGTAGGCAAGATTTCATAGGTCACAAAGCAATAGCATGGGCAGGGGGGAGGAGGATAAATTAGACTTAATCAAAACTGTACATATCTACTAATCAGAAGACATCATTTAAAAAAGTAAGGGGCCAGTGTTGTGACATAGCAGGTAAAGCCTCCCCTGCAGCATTGGCATCCCATGTGGGCACCAGTTTGAATCCCGGTTACTCCACTTCTGATCCAGCTCCCTGCTAATGTGCCTAGAAAGCAGCAGAAGATGGCTCAGTTCCTGGGGCCCCTGCACCCAGGTGGGAGGCTAGGTGAAGCTCCTGGCCCCTGGCTTCAGCCTGGCCCAGCCCTGGCCATTGTAGCCATTTAGGGTGTGAACTACTGAACAGAACATTCTCTCTCCTCTTCTCTCTCTGTATTTCTGCTTTTCACATACACAAATAAATCTTAAAAAAAAATAGGAAAACTAAGAGACAAGTCACAAAGGTGGAGGAAACACTGACAAATCATATTTCTCAGATAAAGAGGATAAACAAAGAACTGTGATAAATGAACAGCAGAAAGGCAAAAAATCCAATTAAAAATAGGGGCAAAAGATTCAAAGTGTTTGGTGAGGGTCTTGTGGTACAGTGGTGTTATGTTGCCACTTGGATGCCCATTTCCTCTATTGGAGTGCCTGGTTTGAACCCCAACTCAAATACTTGGGTTCCTATCACCCACAGGCCCAGTTCTGGCTGTTGTGGGTATCTGGGGAGTGCCATCAGGTGGGCAATCTGTGTGTGCATGTGCGTGTGTGTGTGTGTGCATGTGTGTTTCCCTTTCTTTCTGCCTACAAATTAAATAAATTTTTAAAAAACGAAGAGCCAAAAACACACACACAAATGTGTACACAAAAAAGTGCTCCACATTATGTGTCATCAAACAAACACATATTAAAACCACAATGAGATACAATTACACACTCACCTGAACAGTTACAGTTACTGAGAATAAAACATGGGCAGGAAGTGAAGTACCTGGAACAGTTCTGTAGGTAGGAAGGTAAAGTACTTGAAATTTTTCATAATGTAACAAAAATGAGAAAAAAGTAAGTGAATATGTATAGTAGTAAACTTCCTGTTTGGTTGTTAAGTTTCAATTATAGTTGCAGCAAAGGTTTAATTGCTCAGTTCCTAGAAATACCCCAACAAGATTATATTTACTAAGTTTCACAAAAGCAAGAATTTTTGCCTGTTTAACTGATTAGAAGCACGTAATGCTATGTGTAGCATATAGTAGGTGCTAAATATTTGTGGAATGAGTTTATCACATATAATTTTTTAAAGATTCATTTATTCATTTGAAAGGCAGAGCAAGAGAGAGAGGCACAGAGGAACAGAGGGTTCATTTGCTTGTTCACTCCCCAAATGTCCACACAGATAGGTCTGGGCCAGGCTGAAGCCAGGAGTCAAGAACTCCATCCTGGCTTTTCACATGGGTGGCAAGTTCTGTTGCCTTTCAGGGGCATTAGCAGGAAGCTGGATCAGAAGCTAAGCAGCCAGGACTTGAATTCAGTGTGGGATGCAGGCATTCTAAGTGGCAGCTTACACTGCTGTGCCACAATGCTGCCTTTTCAGTGCTTGCAGAAATTAGATGTGATCAAAGCAATGCAAGTATCTTCTATGATCCAGCCCACAAGCATTTATAAACTATGAGTGGATTATTCTGAACACTGGTTAATATTAATTATCCAAGTAAACTGACCTTAACATGACTATAGGAAATAACAGAATAGAAATAATGCTAAGAATTCGTGTAGTTTATTGACTTAGGTGGGCATCAGAATTATCTGAATCTTCTAAAAAGTGTAGGTTTCCAGGCGTAACCTCAAAGATTCCCATTCAGCAGTTCCTTAGTCTTTAAGGTCCTCACATAATTTCAGTGTGTAACTAGGTTTCCCAGTCACTGATCTGGTTCATTTCTTCTCAATTACTTCAAACGTATCTTCCCCAAAGATGGCAAGGCAAGTAATTTTTATTTAGCACCTACATACCAGATGCTGTTCGTATTATCCCTTTTAGATGTCACAGCATTTTACAATTTACATTTTGAAAAATTGATACTGGACAATCTAAAGTAATTTTATCTAAATTCAATATAACTAGAAGTAGAGGAACCAACACAGGGAGACAGGTGGGTCTACAAAGCTAACACATTACCAAGAACTTTTTTCTAAAAAGGTAAGTGGAGAAGTTACTGAAAAAAATTTCTCATCTGGCATTACCAACAGGTGTAACTTTGGTATCATTCAGAAAGCCCCTAATTTCTTACTTCAGTGTCTGGTGGTATAATCTCAGCCTCTGTGTTGTTTTAGTATCAATGGAAGAGAGCAGCTGTTCTGATTTTTTCTATATGTCTTCATCAAGTTTCTGAGAAAAAGTCAGAGACTGACTTCTAGGTCTTATCCCCCGATACTTTCTGCACTTGGAATGATCTACTTTGACTCCTCAGAGTTCTCCAAGTTATTCCTCTCACAAAATAAGCCATAGCACTTGACTGTTAAAAAACATGTAAGGAAAATTCTCACTTGCCTAGTTTCTAGAATAGAATCCTTGGTCAAGATCAGCCATCAATTGCTAACTCTTCCCGGATTATTAATGTGACTAAGTCAGGAGGGTGGAACCCTTGAGAATGGGATTGATGTCCTTGTAGTAAGAGACTTGAGAGAGAAAACTCTCTCTGTGAGGACACAGCAGGAAGTTCTCCGCTGCAAACCAGGAAGAGCTTTCACCAGGAACCATGCTGACTGGCGCCTTGACCTTGGAACTTTAACTTTCTAGAACTGAAAGAAATAAATTTATGTTGTTTAAACCAAAAAATAAATAAATAAACTTTAGTTCTCTTAAGCTGTCTTTAGGTTTGGAGGTTATGTTCATTATATAATACAGCTTGGCACACCTTAAAATATTTATTTCCTATACTGTATATTATGTACACATAGGGTTTTCTGTTAAGGATACTCAGAATTAGGAATCAGGTGTTCAGAATACAAATATCCTTTCATTGTGTGATTTCATTAACAGGGGACTTGGAACACCTGTAGTATTCTTTTTTTTTCTTTTTTGAAAGGCAAAGTGGACAGTGAGAGAGAGAGACAGAGAGAAAGGTCTTCCTTTGCCATTGGTTCACCCTCCAATGTCCGCCGCGGCCGGCACGCTGCGGCCGGCGCACCGCGCTGATCCGATGGCAGGAGCTAGGTACTTCTCCTGGTCTCCCATGGGGTGCAGGGCCCAAGCACTTGGGCCATCCTCCACTGCACTACCTGACCACAGCAGAGAGCTGGCCTGGAAGAGGGGCAACCGGGACAGAATCCAGCGCCCCGACCGGGACTAGAACCCGGTGTGCCGGCGCCACAAGGCGGAGGATTAGCCTAGTGAGCCGCAGCACCGGCCACCTGTAGTAGTCTATGTGTCAATGGGCCCCTCTTTTTATGACCTAACAGATATTTATTTTAACATAACATGCAATAGTGGCATAATACACATTTTTCTCAAATGTACCTGAAATGTCAATGACATAAACCATGTAAGCCATAGAACAAATCATAACTTTTTCTATTTTTATTGATGTAAAGAGAACAGATTTCATATATTTCATAGGTACAGTTCTAAGAAGATAAGCATACATCCCTCTCCCCTCACTCCCTCATCTGTCCTCCTTCCTTCTTTAATTATTGCAAAAACATGCTTTCAATCAGCTCTATAATCACAGGCTTAATTCACCATAAACCATAATAGTCAACAAGTAAAAAGTAGGAAGACTATAGTTCCACAGAAGTATAAACAAGGGCTAACAACAACATAAGAGGTCCATTTCATTCCTACCCTTTTTTTTTGTATCCTATATTAACTGCCACATACCAAAGAAAGCATATGATATTTCTCTTTTTGGGACTGACTTATTTTACTAAACACAATTGGTTTTCAGTTGCATCCATTTTGTTGCAAAAGACAAGATTTCATTCTTTTTATGGCTGAATAGTATTTTATAGTGTGCATATACTACTTTTTTTTCATCCAGTCATCAGTCAATAAGCATCTAGGATGATTCCATATCTTAGGTATTATGAATTGAGCTACAATAAACATAGGGGTACAGATAACTCTTTCATATGCTGATTTCATTTTGTTTGGGTACATTCCTAGGGGTGGGATTGGTAGGGCATTTAGTAGATCTATTTTCAGGAGAAATCTCTATACTGTCTTCCATAATGGCTGTATTAGTTTATATTCCCACCAACAGTGGAATCCTTGTCAGTATTATTTGTTGATTTCTGTATGAGAGCCATTCTAACTGGGGTGAGGTGAAATCTCACTGTGATTTTGATTTAGATTTATCTGATGGCTAGTGATCCTGAACATTTTTTCACATCTGTTGGCCATTTGAATTTCCTCTTTTGAAAAAAAATGCCAGTTCAAGTGCTTTGCCCATTTTTTAACTGGATTGCTTGTTTTGTTGTTATTGAGTTTCTTGAGCTCTTTCTAGATTCTAGATATTAATCCTTTATCAGTTGCATAGTTTGCAAATAAATTCTCCCATTCTGTCAGTTGCCTCTTCACTTTGTTGAGTGTCTCCTTTGTAGCACAAAAGCATCTTAACTTGTATAATCCCATTTGTCTATTTTTGCTTTGATTGTTTGTGCTTTTGGGGTCTTTTCCAAGTAGTCTTTGCCTATACCAATGTTTAACAGACTTTCCCCAAAGTTTTCCTCTAGTAATTCAATGGTATCAGGTCATGGATTAAGATCCTTGATAGATTTTGAGTTGATTTTTACATAAGGTATAAGGTAGAGTTCTTGTTTTATATTTCTGCACACAGAGATCCAATTTTCCCAAAACCATTTGTTGAAGAAACTGTCATCGCTCCAGGAATTGATTTTAGCTTGTTTGTCAAAGATTAGCTGGTTGCAGATACATGGATTAATATCTAGGGTTTCCATTCTGTTCCACTGGTCTACATTATTTATGAGCCAACACCAGGCTGTTTTGATTATAACTGCCCTGTAGTATGTCTTGAAATCTAGTATTGTGTTGCCTCCAATTTTATTTTTGTTAAAAAAATTGTTTTAGCTTTTGGGGGTCTCCTGTGATTCCATATGAATTTTAGCATCATTTTTTCTAGATCTGAGAGGAATGTTCTTGGCATTTTGACTGGGATTTACTTGAATCTGTAAATGGCTCAGGTAGTATGAAAATTTTGATATTCTTCCAATCTATGAACATGGAAACTTTTTCCACTTTTTTGGGTCTTCTATTTCTTTCTTTAATGTTTTGTAATTTACATCATAGAGATATTTCATTTCCTTGGCTAAATTTATTCCAAGGTATTTAAATTTTCTGGAGCTATTGTGCCTGGATCTGATCTTACAAGTTCTTCCTCAGTCACTGTATTATTTGTGTGTATAAAAGCTACTGATCTTTGTGTGTTAATTTTATATCCTGCAACTTTACCAAACTTTTAAGTATTCCAATAGTCTCTTGGTGGAATCTTTTCACTCCCCTATATATAGAATCATGTCATCTGCAAAAAGGGATAATTTGACTTCCTTCTTTCCAATTTGTATCTCTTTGATTTCTTTTTCTTGCCTAATGGCTCTGGCTAAAACTTCTAGACTATATTGAATAGTAATAGTGAGAGTGGACATCCTTGTCAGGTTTCAGAACTTAGTGGAAATGCTTCCAACTTTTTCCCACTCAATATGATGCTATCTGTGAGTTTGTCAATTTTTTAATGGTTGACACTGTGCAGAGTATGTTTTTGATATTAAATTATAAATCAATAACTATAATTAGAAAATATCCGTATGCTTAGAGATTACACAACACACCTCTAAATAGCTCATAGATCAAATTTAAAAACTTAGAAAAAATAACTAATTGTATTTACTTATGAGCTACAGCATGACATTTCAATGCATGTATACTATGTGTGCTGATCAAAACAGGGTGATACATTTCCATTTCTTTGACATTACTTTATGATTGGATTTGATCATAAAATATATATTCGGTTATTGTGAATTGTGGTCTCCTAACCTTGCTGTGTAACATCAGGAACTTATTACTTCAATCTAATTCTTATTTGGTAGTTATTAGCCAAACTCCTTCTACTTCACCTACCTTTACAAGCCTCTAGTAATCAATATTATCTGTTCAGATTTTTATTTCAGCTTCCAAATATGAGGAAGAACATGTGGTATTTGTCAATCCTCCAATTCCAAACATTTTGATGCAAATAATAGGATTTCATTCTTTCATATGGCTGAATCATATTCCGTTGTGTGGGTGTGTGTATTTTTATGTGTGTGTTGCATTTTCTTTATCCATTCATTTGGTGACTGACATCTTAGATAAATCCAAATCTTGGCCATTATAAACAAAACTACAATAAATATGGTGGAGCAGGTATCTCTTTTGATAAAAGGATTTTATGTCTTTGGGATCTATACCCAGGTATTGCTAGATCATATGGCAATTATATTTCTAGTTGTTTTTCTTTTTTTAAAGAAATCTCCATTTTTTTCCATAGTGCCTGTATTAATTTACATTCCCACCAACAATGTGTTAGAGTTTCCCTTTTCCTACGTCCTCACCAGCATTTATTATTTTTCGATAACACCCATTCTAACAGGAGTGAGTTGAAATCTTATTGTGGTTTTGAGTTGACAGACAATTCTCAAAAGAAGAGATACAAATGGCCAAGAACATATGGAAAACATGCTTGATATTCCCAGCCATCAGAGAAATGCAAATTAATACGTTCCTCTTTACAGAGTACTCCAACCTGCTACATAGCCCTTCCAGAAGAGGCCCATGTCTCTTAAGACACAAGCACTCTATTTACCACCTTAAATGATCACAACTTCCTACACTTAATTCCATTTCAGTGTCTCACACTTCTCTTTCATTCTAGATATCCCTGCCCCAGGAACTATCAGTGTGCACATAATGACTTAGGCACTGTGCATATTAACAACTCTGGTAACAATGTGTAGGATCTTTTGATTAGCAAATGAGAAATGTCCAAATAACAAAAATGGATGCTTTGTCAACCTTTCTGAGTTTCAGACTTCCCAACTATACAAAAAGAAGCAGATTCCATAATCCATATAATCCATATAATCCCTTCCAGTCAAAATTCTGATATTAGACAAAAACATGGTTTGGTTTTTGAGAGAGCCCCAGCTCATTTGATTCTCAGGATAAAAGGTGATGCCACTGGAAAATCAAGAAGTGTTTTCCGGGGCTGGCACTGTGACATAGTAGGCTAGGCCTCCACCTGCAGCACCAGCATCACATATGGGTGCCAGTTTCTGTTCCTGCTGCTCCTCTTCCAATCCAGCTCTCTGCTATGGCCTGGGAAAGCAGAGGATGGCCCAGGTGCTCGGCCCCCTCCACCTGCATGGGAGATCTGGAAGAAGCTCCTGGCTCCTGGCTTTGGATTGGCCCAGTTCCAGCCATTGCAGCCATATGGGGAGTGAACTAGTGGATGGAAGATCTTTCTCCGTCTCTCCCTCTCTATGTCTGTAACTCAACCTCTCAAATAAATAAATAATCTTTTTTAAAAAAGAAGTGCTTTTAATAATACTATTTGTATTTATTGAAAATTGGGCTGAGGGCTAGGTCAGAGGGGTTACCCATATATATAATGGGTACTCAAAACTAACATTCATTGAGCAGTTTTATAATGTGCTAGGAGACTATCCAAAGAACTTGACATGTATTAACTTATTTAAACTAACAACTCTTTGAGGTAAATGCTATTACTCTTCATCTTATAGATGAGGAAACCAAGGCAGAGAGAAACTTGGATCAAAGATCACAGGGGTTGCAGAGCCAGGTTACAACTCAAGCGGTTTGACACCAGAGTAGAAGTAGCATTTAGATGAATCCTAAGAAAAGCATCCAGTACCTGAGGACTTTTCCAGCATACACTTTAATGATCTGGCAAGAGGTGGCAAAGCCTACCCCTTCCTGCACCTCTGGAGGCCATCATTACCAGATCACAGCACTATGGGCAGGGTGTCAGAGCAGTGATGCTCAGTTGCTGACCTGTGAGTCTTCATCAGTCTGCAAAAAACTCTTTATCTCTAGGGACTCACTGAAATCCAAGAGTCTGGATTAGAAAACACACAGAACATTCTTAAAAGTCAAAAGAAGTTGAGTAGCTATTTGCTTATAGACTAACTCATCCATCTAGAGATTGATCTCTGCCAAATTCTCCGAGAATCTGTTTCTCAGTTATTTATGAGAAGCTGTGGCATCGTGTTTCAGAAATTGCCAACCAGTCAGCACTGATGGCTATGTATTTTTCTTGCTCACTCAGTGGCAAGAAACATATATAATAAATTCTTAGGAACTTTATCTCTTTCAGTTAGAGTCAAAATAACTGCTGACTCAGGGATTTGCTACAAAAATCTATTCCTGGGTAAAAGGGAGAACTATTCTTTACAGAAAAGAAGGATTTCAATACTTCAGTGTTTCCAACAAGAACAGAGAGGAACTATGGAGAAGTAAAATAAGAGACTGTGGCCTATGATTAAGAAATTGTCTCTTAGTATTTTTAAACTATTTTAAATTTGTTATCAAAGGAAAGAGAACAACAGATTAACTGCTCATGTGTCCCTTTGATTAAAAAATTTTTAAACTTCTTTTACTTTTATGGTTGCAGATAGAAGTTATTAACCATCTGCCTTTGTATTATTTAAACAATATACAAATAAACATTATTTTAGTACCAGAAGACAGTTATTCACAGAACTGTACATTTATACCCAATAATTCTTCTTTGCTGTTTAATAAGAGCCAAAAGCAACCATCATTTCAATTCTTTTTAAAATTTATTACCTACAATTCTAACAAAAACAGATGATAATACAGTATTTCATTGCAAATGAAGAAGGCCTTAACGATATATTTTAGAATGTTCTGGCAGCATCAATTATCTCCTTCTGAGGAAATAGTAAGAGGAAAAAATGACAACCTAAATCACAATTCACATTGTTAGAAGAAATGAGAGTGGAGTAAACAACTAGCAGGTGACAGTTCCACTAACTAATGCTCTTACCTAAACGAGCATATCTTTTACATAAGAACAGAATTGGAATAAATGACTTAATACTGTACTTCTCTACTTCTTCAGAACACCGGGATGAGTAGATTATACAAAAGTAAGCGGAAAGACAATCCTTTGCTATGTAGAGCAGAGAACAGATGAAAAGGTAAAAGAAGGTGGAAAGACAAGCGTAAGATCCCTGAAGGTGAGAGAACCATCCTAGAGAAGAGAAGTCGGAATATACCAACCAATGGAAAATCTTCATTGAGGACAAACTCAGGTGTGCACTGTAATCAAAAATTACACATTTCTTTTCACCCTCCCCATCGATCCAAAGTGCCCCTCTAATTTGCATGGAGTTTCCTCTACCATTTTCTCCCTAACTTCCCTGAGACTGCACTCCATGTTTTTTTTTTTTTTTTCTAACTATCTTCCCCTAGACTAGAGCAGTAAGCTCCCTCCATATTCCACCTTCAAAGTTACACATTTAATGATAAATTGTAACACTGCGTAGGTTTTTAGAAAGAACCCATATCAGTGTAACATGGGGCAGATAACAAAATCGAATGTTTCCAGCACTATGACGTCCTCCTCACGCCCCTTTCTGTGCTGCTCCTTGCATTCAACATTAGATTTCTGAGATTCTTGCAAACGACACAGAGCAAGGCTTTGTTCATGTTCACTGCTATTTAACATCCCATTATATGACTAGGCCACAATTTAACTGTTCACTCTACTACTGATGGACATGTGCAGTGTTTGCAAATTTTTGCAATAAGAATACTTTTAGTATGAACATTTTCATATGCCTTTCTAGCTCAAAATAAACAAATTTCTTGGGGGCGGTTGTTGTGGTGCAACACACTAAGCTGCCACCAGTGTTTGAGAGGTAGACTTGCTCACATTTTAAATGTTAGCCATTCTGATGGCATTTTATTGCCATTTCATCATGGTTTTTATTTATAGGGCCATGATGACTGACAATGTCAAAAATCTTAGTATTTCTTCTCTTTCAGGAACTGATTCATCAGTCATTTCCCTCATCTTATAAACATAGTTTTCCTATTCTTGAAAAACAAATCAGATAAGAAATAAACAAAACCCAAAACACTCCCAGAGTTTCTAGAGTGCTGGCAGTATTCCATTTCTTAACTGAGATGGTAGTTATAAACCTGTTCAATTTATACTAATTCTTTAAGCTGTTTCCAGTTTATACACTTTTCTATACGTGTGTGAAATTTTTGAACTTAAGAAAACTTTTTTAAAAGCTGGGGTATGCTGGAGCAATTTTCTAACAGACTAAACCGCTCACAGATAAAAAAAAAAATTAGATAAACTCTGTATAAAATAAAAGAAACAAGTACCTGAAGGTTCTGGAGAGTAAGCCACAGCATGTGGATTGTGGAGCACAGTAAAATTTAGACAAAGGAGGGCCAATGCTGTGTTGTAGTTAAGCCCCAGCCTGAGGTGCCGGCATTCCATATGAGTGCTGGTTAGAGTCCTGCTCCACTTCCTATCCAGCTCTCTGTTAATGCAACTGAGAAAGCAGCAGAAGATGGCTCAAGTACTTGGGGCCCTGCACCCATGGGAGACCAGGAAGAAGCTCTTGGCTCCTGGCTCCATTCTGGGCCTGGGCATTGCAGCCATTTGGGGAGTAACCCAGTGGATGGAAGCGTGCTCACTCGCTCGCTCGCTCTCTCTCTCTCTCTCTCTCTCTCCCCATCTCTGTATCTCTGCCTTTCAAATAAATAAATAAATCTTTACAAAAAGTTTTACGCAAGGAGAGTATCACATTGGAATGCCTCATCTTTTGTGGCTTTGGCCTGAAAAACAATCTGTGATTCATGCCAGCTGAGTTCCCATAGAAAACATACCACTTTCTGGCTGCTGAACAAGACAGAGCCAGGGGAAGCCTCATACTCTGCAACCAGAGAGGGGTAATTCTAGAATGAAGAGGGGTAGGGAAGGGGTTCACACGTTCTGTACATAAACTCTTCCCACGTTTCTGACTGACCTAAACTATGTATGTATTATGTGCGGTAGAGGGACAGCATTAAACTTGAAGACAGTGCAGGAAATGATCCAATCTAAACAGAGGAAAATTATTAGAGAAATAAAACAGCCTCAGGCACCTGTGCAACAATATCAAATAGCCTGATATATGAGTAACTGGAATCATAGAAGAGGAAAGAAAGAATAAAGCAAAAAATGTGTGAAGGTAGCCAAAGAATAAGACCTTACAAACAAAGAAACAACAAACACTATGGACTTCTTACAATAAACTGTGAAGGCTACAAGACAGTGGGACACTTTTTGTGTATTGAAAGAAAAACAGCTAACTTGGGGCCAGCGTTGTGGCACAGCAGGTTAAGCCACCACCTGGGACACAGGCATCCCATACGAGTGCTGGTTCCGTTCACAGCTGCTCCACTTCCAGCCTGTTAATGTGTCTGGGAAAGCAGAAGATGGCCCAAATGCTAGGGCCGCTGCATCATGTGGGCAAACAGAATGGAGTTCCAGGATCCTGGCTTTGGCCTTGCCCTGCCTTGGCTTTTGTAGCTTTTTGGTGGGCAAACCCACAGAGGGATGATCGATCTCTCTTTCTCTCCCTCTCTCTTTATGTTTCTCTCTTTACTTAGCCTTTCAAATAAATTAAAAATAAAAAGGGTAGCAGGGCTGGTGCTGTGGCATAGTAGGTTAAGCCATTGCCTGCTGTGCCAGCATACCACATGGCTACTAGTTCAAGTCCCGGATGCTCCACTTTCAATTCAGCTCTATGCTATGGCCTAGGAAAGCAGTGGAAGATGACCCAAGTGCTTGGGCACTGCACCCACATGGGAGAGCCAGAAGAAGCTCCTGGCTCCTGGTTTCAGATCAGCATAGTTCCAGCCATCACGACCATTTGGGGAATGAACCAGTGGATGGAAGACCTTTCTTTCTCTCTGCCCCTGTCTCTCTCTCCCTGTAATCCACCTTTCAAGTAAATTAAATAAATCTTTAAAAAAAGGGGGGGGGGATGAGGTGGGGGCAACTCAGAAATCTATATTCAGGGAAAATACCTATTTGGAATGAGGCCAAGTTCAACTTCCAGTCAAGATGGAATAACAGGGACTAGATTTCCTCTTAAACCTGAAACAACTGAAGAACAGGCAAAATATGTGAAGCAACAGTTTTTTTTTTTAAGATTTTATTTATTTATTTAAGAGGTAGAGTTACACAGAGAGAGGTAGAGACAAAGAGAAAGAGGTCTTCCCTCTGTTGGTTCACTCCCCAGATGGCCACATGGCTGGAGCTGCGCCGATCCAAAGCTAGCAGCCAGGTGCTTTTTCCAGGTCTCCTGCGCTGGTGCAGGGCCCAAGCACTTGGACCATCTTCTACTGCTTTCCCAGGCCACAGCAGAGAGCTGGATTGGAAGAGGGGCAGCCAGGACCAGAATGGGCGCCCACATGGGATGCCGGTGCTGCAGGCAGAGGATTAACCAAGTGAGCCATGGAACTGGCCCCAAAGCAACAGTTTTGAAAACATTGGACGTTATACCATTATGCAACAGAAGACAGTGTATTCCTTTCAAGTAAGGGAGAAAAAGAAAAAGAGAAAACAAGGTAAGTACTATAATCATTGTTTTGAGAGAGCTCCCAGCCATGAGCAGAGAAAGGAAACCTGGGCAGAGCACAGGTCACTCGCTCAGTTGAGAAAATGAAGCCCAGAGAAAACAAGGCAGCTAGATTTCTCAGAACAGTGTGGCAGGCATGAGAACGAAATGGAGAGAGAACTATGGAGATCTGCAGAGCATCCCAAGTATTCAGCTAAATATTGAACAAGGCGCACAGCTAAGGCAAATACCTGAGGCCCAGGAGAGAATCGCCATAAATGAGACGAACAGTGCTCAGCACCCTCAGCGTCACACCAGGCTGGGTGTAGTACCTGCTCACCACAGCCGGCTGGAAGGTCTCGGGACTGTCATGTGTGTTAAGTACACACAAGAGTGTTTTGACCAGTATTGTGGAATAATAACCCTATGGTAAGCACATCACAGCACTGCCCAACAAATCAAACTACAAGTAATTTATCTGTACCCCCTGTAAAAAGGCACCATGACTATTTATATAAATAAAAATATCCAGCACCCAACAAAGTAAAATCCACAATGTGTGGCATTCAATCCAAAATGTCCAGAGTGTGTAAAAAAAAAAAGTGGAAAATGTGATCCACCAAGAAGAGTGACATATATCCATTGAAACCAACGTTGATACAGTTGTTAGAATAGGAAGAATATTAAAAAATAGTTATTCTGGGGGTGGTTGTTGTGATGCAGTCAGTGGGTTAAGCCACACAAGCATCCCCCATCATCCCATACTGGAGCGCTGATTTCAGTCCCAGCAGCTTCACTTCCTATCCAGCTCCCTGCTAATCCACCTGGGAAGCAGCAGGTGATGCTCAAGGACTTGAGTTTCTGCCACCCATGTGGGAGAGCCACATGGAGTTTCTGGCTCCAGGCTTTGGACTGGTCCAGCCCCAGCTATGGCAGCTATTCAGGGAATGAATCAGTGGATAAAGGTTCCCTTTGTCTCTCTCTCGCCCTTCCTCCCTCTTTATCCCCCATCACTCTTTCAAATAAATAAATAAATAATTTTTTAAAAAGTTATTCTAAGGGCTGGCATTGTGGTATAGCAGGTAAAGCTGCTGCCCATGATGCTGGCATTCTACATGGGTACCGGTTCGTGTCCCAGCTGCTCTACTTCTGGTACAGCTCTGGGCTAATGGACTGGAATAAGTAGCAGAAAATGGCCCAAGTGTTTGGGCCCCTGCCATCCATGCCAGAGAGCCAGATGAAGCTCCTGGCTCCAGCCTGGCCCAGCCCTGGCTTTTCAGCCATCTGGGGAGTAAACCAGTGAATGTGAAATCTCTCTTTTTCTCTCTCTCTCTCACTCTCTATAACTCTTTCAAATAAATAAATCTATGTAAAAAAGCTATTCTAAGTTTATATGGTTATTAAGATTTGGAAAATACAAAAAAAGTTATATCAGACTCAAAATGAAAATTTCATGATGTAATGTGAGAAATGTATTGGATAGGATTGACAGCAGGTTAGACACTGAACAGTAAAAGCAGTAAACTAAAAGGGAGAAAAAAATCAGTTAAAAAGATGAACAGAAGGGCCAGCGCTGTGGCATGGTGGATAAAGATGCCACCTGCAACATGGACATCCCAAATGGGCACTAGTATGAGTCCCAGCTGCTCCACTCCTGATCCAGCTCCCTGCTAATGTGCCTGGGAAAGCAGTAGAAGATGACCCAAGTGCTTGGGTCCCTGCACCCACATGGTAGACCCAGAAGAAACTCCTGGCTCCAGGCTCTTGGCTTTGGATTGGCCCAGCTCTGGCCACTGCGGCTATCAGGGGAGTGAACCAGTGGATGGAAGATCTCTCTCTCTCTCTCTGTGTATCTCCTTCTCTCTCTAACTCTGCCTTTCAAATAAATAAATAAATATATTTTTAAAAAAAGATGAACTGAGCATCAGTGAACTATGATTAAAAACCTCAAATACATTATATATATGCAACTAGAGTCCCCAAAAGAATGAAGCAACAATATCCAGAAAAAGGATAGCCAAAAAATTTCCAAATTTGATAAACATGGTAACCTCGCAAAACCAAGAATCTCAATTAACCTTAAACACAAGAAACATGAAGAAAACTACCCTAACTTACACTGCAATCAAATAGCTCAAAACTAATAATAAAGAAAAATGCTACAAGCAAAGACATGTTATAAACAAAGAAAACAACGATGGCAGGAGAGCATCTCAAAGGAAACACTTTCTAGTAACATCTTTAAATGAATGAAAAAATACAATCACAAGTGTTGACAAAGAAATAAGAACCTTGGTACAGTAAGAATGTCAAATGTTGCATTCATTTGTAAAAGTCTGCAAGTTTCTCACAAAGCTAAACACAGAGCTCTCATATACAACAGCAATTCTACTCTCAGGTAAATACTCAAGAGAAATGAAAACAATTGTCACATCAAAATTTGTATCTGAATCGTATAGCAGTATTATTCATTATAGTCAAAAAGTGGAAATGACAGCAGCCAAATGGTAAGTGGATAAACAAATTATAGTGTACCTACCTACACATTAAAACATTAATTTGGCCGCAAAAAGGAATGAAGTGCTAATACATGTGAGAACATCGATGAACCCTGGAAATAGAGCCCAGACCCAAATAGCCATATATTATATGATTCCATTTATAGAGAATGTCCAGAATATACAAATCCATAAAGGCAAAAATGTATTAGTGGCTGCCAGAGGCTAGGAGAACATGGACATTGGAAGTAACTGCTAATGGGTATAAAGTACATATTTTTTTTAGGTTTGGGTGGGGGGGGGAGTAAAAAGGGAAGGAAGAAAGAGAAAGGGTGAGAGGAATGGAGAGAGAGAGAAAGAACCTGAACTCCCCCATTTAATGGTTCACTTCCCAAATGCCTGCAATATTGTAATGTCTGGGGCTGGGCCACAGATGAAGCCAGGAGCCAGGTTTCTCACTTGGGTGGCAGGAATCCAATTAACTGAGCTATCCCCACTGCCTTCCAAGGTCTACTTCAGCAGGAAGCTAAAGTCAGCACCCATATCTGAAGTCAAACCCAGGTATTCAGATGTGGGATGCAGGCATCTTAACTGCTGGTCTAAGAGCCCACCCACGACGTATTGCTTTAGTCTGATGAAAATGTTCTGGAATTACATAGGATTTACTTTATTTTCATTTTTATTTTATTTTGAAAGCCTGGGTGACAGACAGACAGAGAGACTCTTCCATCTGTTGGTTCTCTCTCCAAATGGCTTCAACAGCCAGAACGGGGGCAAAGATGAAGCCAGCAATCAGAAATCTCCATCCAGGACTCCCACATTGGTGGCAGAAAATCAAAATACTTGAGCCATCATCTGTTGCTTCCCAGAATCATTAGCAGAGATCTGGATCAGAAATAAAGTAGCCAAGACTTGAGCCAGCACTCCAACGTGGGATGCGTGAATCCTAAGTGGTGGCTTAACCCACTGCACAATGCCTCCTGGACTTACACAGAATGGATGCAGGCATGACCCTAAAAACCAATAAACTGTACATCTTCAAAGAGTGAAATTTGTGGTGTATAAATAACATATCAATAAACTGTCAAAATAAATGATGGAAATACATTGGAGAAGATATCTTAAAAGAGACAGTGTTACAAATGATATACTATGTAAAAATACCACACATAAACTGCAAAGAAAAGTTTTTAAGTGTAAATGGTCAAAATAACCTAATGAAAAGGCAGGAATTGTATACTGGATAAAAAGGGGGATTCAACCATATGGTGGCTATAAGAAACTAATTTAAATATAAAGAAACAAATAGAGTTAAAGGTTGGAAAAAAATATACCACACTAACATTAATCAAAAGCAGAAGTAGTATAAGAGAAAAACAATTTGGAGAAGAGGGATAAGAATATCATTTCATAATGAAAAAGAGACCATTTTTTAAAGAGGACATAATAACTTTAAATGTTTATTAATCCAATAATGGCTTCCAAATACTTGACTCAAAAATTGAGTCAAGGGGGCTGGCACTGTTGTGTAGTAAGTTAACCTTCCACCTGCTGTGCTGGCATCTCATATGGGCACTGGTTCGAGTCTCTGCTGCTCCACTTCTCATCCAGCTCCCTGTTAATGGCCTGGGAAAGCAGTTGAAGATGGCCCAAATGCTTGGGCCCCTGCACCCATGTAGAAGACCCAGAAGATAATCCTGGTTCCTGGCTTCGAATCGGTCCAGCTCTGGCCACTGCGGCCATTTGCAGAGTAAGTCAGCAGATGGAAGACCTCTCCCTATGTCTGTAATTCTGCCTCTCAAATAAATAAATAAATCTTTTTAAAAAATTGGCAAGGAGTGGCCGGCGCCATGGCTCACTTGGTTAATCCTCCGCCTGCAGCGCCAGCATCCCATATGGGTGCCAGTTCTAGTCCCGGTTGCTCCTCTTCCAGTCCAGCTCTCTGCTGTGGCCTGGGAAGGCAGTGGAGGATGGCCCGAGTGCTTGGGCCCTGCACCTGCATGGGAAACTAAGAGGAGGCTCCTGGCTTCAGATCAGTGCAGCATCAGCCATAGTGGTCATTTGGAGAGTGAACCAATGGAAGAAAGACCTTTCTCTCTGTCTCTCTCTCTTACTGTCTATAACTCTACCTGTCAAATAAAAAAAAAAATTGACAAGGAGAAATAGGCAAATCTACATTTAGAGGTTTTAATGCTCTCTGTAGTGAGCTGAATTCTAAGAGTGCTCCCAAATTCCACAACCCCTGGGATACAAGTACATACTCAAAATAGTCCCTGGCTAATACTTTGTGATGACCAACTTATGTTATGACAAACAGGAAGAAACTTTACACATGCAATTAAGGTCACCTATTAGTTAACTTTGACCTAACTAAAAAAAAATTATCAGGGTTAGGTTTGACGTAAGAGGTCGGCCTTTTTTTTTTTTTTTTTTTTAGCTTTATTTATTTATTTATTTATTTGAAAGGCAGAGTTACAGAGAAGCAGAAGCATGGAGAAAGAGAGAGAGAGGTCTTCCATCCACTGGTTCACTCCCCAAATGGTTGCAATGGCTGGAGCTGGGCCAATCCAAAGCCAGGAGCCAGAAGCCTTCTCTGGGCTTTCCCACGCAGGTGCAGGGGCCCAAGCATGTGAGCCATCTTCTACTGCTTTTTCAGGCCATTGCAGAGAGCTGGACTGAAAGTAGAGCAGCTGGGACTTAAACTGGTGCCCATATGGGATGCTGGCCCTGCAGGAGGCAGCTTTACCCACTAAGCCACAGCACCGGCCCCAAGGTGGACTCTTTTAAAGCAGGGTTAGAAATCAGAGACAGAAGATGTGAGCAACACTCCGTCCTACTAGGCCTTTAAAAAACAGGTTGCCATGAGTTCTACAGCTGCAAAAGGAATTCTTGAGTCAACCACAGAGCTTGTAAGAGGCCCCCAAGTTTCAGATGAGACCACAGCCAAAGATGAGACTTTAAATCCAGTCTTCTGAAACCCTTGGCAGAGGACCCATCTAAGCCATGCCCACATTCCTGACTCACCGTAACCGTGAGAAAACAAATGTGTTCTATTGTAAGACAAATTTATTTATTATGTAGCAACAGAAAATATTCCTTCTTCCACTAAGTACTGAAGATGTAGACAGAGGATCACTAAGAATATAGATCTGAACACTACTAACCAATCTGACCTGACATTTAGTACAATTCTGACAATACAATACGGGCTTTTTAAATGTGCATGGAACACTCACCAACATAAATCATACTTTAGGCTGTAATATAAAGCTCAGTAAATTTAAAAGGATTCACATCAAACAAATTATTTCCTATGACTGTAAAAGAATCAAAT